>NC_071343.1:19951615-20596198 GCF_027744825.2 Synchiropus splendidus
CGGGAGAGAGAAGGAGGAGATTCACGTCAGGAATTACCAAAACATCAAAAGGGAACACAAAGGACAAAGAAAACAATGTCCAGCGCCGTAACAGCATAGTTATTCCCTATGAGCCAGAAAAGGAGCAATGTGGTTTATGCAGTCCAGTGCAGCCAAGAGTCCCAGACCTTTACATTGGAGAAAATGGTGGTTACTCACGTAACCCAGTGCCTCGATGTGGATTAACCAATTGCGAAGGCCGTTAGAGGGCGGAGCACATATGAAATAGAACTAAACAACCTCTCCACAAATGAATGGCCCAACACAGGAGAGCCAACTCATCTGGACAAGACTCTGTAGGCCATTTACATATAGAGGACAAGAAACACACCTTTGAAGACAGCACTGTCTGCATTTTGGCAAAAGAAGACCCCATTAGCATAATGCTGACTCTTGTCACCCATCACACTGGACTGGCTCCACCCCTGTCCATCAACATCTTGTCCCATTCAGATGGCCTGATATAAGCCTGAACTCCAACGCAGCTCAGTAGAACTGACGAAGCCTCCTGTGAGTCTTCCTCCCCATCTCATGTGTTGTTCTTCATAATCAATTGGACAGGTCTGCAAAATGACTCCAGTCAAAATGACAGTTGCTAATAACGCCAAGGTCATTGGTTCAACCATGATACGAACCAATTTCTTATCATGCATGGTTAACATAC
Source organism: Synchiropus splendidus (assembly GCF_027744825.2). Lineage (NCBI taxonomy): Eukaryota > Metazoa > Chordata > Actinopteri > Syngnathiformes > Callionymidae > Synchiropus > Synchiropus splendidus. Next base: position 19,952,319 of record NC_071343.1, read on the forward strand.
CAGAGAGGAAAAAAAACATCACACCTTCAATGGATTGTCGTTATCGAACATGATCCATTAAAGGGGTCTGAATGCAAATGACCCTGTACATGCATGAGAATGAACATCACAGATTATGTACAGCTGGTGTCCACATGAATACAGTTTTGTCTAGATTCACACACATTCTCATTCTCACTCCTCCATGGACCGTCACCTTATCATGGTGGGGGGGTTTGAGTACCTCAATGATTCAGGGAGCTATATTGTCGGGAGCCTTGTGCTCCTGGTAGGATCATCCCTGACAAACAGGTCCCTGATGAGAGGTCAGACTAAGTACGGTCCAGACGACTTTATGGAGGAGGGAAAATGGATGAGGAGTACCCGGCCCGGAGGGACACCGGGGCCCACACCTGGAGCCAGGCCTGGGTGTTGGGCCCGTCGAGCGCCTGGTGGCCGGGCGACCCACGTAACCCGGCCGGGAACGGCCCGAAAGAGCAGCGTGGACCGTGCTTCATCCATCCCATCGTTGCCCCATGGGCTCACCACCTGTGGAGGGCAATCCAGGAGTCGGGTGCGCTGTCATTTGGGTGGCAGTGGAAGGAGAGAAGGCTGGCGCAGAGGCCCTGGGCTGCATCGGTTAGCTCTGGGGACGTGGAATGTCAGTGCGGGAGATGGAGCGTTACCAGTTAGATCTGGTGGGGCTCACCTCCATGCACAGCTTGGGCTCTGGAACCCAACTCCTTGATATGGGCTGGACTCTGTCCTTCTCGGGTGTTGCTCATGGTGTGAGGCGCCAAGCGGGAGTGGGGATACTCACAAGCTCCCGGTTGAGCGCCTGTTTGTTGGAGTTCTCTTCGATGGACCAGAGGGTCGCCTCCCTGAGGCTTAGGCTTAGACTGACTGCTGTTTGTGCGTATGCATCAAATACCAGTTCGGAGTATCCGGCCTTCTTGGGGGTCCTGGATGACTCCATTGTCCTCCTGGGAGACTTCAATGCTCACGTGGGCAATGACGGAGAAACTTGGAGAGGCGTGATTGGGAGGAACGGTCTGCCTGATCTTAACCCGAATGGTTGTTTGTTGTTGGACTTCTGTGCTAGACATGGTTTGTCCATCACAAACACTATGTTCGAACATCGGGAGGCTCATAAGTGTACTTGGTACCAGAGCTCCCAAGGTCGTAGGTCAATGATCGATTTTGTGATCGTTCCATCTGGCCTGTGGCCACATGTTCTGGACACTCAGGTTAGGAGAGGAGCAGAACTGTCAACTGATCACCATCTGGTGGTGAGCTGGCTCCGATGGCGGGGGAAGCCTTTAGACTGACCAGGTAAACCCAAACGGATAGTGCGGGTGAACTGGGAACGTCTGGTGGACGAAGCCGTCAGAGGAGCATTTAACTCACACCTCCGGGAAGCTTTTTCACGCATCCCTGTGGAGGTTGGGGAAATCGACCATGAGTGGTCGGTGTTCAAAACCGCCATGGCTGAGGCTTCAGTTGCGAGTTGTGGCCTGAAGACCATCGGTGCCTCAAGGGGCGGCAACCCAAGGACATCTTGGTGGATACCCGAGGTCAGGGAAGCTGTCCGACTGAAGACGGAGTCGTATCGAGACCTAATGTCTTGTGCGACTCCTGAGGCAGTTGCAAGGTACCGTCTGGCTCGAAGGGCTGCGGCTTCGGCTGTTGCTGAGGCCAAGCAGCGGGTGTGGGAGAAGTTTGGAGAGTCCATGAAGGAAGACTTTCGATCGGCACCAAGGCGCTTCTGGAAAACGGTCAAGCACCTCAGGAGGGGGAGGCAGCGGAACATTCAAGCTGTTTACAGCAAGGATGGTTTGCTGCTGACTTCAAGAGAGGATGTAATTGGCAGTTGGAAAGAGTACTTTGAGGAACTCCTGAATCCGGATATTCCGCCCTCCGTAAGGGAGACAGAGCTGGAGGCTGATGGGCAGTCTTTGTTAATTTCTCGGGCTGAAGTCACTGTGGTAGTCAAAAAACTGCACGGTGGCAAGGCTGCGGGAGTTGACGAGATTTGTCCTGAAATGCTGAAAGCTCTGGGTGTTGATGGGTTGTCGTGGTTGACACGCCTCTTCAACATTGCGTGGAGATCTGGGTCGGTACCGGACGAGTGGCAGATGGGGGTGGTGGTCCCTCTATTTAAAAAGGGGGACCAGAGAGTGTGTGCAAATTACAGAGGCATCACACTCCTCAGCCTCCCTGGTAAGGTCGACTCCAAGGTGCTGGAAAGGAGGGTCCGATCGATAGTCAAACCTCGGATTCAAGAGGAACAATGCGGGTTCAGTGCTGGCCGTGGAACTACGGACCAACTCTTTACTCTTGCGACCGTTCTCGAGGGTTGCTGGGAGTATGACCAACCCGTCTACATGTGCTTTGTAGACTTGGAGAAGGCGTATGACCGGGTGCCCAGGGATCGGTTGTGGGAGGTGCTTCGGGAGTATGGGGTGAGTGGTTCTCTACTGAGGGCTGTTCAGTCTCTGTATTCCCGGGGCGGGAGTTGTGTTTGTATACTTGGATGCAAGTCCGATGTATTCCCAGTGAGGGTTGGTCTTCGCCAGGGTTGTGCTTTGTCCCCAATCCTGTTCTTGGTCTACATGGACAGGATTTTGAGGCGCAGCTCTGGTGAGGAGGGTTTGCAGTTTGGTGGCCTGAAGATCCAGTCTCTACTCTTTGCAGATGATTTGGTTCTGATGGCTTTATCATCGCGTGACCTACAGCTCACGCTGGATCGGTTTGCGTCTGAGTGTGAAGCGGCTGGCATGAGGATCAGCACCTCTTAGTCCGAGACCATGGTTCTCAACCGGAAACGGATGGATTGCTCTCTCCGGGTAGGGACTGAGATCTTGCCTCAAGTGGAGAAGGGTGTTGTTCTCATGTGAGTGGATTAGGGATTTGGAGATTGGTCGGCGAATTAGGGCAGCAGGGGCGGTATTGCAATCCCTTTGCAGCACTGTTGTCCATGAGAGAGAGCTGAGCCAGAAGGCAAAGCTCTCTATATACCGATCAATCTTCGTCCCGACCCTCACCTACGGTCATGAGCTTTGGGTCATGACCGAGAGAGCAAGGTCCCGGATACAAGCGGCTGAAATGGGTTTTCTCCGAAGGGTGGCAGGCGTCTCCCTGAGAGATAGGGTGAGAAGTTCTGTCACTCAGGAGAGGCTCGGAGTAGAGCCGCTGCTTCTCCACATTGAGAGGAGTCAGTTGAGGTGGTTCGGGCATCTCATCAGGATGCCCTCTGGACGCCTCCCTTTGGAGGTGTTCCAGACACGTCCAGCTGGGAGGAGACCGAGGAGTCGACCCAGGACCAGGTGGAGAGATTATATCTCTGCGCTGGCCGGGGAGCGTCTCGGGATCCCCCAGTCGGAGCTGGTGGATGTTGCTCGGGAGAAGGGCGTTTGGCGTGACCTCCTGAAGCTGCTACCCCCGTGACCCGGCAACGGATAAGCGGACGACGATGAATGGATGGATGGACATTCTCAATTGTATCATTGCAGTTGAATTCAAAGCCTTTGTTTCCCCTTCAGGGATTGAGTTTGACAGCCCAGTTGAAACACAATTTAGTATCCATAAAACAGTGTACGTCCCTGGGTGTACATCTGGATCAAACGTTTGTAAACATGTCCCATACGGTCGGGCACTCAGGCCACCATTGACTACTAGTGTGGGAAACTGACCATCATTTTGGTCAGTTGCTCTCTATTGATACCTATCGATTGATTGATCAAATTCATTGCAGGAACCTCATCACGCTAAAGTTGAAAGATCATTCTGGAACAAGCCCATTCACTAGTGTGATATAGGGCAGTATGGTTACTGAGGGTGCACAGAAACTAAAACTCTAAAAGGAGTCCCTCAGATGGGGCTCATCTGGGTTTCGTACCTGGCACCTCTCACACCTCAGGTCACCTGCTGAGACTTTCAATCAAGGCCTCCTAATGTGGTATTGAGAAATGAAACATCTGGCTCAGAGAACAGTATAAAAACAGTCCACTAACTCAAGGTTACTCGATACTTGATACATGTATATTATGTAGTTAGGTGTTTATCACTGTGAGTTTGTTTCTGAAATAGACAGTCAGTCAATTCCAAGACTCCTGCCCCGTCTGTGACGTGGCTTGGTGAGATATTTCATTTGATCTTTTTTTTCATTCAAGTTTCAGTTTCCTCTTTCCACAGGCTGTGATCAAATAGGGTCTATACCTGTGTGGGTTTGAACCACCAACCGAACAATTCAAATTCTTTTTCAAGATTTCAAGATGGTTCAAGAAATCCTCTAATTTTGGAACTTTTCTCACTTCGGTGGCCCGGCTAGCTCAGTCGGTAGAGCATGAGACTCTTAATCTCAGGGTCGTGGGTTCGAGCCCCACGTTGGGCGCAGTATTTTATCTGCCTCTAATCTGGGTGGTCTACATCCTTGTGTCCACACGATGCACCGACTGCAGAGGCAAATCTTCCCTTCTTTGTGTTACGTTTGTGTCTCTGTCACACAAACACAAAACTCCAGAACAAATCAATGTAGTACATATACCAGGACCGTAGGGACGCTGTAATGCTGAAGCACGACGCATGTGCAAATCAGACTCGTCTGGTAAATATTAGCACTGCTGCATAAGTTACATTCAGAACTACTTGTTGTTTTCCCCACAGGAACTGCAGAATATGGTCCCACAGTTTAACTCAACACAACAAAAGTTCCAATACACGTTTGACTCTTTTGTCGGAGTTCCAAATCACAGGTGGTTTTCTCCAAGATGCTGACTTCAATGAAGATTTGGACAAAATTAAACGACAAGAAAAGCTAGATATTTTCAATATATTAGGTGCTTGTGTCTGTATTTGAGATGGTGTTTTTTGTCCCAGGGTTAGGAAGGTTTATCACCTTGAGTCTGGCGCCTTCGACCACTCGGCCATCCTGACAACTGACCTTCAGAAGGTCGTCAGCAGCTGCATAGAAACTGGAATAACCAGTTAAAACCTGCAAAGTTCAGCGATCACAGCTTTGAGCAATTTTTTTGGACTGTTTATATTGATTGTTTAAATTATATTTTGCTCTTTTGATCTGACATTTATGTAGTAACTAATGTACTTTTGCTGCTCAACTGATGATTTTGTTTTTGCAACACAAACCTTTTCACGAATGAAAGCAACATCTTTGTCGTGTTACGGTGTGTGAATATAAAAGTAGTGGCCTCATCATTACATTTAAGTTTACAAATAGAAAAGGTTTATTTCTATCCATTATTACACAGCATCACCAGGTGTCACTGGTTAATCGAGGATAAAACTACTTTGAGAACAAATTATATTAGAGCATCAGAGAGCAGTTTAAATAGCATCAGTTTATTGGTTAGGAACAAGGATTGTGGAGTCCCATTTAAAATGAACACAGTGTTTTCAACATCCTCGTTCCTTCCTGGTTCTACATACATTTAAAATGTATGAGTTGTTTTATCAAGCAAAACAACAGCTGACTGAAATTTGCATCATTTGGACCCTTCATTTATTTTCTTTGTTGCCACAGTCTCGTGAAAGGAACCGGACGCTGCCCAACCTCCGAGCATGTGATTTTGTCCTGGAATGCAAAGTAAAAAGTAAATGTAACTTATTGACACATCATGAACCGTAGCTGGGATTTGGAAGAGTCAGCCTGCCACAAACAAGGAGCAAAGTTTTCAAGGGTCAATACTTCTGTATTTCTGAAAATCTGTCCATCCGATCTGTGAGAAACACAAAACCAAAAAAATAAGGGACGAGAGAACATTCAATCAGGATTATGGCATGTGTGTGCATTTACTGTAAATGCATTCCATTTCTATGGTGAATGTCTTCCTGTTGTGCGGCCAGCGGGTGATACACTTCTCAGGGCGTCAAGTCAGGGCAGAAGGAACCACAGAAGCAGTGGGATGCAAGCTTCTGTTTATTCCACATCAGCATAACATCGTCTCATCGCTTGGCATCGCTATCCATCAAATTGTTCAAAGTACAAACACAATAAATAGAGGCTGGATCAAGGGCGTTCCTCGTACCAGATACACTTCGTCACACACGTGCACGCCCACGTTTGACCTCCAGGCTGAGTCGCTGAGACAAGACCTTCAGGGAGCTCCAGAGAAAACAGACATTCCTGTCTACACCCCAAGTCTTCTAGCCGCTCCTCCATTCGGACAGAGGAAGTCTCATGCTCATACTCTACTACGGAATGGTACATATGTACATGATATTCTCGTACGTAATCTGTGATGTTCATTCTCACGCATGTATAGTGTCATTTGCATTCAGAAGCAACAGACCATGAACGGCAGCAATGATCCCTTTTTGAACGCATGAATGGGACATTAGGATGTAGACAACACATCCAAGGTAGATAAGATAAGATAATGTGCCCAACAGAACTTGAATCTCACACTCTTCATTCCACAGAGAGTTGTATCCTTAAACCTCTATATGAGCAGGCCGGTTAGCTCAGATGGTTAGAGCGTGGTGCTAATAACGCCAAGGTCATGGGTTCGATCCCCTTACTGGCCATTATTTGTTGTTGTAATTATGGTGTGGGAACAAGACAGGGAGACAATGCCGAACAAGATACGCCTCTATCTGCCAGTGGATCGTAAATGCCTGGCCTGATATATCAGTCTCAACTGTAGTCCAAGCTTTCAGAGAGGCAGGAATCATCATTGAACTGCCAGACAACAGCAGCGACACTGACTCGAATAATGATGACTTTGACCAGACGGAGTCGGGCATGTTGAATGCTGTATTCGCCCGACTGTTCAATTCAGACACTGAAGAAGAAGAATTCCAGGGATTCGTGGATGAGGAATGAACTGATAAAGTGAGGTTTTCCTGTTTCTCTTTACCACTGAACAAGGTTGGTCATATTGTGAATCTGGACATTAATGTTTGAACAACGTTGAGTTATTGGGTTATTGTTATATTGTTATTGCTTTGCACTGTTTTGAGACTTCCTATATTCCTATATATTCCTATTCCTTACTATATCTAGTGGATACATAACGCAACCCCACCACGACTCTAGCTTCTATTCTATGTGCCTCATCATGTGGTACCATGGCAGGACAAAGGAGTAGGAGTCGCAGGTCAAGTTCTGTGTGTCGTTTATTCAGTCTTCAGAACAAAGATTCCCCAGTGCGTGGCATACAGCCTCTATTTAATGAGTCACACCTGTGTGTCCCTACCCATCATCCCACTGGCTAAGACACCACACCCCCAAGCACCCGCTACAGTATGCCGATATATGGAGTCAGTTTTAAAATAGGCCATTCATTTGCTTATAACCCAATGCACCTTATAGTGTGGAAAATATGGTAACCTTCAGTGTAAGCAGTAATTCTTCTGTCGCCTCTGGGACTCTGCACCTGCTGGCACTCTGCATTGTGTCTGCTTGGAAGCGTGTGCAGTGTGGAGAGAAAAGAGACTGGTTTGAATATTGTGTGTTTACTGTTTACTTTTCAAAACACAACATTGGTCCACCACAACCAAAAACAAACACAAGTGGGTCCACATTGAGCTTTTGAATTCAACTACCAGTGTTCATGTGGAAATCAGTCACACATACTCCAGTACTTCATCTGTGATGTTCATTCTCACCTTCCTCACGCATCAATAGGGTCATTTGCATTCAGACGCCTCCAACAGATCATGTACGGTAGCAACAGTCCCTATAAGAACGGGTGAATACATTTTATATTTCCTTGCATGTTTTATATCCATGATAAAAAAAGGTCATTGTTGGGATTGAACCCATGATCACAATGTTATTAGCAACCCTCATTTTGACTGGAGACATTCTGCAGACCTGTCGAATGAAGAACAACATTTTGGATGGGACTGAAGGCTCACAGTGATGTGAAGAAAAGCAAAGTACCGTGACCGGATTCAAACTGGAATTTCTGTGGCTACAACGCAGAGTACTAACCACTATACGATCACGGCTGCTTGGAAACATCTTTCTTGAGCAATACAGACAAAAAAGTTGTGATGAAATGTGTGGCGTGTGGCGAGTAAATATTCTTCTCATGAAGTCAAACAGTGTTTCATTTCTGCATCATGAATGAAAGATCGGTTGACCATGTGTTTGTTTGCTGTTGTGGTGGTTTGAAAAGTAAAACGTCAAGTCATCATCTTCGAGCGCTCGCCACCCTGCAAATACACTGGTGTTTTGGAAGGATTCATACATTCAATACTTTTGAAGTGGTGTTATGAAGGGGGTATCTGAAGCTTCAGTAAACCTTTTTTTGCTCATCTGGACTGGAGACGATGTGGCTGATAAATGCATCGCCTGAACAGGGACTTGAACCCTGGACCCTCAGATTAAAAGTCTGATGCTCTACCGACTGAGCTATCCAGGCTCTGGACGTGGTTTGTGGTTTGGAAGCAGGGGATGTTGCGCATCATCGGTTCAACGCACGTATTGAAGGAATGAAATACTGCTTCTCCATCATCAGTGAACCTCAATGTGGTCTTTCTCTTCTTCTTTGGCTCAGAATTTGAGTCTCAGATTCGCAGCAAAGGTTTGAATCAGGTCAACCGGACTCGTAACAGTCAAAGAAAACGTTTCGCCTCCTATCCAGAAGGCTTCGTCAGTTCTCACAGTTTCATACAAGGCCACACCACCCAGCTGTTGGTTCAGATATGTGGATGACACCTGGGTCCTAATCTAAAAGGATGAAGTGGAACCCTTCACACAACACATCAACTTGGCAGACGGACACATCAAATTCACCAGAGAAGATGTGGAAAACAACAGACTACCTTTTCTGGACTGTGCTGTAAACACTGAAGCAGACAGAAGCCTGAACATCGAAGTGTACAGGAAACCAACACACGCCGACCAATACCTCCAGTTTGACTCTCACTACAACAAAAACTTGGAGTCATCAGAACTTTGAGACATCGAGCCCAAAACACCCCCAGCTCACCTAGGGGGAGAGAGAAGGAGGAGATTCAAGTCAGGAATGACCAAAACATCAAAAGGGAACACAAAGGACAAAGAAAACAATGTCCAGCGCCGTAACAGCATCGTTATTCCCTATGAGCCAGAAAAGGAGCAATGTGGTTTATGCAGCCCAGTGCAGCCAAGAGTCCCAGACCTTTACATTGGAGAAACTAAACAACCTCTCCACAAACGAATGGCCCAACACAGGAGAGCCAACTCCTCTGGACAAGACTCTGCAGTCCATTTACATCTAGAGGACAAGAAACACTTTGAAGTTTGAAGACAGCAATGTCTGCATTTTGGCAAAAGAAGACCAGTGGTTTGAAAGAGGAGTAAAAGAGGCAACCAAGACAGAGACTGAGACACCATCTTTCGTCCTCATACAATGCTGTCCTGAACACACTCCCCAGGCAGATTTAGCCATTGATCTAGACCTGGACAGGTCCTTCACAGCTGTACAGTGTGGTATCAACATCTGAATAGCCCCAATTGCCACCTGGGCTACATTCAGCATTTGCATTAATGGCCCATCAATACCCATCCTCAATGGGCAGGTAGCCATTAATATTAATTAATAATGCTGACTCTTGACACCCATCACACTGGACTGGCTCCACCCCTGTCCATCAACATCTTGTCCCATTCAGATGGCCTGATATAAGCCTGAACTCCAACCCAGCTCAATAGAACTGACGAAGCCTCCTGGATAGAAGGCCAAATGTTTTCTTTGACAATTACTAGTCCGGTTGATCCTGATTCAAACCTTTGCAGCGTGATGACCCGGATAACTGAGCACACTCACAAACAACCTCAGATTCTTCATTCCACAGAGCGTTGTCTCTTCATTTCCAAAACACCAGTATAACAACTCTCCTCGTGTCTGAAACACACCTGTGTCATAGCAGGCCAGTTAGCTCAAAAGCTGATGATGCATCTTATCATCTGATGTGCCTTACATATGGATCAACCGAGGCAACAACGGTAAGAACGGTAAAGACGAAATCCACTCCCACATCCTCATCATCAAATGTCCCTTTTTGCCTGAAACAGACACGATGACTGTGAGTCTTCCTCCCCATCTCATGTGTTGTTCTTCATAATCAATTGGACAGGTCTGCAGAATGACTCCAGTCAAGATGACAGTTGCTAATAAGGCTAAGGTCATTGGTTCAACCACGATACGAACCAATTTCTTATCATGCATGTCTATATGAGCAGGCCGGTTAGCTCAGATGGTTAGAGCGTGGTGCTAATAACGCCAAGGTCATGGGTTCGATCCCCTTACTGGCCATTATTTGTTGTTGTAATTATGGTGTGGGAACAAGACAGGGAGACAATGCCGAACAAGATACGCCTCTATCTGCCAGTGGATCGTAAATGCCTGGCCTGATATATCAGTCTCAACTGTAGTCCAAGCTTTCAGAGAGGCAGGAATCATCATTGAACTGCCAGACAACAGCAGCGACACTGACTCGAATAATGATGACTTTGACCAGACGGAGTCGGGCATGTTGAATGCTGTATTCGCCCGACTGTTCAATTCAGACACTGAAGAAGAAGAATTCCAGGGATTCGTGGATGAGGAATGAACTGATAAAGTGAGGTTTTCCTGTTTCTCTTTACCACTGAACAAGGTTGGTCATATTGTGAATCTGGACATTAATGTTTGAACAACGTTGAGTTATTGGGTTATTGTTATATTGTTATTGCTTTGCACTGTTTTGAGACTTCCTATATTCCTATATATTCCTATTCCTTACTATATCTAGTGGATACATAACGCAACCCCACCACGACTCTAGCTTCTATTCTATGTGCCTCATCATGTGGTACCATGGCAGGACAAAGGAGTAGGAGTCGCAGGTCAAGTTCTGTGTGTCGTTTATTCAGTCTTCAGAACAAAGATTCCCCAGTGCGTGGCATACAGCCTCTATTTAATGAGTCACACCTGTGTGTCCCTACCCATCATCCCACTGGCTAAGACACCACACCCCCAAGCACCCGCTACAGTATGCCGATATATGGAGTCAGTTTTAAAATAGGCCATTCATTTGCTTATAACCCAATGCACCTTATAGTGTGGAAAATATGGTAACCTTCAGTGTAAGCAGTAATTCTTCTGTCGCCTCTGGGACTCTGCACCTGCTGCCACTCTGCATTGTGTCTGCTTGGAAGCGTGTGCAGTGTGGAGAGAAAAGAGACTGGTTTGAATATTGTGTGTTTACTGTTTACTTTTCAAAACACAACATTGGTCCACCACAACCAAAAACAAACACAAGTGGGTCCACATTGAGCTTTTGAATTCAACTACCAGTGTTCATGTGGAAATCAGTCACACATACTCCAGTACTTCATCTGTGATGTTCATTCTCACCTTCCTCACGCATCAATAGGGTCATTTGCATTCAGACGCCTCCAACAGATCATGTACGGTAGCAACAGTCCCTATAAGAACGGGTGAATACATTTTATATTTCCTTGCATGTTTTATATCCATGATAAAAAAAGGTCATTGTTGGGATTGAACCCATGATCACAATGTTATTAGCAACCCTCATTTTGACTGGAGACATTCTGCAGACCTGTCGAATGAAGAACAACATTTTGGATGGGACTGAAGGCTCACAGTGATGTGAAGAAAAGCAAAGTACCGTGACCGGATTCAAACTGGAATTTCTGTGGCTACAACGCAGAGTACTAACCACTATACGATCACGGCTGCTTGGAAACATCTTTCTTGAGCAATACAGACAAAAAAGTTGTGATGAAATGTGTGGCGTGTGGCGAGTAAATATTCTTCTCATGAAGTCAAACAGTGTTTCATTTCTGCATCATGAATGAAAGATCGGTTGACCATGTGTTTGTTTGCTGTTGTGGTGGTTTGAAAAGTAAAACGTCAAGTCATCATCTTCGAGCGCTCGCCACCCTGCAAATACACTGGTGTTTTGGAAGGATTCATACATTCAATACTTTTGAAGTGGTGTTATGAAGGGGGTATCTGAAGCTTCAGTAAACCTTTTTTTGCTCATCTGGACTGGAGACGATGTGGCTGATAAATGCATCGCCTGAACAGGGACTTGAACCCTGGACCCTCAGATTAAAAGTCTGATGCTCTACCGACTGAGCTATCCAGGCTCTGGACGTGGTTTGTGGTTTGGAAGCAGGGGATGTTGCGCATCATCGGTTCAACGCACGTATTGAAGGAATGCAATACTGCTTCTCCATCATCAGTGAACCTCAATGTGGTCTTTCTCTTCTTCTTTGGCTCAGAATTTGAGTCTCAGATTCGCAGCAAAGGTTTGAATCAGGTCAACCGGACTCGTAACAGTCAAAGAAAACGTTTCGCCTCCTATCCAGAAGGCTTCGTCAGTTCTCACAGTTTCATACAAGGCCACACCACCCAGCTGTTGGTTCAGATATGTGGATGACACCTGGGTCCTAATCTAAAAGGATGAAGTAGAACCCTTCACACAACACATCAACTTGGCAGACGGACACATCAAATTCACCAGAGAAGATGTGGAAAACAACAGACTACCTTTTCTGGACTGTGCTGTAAACACTGAAGCAGACAGAAGCCTGAACATCGAAGTGTACAGGAAACCAACACACGCCGACCAATACCTCCAGTTTGACTCTCACTACAACAAAAACTTGGAGTCATCAGAACTTTGAGACATCGAGCCCAAAACACCCCCAGCTCACCTAGGGGGAGAGAGAAGGAGGAGATTCAAGTCAGGAATGACCAAAACATCAAAAGGGAACACAAAGGACAAAGAAAACAATGTCCAGCGCCGTAACAGCATCGTTATTCCCTATGAGCCAGAAAAGGAGCAATGTGGTTTATGCAGTCCAGTGCAGCCAAGAGTCCCAGACCTTTACATTGGAGAAACTAAACAACCTCTCCACAAACGAATGGCCCAACACAGGAGAGCCAACTCCTCTGGACAAGACTCTGCAGTCCATTTACATCTAGAGGACAAGAAACACTTTGAAGTTTGAAGACAGCAATGTCTGCATTTTGGCAAAAGAAGACCAGTGGTTTGAAAGAGGAGTAAAAGAGGCAACCAAGACAGAGACTGAGACACCATCTTTCGTCCTCATACAATGCTGTCCTGAACACACTCCCCAGGCAGATTTAGCCATTGATCTAGACCTGGACAGGTCCTTCACAGCTGTACAGTGTGGTATCAACATCTGAATAGCCCCAATTGCCACCTGGGCTACATTCAGCATTTGCATTAATGGCCCATCAATACCCATCCTCAATGGGCAGGTAGCCATTAATATTAATTAATAATGCTGACTCTTGACACCCATCACACTGGACTGGCTCCACCCCTGTCCATCAACATCTTGTCCCATTCAGATGGCCTGATATAAGCCTGAACTCCAACCCAGCTCAATAGAACTGACGAAGCCTCCTGGATAGAAGGCCAAATGTTTTCTTTGACAATTACTAGTCCGGTTGATCCTGATTCAAACCTTTGCAGCGTGATCACCCGGATAACTGAGCACACTCACAAACAACCTCAGATTCTTCATTCCACAGAGCGTTGTCTCTTCATTTCCAAAACACCAGTATAACAACTCTCCTCGTGTCTGAAACACACCTGTGTCATAGCAGGCCAGTTAGCTCAAAAGCTGATGATGCATCTTATCATCTGATGTGCCTTACATATGGATCAACCGAGGCAACAACGGTAAGAACGGTAAAGACGAAATCCACTCCCACATCCTCATCATCAAATGTCCCTTTTTGCCTGAAACAGACACGATGACTGTGAGTCTTCCTCCCCATCTCATGTGTTGTTCTTCATAATCAATTGGACAGGTCTGCAGAATGACTCCAGTCAAGATGACAGTTGCTAATAAGGCTAAGGTCATTGGTTCAACCACGATACGAACCAATTTCTTATCATGCATGTAAAACATGCCAGAGTGGAAAAAAAACATCACACCTTCAATGGATTGTTGTTATCGAACATGATCCATTAAAGGAGTCTGAATGCAAATGACCCTGTACGTGCATGAGAATGAACATCACAGATTATGTACAACTGGTGTCCACATGAAGACAGTTTTGTCTAGATTCACACACATTCTCAATTGTATCATTGCAGTTGAATTCAAAGCCTTTGTTTCCCCTTCAGGGATTGAGTTTGACAGCCCAGCTGAAACACAATTTAGTATCCATAAAACAGTGTACGTCCCTGGGTGGGCTCGAACCACCAACCTTTCGGTTAACAGCCGAACGCGCTAACCTATTGCGCCACAGAGACATGAAACAGCGATGTAACATCTGGATCAAACGTTTGTAAACATGTTCCATGCGGTCGGGCCCTCAGGCCACCATTGACTCCCAGTGTGGGAAACTGACCCTCATTTTGGTCAGCTGCTCTCTATTGATACCTATCGATTGATTGATCAAATTCATTGCAGGAACCTCATCACGCTAAAGTTGAAAGATCATTCTGGAACAAGCCCATTCACTAGTGTGATATAGGGCAGTATGGTTACTGAGGGTGCACAGAAACTAAAACTCTAAAAGGAGTCCCTCAGATGGGGCTCATCTGGGTTTCGTACCTGGCACCTCTCGCACCTCAGGTCACCTGCTGAGACTTTCACTCAAGGTCTCCTAATATGGTATTGAGAAAGGAAACATCTGGCTCAGAGAACAGTATAAAAACAGTCCACTTACTCAAGGTTACTCGACACTTGATACATGTATATTATGTTGTTAAGTGTTTGTCACTAAGAGTTTATTTCTGAAATAGGCAGTCACTCAATTCCAAGACTCCTGCCCCGTCTGTGACGTGGCTTGACAGCTGTGTTGGTGAGATATTTCATTTGATCTTTTTTTTCATTCAAGTTTCAGTTTCCTCTTTCCACAGGCTGTGATCAAATAGGGTCTATACCTGTGTGGGTTTGAACCACCAACCTAACAATTCATATTCTTTTTCCAAGATTTCAAGATGGTTCAATAAATCCTCTAATTTTGGAACTTTTCTCTCTTCGGTGGCCCGGCTAGCTCAGTCGGTAGAGCATGAGACTCTTAATCTCAGGGTCGTGGGGTCGAGCCCCACGTTGGGCGCAGTATTTTATCTGCCTCTAATCTGGGTGGTCTACATCCTTGTGTCCACACGATGCACCGACTGCAGAGGCAAATCTTCCCTTCTCTGTGTGATGTTTGTGTTTCTGTCACACAAACACAGAACTCCAGCGCAAATCAATGTAGTACATATACCAGGACTGTAGGGACGCTGTAATGCTCTCGCACGACGCATGTCCAAATCAGGCTCGTGTGGTAAATATTAGCACTGCAGCATAAACAAATCGACCAATGAGAGACATTGGTGTTTACAGGCGACACAGTTGATCTTTCATTGGACTCAACAATGACCTCCAGGTGGTCAGAGGCACGAGAGCGTGGCCGTGTGTTTCCAGTGTTTTTAGCAGCTCTGTGGTCACCTGCTTCATGCTTCAGACTGCTGAGCTGCCTCTTGTGATTCTCTGCAATGGGCCACCAGGAGAGTCAGATGTCAGATGTGGCAGTGAAATGAGGAGTGAAAGGGGATTATAGTCACAGCGGTGCATGGAAGCTAAAGTTGAGAGATTCATCTCAAACAAGAGCCACTCATTAGTGGTCAGGACACGAAATGGCAGCATTTGACTGTAATACAGAACTTCCACCCAATATTGAGGGGCTCATGCTGGAACTCGGGATGATAAACATGGTCCTTACACAATTAGCCAGTGAAGCATCAGAATCTTGAGCATGATTTTCCTGCATGGAAGCTAGAGATCTAAAAGCATGTTTGCACAATTCCATCAGTGTCACGTAAAACTGACTGCTGGGTGGGAACTTATCGCTACAGGCAGAGGCAGAGCCTTGGAGTAGATAAAGTAATGGTGAAACCTGTTGCAGTGCATCACACATGTTCAAAGAAGTGAAGTTACATTCAGTACTACTTTTATTTTCCCCACAGGAACTGATTTTTAGCAAATCATGTTTGACGGTTGAATTATTTTTTGATTTCAAGTCACATTTGTTTTTTTCCATCTGACTTCTATTTTCTAACTACTTAATGTGCTGTACTTTTCAGGTTCAAATCATGTTTTTTTTTTTGGCAAAAAAAGGTTTATTTTCCACATTTTGAGATCCCAAAATCCTTTTTCCAGATGAAAGTAACATCTTTCAAACAAAGTGTTTGGACTCCAGGTACTCAGAGGCACAGTCATTCCACTGGTCAATGTACAGGACATATGGTTGGTACAGTCCTGCTGCCGTTGCTGTGTGCCTGCAGACTGGTGACATAGCAACATTAACATTAAACCACACAGACAGGTTTACACATCAGTTTTTGTGGAAAAGAAAGAAATCAAACACTGTCAGTTGATAAGATCAGGGAACAAAGAAACACACAATAAGAACTAGGGGAGGGAATTTGAAACGAGAGAACAAACAAATGATAAAACACACAGAAAGGAAATGTTGCACTGTGCCTGTTGAAGAGAAGTTGAACAAGCACACAACAAGCAGGAGGATGAGACCACTTAGCTCTCTGTTCAGCAGACAGACACACAAACATAACGCAGAGAAGGGAAGATTTGCCTCTGCAGTAGGTGCATCGTGTGGACACAAGGATGTAGACCACCCAGATTAGAGGCAGATAAAATACTGTGGCCAACGACCGTGAGATTAAGATTCTCATGCTCTACCGACTGAGCTAGCCGGGCCACTTAGGTCAGAAAAGTTCAGAAACTAGCGGATGTCTGGACCCATCTTGAAATCCTAACACGCATGAAAGAAAATTAATTGGTAGGTTGGTAGTTCAAACCCACACAGGTATAGACCCTGTTTGCACAACTTTTCAGAAGAGCAAGGAGGTGTTTTTTGTTACTTCTCTTTTCAGTTGCAAGTTATTTTAACTAAGCTACTTAGTTATTCTTTATTATTCTCCGGTGAGGAATTGCAGTTGTGGAAGATCACAGAAACTGTGCATGATACAAATTTTGATTAGATTCAGGATTGTTGATGGAAATGCTCGCCCCTAAACTGGCTACTTTTTTTCTCTCTCATGACATTAGAATCTGTATATATCAACATTGTATTTGCCAGGGGAAATAAATGTGACAGATTTTAGAAAAGTCATCAGCACTTTAGAAGCAATAAAAGAGAGCAAGACTGGGAAACGTGACCTTACAATGGGGCAGAGAAAAAGGATTTGTCAGAAGTGGGATTCGAACCCACGCCTCCATTCAGAGACCAGAAGTCCCATGGTTAGGAAGGTTTATCACCTTGAGTCTGGCGCCTTAGACCACTCGGCCATCCTGACAACTGACCGACAGAAGGTCGTCAGCAGCTGCATATAAACTGGAATAACCAGTTAAACCCTTTGACCAGACGGAGTCGGGCATGTTGGATGCTGTATGCGCCCGACTGTTCAATTCAGACACTGAAGAAGAATTCCAGGGATTCGTGGATGAGGAATGAACTGATAAAGTGAGCTTTTCCTGTTTCTCTTTACCACTGAACAAGGTTGGTCATATTGTGAATCTGGACATTAAAGTTTGAACAACGTTGAGTTATAGGGTTATTGTTATATTCTTATTGCTTTGCACTGTTTTGAGACTTCCTATATTCCTATATATTCCTATTCCTAACTATATCTAGTGGATACATAACGCAACCCCAGCCACGACTCTAGCTTCTATTCTATGTGCCTCATCATGTGGTACTATGGCAGGACAAAAGAGTCGGAGTCGCAGGTCAAGTTCTGTGTGTTTTTTATTCAGTCTTCACAACAAAGATTCCCCAGTGCGTGGCATACAGCCTCTATTTAATGAGTCACACCTGTGTGTCCCTACCCATCATCCCACTGGCTAAGACACCACATCCCCAAGCACCCGCTACAGTATGCCGATATATGGAGTCAGTTTTAAAATAGGCCATTCATTCAAGGTGCATCTTATAATCCGATGCACCTTATAGTGCGGAAAATACGGTAACCTTCAGTTTAACCAGTGATTCTTCTGTCGCCTCTGGGACTCTGCACCTGCTGGCACTCTACGTTGTGTCTGCTTGGAAGCGTGTGCAGCGCGGAGAGAAAAGACACTGGCCAAGATTCTGTTTTTTCGAAACACGACTCGCATTAGTCCACCACAACCACAAAACAAACAACCAGTCTTTCATTTACAGAAAAATAAATGAAATACTATTGTTTGACTTCATGAGAAGAATATTTACTCAGTGCATGCCACACATTACATCACAACTTTTCTCGTCTGCATTGCTCAAGAAAGATGAAAGAAAGATGTTTCCAAGCAGCCATGGTCGTATAGTGGTTAGTACTCTGCGTTGTGGCCGCAGCAACCCCGGTTCGAATCCGGGTCACGGCACTCTGCTTTGTTTTTTTTTCATTCAAATTTGCAGGTGCAGGTTTTTTTGTCAAACCGATCTGGAGCGCACAGTGGAACCAATGGGGTTAGTTGGATACTGCTTGTTTGGTTGAAACAAATAGCTGCATACACATGGCCCATTAGGTATTTAGTTTGACGCCCCAGATGAAATATGAATTAGTGTTAGTAGAACAGAGAGAGCTGCTGACTTCCATGAAGATTTGAACTGACAGAATGAATCTACATCAAAAGCCAATATATGTCTTTTGATGTAGTTTAACCAGTAATTCTTCTGTCGCCTCTGGGACTCTGCACCTGCTGGCACTCTACGTTGTGTCTGCTTGGATGCGTGTGCAGCGTGGAGAGAAATGAGACTGGCCATCAAAATCCATATATTAGATATAAGATATTTTGGGTCCTTGTGTCTCCATTTACAGAGGTGTTTTTTGTTCAGTTATTTTAACTTAGGTACTTAGTTTTTTTTTTTTATTATTCTCTTGTGAGGAATTGCAGTGATGGAAGATCACAGAAACTGTACGCGACACAAATTCTGATAACATTCAGGATTGTTGATGGAAATGCTCGCCCCTAAACTGGATACTTTTTTCTCTCTCTCATGTCATTTGAATCTGAATATATCAACACCGTATTTGTCAAGGGGGAAAGAAATGTAAGTGACAGATTTTTAAAAACTCTTCTGCGCTTTAGAAGCAATTGAAGAGAGGAAGAATTCGAACCCACGCCTCCATTCAGAGACCAGAAGTCCCATGGTTAGGAAGGTTTATCACCTTGAGTCTGGCGCCTTCGACCGCTCGGCCATCCTGACAACTGACCTTCAGAGTCTTGTCAGCAGATTCATAGAAACTGGTATAACCAGTTAATGCAAAGTTCAGCGATCACAGCTTTGAGCAAATTTTTGATTGATGATTAAAATCATATTTTGCTCCATCTGACTTTTGTGTGGAAAGTAATTAATGTAGATTTAACTCTCAAATGATGATTTTGTTTTTGCAACACAAACCTTTTCAGGAATGAAAGCAACATCTTTGTTGTGTTACGGTGTGTGAATATAAAAGTAGTGGCCTCATCACTACATTTAAGTTCACAAATAGAAATGGTTTATTTCTATCCATTATTACACAGCAGCACCAGGTGTCACTGGTTTATCGAGGATAAAACTACTTTGAGAACAAATTACATTCTAGCATTTTATATTTCCTTGGATGTTTTATATCCATGAAAAAAAAAGGTAATTGCTGGGGTAGAACCCATGATCACAATGTTATTAGCAACCCTCATTTTGACTGGAGACATTCTGCAGACCTGTCCAATGAAGAACAACATATTGGATGGGACTGAAGGCTCACAGTGATGTGAAGAAAAGCAAAGTACCGTGACCGGATTCAAACCGGAATTTCTGTGGCTACAACGCAGAGTACTAACATCGACACGATCACAGCTGCTTGGAAACAACAATACAAATACAAACTATACAGACGAGAGAAGATGTGATGAAATGTGTGTCATGCACTGTGCTAATATTCTTCTCGTGGAGTCAAACAGTCTTTTATTTCTGCATCATGAATGAAAGATTGGTTGACCATGTTTTTGTTTGCGGTTCTGGTGGTTTGAAAAGTAAAAAGTCAAGTCATGATCTTCGAGCCTTCACCCGCCCACAAATATAATGGTGTTTAGGAAGGAAGATTTACTCCTTTAATCCATTTGAAGTGGTGTTATGAAGATTTAAATTGGGCATGTGAAGGTTCAGAACAGCTTTTGGTGCTCATCTTGCCTGGAGACCATGTGCCTGATAAAAGCACCGCCTGAACAGAGACTTCAACCCTGGACCCTCAGATTAAAAGTCTGATGCTCTACCAACTGAGCTATCCAGGCTCTGGACACGGGTCGTGGTGTGGAAGCAGAGGACGTTGCGCATCATCGGTTTAACTCATGCTTTGCAACGCAACAGTATTGGTTGAGACTGATGTATCAGCCCAGACATTTACGATCCACTGGCAGATAGCAATTGTACAGGTCTAGACAACTGAAGGATGAGACCACTTTGCTCTGTGTTTGACTGACAGACAGCAAACAGACACACAAACATAACACATTGAAGGAAAGATTTGACTCTGGGTGCATTGTATGGGCACAAGGATGTAGGACAATTTCGTCTTTAATTCATTTCCAAAAACTGTACTGAGGCTCCCGACACCCAATCTAACCCCCTGATAACACCTCTTAAAATGTACTCAAGGAATGAAATAGTGCTTCTCCATCATCAGTGAACCTCAGTGTTGTCTTTCTCTTCTTCTTTGGCTCAGAATTTGAATCTCGCAGCAAAGGTTTGAATCTGGTCAACCGGACTAGTAATTGTCAAAGAAAACGTTTCGCCTCCTATCCAGGAGGCTTTGTCAGTTCTAACAGTTTCATACAAGGCCACACCACCCAGCTGTTGGTTCAGATATGTGGATGACACCTGGGTCCTAATCTAAAAGGATGAAGTAGAACCCTTCACACAACACATCAACTTGGTAGACGGACACATCAAATTCACCCGAGAAGATGTGGAAAACAACAGACTACCTTTTCTGGACTGTGCTGTAAACATCCAAGCAGACAGGAGCCTGAACATCGAAGTGTACAGGAAACCAACACACGCCGACCAATACCTCCAGTTTGACTCTCACTAGAACAAAAACTTGGGAGTCATCAGAACTTTGAGACATCGAGCCCAAAACATCCCCAGCTCACCTAGGGGGAGAGAGAAGGAGGAGATTCAGGAATGACCAAAACATCAAAAGGGAACACAAAGGACAAAGAAAACAATGTCCAGCGCCGTAACAGCATCGTTATTCCCTATGAGCCAGAAAAGGAGCAATGTGGTTTATGCAGTCCAGTGCAGCCAAGAGTCCCAGACCTTTACATTGGAGGAACTAAACAACCTCTCCACAAATGAATGGCCCAACACAGGAGCGCCAACTCCTCTGGACAAGACTCTGCAGTCCATTTACATATAGAGGACAAGAAACACTCATTTGAAGACAGCACTGTCTGCATTTTGGCAAAAGAAGACCCCATTAGCATAATGCTGACTCTTGTCACCCATCACATTGGACTGGCTCCACCCCTGTCCATCAACATCTTGTCCCATTCAGATGGCCTGATATAAACCTGAACTCCAACCCAGCTCAATAGAACTGACGAAGCCTCCTGGATAGGAGGCCCAAGGTTTTCTTTGACAATTACTATTCCGGTTGATCCTGATTCAAACCTTTGCTGCGTGATCACCTGGATAACTGAGCACTCTCACAAACAACCTCAGATTCTTCATTCCACAGAGCGTTGTCTCTTCATTTCCAAAACACCAGTATAACAACTCTCCTCGTGTCTGAAACACACCTGTGTCATAGCAGGCCAGTTAGCTCAAAAGCTGATGATGCATCTTATAATCAAATGTGCCTTATAGATGGACCAACCGAGGCAACAACAGTAAGAACGGTAAAGAGGAAATCCACTCCCACATCCTCATCATCAAATGTCCCCTTTTGCCTGAAACAGACACGATGACTGTGAGTCTTCCTCCCCATCTCATGTGTTGTTCTTCATAATCAATTGGACAGGTCTGCAGAATGACTCCAGTCAAAATGACAGTTGCTAATAACGCCAAGGTCATTGGTTCAACCACGATACGAACCAATTTCTTATCATGCATGTATAACATACCAGAGAGGAAAAAAAACATCACACCTTCAATGGATTGTTGTTATCGAACATGATCCATTAAAGGGGTCTGAATGCAAATGACCCTGTACGTGCATGAGAATGAACATCACAGATTATGTAAAACTGGTGTCCACATGAATACAGTTTTGTCTAGATTCACACACATTCTCATTCTCACTCCTCCATGGACCGTCACCTTATCATGGTGGGGGGGTTTGAGTACCTCAATGATTCAGGGAGCTATATTGTCGGGAGCCTTGTGCTCCTGGTAGGATCATCCTTGACAAACAGGTCCCTGATGAGAGGTCAGACTAAGTACGGTCCAGACGACTTTATGGAGGAGGGAAAATGGATGAGGAGTACCCGGCCCGGAGGAACACCGGGGCCCACACCTGGAGCCAGGCCTGGGTGTTGGGCCCGTCAGTGAGCGCCTGGTGGCCGGGCGACCCATGTAACCCGGCCGGGCACAGCCCGAAAGAGCAGCGTGGACCGTGCTTCATCCATCCCATCGTTGCCCCATGGGCTCACCACCTGTGGAGGGCAATCCAGGAGTCGGGTGCGCTGTCATTTGGGTGGCAGTGGAAGGAGAGAAGGCTGGCGCAGAGGCCCTGGGCTGCATCGGTTAGCTCTGGGGACGTGGAATGTCACCTCTCTGTGGGGTAAGGAACCTGAGTTAGTGCGGGAGATGGAGCGTTACCAGTTAGATCTGGTGGGGCTCACCTCCACGCACAGCTTGGGCTCTGGAACACAGCTCCTTGATAGGGGCTGGACTCTGTCCATCTCGGGTGTTGCTCATGGTGTGAGGCGCCAGGCGGGAGTGGGGATACTCACAAGCCTGCCTGATCTTAACCCGAATGGTTGTTTGTTGTTGGACCTTTGTGCTAGACATGGTTTGTCCATCACAAACACTATGTTTGAACATCGGGAGGCTCATAAGTGTACTTGGTACCAGAGCTCCCAAGGTCGTAGGTCAATGATCGATTTTGTGATCGTTTCATCTGGCCTGTGGCCACATGTTCTGGACACTCGGGTTAGGAGAGGAGCAGAACTGTCAACTGATCACCATCTGGTGGTGATCTGGCTCCGATGGCGGGGGAAGCCTTTAGACCGACCAGGTAAACCCAAACGGATAGTGCGGGTGAACTGGGAACGTCTGGAGGACGAAGCCGTCAGAGGAGCATTTAACTCACACCTCCGGGAAGCTTTTTCACGCATCCCTGTGGAGGTTGGGGACATCGACCATGAGTGGTCGGTGTTCAAAACCGCCATGGCTGAGGCTTCAGTAGCGAGTTGTGGCCTGAAGACCATTGGTGCCTCAAGGGGCAGCAACCCAAGGACATCTTGGGGATACCAGAGGTCAGGGAAGCCGTCCGACTGAAGAAGGAGTCGTATCGAGACCTAATGTCTTGTGCGACTCCTGAGGCAGTTGCAAGGTACCGTCTGGCTCGAAGGGCTGCGGCTTCGGCTGTTGCTGAGGCCAAGCAGCGGGTGTGGGAGAAGTTTGGAGAGTCCATGGAGGAAGACTTTCGATCGGCACCAAGGCGCTTCCGGAAAACGGTCAAGCACCTCAGGAGGGGGAGGCAGCGGAACATTCAAGCTGTTTACAGCAAGGATGGTTTGCTGCTGACTTCAAGAGAGGATGTATTTGGTCGTTGGAAAGAGTACTTTGAGGAACTCCTGAATCCGGATATTCCGCCCTCTGTAAGGGAGACAGAGCTGGAGGCTGATGGGCAGTCTTTGTTAATTTCTCGGGCTGAAGTCACTGTGGTAGTCTAAAAACTGCACGGTGGCAAGGCTGCGGGAGTTGACGAGATTCGTCCTGAAATGCTGAAAGCTCTGGGTGTTGATGGGCTGTCGTGGTTGACACGCCTCTTCAACATTGCGTGGAGATCTGGGTCGGTACCGGACGAGTGGCAGACGGGGGTGGTGGTCCCTCTATTTAAAAAGGGGGACCAGAGAGTGTGTGCAAATTACAGAGGCATCACACTCCTCAGCCTCCCTGGTTAGGTCTACTCCAAGGTGCTGGAAAGGAGGGTCCGATCGATAGTCGAACCTCGGATTCAAGAGGAACAATGCGGGTTCCGTCCTGGCAGTGGAACTACGGACCAACTCTTTACTCTTGCGACCGTTCTCGAGGGTTCCTGGGAGTATGACCAACCCGTCTACATGTGCTTTGTAGACTTGGAGAAGGCGTATGACCGGGTGCCCAGGGATCGGTTGTGGGAGGTGCTTCGGGAGTATGGGGTGAGTGGTTCTCTACTGAGGGCTGTTCAGTCTCTGTATTCCCGGGACGGGAGTTGTGTTCGTATACTTGGATGCAAGTCCGATGTATTCCCAGTGAGTGTTGGGCTTCGCCAGGGTTGTGCTTTGTCCCCAATCCTGTTCTTGGTCTACATGGACAGGATTTCCAGGCGCAGCTCTGGTGAGGAGGGTTTGCGGTTTGGTGGCCTGAAGATCCAGTCTCTACTCTTTGCAGATGATTTGGTTCTGATGGCTTCATCATCGCGTGACCTACAGCTCACGCTGGATCGGTTTGCGTCTGAGTGTGAAGCGGCTGGCATGAGGATCAGCACCTCTAAGTCCGAGACCATGGCTCTCAACCGGAAACGGATGGATTGCTCTCTCTGGGTAGGGACTGAGATCTTGCCTCAAGTGGAGAAGTTTAAGTATCTCGGGGTGTTGTTCTCATGTGAGGGGATTAGGGATTTGGAGATTGGTCGGCGAATTGGGGCAGCAGGGGCGGTATTGCAATCCCTTTGCCGCACTGTTGTCCATAAGAGAGAGCTGAGCCAGAAGGCAAAGTTCTCTACAGGACTGTCTCAGAAAATTAGAATATTGTGATAAAGTTCTTTATTTTCTGTAATGCAATTTAAAAAACTAAAATGTCATACATTCTGGATTCATTACAAATCAACTGAAATATTGCAAGCCTTTTATTATTTTAATATTGCTGATTATGGCTTACATCTTAAGAGAACAAAAAAATCCTATCTCAAAATATTAGAATATTTCCTCAGACCAAGTGAAAAAATGTAAAACAGCAAAAAAAAAAAACAAATTCAATCATTTGAAAATCTCCATTAATGCACTCAGTACTTGGTTGGGAATCCTTTTGCCTGGATTACTGCATCAATGCGGCGTGGCATAGAGGCAACCAGCCTGTGGCATTGCTGAGGTGTTATGGATGCCCAGGATGCTTCAATAGCGGCCTTTAGCTCAATTGCACTGTTGGGTCTGGTGTCTTTCAGCTTCTTCTTCACAATACTCCACAAATTCTCAATGGGGTTCAGGTCAGGGGAATTGGCAGGCCAATCGAGGACAGTAATGCCATGGTCAGTACCCCAGTGACTGGTGGTTTTGGCACTGTGGGCAGGTGCCAGATCATGCTGGAAAATGAAATCATCATCGCCATAGAGCTTTTCAGCAGACGGAAGCCTGCATTGCTTTAAAATCTCTTGGTAAACACATTCATTTATTCTGGACTTGATGAAACACAGTGGACCAACACCAGCAGCTGACATGGCTCCTCAAACCATTGCTGACTGTGGGAACTTCACACTGGATTTCAAGCAACTTGGATTTTGCTCCTCTCCAGCCTTTCTCCAGACTCTGGCGCCTTGACTTCCATATGAAATACAAAACTTGCTTTTGTCTGAAAAGAAGACTTTGGGCCACTCTGCAACTTTCCAGTGCTTCTTTTCCATAGCCCAAGTCAGACGCAAGACTTCAGAAGTGGCTTGACCATGGGAATAAGGTTATTGTAGCCCATTTCTCGGACACGTCTGTGAACAGTGGCTTTTGATACCTGGACCCACAGTGCCAAAACCACCAGTCACTGGGGTACTGACCATGGCATTACTGTCCTGGATTGGCCTGCCAATTCCCCTGACCTGAACCCCATTGAGAATTTGTGGAGTATTGTGAAGAAGAAGCTGAAAGACACCAGACCCAACAGTGCAATTGAGCTAGGCCGCTATTGAAGCATCCTGGGCATCCATAACACATCAGCAATGCCACAGGTTGATTGCTTCCATGCCACGCCGCATTGATGCAGTAATCCAGGCAAAAGGATTCCCAACCAAGTACTGAGTGCATTAATGGGCATTTTCAAATGATTGAATTTGTTTTTTTTGCTGTTTTACATTTTTTCACTTGGTCTGAGGAAATATTCTAATATTTTGAGATAGGATTTTTTTGTTCTCTTAAGCTGTAAGCCATAATCAGCAATATTAAAATAATAAAAGGCTTGCAATATTTCAGTTGATTTGTAATGAATCCAGAATGTATGACATTTTAGTTTTTTAAATTGCATTACAGAAAATAAAGAACTTTTTCACAATATTCTAATTTTCTGAGACAGTCCTGTATATACCGATCAATCTTCGTCCCGACCCTCACCTACAGTCATGAGCTTTGGGTCCGAGAGAGCAAGGTCCCGGATACAAGCGGCTGAAATGGGTTTTCTCCGAAGGGTGGCAGGCGTCTCCCTGAGAGATAGGGTGAGAAGTTCTGTCACTCAGGAGAGGCTCGGAGTAGAGCCACTGCTTCTCCACATTGAGAGGAGTCAGTTGAGGTGGTTCGGGCATCTCATCAGGATGCCCTCTGGACGCCTCCCTTTGGAGGTGTTCCAGACACGTCCAGCTGGGAGGAGACCGAGGGGTCGACCCAGGACCAGGTGGAGAGATTATATCTCGACGCTGGCCTGGGAGCGTCTCGGGATCCCCCAGTCGGAGCTGGTGGATGTTGCTCGGGAGAAGGGCGTTTGGCGTGACCTCCTGAAGCTGCTACCCCCGTGACCCGGCAACGGATAAGCGGACGACGAAGGATGGACATTCTCAATTGTATCATTGCAGTTGAATTCAAAGCCTTTGTTTCCCCTTCAGGGATTGAGTTTGACAGCCCAGTTGAAACACAATTTAGTATCCATAAAACAGTCTACGTCCCTGAGTGGGCTCGAACCACCAACCTTTCGGTTAACAGCCGAACGCGCTAACCTATTGCGCCACAGAGACATGGAACAGCAATCTAACATCTGGATCAAACGTTTGTAAACATGTCCCATTCGGTCGAGCCCTCAGGCCACCATTGACTCCCAGTGTGGGAAACTGACCATCATTTTGGTCAGCTGCTCTCTATTGATACCTATCGATTGATTGATCAAATTCATTGCAGGAACCTCATCACGCTAAAGTTGAAAGATCATTCTGGAACAAGCCCATTCACTAGTGTGATATAGGGCAGTATGGTTACAGAGGGTGCACAGAAACTACAACTCTAAAAGGAGTCCCTCAGATGGGGCTCATCTGGGTTTCGTACCTGGCACCTCTCACACCCCAGGTCACCTGCTGAGACTTTCACTCAATGTCTCCTAATGTGGTATTGAGAAAGGAAACATCTGGCTCAGAGAACAGTATAAAAACAGTCCACTAACTCAAGGTTACTCGACACTTGATACATGGATATTATGTTGTTAAGTGTTTGTCACTGAGAGTTTATTTTTGAAATAGACAGTCACTCAATTCCAAGACTCCTGCCCCGTCTGTGACGTGGCTTGACAGCTGTGTTGGTGAGATATTTCATTTGATCTTTTTTTTCATTCAAGTTTCAGTTTCCTCTTTCCACAGGCTGTGATCAAATAGGGTCTATACCTGTGTGGGTTTGAACCACCAACCTAACAATTCATATTCTTTTTCAAGATTTCAAGATGGTTCAAGAAATCCTCTAATTTTGGAACTTTTCTCACGCCGGTGGCCCGGCTAGCTCAGTCGGTAGAGCATGAGACTCTTAATCTCAGGGTCGTGGGTTCGAGCCCCACGTTGGGCGCAGTATTTTATCTGCCTCTAATCTGGTTGGTCTACATCCTTGTGTCCACACTGTGCACCGACTGCAGAGGCAAATCTTCCCTTCTTTGTGTTACGTTTGTGTCACTGTCACACAAACACAAAACTCCAGAACAAATCAATGTAGTACATATACCAGGACCGTAGGGACGCTGTAATGCTCTAGCACGACGCATGTGCAAATCAGGCTCGTGTGGTAAATATTAGCACTGCAGCATAAGTTACATTCAGTACTACTTGTTGTTTTCCCCACAGGAACTGCAGAATATGGTCCCACAGTTTAACTCAACACAACAAAAGTTCCAATACACGTTTGACTCTTTTGTCGGAGTTCCAAATCACAGGTGGTTTTCTCCAAGATGCTGACTTCAATGAAGATTTGGACAAAATTAAACGACAAGAAAATCCAGATATTTTCAATATATTAGTTGCTTGTGTCTGTATTTGAGATGGTGTTTTTTGTCCCAGGGTTAGGAAGGTTTATCACCTTGAGTCTGGCGCCTTCGACCGCTCGGCCATCCTGACAACTGACCTTCAGAAGGTTGTCAGCAGCTGCATAGAAACTGGAATAACCAGTTAAAACCTGCAAAGTTCAGCGATCACAGCTTTGAGCAATTTTTTTGGACTGTTTATATTGATTGTTTAAATTATATTTTGCTCTTTTGATCTGACATTTATGTAGTAATTAATGTACTTTTGCTGCTCAACTGATGATTTTGTTTTTGCAACACAAACCTTTTCACGAATGAAAGCAACATCTTTGTCGTGTTACGGTGTGTGAATATAAAAGTAGTGGCCTCATCACTACATTTAAGTTTACAAACAGAAAAGGTTTATTTCTATCCATTATTACACAGCATCACCAGGTGTCACTGGTTAATCGAGGATAAAACTACTTTGAGAACAAATTATATTAGAGCATCAGAGAGCAGTTTAAATAGCATCAGTTTATTGGTTAGGAACAAGTATTGTGGAGTCCCATTTAAAATGAACACAGTGTTTTCAACGTCCTCGTTCCTTCCTGGTTCTACATACATTTAAAATGTACGAGTTGTTTTATCAAGCAAAACAACAGCTGACTGAAATTTGCATCATTTGGACCCTTCATTTACTTTCTTTGTTGCCACAGTCTCGTGAAAGGAACCGGACGCTGCCCAACCTCCGAGCACGTGATTTTGTCCTGGAATGCAAAGTAAAAAGTAAATGTAACTTATTGACACATCATTAACCGTAGCTGGGATTTGGAAGAGTCAGCCTGCCACAAACAAGGAGCAAAGTTTTCAAGGGACAATACTTCTGTATTTCTGAAAATCTGTCCATCCGATCTGTGAGAAACACAAAACCAAAAAAATAAGGGACCAGAGAACATTCAATCAGGATTATGGCATGTGTGTGCATTTACTGTAAATGCATTCCATTTCTATGGTGAATGTGTTCGTGTTGTGCGGCCAGCGGGTGATACACTTCTCAGGGCGTCAAGTCAGGGCAGAAGGAACCACAGAAGCAGTGGGATGCAAGCTTCGGTTTATTCCACATCAGCATAACATCGTCTCATCGCTTGGCATCGCTATCCATCAAATTGTTCAAAGTACAAACACAATAAATAGTGGCTGGATCAAGGGCGTTCCTCGTACCAGATACACATCGTCACACACGTGCACGCCCACATTTGTCCTCCAGGCTGAGTCGCTGAGACAAGACCTTCAGGGAGCTCCAGAGAAAACAGACATTCCTGTCTACACCCCAAGTCTTCTAGCCGCTCCTCCATTCGGACACCAGAAGTCTCATGCTCATACTCTACTACGGAATGGTACATTCGTACATGATATTCTCGTACGTAATCTGTGATGTTCATTCTCACGCATGTATAGTGTCATTTGCATTCAGAAGCAACAGACCATGAACGGAAGCAATGATCCCTTTTTGAACGCATGAATGGGACATTAGGATGTAGACAACACATCCAAGGTAGATAAAATAAGATAATGTGTGGTGCTAATAACGCCAAGGTCATGGGTTCGATCCCCTTACTGGCCAATATTTGATTTGAGAAAATTCCACCCACTGGTAATTTTAACAGGAAGACCTTGCCAAAAGAAAATTTTCCAGCCGTCATCATCGTCCTCAAAGCTAACCTGAAGGGATGGTTGAAGAAAAGACGTTCGAAGTCAACGTTGAACAACCGGGACACGTCGGGGCTTGTCGTCAGTCTCGCTGGATTGACTAAAGAACACCAGCTGCTTGATATTGGTGTCAACAGGGCATACAAAGCTGGACTGCGAACTGTGTGGGAACAGTGGATGATAGAAGACGAACACACGTTCACCAAGACAGGGAGATAATGCCGAACAACATACGCCTCTATCTGCCAGTGGATCGTAAATGCCTGGCCTGATATATCAGTCTCAACTGTCGTCCAAGCTTTCAGAGAGGCAGGAATCATCATTGAACTGCCAGACAACAGCAGCGACACTGACTCGAATAATGATGACTTTGACCAGACGGAGTCGGGCATGTTGGATGCTGTATTCGCCCGACTGTTCAATTCAGACACTGAAGAAGAAGAATTCCAGGGATTCTTGGATGAGGAATGAACTGATAAAGTGAGCTTTTCCTGTTTCTCTTTGCCACTGAACAAGGTTGGTCATATTGTGAATCTGGACATTAAAGTTTGAACGTTGAGTTATTGTTATATTGTTATTGCTTTGCACTGTTTTGAGACTTCCTATATTCCGTGATCGTAGAGTGGTTAGTACTCTGCGTTGTGGCCGCAGCAACCCCGGTTCGAATCCGGGTCACGGCACTCTGCTTTTCTTTTTTTTCATTCAAATTTGCAGGTGCAAGTTTTTGTGTCAAACCGATCTGGAGCACACAGTGGAACCAATGGGGTTAGTTTGATGCTGCTTGTTTGTCGTCCTCATACAATGCTGTGCTGAACACCCTCCCCAGGCAGATTTTGCCATTGATCTAGACCTGGACAGGTCCTTCACACCTGTAAAGTGTGGTATCAACATCTGAATAGCCCCAATTGCCACCTGGGCTACATTCATCATTTGCATTAATGGCCCATCAATACCCATCCTCAATGGGCAGGGAGCCATTAATATTAATTAATAATGCTGACTCTTGTCACCCATCACATTGGACTGGCTCCACCCCTGTCCATCAACATCTTGTCCCATTCAGATGGCCTGATATAAACCTGAACTCCAACCCAGCTCAGTAGAACTGACGAAGCCTCCTGGATAGAAGGCCAAATGTTTTCTTTGACAATTACTAGTCCGGTTGATCCTGATTCAAACCTTTGCAGCGTGATGACCCAGATAACTGAGCACTCTCACAAACAACCTAAGATTCTTCATTCCACAGAGCATTGTCTCTTCATTTCCAAAACACCAGTATAACAGCTCTCCTCGTGTCTGAAACACACCTGTGTCATAGAAGGCCAGTTAGCTCAAAAGCTGATGATGCATCTTATCATCTGATGTGCCTTATAGATGGACCAACCGAGGCAACAACGGTAAGAACGGTAAAGAGGAAATCCACTCCCACATCCTCATCATCAAATGTCCCCTTTTGCCTGAAACAGACATGATGACTGTGAGTCTTCCGCCCCATCTCATGTGTTGTTCTTCATAATCAATTGGACAGGTCTGCAGAATGACTCCAGTCAAAATGTCAGTTGCTAATAACGCCAAGGTCATTGGTTCAACCACGATACGAACCAATTTCTTATCATGCATGTATAACATACCAGAGAGGAAAAAAAACATCACACCTTCAATGGATTGTTGTTATCGAACCTGATCCATTAAAGGGGTCTGAATGCAAATGACCCTGTACGTGCATGAGAATGAACATCACAGATTATGTACAACTGGTGTCCACATGAATACAGTTTTGTTTAGATTCACACACATTCTCATTCTCACTCCTCCATGGACCGTCACCATATCGTGGTGGGAGTGTTTGAGTACCTCAATGATTCAGGGAGCTATATTGTCGGGAGCCTTGTGCTCTTGGTAGGATCATCCTTGACAAACAGGTCCTTGATGAGAGGTCAGACTAAATACGGTCCAGACGACTTTATGGAGGAGGGAAAATGGATGAGGAGTACCCGGCCCGGAGGGACACCGGGGCCCACACCTGGAGCCAGGCCTGGGTGTTGGGCCCGTCAGCGAGCGCCTGGTGAGCGGGCGACCGACGTGACCCGGCCGGGCACAGCCCGAAAGAGCAGCGTGGACCGTGCTTCATCCATCCCATCGTTGCCCCATGGGCTCACCACCTGTGGAGGGCAATCCAGGAGTCGGGTGCGCTGTCATTTGGGTGGCAGTGGAAGGAGAGAAGGCTGGCGCAGAGGCCCTGGGCTGCATCGGTTAGCTCTGGGGACGTGGAATGTCACCTCTCTGTGAGGTAAGGAACCTGAGTTAGTGCGGGAGATGGAGCGTTACCAGTTAGATCTGGTGGGGCTCACCTCCACGCACAGCTTGGGCTCTGGAACCCAGCTCCTTGATAGGGGCTGGACTCTGTCCTTCTCGGGTGTTGCTCATGGTGTGAGGCGCCAGGCGGGAGTGGGGATACTCACAAGCCCCCGGTTGAGCGCCTGTTTGTTGGAGTTCTCTCCGATGGACCAGAGGGTCGCCTCCCTGAGGCTTAGGCTTCGGGGAGGGAAAACTCTGACTGCTGTTTGTGCGTATGCACCGAATAGCAGTTCGGAGTATCCGGCCTTCTTGGGGGTCCTGGATGGGGTCCTATGTGAGACCCCACCCGGTGACTCCATTGTCCTCCTGGGAGACTTCAATGCTCACGTGGGCAATGAGGGATAAACTTGGAGAGGCGTGATTAGGAGGAACGGTCTGCCTGATCTTAACCCGAATGGTTGTTTGTTGTTGGACTTCTCCGCTAGACATGGTTTGTCCATCACAAACACTATGTTCGAACATCGGGAGGCTCATAAGTGTACTTGGTACCAGAGCTCCCAAGGTCGTAGGTCAATGACCGATTTTGTGATCGTTCCATCTGGCCTGTGGCCACATGTTCTGGACACTCAGGTTAGGAGAGGAGCAGAACTGTCAACTGATCACCATCTGGTGGTGAGCTGGCTCCGATGGCGGGGGAAGCCTTTAGACCGACCAGGTAAACCCAAACGGATAGTGCGGGTGAACTGGGAACGTCTGGAGGACGAAGCCGTCAGAGAAGCATTTAACTCACACCTCCGGGAAGCTTTTTCACGCATCCCTGTGGAGGTTGGGGACATCGACCATGAGTGGTCGGTGTTCAAAACCGCCATGGCTGAGGCTTCAGTTGCGAGTTGTGGCCTAAAGACCATCGGTGCCAAGTCCATTCACTAGTGGTGATATAGGGCAGTATGGTTACAGAGGGTGCACAGAAACTGCAACTCAAAAAGGAGTCCCTCAGATGGGGCTCATCTGGGTTTCGTACCTGGCACCTCTCACACCCCAGGTCACCTGCTGAGACTTTCACTCAATTTCTCCTAATGTGGTATTGAGAAAGGAAACATCTGGCTGAGAGAACAGTATAAAAACAGTCCACTTACTCAAGGTTACTCGATACTTGATACATGGATATTATGTTGTTAGGTGTTTATCACTGAGAGTTTATTTCTGAAATAGACAGTCACTCAATTCCAAGACTCCTGCCCCGTCTGTGACGTGGCTTGACAGCTGTGTTGGTGAGATATTTCATTTGATCTTTTTTTTCATTCAAGTTTCAGTTTCCTCTTTCCACAGGCTGTGATCAAATAGGGTCTATACCTGTGTGGGTTTGAACCACCAACCTAACAATTCATATTCTTTTTCAAGATTTCAAGATGGTTCAAGAAATCCTCTAATTTTGGAACTTTTCTCACGCCGGTGGCCCGGCTAGCTCAGTCGGTAGAGCATGAGACTCTTAATCTCAGGGTCGTGGGTTCGAGCCCCACGTTGGGCGCGGTATTTTATCTGCCTCTAATCTGGGTGGTCTACATCCTTGTGTCCACACGATGCACCGACTGCAGAGGCAAATCTTCCCTTTTCTGTGTGATGTTTGTGTCTCTGTCCCACAAACACAGAACTCCAGCACAAAACAGTGTAGTACATATACCAGGACCGTCGGGACGCTGTAATGCTCTAGCACGACGCATGTCCAAATCAGGCCCGTGTGCTAAATATTAGCACTGCAGCATAAACAAATCGACCAATGAGAGACATTGGTGTTTACAGGCGACACAGTTGATCTTTCATTGGACTCAACAATGAACTACAGGTGGTCAGAGGCACGAGAGCGTGGCCGTGTGTTTCCAGTGTTTTTAGCAGCTCTGTGGTCACCTGCTTCATGCTTCAGACTGCTGAGCTGCCTCTTGTGATTCTCTGCAATGGGCCACCAGGAGAGTCAGATGTAAGATGTGGCAGTGAAATGAGGGGTGAAAGGGGATTATAGTCACAGTGGTTCATGGAAGCTTAAGTTGAGAGATTCATCTCAAACAAGAGCCACTCATTAGTGGTCAGGTCATGAAATGGCAGCATTTGACAGTAGTACAGAACTTCCACCCAATATTGAGGGGCTCATGCTGGAACTCGGGATGATAAACATGGTCCTTAAACAATTAGCCAGTGAAGCATCAGAATCTTGAGCATGATTTTCATGCATGGAAGCTAGAGATCTAAAAGCATGTTTGCACAATTCCATCAGTGTCACGCAAAACTGACTGAAAACTGGGTGGGAACTTATCGCTACAGGCAGAGGCAGAGCCTTGGAGTAGATAAAGTAATGGCGAAACCTGTTGCAGTGCATCACACATGTTCAAAGAAGTGAAGTTACATTCAGTACTACTTTTATTTTCCCCACAGGAACAGATTTTTAGCAAATCATGTTTGACTGTTGAATTATTTTTTGATTTCAAGTCACATTTGTTTTTTTCCATCTGACTTCTATTTGCTAACTACTTAATGTGCTGTACTTTTCAGGTTCAAATCATGTTTTTTTTTTTTTTTTTGGCACAAAAAGGTTTATTTTCCACATTTTGAGATCCCAAAATCCTTTTTCCAGATGAAAGTAACGTCTTTCAAACAAAGCGTTTGGACTCCAGGTACTCAGTGGCACAGTCATTCCACTGGTCAATGTACAGGACATATGGTTGGTACAGTCCTGCTGCCGTTGCTGTGTGCCTGCAGACTGGTGACATAGCAACATTAACATTAAAACACACATCCAGC
Organism: Synchiropus splendidus; assembly: GCF_027744825.2. Taxonomy (NCBI): domain Eukaryota; kingdom Metazoa; phylum Chordata; class Actinopteri; order Syngnathiformes; family Callionymidae; genus Synchiropus; species Synchiropus splendidus. The sequence continues at coordinate 19,987,454 of NC_071343.1, forward strand.
ACACAAACAGGTTTATACATCAGTTTTTGTGGAAAAGAAAGATATCAAACACTGTCAGTTGATAAGATCAGGGAACAAAGAAACACTCAATAAGAACTCGGGGAGGGAATTTGAAACGAGAGAACAAACAAATGATAAAACACACAGAAAGGAAATGTTGCACTGTGCCTGTTGAAGAGAAGTTGAACAAGCACACAACAAGCAGGAGGATGAGACCACTGAGCTCTCTGTTCAGCAGACAGACACACAAACATAACGCAGAGAAGGGAAGATTTGCCTCTGCAGTAGGTGCATCGTGTGGGCCCAAGGATGTAGACCACCCAGATTAGAGGCAGATTAAATACTGTGGCCAACGACCGTGAGATTAAGATTCTCATGCTCTACCGACTGGGCTAGCCGGGCCACTTAGGTCAGAAAAGTTCCGAAACTAGCGGATGTCTGGACCCATCTTGAAATCCTAACACGCATGAAAGAAAATTAATTGGTAGGTTGGTAGTTCAAACCCACACAGGTATAGACCCTGTTTGCACAACTTTTCAGAAGAGCAAGGAGGAGTTTTTTGTTACTTCTCTTTTCAGTTGCAAGTTATTTTAACTAAGCTACTTAATTATTCTTTATTATTCTCCGGTGAGGAATTGCAGTTGTGGAAGATCACAGAAACTGTGCATGATACAAATTTTGATTAGATTCAGGATTGTTGATGGAAATGCTCGCCCCTAAACTGGCTACTTTTTTTCTCTCTCATGACATTAGAATCTGTATATATCAACACTGTATTTGCCAGGGGAAATAAATGTGACAGATTTTAGAAAAGTCTTCAGCGCTTTAGAAGCAATAAAAGAGAGCAAGACTGGGAAACGTGACCTTACAATGGGGCAGAGAAAAAGGATTTGTCAGAAGTGGGATTCGAACCCACGCCTCCATTCAGAGACCAGAAGTCCCATGGTTAAGAAGGTTTGTCACCTTGAGTCTGGCGCCTTAGACCACTCGGCCATCCTGACAACTGACCGACAAAAGGTCGTCAGCAGCTGCATATAAACTGGAATAACCAGTTAAACCCTTTGACCAGACGGAGTCGGGCATGTTGGATGCTGTATTCGCCCGACTGTTCAATTCAGACACTGAAGAAGAATTCCAGGGATTCGTGGATGAGGAATGAACTGATAAAGTGAGCTTTTCCTGTTTCTCTTTACCACTGAACAAGGTTGGTCATATTGTGAATCTGGACATTAAAGTTTGAACAACGTTGAGTTATAGGGTTATTGTTATATTGTTATTGCTTTGCACTGTTTTGAGACTTCCTATATTCCTATATTCCTATTCCTTACTATATCTAGTGGATACATAACGCAACCCCAGCCACGACTCTAGCTTCTATTCTATGTGCCTCATCATGTGGTACTATGGCAGGACAAAGGAGTCGGAGTCGCAGGTCAAGTTCTGTGTGTTGTTTATTCAGTCTTCAGAACAAAGATTCCCCAGTGCGTGGCATACAGCCTCTATTTAATGAGTCACACCTGTGTGTCCCTACCCATCATCCCACTGGCTAAGACACCACACCCCCAAGCACCCGCTACAGTATGCCGATATATGGAGTCAGTTTTAAAATAGGCCATTCATTCAAGGTGCGTCTTATAATCAGATGCACCTTATAGTGTGGAAAATACGGTAACCTCCAGTGTAACCAGTGATTCTTCTGTCGCCTCTGGGACTCTGCACCTGCTGGCACTCTACGTTGTGTCTACTTGGATGCGTCAACATATTGGATGGGACTGAAGGCTCACAGTGATGTGAAGAAAAACAGAGCCCCGGATTCAACCGGCACTGCTGCGGCCACAACGCGGCGTACTAACATCGACACGATCACAGCGTCTTGGAAACATCTTTCTTGAGCAATACAGACAAAAAAAGTTGATGAAAGGTGATCAAATGTGTGGCATGCACTGTGCTAATATTCTTCTCATGAAGACCATGTGTTTGTTTGCGGTTGTGGTGGTTTGAAAAGTAAAAAGTCAAGTCATGATCTTCGAGCCTTCGCCAGACTGCAAATATGCTGGTGTTTTGGAAGGAGGATTCATTCCTTTAATCCATTTTAAGTGGCATTATGAAGGGTTTGATTGGGCATCTGAAGCTTCAGAACAGCTTTTGGTGCTAATCTTGACTGGAGACGATCTGTCTGATAAAAATATCGCCTGGACAGGGACTTGAACCCTGGACCCTCTGATGCTCTACCGACTGAGCAATCCAGGCTCTAGACAATGCACCAGTATTGGTTGAGACCGTAATGTCAGCCCAGACATTTACGATCCACTGGCAGCAATTGTACAATTCTGAAGTATAGTACTGAAGGATGAGACCACTTAGCTCTGTGTTTGAGTGACAGACAGAAAACAGACACACAAACATAACGCATTGAAGGGAAGATTTGAGTCTGGGTGCATTGTGTTGGCACAAGGATGTAGGACAATTTGAGTCTCAGATTCTTCATTCCACGGAGCGTTGTCTCTTCATTTCCAAAACACCAGTATAACAGCTCTCCTCGTGTCTGAAACACACCTGTGTCATAGCAGGCCAGTTAGCTCAAAAGCTTTCAATTTTCTCAAAAGCTGATGATGCATCTTATAATCCGATGTGCCTTATCTATGGATCAACAATGGTTAATCATGAATGCTGTAGTCAGGGGACATCACCGAGGAGACAATGGTAAGAATGGTAATGAGGAAATCCGCTCACACATCATTTGCGTGTGTGTGTGTAAAGACCCCAAAGGACTTCGCCGAGGTGTTCAACAAATAGCGAAGCCTGTTAGAGGGCGAAGCACGTATCATATAGAAATAATAATTGATACATAGTAAATAATAGCATATACGTGCACATGGAATTGTAAACAATAACAGTCATGACTTGAAAGACAAATATCTGAGACTTCAGAAAACCATGAACCGAACACTCAAACTCACTTTTCCAAACTCCTTGGCCACCTTCTGCCTCAACTAGTCATGCTGTCCCTTCAAGTCAAGCAGTCCCAGCTCCCGCCCGCTGACTTCCGTTGTGGTGTATGGAATTACGTTGGATCTTAAGGTGCTGTGTTGCAGCATTAGAATTTTTGCGGCTTTTGTTCATGTGTTCAATTGTGGCCTTTGAATTTGTAGGAGCTTTTGCTGATTTGTTGTGAGCTGATGTTGTGGCGTTTGACATTGAGCACTGGATAGTGCAAAAGTGCAAGTTAAAAAATAAAAAAAGAAAGAAGACTGATGCTGGTTCCATGAAGATTTGAACTGACAGGATTAATCGACATCAAAAGCCATATATTTAAGATTTGTTCTTTTTTCAGTTGCATGTTCTTTTAACTAAGGTACTTAGTTATTGTTAAACATTCTCTGCTGAGGAATTGCAGTTATGGAAAGTATACGTGATACAAATTCTGATTAGATTCAGGATTGTTGATCTAAAAGCTAGTTCCATGAAAAAAAAACAGTTAAACAGGCAACTTTTTTTTTCTCTCATGTCATTTGAACATGAATATATTCAGACTGTATTTGCCAGGGGAAAGAAATGTAGAGCAGACCGAGGTCGTGTAGCATCGTCCGTGTCTCTGCGCTAACGGGATAGAAGCCGTTGAAGTCCCTCAGACTGATGATCGTCTGCCGGTCATATCCTAATAAACGTCCACGCACTGCGCCGTTTCCACTGTTTGTTCGTTCGTTGATTGTTTCGTTGTTTGTATTATTCATAAATTTGGCTTTGTTACGGGGAGCATCAGTAGCCGCTGCCTGACGAGGTGCCGCCATGTTGGATGAAACCAACAAAATTAGTTAATGATTTTATTTTTGCAAATAAAAGTCTGTCAAGCTAGAAAGGATTTTTTTTCTGCACAGTGCCTGCTGCACATTTCATAGCAACTTTTCTTGTCTGTATTGCTCAGAATGTTTCCAAGCAGCTGTGATCGTATAGTGGTTAGTAGAGCAACCCAGGTTCGACTCTGGGTCACGGCACTCTCCTTTGTTTTGTTTTTTTTTGGTTCATATGTCCCCTTTTGCCTGAAACACACACAATGACTGTGAGTCTTCCTCCCCATCTCATGTGTTGTTCTTCATAATCAATTGGACAGGTCTGCAGAATGACTCCAGTCAAAATGACAGTTGCTAATAAAGCTAAGGTCATTGGTTCAACCACGATACGAACCAATTTCTTATCATGCATGTAAAACATGCCAGAAAGAAAAAAAAACTTCAATGGATTGTTGTTATCGAACAACGTTTACAAGAAGGTGAGAATGAACATCACAGATTATGTCCAACTGGTGTCCACATGAATACAGTTTTGTTTAGATTCACACACATTCTCAATTGTATCATTGCAGTTGAATTCAAAGCTTTTGTTTCCCCTTCAGGGATTGAGTTTGACCGCCCAGTTGAGACACAATTTAGTATCCATAAAACAGTGTACGTCCCCTCATTTTGGTCAGTTGCTCCCTATTGACACCTATCGATTGATTGATCAATTGCAGGAACCTCATCACGCTAAAATTGAAAGATCATTCTGGAACAAGCCCATTCACTACTGGTGATATAGGGCAGTATGGTTACAGAGGGTGCACAGAAACTAAAACTCTAAAAGGAGTCCCTCAGATGGGGCTCATCTGGGTTTCGTACCTGGCACCTCTCGCACCCCAGGTCACCTGCTGAGACTTTCACTCAATGTCTCCTAATGTGGTATTGAGAAAGGAAACATCTGGCTCAGAGAACAGTATAAAAACAGTCCACTAACTCAAGGTTACTCGATACTTGATACATGTATATTATGTTGTTAAGTGTTTGTCACTGAGAGTTTATTTCTGAAATAGACAGTCACTCAATTCCAAGACTCCTGCCCCGTCTGTAACGTGGCTTGACAGCTGTGTTGTTGAGATATTTTATTTGATCTTTTTCTTTTTTCATGCTGTTTCATGCGTGTGAAGATTTCAGGATGTGTCAAGAAATCCTCTAATTTTGGAACTTTTCTCACTTCGGTGGCCCGGCTAGCTCAGTCGGTAGAGCATGAGACTCTTAATCTCAGGGTCGTGGGTTCGAGCCCCACGTTGGGCGCAGTACTTTATCTGCCTCTAATCTGGGTGGTCTACATCCTTGTGTCCACACGATGCACCGACTGCAGAGGCAAATCTTCCCTTCTCTGTGTGATGTTTGTGTCTCTGTCACACAAACACAGAACTCCAGCGCAAATCAATGTCGTACATATACCAGGACTGTAGGGACACTGTAATGCTCTCGCACGACGCTTGTCCAAATCAGGCTCGTGTGGTAAATATTAGCACTGCAGCATAAACAAATCGACCAATGAGAGACATTGGTGTTTACAGACGACACAGTTGATCTTTCATTGGACTCAACAATGAACTACAGGTGGTCAGAGGCACGAGAGCGTGGCCGTGTGTTTCCAGTGTTTTTAGCAGCTCTGTGGTCACCTGCTTCATGCTTCAGACTGCTGAGCTGCCTCTTGTGATTCTCTGCAATGGGCCACCAGGAGAGTCAGATGTCAGATGTGGCAGTAAAATGAGGAGTGAAAGCGGATTATGGTCACAGTGGTGCATGGAAGCTAAAGTTGAGAGATTCATCTCAAACAAGAGCCACTCATTAGTGGTCAGGCCACGAAATGGCAGCATTTGACTGTAATACAGAACTTCCACCCAATATTGAGGGGCTCATGCTGGAACTCGGGATGATAAACATGGTCCTTAAACAACTAGCCAGTGAAGCATCAGAATCTTGAGCATGATTTTCCTGCATGGAAGCTAGAGATCTAAAAGCATGTTTGCACAATTCCATCAGTGTCACGCAAAACTGACTGCTGGGTGGGAACTTATCGCTACAGGCAGAGGCAGAGCCTTGGAGTAGATAAAGCAATGGTGAAACCTGTTGCAGTGCATCACACATGTTCAAAGAAGTGAAGTTACATTCAGTACTACTTTTATTTTCCCCACAGGAACTGATTTTTAGCAAATCATGTTTGACGGTTGAATTATTTTTTGATTTCAAGTCACATTTGTTTTTTTCCATCTGACTTCTATTTGCTAACTACTTAATGTGCTGTACTTTTCAGGTTCAAATCATGGTGTTTTTTTTTTTGGCACAAAAAGGTTTATTTTCCACATTTTGAGATCCCAAAATCCTTTTTCCAGATGAAAGTAACATCTTTCAAACAAAGCGTTTGGACTCCAGGTACTCAGTGGCACAGTCATTCCACTGGTCAATGTACAGGACATATGGTTGGTACAGTCCTGCTGCCGTTGCTGTGTGCCTGCAGACTGGTGACATAGCAACATTAACATTAAACCACACATCCAGCACACAGACAGGTTTACACATCAGTTTTTGTGGAAAAGAAAGAAATCAAACACTGTCAGTTGATAAGATCAGGGAACAAAGAGACACACAATAAGAACTAGGGGAGGGAATTTGAAACGAGAGAACAAACAAATGATAAAACACACAGAAAGGAAATGTTGCACTGTGCCTGTTGAAGAGAAGTTGAACAAGCACACAACAAGCAGGAGGATGAGACCACTGAGCTCTCTGTTCAGCAGACAGACACACAAACATAACGCAGAGAAGGGAAGATTTGCCTCTGCAGTAGGTGCATCGTGTGGGCCCAAGGATGTAGACCACCCAGATTAGAGGCAGATAAAATACTGTGGCCAACGACCGCGAGATTAAGATTCTTATGGTCTACCGACTGAGCTAGCCGGGCCACTTAGGTCAGAAAAGTTCCTAAACTAGCGGATGTCTGGACCCATCTTGAAATCCTAACACGCATGAAAGAAAATTAATTGGTAGGTTGGTAGTTCAAACCCACACAGGTATAGACCCTGTTTGCACAACTTTTCAGAAGAGCAAGGAGGTGTTTTTTGTTACTTCTCTTTTCAGTTGCAAGTTATTTTAACTAAGCTACTTAGTTATTCTTTATTATTCTCTGGTGAGGAATTGCAGTTGTGGAAGATCACAGAAACTGTGCATGATACAAATTTTGATTAGATTCAGGATTGTTGATGGAAATGCTCGCCCCTAAACTGGCTACTTTTTTTCTCTCTCATAACATTAGAATCTGTATATATCAACACTGTATTTGCCAGGGGAAATAAATGTGACAGATTTTAGAAAAGTCATCAGCACTTTAGAAGCAATAAAAGAGAGCAAGACTGGGAAACGTGACCTTAGAATGGGGCAGAGAAAAAGGATTTGTCAGAAGTGGGATTCGAACCCACGCCTCCATTCAGAGACCAGAAGTCCCATGGTTAGGAAGGTTTATCACCTTGAGTCTGGCGCCTTAGACCGCTCGGCCATCCTGACAACTGACATTCAGAGTCTTGTCAGCAGATTCATAGAAACTGGTATAACCAGTTAATGCAAAGTTCAGCGATCACAGCTTTGAGCAAATTTTTGATTGATGATTAAAATCATATTTTGCTCCATCTGACTTTTGTGTGGAAAGTAATTAATGTAGATTTAACTCTCAAATGATGATTTTGTTTTTGCAACACAAACCTTTTCACGAACGAAAGCAACATCTTTGTTGTGTTACGGTGTGTGAATATAAAAGTAGTGGCCTCATCACTACATTTAAGTTTACAAATAGAAAAGGTTTATTTCTATCCATTATTACACAGCATCACCAGGTGTCACTGGTTTATCGAGGATAAAACTACTTTGAGAACAAATTACATTCTAGCATTTTATATTTCCTTGGATGTTTTATATCCATGAAAAAAAAAGGTAATTGCTGGGGTAGAACCCATGATCACAATGTTATTAGCAACCCTCATTTTGACTGGAGACATTCTGCAGACCTGTCCAATGAAGAACAACATATTGGATGGGACTGAAGGCTCACAGTGATGTGAAGAAAAGCAAAGTACCGTGACCGGATTCAAACCGGAATTTCTGTGGCTACAACGCAGAGTACTAACATCGACACGATCACAGCTTCTTGGAAACAACAATACAAATACAAACTATACAGACGAGAGAAGATGTGATGAAATGTGTGTCATGCACTGTGCTAATATTCTTCTCGTGGAGTCAAACAGTCTTTTATTTCTGCATCATGAATGAAAGATTGGTTGACCATGTTTTTGTTTGCGGTTCTGGTGGTTTGAAAAGTAAAAAGTCAAGTCATCATCTTCGAGCCTTCACCCGCCCACAAATATAATGGTGTTTAGGAAGGAAGATTTACTCCTTTAATCCATTTGAAGTGGCGTTATGAAGATTTAAATTGGGCATGTGAAGGTTCAGAACAGCTTTTGGTGCTCATCTTGCCTGGAGACCATGTGCCTGATAAAAGCACCGCCTGAACAGGGACTTGAACCCTGGACCCTCAGATTAAAAGTCTGATGCTCTACCGACTGAGCTATCCAGGCTCTGGACACGGGTCGTGGTGTGGAAGCAGAGGACGTTGCGCATCATCGGTTTAACTCATGCTTTGCAACGCAACAGTATTGGTTGAGACTGATGTATCAGCCCAGACATTTACGATCCACTGGCAGATAGCAATTGTACAGGTCTAGACAACTGAAGGATGAGACCACTGAGCTCTGTGTTTGAGTGACAGACAGCAAACAGACACACAAACATAACACATTGAAGGAAAGATTTGACTCTGGGTGCATTGTGTGGGCACAAGGATGTAGGACAATTTCGTCTTTCCAGAAACTGTACTGAGGCAACTGATGCCCAATCTAACCCCCTGATAACACCTCTTAAAATGGACTAAAGGAATGAAATACTGCTTCTCCATCATCAGTGAACCTCTATTGTCTTTCTCTTCTTCTTTGGCTCAGAATTTGAATCTCAGATTCTTCATTCCACAGAGCGTTGTCTCTTCATTTCCAAAACACCAGTTTAACAGCTCTCCTCGTGTCTGAAACACACCTGTGTCATAGAAGGCCAGTTAGCTCAAAAGCATTCAATTTTCTCAAAAGCTGATGATGCATCTTATAATGTGCCTTATATATGGATCAATAATGGTTAATCATGAATACCGTAGTTAGGGAGCATCACTTAAAGGTACGTACACACCGAACGCGACTTTTCAGTCGCTGTAGCGCCAGTCCTCAGCAGCAGGTAGCTTGCTCCTGTCGTCATTAGTCGCCACCTGTCCGGATCGAAAGTAGGTCAGTCGCCGGGGGACGTGGTCTCAAGTTGTGTGCGTGTGAATTGTGGATTTAAAGATGGCGGAGCTTGGTCACATACAAGCAGTTGCGACGCTTTGTCTTTTGGGGAAAAAAAGGAAAAAGCGACGTCTGTGGGTTCATGATGTCCTCCGAAATCACTCGCAATTCGCCGAGTTTCACCACCTCTTCCAGGAGCTTCGGCTGAATGACGAGCGGTTCCAGCGGTACTTTCGGCTGAACCCAGCCAGTTCGACGACCTGTTGTCCCGGATCGGTGCTCGGATTTCCCATCAGGACACCAACAATCCCCGCGGCTGAATGGCTGTCCATTTGCCTAGTCAATGTGTAATGTTATGAAGTGCATCGCATGCGCCGACCTTCCTGCGGGGGAACGGCAGAGGAGGGAGGCCCTCCGCTCGTGGTTCGGTGGCCTGGTCGAGAAGGCTAAGCCGCCCAAGCCCAAGGCTCGCCAGCCCACGACCAAAGGGAAGGGCAAGCGGCCGAAGATGAAGTCCTGGGACGAGTATGATGAGAGCGATAAGGTCCGGGTATCCGTGGAGGAGGACCTGGAGCTTCTGTTTGCCGACGTCCCCGCGCCGGCTCAGGACTTGGCCCTGCAGGAAGGCCCGAGTGAGGAGGAAGCGGCTGCTCCACCACCGAGACGTTTCCCACTCGACAATATGCCCAAGCTCTTCGCGTCGGCGATGGAGAGGCTGGGATTAAAACCCCCGCAGGACCCACATCCTCCTGAGGAAGAAGACTTGTCTTGCTCGGTGCACGAGCTCAAATCCAAGCCAAAGAGGAGGCCGTCGACCACGTGCCTGAAGATTCCGTCGTTGTGGGGATTCCTAAAGAAGGACATGGAGGCCCCAGCGAACGTCAAGACTCCAGCCGATGCATACGAACCGTATGCAAAGGTGGACAGAGTCGACTGGAGGATAGGCCTCCCTCCGCTGGGCGACTCGCTGGCCTTGTGCCTGGCGCCAATCCTTCACCGAGGGCAACAAGGAAGCAGGTCATCCCGGACGAGCATTCTCGCTATACTTATGCCCTGGTGGACAGGGTATACAATTGTGCGACCCAGGTCACGGCGTTGGCCAACAATATGTCTCTTCTGGCCTGCTCCATGGACAGGATGCTCTATGGCAAAGAGGACCTGACCCCAGAGGAGCTACACGAGGCCCAAGTGTCCATGGCCACCTTCTTACGGATGGCGCAGGCCTTCATCAAGGCCGGAGCCAAGCGCTGTTACAAATGGCAGCGCGGAACATGCGGCTTGGCCTTTCGGGACTGGGGAACAAAGAGAGGCGCGTCCTTGCTGGTGTCCCCAATTCTGAGGACTCGCTGTTCGGTGAGGGAATTCCTGAACACGTGGAGAAGCTGGAGAGTTCACGCAAGACGGCGGGCTCGCTGTCGAGCATGCTGCGCATGGGCTCGGAGAGGAAGCAGGCGCCTCCTTAGAAACAAACAGAACACTCCAGAACACTACCAATGAAGCTGTAGAAAGTCCTACTGGACATCTGGACTTGTTCCTGCGCTTCCTTCTGGGTCTTTCTCTGCAGACCAGTCAGAGTCTCCTCCCAGGTTTGTTGTCACTGACAGGAAGTAGATACTGGACACACAGCAGAGCTCATCAAGAAGAAGATAAGTGAGAAAGTGTCTCCAGAGATAAACATCCAGCTGTTCCATTGTCTGAGTGAAGTGAAGGTTGAGTTGAGTTAGTCTTTCACGTATTTTGTTTAATTGTGTCTCTGACCCGGTCTGCCATTGACACTCTTCTTGTAGCAGCTGGGGCCTGGATGGTGTAGGTGACCTGGTGGCAGTTCCATTTATCGTGTGCTGTGCTGTCGGGGACACGTTTGCATGTTTGTGCAGCTTGGATGCGTTTTTCGGGTTCATCAGTTTGTTGTGTGGTTGGACCCGCTGTCTTAGAGGGTGTCCCCCATCCTGGTGCGCCCCAGCTCCACTATAGTCTTGTTACTTTTATTTTTGATTCTTGGATTTTAGAATTATTTGTATTATTAAAGTATCTATATTTATTAACATGCAACTGGAACCCTGTCTCATGTCTCCCGAGTAAGTGGACCTGCGTGTCCTTAGTTATTATTCTGAAATTCCCAAGGTGGCGTTGTTGGACTCTTAATTTGGGCTGTATTTCATATACATTTGGACGCCGACCACCGTAGGGCGCCACAAATACAACAATTGATACATTCACACAGGCTACCCACGTGGTATTGAACGTTTCTATATTTGCTTCAGACAACGGATGACTCTCATTGCGAAACTCTTACCTTAAGCAGACATACAATCACTCACAAACAATTTACTTTCATGAGATGAGGAGCGTTTACCCCTCGCTTTTACTGCTCACCTGTGGAGCACACGGAACGACATGAGTCAGTTTTGCTCACTCAGTTGTTAACTGAGCTACGCATGCGTCTCTCATGTGCCTCACGGCGCATGTGCACCACCTCCTGGATAAATAATAATCCAATTGTTTTTCACAAAACAGAAAACATATTATGTTAGTTCAAAAAATAGGCTTTTTTTCTTTTTTTAACTAATCAGGTTATTTTCTAACCCACAACAGAATACTGAAGAACGTTTTCTATGAATCATTTCTTATATATCTTGTTTCTACAACATCATGAAATATGTTTCATCCAAATGTTACTACACGAGAAATCTAACTTTATGAAACCATATGCAATATCAAATGAAATGTATGAACATTTTTGCCAGTCTAACTCGTTATGTTATGTAGGTTATCATTACACGCGAAAATATTGACAATGAAACGAATGAAATTACAGATTTTTCACAGGTTAATGTTAGCTCAATGTGGGCAGAGCTCAGCCCATTCTCCAGGCTGCAGCCAGGGGCCTCTCGACCCACATGGGGCCTCAGTGGACTACCTGTAAAATTACGACTGTCAGGCTCCCCTTGACTTTTCAAGTGTGTTTCTCCAGGATGCTTTCTCTTCATGCGGAACATTTAATGCATGTTGTCACTCTGCATGAGAGCCACATGGAGCGTACGGGGTGGAAAACTCACACAGGTGTGGAGAGTGAGAGCTCTGAGAGAGCATTGGTTGTCATGTCTATTAGTTACTAAATCAACAGTAACAAAATGAAATGTCAAAAATACAACAGATAATTGATTTTAAATGCTCCGGAAATTGCACATTGATCGATTAACCGATATTAAGGTTGCTATGTGTGGATTCTCAAGCCCTGCTGTCATATATTGATGTTATTATGAGGCATATAAATTTAGGTAAGAATAAATATGACGTCGCTGAAGGCCTTGGGTTGAAATACACGCCACTGGTCCTGACCAACCTTCGTATTCAGGTCGCCAATGATGATCCTCAGCTCATGTCGTGGCTGGCTCTCCATCCCCACCTGCAGCTGGTCGTACAAAACCTTTTTTATATATTCACTTCATCAATCCTATCTCCTATATCTCCTATAATTTTTTCTCCTCCATTTCTTTCAACACGTTCTAAAGAATTGGATTGGAATTGGAATAACAGCATCAGACTTATAATTTGTAGGTCCAAGGTTCAAGTCCCTGTTCGGGCAAAGTATTGATGAGCAATGCATTTTGTCCACATTTCTGGAAGTGCTTTTCGTTTGTTCTTTTTTGTTCAGTTGCAAGTTTTTTTAACTATGGTACTTTGTTACTGTTAATCATTCTCTGGTGAGGAATTGCAGTTATGGACGATCACAGAAAGTATACTTGAGACAAATTCTGATTAGATTCAGGATTGTTGATCTAAAAAATAGGCCCATTAAAAAAAAACAGTTAAACTCGCAACTTTTTTCTCTCTCATGTCATTTGAACATGAATATATTAATACAGTATTCGCCAGGGGAAAGAAATGTAAGTGACAGATTTCAAGTCTTGAGCGCTTTACTCTTTCGTACCCAACAGGCAATAAAAGACAGCAAGACTGGGAAACATGAACTGACAAAGAATAGGGCAGAGAAAAGGATCTGTCAGAAGTGGGATTTGAACCCACGCCTCCATTCAGAGACCAGAAGTCCCATGGTTAGGAAGGTTTATCACCTTGAGTCTGGCGCCTTCGACCACTCGGCCATCCTGACAACTGACCTTCAGAAGGTCGTCAGCAGCTGCATATAAACTGGAATAACCAGTTAAACCCTGCAAAGTTCAGCAATCACAGATTTGAGCAAATTTTTTGGACTGTTTATATTGATTATTTAAATCATATTTTGCTCTTTCCATCAGACTTTTATGTGCTAAGTCTCTAATGTACTTTTACCCCGCAAAAGATGATTTTGTTTTTGCAACAAACCTTTTCACGAATGAAAGCAACATCTTTGTCGTGTTACGGTGTGTCAATATAAAAGTAGTGGCCTCATCACTACATTTAAGTTTACAAATAGAAAAGGTTTATTTATGTCCATTATTGCACAGCATCTCCAGAAATTAGATTGTTTTGGAACAGGGCAAAGTAAATGCCTTGTTAAACAAATGTAACTTATTGACACATCATTAATCGTAGCTGGGATTTGGAAGAGTCAGCCTGCCACAAACAAGGAGCAAAGTTTTCAAGGGTCAATACTTCTGTATTTCAGAAAATCTGTCCATCCGATCTGTGAGAAACACAAAACCAAAAAAATAAGGGACCAGAGAACATTCAATCAGGATTATGGCATGTGTGTGCATTTACTGTAAATGCATTCCATTTCTATGGTGGATGTGTTCGTGTTGTGTGGCCAGCGGGTGATACACTTCTCAGGGCGTCAAGTCAGGGCAGAAGGAACCACAGAAGCAGTGGGATGCAAGCTTCGGTTTATTCCACATCAGTATAATATCGTCTCAGCGCTTGGCATCGCTATCCATCAAATTGTTCAAAGTACAAACACAATAAATAGAGGCTGGATCAAGGGCGTTCCTCGTACCAGATACACATCGTCACACACGTGCACGCCCACATTTGACCTCCAGGCTGAGTCGCTGAGACAAGACCTTCAGGGAGCTCCAGAGAAAACAGACATTCCTGTCTACACCCCAAGTCTTCTAGCCACTCCTCCATTCGGACAGAGGAAGTCTCATGCTCATACTCTACTACGGAATGGTACATACGTACATGATACTCTCGTACGTAATCTGTGATGTTCTTTCTCACACATGTATAGTGTCATTTGCATTCAGAACCAACAGACCATGAACGGAAGCAATGATCCCTTTTTGAACGCATGAATGGGACATTAGGATGTAGACAACACATCCAAGGTAGATAAAATAAGATAATGTGCACAAAAGAACTTGAATCTCAGATTCTTTATTCCACAGAGAGTTGTATCCTTAAACCTCTATATGAGCAGGCCGGTTAGCTCAGATGGTTAGAGCGTGGTGCTAATAACGCCAAGGTCATGGGTTCGATCCCCATACTGGCCATTATTTGATTTTGGAAAATTCCACCCACTGGTAATTTTAACAGGAAGACCTTGCCAAAAGAAAATTTTCCAGCCGTCATCATCGTCCTCAAAGCTAACCTGAAGGGATGGTTGAAGAAAAGACGTTCGAAGTCAACGTTGAACAACCGGGACACGAATTCGGGGCTTGTCGTCAGTCTCGCTGGATTGACTAAAGAACACCAGCTGCTTGATATTGGTGTCAACAGGGCATACAAAGATGGACTGCGAACTGTGTGGGAACAGTGGATGACAGAAGACGAACACACGTTCACCAAGACAGGGAGACAATGCCGAACAATATACGCCTCTATCTGCCAGTGGATCGTAAATGCCTGGCCTGATATATCAGTCTCAACTGTAGTCCAAGCTTTCAGAGAGGCAGGAATCATCATTGAACTGCCAGACAACAGCAGCGACACTGACTCGAATAATGATGACTTTGACCAGACGGAGTCAGGCATGTTGGATGCTGTATTCGCCGGACTGTTCAATTCAGACACTGAAGAAGAAGAATTCCAGGGATTCGTGGATGAGGAATGAACTGATAAAGTGAGCTTTTCCTGTTTCTCTTTACCACTGAACAAGGTTGGTCATATTGTGAATCTGGACATTAAAGTTTGAACAACGTTGAGTTATTGGGTTATTGTTATATTGTTATTACTTTGCACTGTTTTGAGACTTCCTATATTCCTATATATTCCTATTCCTTACTATATCTAGTGGATACATAACGCAACCCCACCACGACTCTAGCTTCTATTCTATGTGCCTCATCATGTGGTACTATGGCAGGACAAAGGAGTAGGAGTCGCAGGTCAAGTTCTGTGTGTCGTTTATTCAGTCTTCACAACAAAGATTCCCCAGTGCGTGGCATACAGCCTCTATTTAATGAGTCACACCTGTGTGTCCCTACCCATCATCCCACTGGCTAAGACACCACACCCCCAAGCACCCGCTACAGTATGCCGATATATGGAGTCAGTTTTAAAATAGGCCATTCATTCAAGGTGCGTCTTATAATCAGATGCACCCTATCGTGTGGAAAATACGGTAACCTCCAGTTTAACCTGTGATTCTTCTGTCGCCTCTGGGACTCTGCACCTGCTGGCACTCTACGTTGTGTCTGCTTGGATGCGTGTGCAGCGTGGAGAGAAAAGACACTGGCCAGCGTCCGAAGATTCTGTTTTTTCGAAACACGACTCGCATTAGTCCACCACAACCACAAAACAAACGACCAGTCTTTCATTTACAAAAAAAAAAAAAATGAAACACTATTGTTTGACTTCATGAGAAGAATATTTACTCAGTGCATGCCACACATTTCATCACAACTTTTCTCGTCTGTATTGCTCAAGAAAGATGTTTCCAAGCAGCCGTGATCGTATAGTGGTTAGTACTCTGCGTTGTGGCCGCAGCAACCCCGGTTCGAATCCGGGTCACGGCACTCTGCTTTTCTTTTTTTTCATTCACATTTGCAGGTGCAGGTTTTTTTGTCAAACCGATCTGGAGTACACAGTGGAACCAATGGGGTTAGTTGGATGCTGCTTGTTTGGTTGAAACAAATAGCTGCACACACATGGCCCTTTAGGTATTTAGTTTGACGCCCCAGATGAAATATGAATTAGTGTTAGTAGAACAGAGAGAGCTGCTGACTTCCATGAAGATTTGAACTGACAGAATGAATCTACATCAAAAGCCATATACTTATGGCTTAGTTTAACCAGTTTAACCAGTAATTCTTCTGTCGCCTCTGGGACTCTGCACCTGCTGGCACTCTACGTTGTGTCTGCTTGGATGCGTGTGCAGCGTGGAGAGAAATGAGACTGGCCATCAAAATCCACATATTAGATATAAGATATTTTCAGTGCTTGTGTCTACATTTACCAAGGTGTTTTTTGTTCAGTTATTTTAACTTAGGTACTTCGTTTTTTTTTATTATTCTTTGGTGAGGAATTGCAGTGATGGAAGATCACAGAAACTGTACGCGATACAAATTCTGATAACATTCAGGATTGTTGATGGAAATGCTCGCCCCTAAACCGGATACTTTTTTCTCTCTCTCATGTCATTTGAATCTGAATATATCAACACCGTATTTGTCAAGGGGGAAAGAAATGTAAGTGACAGATTTTTAAAAACACTTCTGCGCTTTAGAAGCAATTGAAGAGAGGAAGAATTCGAACCCACGCCTCCATTCAGAGAGCAGAAGTCCCATGGTTAGGAAGGTTTATTACCTTGAGTCCTGCGCCTTCGACCATTCGGCCATCCTGACAACTGACCTTCAGAGTCTTGTCAGCAGATTCATAGAAACTGGTATAACCAGTTAATGCAAACTTCAGCGATCACAGCTTTGAGCAAATTTTTGATTGATGATTGAAATGATATTTTGCTCTATCCATCTGACTTTTGTGTGCAAAGTAAATAATGTAGATTTAACTCTCAAATGATGATTTTGATTTTGCAACACAAACCTTTTCACGAATGAAAGCAACATCTTTGTTGTGTTACGGTGTGTGAATATAAAAGTAGTGGCCTCATCACTACATTTAAGTTTACAAATAGAAAAGGTTTATTTCTATCCATTATTACACAGCATCACCAGGTGTCACTGGTTTATCGAGGATAAAACTACTTTGAGAACAAATTACATTCGAGCATTTTATATTTCCTTGGATGTTTTATATCCATGAAAAAAAAAGGTAATTGCTGGGGTAGAACCCATGATCACAATGTTATTTGCAACCCTCATTTTGACTGGAGACATTCTGCAGACCTGTCCAATGAAGAACAACATATTGGATGGGACTGAAGGCTCACAGTGATGTGAAGAAAAGCAAAGTAACGTGACCGGATTCAAACTGGAATTTCTGTGGCTACAACACAGAGTACTAACATCGACACGATCACAGCGTCTTGGAAACATCTTTCTTGAGCAATAGATACAAAAAAGTTGTGAATGTGTGGCATGCACTGAGTAAATATTCTTCTCAGGAAGTCAAACAGTGTTTCATTTCTGCATCATGAATGAAAGATTGGTTGAACATGTGTTTGGTTGAGGTTGTGGTGGTTTGAAAAGTAAAAAGTCTAGTCATCGTCTTCGAGCCTTCATCCACCCGCAAATATAATGGTGTTTAGGAAGGAAGATTCATTCCTTTAATCCATTTGAAGTGGCGTTATGAAGATTTAAATTGGGCATGTGAAGGTTCAGACTCGTCTTGACTGGAGACCATGTGCCTGATAAAAGCACCGCCTGAACAGGGACTTGAACCCTGGACCCTCAGATTAAAAGTCTGATGCTCTACCGACTGAGCTATCCAGGCTCTGGACATGGATCGTGGTGTGGAAGCAGAGGACGTTGCGCATCATCGGTTCAATGCACGCTTTGCAACGCAACAGTATTGGTCGAGACTGATGTATCAGCCCAGACATTTACGATCCACTGGCAGATAGCAACTGTACAGGTCTAGACAACTGAAGGATGAGACCACTTAGCTCTGTGTTTGAGTGACAGACAGCAAACAGACACACAAACATAACACATTGAAGGAAAGATTTGACTCTGGGTGCATTGTGTGGGCACAAGGATGTAGG
This sequence comes from Synchiropus splendidus, assembly GCF_027744825.2. NCBI lineage: Eukaryota > Metazoa > Chordata > Actinopteri > Syngnathiformes > Callionymidae > Synchiropus > Synchiropus splendidus. The sequence goes on from NC_071343.1 coordinate 20,005,663, forward strand.
ACAATTTCGTCTTTCCAGAAACTGTACTGAGGCAACTGATGCCCAATCTAACCCCCTGATAACATCTCTTAAAATGGACTCAAGGAATGAAATACTGCTTCTCCATCATCAGTGAACCTCTATTGTCTTTCTCTTCTTCTTTGGCTCAGAATTTGAATCTCAGATTCTTCATTCCACAGAGCGTTGTCTCTTCATTTCCAAAACACCAGTTTAACAGCTCTCCTCGTGTCTGAAACACACCTGTGTCATAGAAGGCCAGTTAGCTCAAAAGCATTCTATTTTCTCAAAAGCTGATGATGCATCTTATAATGTGCCTTATATATGGATCAATAATGGTTAATCATGAACACCGTAGTTAGGGGGCATCACTTAATGGTACGTACACACCGAACGCGACTTTTCTGTCGCTGTAGCGCCAGTCGTCAGCAGCAGGTAGCTTGCTCCTGTCGTCATTAGTCGCCACCTGTCCGGATCGAAAGTAGGTCAGTCGCCGGGGGACGTGGTCTCAAGTTGTGTGCGTGTGAATTGTGGATTTAAAGATGGCGGAGCTTGGTCACATACAAGCAGTTGCGACGCTTTGTCTTTTGGGGAAAAAAAGGAAAAAAACGACGTCTGTGGGTTCATGATGTCCTCCGAAATCACTCGCAATTCGCCGAGTTTCACCACCTCTTCCAGGAGCTTCGGCTGAATGACGAGCGGTTCCAGCGGTACTTTCGGCTGAACCCAGCCAGTTCGACGACCTGTTGTCCCGGATTGGTGCTCGGATTTCCCATCAGGACACCAACAATCCCCGCGGCTGAATGTCTGTCCATTTGCCTAGTCAATGTGTAATGTTATGAAGTGCATCGCATGCGCCGACCTTCCTGCGGGGGAACGGCGGAGGAGGGAGGCCCTCCGCTCGTGGTTCGGTAGCCTGGTCGAGAAGGCTAAGCCGCCCAAGCCCAAGGCGCGCCAGCCCACAACCAAAGGTAAGGGCAAGCGGCCGAAGATGAAGTCCTGGGACGAGTATGATGAGAGCGACAAGGTCCGGGTATCCGTGGAGGAGGACCCGGAGCTTCTGTTTGCCGACGTCCCCGCGCCGGCTCAGGACTTGGCCCTGCAGGTAGGCCCGAGTGAGGACGAAGAGGAGGAAGCGGCTGCTCCACCACCGAGACGTTTCCCACTCGACAATATGCCCAAGCTCTTCGCGTCGGCGATGGAGAGGCTGGGATTAAAACCCCCGCAGGACCCACATCCTCCTGAGGAAGAAGACTTGTCTTGCTCGGTGCACGAGCTCAAATCCAAGCCAAAGAGGAGGCCGTCGACCACGTGCCTGAAGATTCCGTCATTGTGGGGATTCCTAAAGAAGGACATGGAGGCCCCAGCGAACGTCAAGACTCCAGCCGATGCATACGAACCGTATGCAAAGGTGGACAGAGTCGACTGGAGGAAAGGCCTCCCTCCGCTGGGCGACTCGTTGGCCTTGTGCCTGGCGCCAATCCTTCACCGAGGGCAACAAGGAAGCAGGTCATCCCGGACGAGCATTCTCGCTATACTTATGCCCTGGTGGACAGGGTATACAATTGTGCGACCCAGGTCACGGCGTTGGCCAACAATATGTCTCTTCTGGCCTGCTCCATGGACAGGATGCTCTATGGCAAAGAGGACCTGACCCCAGAGGAGCTACACGAGGCCCAAGTGTCCATGGCCACCTTCTTACGGATGGTGCAGGCCTTCATCAAGGCCGGAGCCAAGCGCTGTTACAAATGGCAGCGCGGAACATGTGGCTTGGCCTTTCGGGACTGGGGAACAAAGAGAGACGCGTCCTCGCTGGTGTCCCCAATTCTGAGGACTCGCTGTTCGGTGAGGGAATTACTGAACACGTGGAGAAGCTGGAGAGTTCACGCAAGACGGCGGGCTCGCTGTCCAGCATATGGGCTCGGAGAGGAAGCAGGCGCCTCCTTAGAAACAAACAGAACACTCCAGAACACTACCAGAGAGCAAGAAATGAAGCTGTAGAAAGTCCTACTGGACATCTGGACTTGTTCCTGCGCTTCCTTCTGGGTCTTTCTCTGCAGACCAGTCAGAGTCTCCTCCCAGGTTTGTTGTCACTGACAGGAAGTAGATACTGGACACACAGCAGAGCTCATCAAGAAGAAGATAAGTGAGAAAGTGTCTCCAGAGATAAACATCCAGCTGTTCCATTGTCTGAGTGAAGTGAAGGACACATCTCTCGTGGAGCAGGTCCAACAGCAGCTGACATATAGAGCTCTCTCCACAGATTAAGTGTCGCCTGCTCAGTGGTCCACCCTGGCCTTCATCTTACTGTCCTCAGAGGAAGGTCTGGGGGTGTTTGACCTGAAGAAATACTCTGCTTCAGTGAGAGGCTGCTGCCTGTGGTCCAAGCTTCAAAGGCAGGTTTCTTTTGTTTTGTGAGTTGTAAACTCTGGGTTGTCTCTGATATTCCTTTTCTTGTTAGTTCTTTATTGACTTAGTCTTTCACGTATTTTGTTTATTTGTTTCTCTGACCCGGTCTGCCATTGACACTCTTCTTGTAGCAGCTGGGGCCTGGATGGTGTAGGTGACCTGGTGGCAGTTCCATTTATCGTGTGCTGTGCTGTCGGGGACACGTTTGCATGTTTGTGCAGCTTGGATGCGTTTTTCGGGTTCATCAGTTTGTTGTGTGGTTGGACCCGCTGTCTTAGACGGTGTCCCCCATCCTGGTGCGCCCCAGCTCCACTATAGTCTTGTTACTTTTATTTTTGATTCTTGGATTTTAGAATTATTTGTATTATTAAAGTATCTATATTTATTAACATGCAACTGGAACCCTGCCTCATGTCTCCCGAGTAAGCGGACCTGCGTGTCCTTAGTTATTATTCTGAAATTCCCAAGGTGGCGTTGTTGGACTCGTAATTTGGGCTGTATTTCATATACACTTGCACACCAACCACCGTAGGGCGCCACAAATACAACAATTGATACATTCACACAGGCTACCCACGTGGTATTGAACGTTTCTATATTTGCTTCAGACAACGGATGACTCTCTTTGCGAAACTCTTACCTTAAGCCGACATACAATCACTCACAAACAATTTACTTTCATGAGATGAGGAGCGTTTACCTCTCGCTTTTACTGCTCACCTGTGGAGCACACGGAACGACACGAGTCAGTTTTGCTCACTCAGTTGTTAACTGAGCTACGCATGCGTCACTCATGTGCCTCACGGCGCATGTGCACCACCTCCTGGATAAATAATAATCCAACTGTTTCTCACAAAACAGAAAACATATTGTGTTAGTTCAAAAAATAGGGGGTGAATGTTTTTTTTTTTTTTTTAACTAATCAGGTTATTTTCTAACCCACAACAGAATACTGAAGAACAAGGTTTTCAATGAATCATTTCTTATACATCTTGTTTCTACAACATCATGAAATATGTTTCATCCAAATGTTACTACACGAGAAATCTAACTTTATGAAACCATATGCAATATCAAATGAAATGTATGAACATTTTTGCCAGTCTAACTCGTTATGTTATGTAGGTTATCATTACACGCGAAAATATTGATAATGAAACGAATGAAATTACAGATTTTTCACAGGTTAATATTAGCTCAACGTGGGCGGAGCTCAGCCCATTCTCCAGGCTGCAGCCAGGGGCCTCTCGAGCCACATGGGGCCTCAGTGGACTACCTGTAAAATTACGACTGTCAGGCTCCCCTTGACTTTTCAAGTGAGTTTCTCCAGGATGCTTTCTCTTCATGCGGAACATTTAATGCATGTTGTCACTCTGCATGAGAGCCACATGGAGCGTACGGGGTGGAAAACTCACACAGGTGTGGAGAGTGAGAGCTCTGAGAGAGCATTGGTTGTCATGTCTATTAGTTACTAAATCAACGGGAACAAAATAAAATGTCAAAAATACAACAGATAATTGATTTTAAATGCTACGGAAATTACACATTGATCGATTAACGATTAATCGATTCACTTCATCAATCCTATCTCCTATATTTTTTTCTCCTCCATTTCTTTAAACACGTTCTCAAGAATTGGATTGGAATTGGAATAACAGCATCAGACTTATAATCCGTAGGTCCAAGGTTTAAGTCCCTGTTCGGGCAAAGTATTGATGAGCAATTCATTTTGTCCACATTTCTGGAAGTGCTTTTCGTTTGTTCTTTTTTTTTCAGTTGCAAGTTTTTTTTAACTAAGGTACTTTGTTACTGTTAATCATTCTCTGGTGAGGAATTGCAGTTATGGAAGATCACAGAAAGTATACTTGAGACAAATTCTGATTAGATTCAGGATTGTTGATCTTAAAAATAGGCCCATTAAAAAAAAACAGTTAAACTGGCAACTTTTTTCTCTCTCATGTCATTTGAACATGAATATATTAATACAGTATTCGCCAGGGGAAAGAAATGTAAGTGACAGATTTCAAGTCTTGAGCGCTTTACTCTTTCGTACCCAACAGGCAATAAAAGACAGCAAGACTGGGAAACATGAACTGACAAAGAATAGGGCAGAGAAAAGGATTTGTCAGAAGTGGGATTCGAACCCACGCCTCCATTCAGAGACCAGAAGTCCCATGGTTAGGAAGGTTTATCACCTTGAGTCTGGCGCCTTCGACCGCTCGGCCATCCTGACAACTGACCTTCAGAAGGTCGTCAGCAGATTCATAGAAACTGGAATAACCAGTTAAACCCTGCAAAGTTCAGCGATCACAGATTTGAGCAAATTTTTTGGACTGTTTATATTGATTATTTAAATCATATTTTGCTCTTTCCATCAGACTTTTATGTGCTAAGTCTCTAATGTACTTTTACCCCGCAAATGATGATTTTGTTTTTGCAACACAAACCTTTTCACGAATGAAAGCAACATCTTTGTCATGTTACGGTGTGTCAATATAAAAGTAGTGGCCTCATCACTACATTTAAGTTTACAAATAGAAAAGGTTTATTTATGTCCATTATTGCACAGCATCTCCAGAAATTAGATTGTTTTGGAACAGGGCAAACTAAATGCCTTGTTAAACAAATGTAACTTATTGACACATCATTAATCGTAGCTGGGATTTGGAAGAGTCAGCCTGCCACAAACAAGGAGCAAAGTTTTCAAGGGTCAATACTTCTGTATTTCTGAAAATCTGTCCACCCGATCTGTGAGAAACACAAAACCAAAAAAATAAGGGACCAGAGAACATTCAATCAGGATTATGGCATGTGTGTGCATTTACTGTAAATGCATTCCATTTCTATGGTGAACGTGTTCGTGTTGTGCGGCCAGCGGGTGATACACTTCTCAGGGCGTCAAGTCAGGGCAGAAGGAACCACAGAAGCAGTGGGATGCAAGCTTCGGTTTATTCCACATCAGCATAACATCGTCTCATCGCTTGGCATCGCTATCCATCAAATTGTTCAAAGTACAAACACAATAAATAGTGGCTGGATCAAGGGCGTTCCTCGTACCAGATACACTTCGTCACACACGTGCACGCCCACATTTGTCCTCCAGGCTGAGTCGCTGAGACAAGACCTTCAGGGAGCTCCAGAGAAAACAGACATTCCTGTCTACACCCCAAGTCTTCTAGCCGCTCCTCCATTCGGACACCAGAAGTCTCATGCTCATACTCTAGTACGGAATGGTACATTCGTACATGATACTCTCGTACGTAATCTGTGATGTTCATTCTCACGCATGTATACTGTCATTTGCATTCAGAAGCAACAGACCATGAACGGCAGCAATGATCCCTTTTTGAACGCATGAATGGGACATTAGGATGGAGACAACACATACAAGGTAGATAAGATAAGATAATGTGCACAAAAGAACTTGAATCTCAGATTCTTCATTCCACAGAGAGTTGTATCCTTAAACCTCTATATGAGCAGGCCGGTTAGCTCAGATGGTTAGAGCGTGGTGCTAATAACGCCAAGGTCATGGGTTCGATCCCCTTACTGGCCATTGTTTGATTTTAGAAAATTCCACCCAAATGTATTAAAGGAACGAAATACTGCTTCTCACTATAGTTCTCGCCTGCCAGACTAATGGCCAGAAACTTCCACCCACGATGTATTTTCAACAGGAAGACCTTGCCAAAAGAAAACTTTTCAGCCGTCATCATCAACCCTAACCTGAAGGGATGGATGAAGAAAAGACGAGTTAATCGGGTTTTTCAACGTTGAAAAGCCGGGACACAAATTCGGGGCTTGCTGTCAATCTGGCAGGATTGACTGAAGAACTCTAGCCACTTGATATTGGTGCCAACAGGGCATTCAAAGCTGGAATGCGAACTGTGTGGGAACAGTGGATGATAGAAGGTGAACACACGTTCACCAAGACAGGGAGACAATGCCGTACAACATACGCCTCTATCTGCCAGAGGATCGTAAATGCCTGGCCTGATATATCAGTCTCAACTATAGTCCAAACTTTCAGAGAGGCAGGAATCATCATTGAACTGCCAGACAACAGCAGCGACACTGACTCGGATCATGACGACTTTGACCAGACGGAGCTGGGCATGTTGGATGCTGTATTCGCCCGACTGTTCAATTTGGACACTGAAGAAGAAGAATTCCAGGGGCGTTGAGTTATTGGGTTATTGTTATATTGTTATTGCTTTTGCACTGTTTTGAGACTTCCTATATTCCTATATATTCCTATTCCTTACTATATCTAGTGGATACATGACGCAATCCCAGCACCGACTGTAGCTTCTATTCTATGTGCCTCATCATGTGGTACTATGGCAGGACAAAGGAGTAGGAGTCGCAGGTCAAGTTCTGTGTGTCGTTTATTCAGTCTTCACAACAAAGATTCCCCAGTGCGTGGCATACAGCCTCTATTGAATGAGTCACACCTGTGTGTCCCTACCCATCATCCCACTGGCTAAGACACCACACCCCCAAGCACCCGTTACAGTATGCCGATATATGGAGTCAGTTTTAAAAGAGGCCATTCATTGAAGGCGCGTCTTATAATCCGACGCACCTTATAGTGTGGAAAATACGGTAACCTTCAGTCTAACCAGTGATTCTTCTGTCGCCTCTGGGACTCTGCACCTGCTGGCACTCTACGTTGTGTCTGCTTGGATGCGTGTGCAGGGTGGAGAGAAAAGACACTGGCCAGCGTACGAAGATTCCGTGTTTTTTCGAAACACGACTCACATTAGTCCACCACAACCATAAACAAACACATGGACAACCAATCTTTCATTTAGGAAGCAAAAATGAAACACTATTGTTTGACTTCATGAGAAGAATATTTACTCAGTGCATGCCACACATTTCATCACAGCTTTTCTCGTCTGTATTGCTCAAGAAAGATGTTTCCAAGCAGCCGTGATCGTATAGTGGTTAGTACTCTGCGTTGTGGCTGAAGCAACCCTGGTTCGAATCCGGGTCACGGCACTCTGCTTTGCTTTTTTTTCATTCAAATTTGTAGGTTCAGGTTTTTTTGTCAAACCGATCAGGAGCACACAGTGGAACCAATCAGGTCAGTTTGATGCTGCTTGTTTGGTTGAAACAAATAGCTGCACCCACATGGCCCTTTAGGTATTTAGTTTGACGCCCCAGATGAAATATGAATTAGTGTTAGTAGAACAGAGAGAGCTGCTGACTTCCATGAAGATTTGAACTGACAGAATGAATCGACATCAAAAGCCGTATATTTAACATATTTTGCGTGCTTTCACGAATGAAAGCAGCCGCTACTTTTTTCTCGCGGTCTGAACCCTGCGCCTTATAAAACGATGCGGCTAATATATGGATATTTACAGGGATATTCCAATCAATCGGCCACCGATTATGAAAGGCTGAACTCGTAGTGATCTGTGAATGCCGACCACTGCCTGTCATTGCCGGTCACAAAATCCGATCACATGTGACAGTAGCTGTTCTGATGAGGCACCGCCCGTGGTCTGTGATGCATCCGCTCCTCCCTCCCGACTCGCCACTCGCTTGGCAATGGCGTGTCTAATGCGGAAGCTTTTTTCAGTCTGTCATGTCAAGTTTGCCTCCTGCAGCACATGCACGTTAAAAGGCCTCAACGCCACGAATTCAATACAATATTTATAACACCAGCACTTGACGGAGCACAGAGAGTTTTCTGGTGCTCATGAAAGTGAAACTGCAGGATCTAGCGGTCGCTCGCGACACTCGCCGGTCTGAGCGTGACGTTCAGAACGCGAAGCATATTGCCCGAGAAATAATCATTAATTTCACCGCACCAGATGAGCAGCCTTTCTCAGGTGTGGTTTTAAGACGGAATCAACCACGGCCGAATCCGCTGCAGTCTTGTGTGTGTCAGATGCAGCGTTTGCGGTCCACCACCTGAATCTGAAACGTTTGCAACCGTCCAGAGTGAGAACTTTCATGAGAGAGGTTGAAGACAGCTGCTTCAGCTGAGTGCTCTCTCTGTCTCTTGGAGCATCCCGAGTTTTTACAGTCTAATGAGCGTGCTCTTTGCTGGTAAAACTATTGAGCTTCGTCACATCAAACCGATGACATCACGGGCGTTTTAGTTACCTTTAAAGCGCTCAAATTACGGTTTTCGCCCGTGTGTCTGCAGCTCTGCTAACAGAGACGATCTACTGGAGGGTGAAAACAGCGCTTCCTGAACACTTTAAATGTAAATAAGATGTGAGGAGTTCATGACTGGAGTTCAGAACATTGGCAAGATTGTTTCATGAGTCAGTCTCGACACTGGACCCCGTTTTCAAAACTAGTACTAGAGGATCGTTAGAAGTGATTCTCATGCATTTTCTGTGGCGCAGACAGCAACGGTGCACCCGCGGCTGATAGAGCGGTGCGGCTTATATATGAAAAAAATCCATTTTCCTTCTTAGATTTGGTGGGTGCGGCTAATATTCTGGTGCGCTCTGTAGTCCGGAACTTGCGAAAATTTGCTTTTAGGTTCAGGTTTTTTGTCAAACCCGCACACACAGTTGAATCAATGGGGTTAGTTTGATGCTGCTTGTTTGGTTGAAACAAATAGCTGCACCCACATGGCCCTTTAGGTATTTAGTTTGACGCCCCAGATGAAATATGAATTAGTGTCAGTAGAACAGAGAGAGCTGCTGACTTCCGTGAAGATTTGAACTGACAGAATGAATCTACATCAAAAGCCATATATTTAAGATATTTTGGGTGCTTGTGTCTACATTTCCGTGGTGTTTTTTGTTCAGATATTTTAACTTAGGTACTTAGTTATTCTTTATTATTCTGTGGTGAGGAATTGCAGTGATGGAAGATCACAGAAACTGTATGGGATTCAAATTCTGATTAGATTCAGGACTGTTGATGAAAGCAACATCTTTGTTGTGTTACGGTGTGTGAATAGAAAAGTAGTGGCCTCATCACTACATTTAAGTTTACAAATAGAAAAGGTTTATTTCTATCCATTATTACACATCATCACCAGGTGTCACTGGTTTATCAAGGATAAAACTATTTTGAAAACAAATCACATTTGAGCATTAGAGTGCAGTTTACATGCTCCATCCACAGCTCCTTTTGGGATTCAGTTTGACACCTGCGTATTATAGGTATCAAGTGGGTCCACATTGACACAATGAGTTGAAAAGCTTTTGAATTCAACCTCCAGTGTTCATGTGGAAACCAGTCACACATACTCCAGTACTTCATCTGTGATGTTCATTCTCACCTTCCTCACGCATCAATAGGGTCATTTGCATTCAGACGCCTCCAACAGATCATGTACGGTAGCAACCGTCCCTATAAGAACGGGTGAATTCATTTTATATTTCCTTGCATGTTTTATATCCATGATAAAAAAAAGGTCATTGTTGAGGTTGAACCCATGATCACAATGTTATTTGCAACCCTCATTTTGACTGGAGACATTCTGCAGACCTGTCCAATGAAGAACAACATATTGGATGGGACTGAAGGCTCACAGTGATGTGAAGAAAAACAGAGAGCCATGACCCGGATTCAAACCGGGGTTGCTGTGGCCACAACACGGAGTACTAACATCGACACGATCACAGCTGCTTGGAAACATCTTTCTTGAGCAATACAGACAAAAAAGTTGTGATGAAATGTGTGGCATGCACTGAGTAAATATTCTTCTCAGGAAGTCAAACAGTGTTTCATTTCTGCATCATGAATGAAAGATTGGTTGACTCAGATTAAAAGTCTGATGCTCTACCGACTGAGCTATCCAGGCTCTCAACATGGTTTGTGGTGTGGAAGCAGGGGATGTTGCGCATCATCGGTTCAATGTACGTATTGAAGGAATGCAATACTGCTTCTCCATCATCAGTGAACCTCAATGTGGTCTTTCTCTTCTCCTTTGGCTCAGAATTTGAGTCTCAGATTCGCAGCAACGGTTTCAATCAGGTCAACCGGACGAGTAATAGTCAAATAATAAGTTTCGCCTCCTGTCCAGAAGGCTTCGTCAGTTCTCACAGTTTCATACAAGGCCACACCACCCAGCTGTTGGTTCATATATGTGGATGTCATCTGGGTCCGAATCTAAAAGGATGAAGTGGAACCCTTCACACAACACATCAACTTGGCAGACGGACACATCAAATTTACCCAAGAAGATGTGGAAAACAACAGACTACCTTTTCTGGACTGTGCTGTAAACACTGAAGCAGACAGGAGCCTGAACATCGAAGTGTACAGGAAACCAACACACGCCGACCAATATCGAGCCCAAAACATCCCCAGCTCACCTAGGGGGAGAGAGAAGGAGCAGATTCACATCAGGAATGCCCTTCAAAAATGGGGCTACCCCAACTTAACCACAACATCAAAAGGGAACACAAAAGTCTAAGAAAACAATGTCCAGTGCCGTAATGGCATTGTTTTCTCTGAGAAACTCCGAAGGATCTTTAGCAAACATGAAGTCCGGGTTCAGTTCAAACCATGCAACACCTTAAGACAGAAACTCGTCCATCCCAAGGACAAAACGCCTCACCACAAAAGGAGCAATGTGGTTTATGCAGCCCAGTGCAGCCAAGAGTCCCAGACCTTTACATTGGAGAAACTAAACAAGCTCTCCACAAACGAATGGCCCAACACAGGAGAGCCAACTCCTCTGGACAAGACTCTGGAGTCCATTTACATATAGAGGACAAGAAACACTCCTTTGAAGACAGCACTGTCTGTGCTGACTCTTGTCACCCGTCACACTGGACTGGCTCCACCCCTGTCCATCAACATCTTGTCCCATTCAGATGGCCTGATATAAGCCTGAACTCCAACCCAGCTCAGTAGAACTGACGAAGCCTCCTGGATAGGAGGCCAAACGTTTTCTTTGACAATTACTATTCCGGTTGATCCTGATTCAAACCTTTGCAGCGTGATAACCCGGATAACTGAGCACACTCACAAACAACCTCAGATTCTTCATTCCACAGAGCGTTGTCTCTTCATTTCCAAAACACCAGTATAACAACTCTCCTCGTGTCTGAAACACAAAAGCTGATGATGCATCTTATCATCTGATGTGCCTTACATATGGATCAACCGAGACAACAACGGTAAGAACGGTAAAGAGGAAATCCACTCCCACATCCTCATCATCAAATGTCCCCTTTTGCCTGAAACAGACACGATGACTGTGAGTCTTCCTCCCCATCTCATGTGTTGTTCTTCATAATCAATTGGACAGGTCTGCACAATGACTCCAGTCAAAATGACAATTGCTAATAAAGCTAAGGTCATTGGTTCAACCACGATACGAACCAATTTTTTATCATGCATGTAAAACATGCCAGAAAGGAAAAAAAAAACATCACACCTGAAATGGATTGTTGTTATTCAAGATTCTCGATTCAGGAGGTTTATTTGTCACACATATCGTTATACGCGGTACAATGCAAGGTGGAATTCTTTGTCCAATAGACCAGGGGTGGCCAACCAGTCAGAGGCTAGGAGCCACATTGTTTTACTGTGTTGCTGAAAAGAGCCACATCCTCCAAATATGTAAGGCTATAAGGCTCACCTCACACAGCTGGTCACGTGACTTCGCGGCAGTATAGTGGTTAAAGCACATCCCTGTGTGTCACAAGGTTGCTGCTTCGCTTCTGGCATATGTCTCTTGTCCATGTATTTTTAATATTCATCAATTTTAAAATTGGAATATCAAGTGGGGAGTGTTATCGTCTATATTTATATATATATATATATATATATATTTTTTTTTACGTACCTCATGTCACCAATAACATCACCCCAGTCTGTGTGTGGGAGCGATGCTGCAGACTGGACAGTCTCATCTTCGCTCCACTGAATTCAACACTACGACTCCACGATGATCCACAATGAATAATAGGTGAAACACATGCCATATGTTTAGTTTAGGGAATGACAAAGTGAAACGTGGAACTAGGTTATGTTAAATCGTGTTGATAGTGGATCTGATGACGGTCTGAGGACCGCAGCTCACATCGGCATTGAAGCACTTGCGGCCAGGTTTATTGTTTATGTTAAACTCATGTCACAGTCTTTGAACAATATTGATTGTTGGAATAGCTTTTACTTTTTCATGTTATTTCCTGTGTAAACAATCATCTGAATAGCAACTTGACCAAAATTGCTGCCAGTTCGTGGCTCATTCTGTAAAGAGTCGCATGAAAGCGGGCAAAGAGCCGCATGCGGCTCGGAAGCCTCAGGTTGGCCAGGCCTGCAATAGACAAAGAAGAAGTGTGTTCACAGGATACATACCATGATAACAAAAATGAATTTTAGAAACAGCACTATGAAACAACAGTGCAAAGTAAAAATGTAAAAAGTCATAAGTGCATAGTGCATAAATGATAATATGTAAAGTGACAGTATGACACCAGGTTATCCAACTTTGTTGAGTGGCCGGATGGCCTGAGGGAAGAAGCTTCTTCTCATCCTCTCAGTGTTGGTCCTCAGGAGGCGGAACCGGCATCATGCTAAAGTTGAAAGATCATTCTGGAACAAGCCCATTCACTAGTGGTGATATAGGGCAGTATGGTTACAGAGGGTGCACAGAAACTAAAACTCTCAAAGGAGTCCCTCAGATGGGGCTCATCTGGGTTTCGTACCTGGCACCTCTCGCACCCCAGGTCACCTGCTGAGACTTTCAATCAAGGCCTCCGAACATGGTATTGAGAAAGGAAACATCTGGCTCAGAGAACAGTGTAAAAACAGTCCACTTACTCAAGGTTACTCGATACTTGATACATGGATATTATGTTAAGTGTTTGTCACTGACAGTTTATGTCTGAAATAGACAGTCACTCAATTCCAAGACTCCTGCCCCGTCTGTGACGTGGCTTGACAGCTGTGTTGGTGAGATATTTCATTTGATCTTTTTCTTTTTTTTCATTTAAGTTTGAGTTTCCTCTTTCCACCAGCCGTGAGCAAATAGGGTCTATACCTGTGTGGGTTTGAACCACCAACCTATCAATTCATATTCTTTCATGCGTGTGAAGATTTCAGGATGTGTCAAGAAATCCTCTAATTTTGGAACTTTTCTCACTCCGGTGGCCCGGCTAGCTCAGTCGGTAGAGCATGAGACTCTTAATCTCAGGGTCGTGGGTTCGAGCCCCACGTTGGACGCAGTTTTTTATCTGCCTCTAATCTGGGTGGTCTACATTCTTGTGTCCACACGATGCACCGACTGCAGAGGCAAATCTTCCCTTCTCTGTGTGATGTTTGTGTCTCTGTCACACAAACACAGAACTCCAGAACAAATCAATGCAGTACATATACCAGGACCGTAGGGACGCTGTAATGCTCTAGCACGACGCATGTGCAAATCAGGCTCGTGTGGTAAATATTAGCACTGCAGCATAAACAAATCGACCAATGAGAGACATTGGTGTTTACAGGCGACACAGTTGATCTTTCATTGGACTCAACAATGAACTACAGGTGGTCAGAGGCACGAGAGCGTGGCCGTGTGTTTCCAGTGTTTTTAGCAGCTCTGTGGTCACCTGCTTCATGCTTCAGACTGCTGAGCTGCCTCTTGTGATTCTCTGCAATGGGCCACCAGGAGAGTCAGATGTCAGATGTGGCAGTGAAATGAGGAGTGAAAGGGGATTATAGTCACAGTGGTGCATGGAAGCTAAAGTTGAGAGATTCATCTCAAACAAGAGCCACTCATTAGTGGTCAGGCCACGAAATGGCAGCATTTGACTGTAATACAGAACTTCCACCCAATATTGAGGGGCTCATGCTGGAACTCGGGATGATAAACATGGTCCTTAAACAATTAGCCAGTGAAGCATCAGAATCTTGAGCATGATTTTCCTGCATGGAAGCTAGAGATCTGAAAGGATGTTTGCACAATTCCATCAGTTTCACGCAAAACTGACTGCTGGGTGGGAACTTATCGCTACAGGCAGAGGCAGAGCCTTGGAGTAGATAAAGTAATGGTGAAACCTGTTGCAGTGCATCACACATGTTCAAAGAAGTGAAGTTACATTCAGTACTACTTCTTGTTTTCCCCACAGGAACTGCAGAATATGGTCCCACAGTTTAACTCAACACCACAAAAGTTCCAATACACGTTTGACTCTTTGCAAGTGATTTTAACTAAGGTACTTGACATCCTTGCAAAACCTCTGTCAGAAGTGGGATTGGAACCCATGCCTTCATTTGGAGCCCAGAAGGTTCATCATTGTGACTCTGGTAGACCACTCGGCAATCCTTTCAACTCATTTTTTAGAGCATCTGTCCTGAGGTTAGAGATGATCAAAATGTCAAACCTGTATTGATTTATGGCCCCCCGGAGGTTTTATAATGGGAAGGAAAATAACGAAGGGAGGGGTTTGGACAGCTGTATAAACATCACCCTGTGTGTATATATATATATATATATATATATATATATATATATATATATATATATATATATATATATATATATATATGTTGCAAGGAGCAAAGGAACCGTCGAGCACAACCAACTCACAATGTCTGTCCCTACACCAGAGCGTGGATCACCAGTGATCAGCGAGACGGCTGTGACTGTTATTGAGGACCCGTGGATGGGTGCTGCGGCTCCCCGTAAATCTGTAATGTACCTACAGCGTACACAGGCACCGCCCGGGGAATCTTTGCAGGATGAATGGTCTCTAGAGCCTTACGGATGCCGAGGAAGATGGGGGTACACGTTCAAGTATGAAACAGCTGAATTGTACATTTATCAACTGGATGATGACGAAACCTTGAGTGCCTGTACGGAGATGGCTGTGTTATCGTCTAACGACTGGGGTGTGCTGAGAGGTGAAGCCGGAAAATCTTCCAAGGGCTGAAGAACAACAACAACAACAACGTCAGAAGGCTGGAGTTGCGTCTAACAAACCTGATCGAATGGAGAGGAAGCCGTCCTTCGTGGCTATATGACTGGCTAAAATCTCAGGATCAGGACGATGGTCCTTCAGGGCCCTCCATAAAGTATCAACAGGAGTCACGGGTGAAGAAGAAGAAGATTTCGTCCTGGAGTATTTTAATTCTGATTGCGGTGTATTTCGTACTCTGTTAACCATACCGATGGATGCTTGGAGTAAGAAAATTCAGGAGATTTCTCCGAAAATCTACGGCCTCTCCTACCATAGACGCTTATGGAATGATGCCCTTGTGTTGAAAAAAACACTGACCTTTTAGTTACGCCCCCTTTGTACCGCCTACTCACTGATGGCTGCTATAAAGAGGATTTTTTCCAGAGCGACACCCTGCAGACGTACCCGAGAGCACCCGAGACAACGATGAGGACCGAAGGTGTTCCGAGACGTATTATCTTCCTCTGAGCTGCTACAGGCGGCACTGGGTACGGAATGAACAACTCCTCGCCGACCTGTCTACTTCCTGTGGTAGAAGACGTTACCGGTGACGGTCATGAGTACGACGGTTCTAACAACGACACGCCGGACGGAGCCTGTCCTTCATTGACCATCAAAGACAACACAGACGACTCTGATGCAACTGAAATGGAAGACGTTGATGATGAGGAGGATCCTGTAGGGAGAGCAACAACCTCCTACCCCAAGAACGAAACTGTCTGCGTGCATCCGCCTGCTTCATCCTCAGCTTCTCAAGACCAAGAACCAGCAGCTAATGATGAAGCGGATGGATGGATAAGCAGTTTCTTCCTGAAAGCTGTAAAGACAGTTGTATTTCATCTACTAGGTAAAACCATGCGCAGGTATTGGAGGGAGATCTGCTACGGTTGCCAAGTAGACCATCCCAGCCAAGTACAACACAGCTGTCTTGAAGAGATGGAGGATGATTTCTACAGCCTTAACTTCTACCCGTTGATGAAGAGACTCTGTAACAAGAACTTTCTGCCTGCTATACAACACTTCTTGACCCTGAATGACGTAAAACTGGAGAAAATGAGAACCAAGGCTACAGCCGAGACAGTCTTGCTCGAAATGAGGTCTCCAAAATCAAGCGTCTGGAACAAATACATCTAACATGAGCCTGAGGATCCTCTAATTGAACGCCTGGAATCAGCAAGTAGAATCTGGAATAGAACGCCGGTCCTGAGCGATGCCACAAACACGAGATTCCCTCGTATGTGATATTTTTTTTTTTTTTACTCTCTTTGTATAAAATTACGCTCGAATCCTGACATAACCTGTTTAATAAAAACTACCAAGAAGCATATTCTGATCTCAGCTCATTCATTTCTCGTTTAGCATGTCAGTGAAACACATCATTAAAAGAGTTTATTACAATCCTCTTCACCCTGGGAGCTACAGCGGCGTGGATCGCCTTCGTCGAGGGGTGCAGGTTGAGACTGGAAAACCAGTCAGTTCTAAATCTATTAAAGATTTTTTATCAAAACAGGATGCTTACACCCTGCATAAACCGGCCAGAGTAAACTTTCCGAGAAACTCTTCAACAATTCCAGGCCGACCTATGCGACATGCAGGCATTGGCTAGATATAACGACGATCAAAATTACTTGTTGACCGTTATAGATGTATTTTCATAGAAGGCCTAAGAATTTTTTTGACAAGAGTTTCCGGGCTTTGATGGAAAGGAAGGGTATTAATCATTTTTCAACAGCGAGTGACGTTAAGGCCTCTGTGGTTGAGAGATTTAACCGCACTCTTAAAAATCGGATGTGGAGATATTTTACAGCTAAAAACACTCTACGTTACATTGAGGTTTTACAGGATCTAGTAAAGAGTTATAATCACAGCAATATAAAAATGACACCGATGGAAGTAACTAAAGAAAATACTCAGTGTTTGACAATCTTTACATTAGACTGTCGAAAGAAGGCAAAATTTAAGGAGGGCGATCATGTTCGGATATCAAAACTACGAGTTGTATTTGACAAAAAGTATGAGCAGAGTTTTACAGATGAGATATTTACGATAACTGAATGTATTCACCGCAACCCGCCTGTGTATAAATTGAAAGATTTCGATGGCGAGCCCATCCAGGGGTCATTTTATGATCAAGAATTACAAAAAAGTACAACTCGTAAAGGATAAAGTATTTCACGTGGAAAAGATTCTCAAGGAACGAGTCGTTAAAGGAGAGAGACAAGTCTTTGTCCAGTGGAAAAACTGGCCTGAAAAATTCAACAGCTGGGTAAAAGCTTCAGATTTCAAAAATATATAAGACAATCCTCCTTTACACCAGGCATCATATCATCATGTACAGCTCAAAGAACGCAGGCTTCTATGTGACTTTACCATCAAACACCAGCGCAAAAGATTTAAAGACAATTCGATTGGTACTTTCCGTGTTGATTTAGCACAACATATCGATTTAAACCGAACCCTAGAGGACCTGATTCCAACACAAACACGGCTCCCCCGAGAGGATGAGATTCAGATGCTAACACGTCGCGGCGGCATAAAGATGAATTTCATAGAGCCATGGCGAGACTTAGGGCTCCGGACCCTGACGCCGGCTCCTCAGCTCAGAGGAAAAAAGACGAATCGCGAGGGGCTGATCGACATTTCAAAACTGCAGGGACAGATATTTCCAAACTGGCGCTCCTACACCAGAAATCTGCTGAATGCACATTGGCAGAACTGGATTTATTCAGGCCACCGATGAAGCAGCTTTCCATGGAGGACAAAATTTACACTGAAATTGCTCCAGGAGCCGCTATCAGCAAAGGAGGACCGATTGAGTTTTTTATACCGGGAGACGGCGAAAAGTATCTAGACCTAAATGACACCCTTCTACACGTGCGTGCAAGAATTACTAACGCCATCGGTCTCATCAATTATCCTCTAAACACTATCTTTGATCAGTGCGATGTGGTTCTGGGGGATCGAATGATTTCGCAGCCCAGTTCTTCTCACCCGTACAGAGCTATGATTGAAACACTTCTGAACTTTTCAGGCGACACTCTTAAAACACAGTTTAGCGCCGGTCTTTTTTACCAAGACACACCCGGGTCAGTTGACTGGATCATCACTGTAAATGGTCCCAATGCAGGCCTTAATAAACGGGCAGAGTTCACGAGCAGATCCAGAGAAGTACATCTTCTCTATCCTCGCCACAGCGACATATTTTTTCGGTGAGAGACTGTTATTAAATTTGGTCGATTTAAGAATTAAACTCACCAGGGCGAATGATGTCTTCTGCCTGACCGGTCCCCGCGACTCCACCTTTCGTCTGAAAATCCTCGGAGCCTCTCTGTTTGTGAAGAAAGTCACTGTTTCGCCAGCTGTGAGAATAGGTCATGCAGCGGGTTTGTTAAAAGGAAATGCTCTCTACCCGCTCTCGCGAGTCAATGTAAAAACAAACTCCATTCCAGAAAACTCAATATGTACCCAGGAGAATTTATTTCTGGGTTCAATACCTAAATACGTGGTTTTAGGGATGCTGCATCATGAGGCATTTACCGGTAGGAGAGATCTCTCCCCGTTCAATTTTCATCATTACACTGAATATCTAGCCGTCTGTCAGGACGGCCGACAGATCCCCGCAAAAGCTTTTCAACCTCAGTTTAATAACGGGAGGAAGACATTTGAAGGATCTACCTCTATTCATTATCATTGACCGCGAAGGTTTTAACAGTGGTTATTCACTGTTTGCATTTAATCTCAATCCAGCCGACGACAACGACGCTCTCTAACTGTCTCAAATGGGAATTTAAGACTGGAGATGACATCCAGAATTGCTTCACCAAACACCGTAACACTGATTGTGCACGCTTGTTATGATTCCATTCTGGAGATTGATGCAAAAAGACAAGTGCTGGTGGACGATTATAAAAAAAGCTATGGATAGTCTCCAGTTACAGAGGCTGCTGAGAGTCTCTTGGGCGACACATTTTACGGTGTATGGCCGTCGGATAAGTTGCCTCAATTGACACACCCCCTCAGACTGCCTGCATATTTCATCATCAACACACACCCAGCACATAAACCAGGAGAGCACTGGCTGGCTGTTACTCTCGAAGAAGACGGTAGAACAATGGGGCATTTGGAATGGGGCCCTACTTTGCACATTACCATGAAAATATTTTAAAGTTTCTCAAGAAACATTCAGGCGACATCAAGTACAACAATGGTCAACTACAGCACGCTCTATCGTTTGTATGTGGTCATCATTGCGTCTTCTACCTCTGTCATCGTGCTAGAGGGCTGTCTATGGAAGAAGTATTAAGTCTATACAGTGACAATACCTTAAAAAATGACCTCATGGTATACAACTTTGTGAAAGGACATCAACAATGTCTAAAAAGTGTGTGCACACTGTCCGTGGAAACAACAAAACTGTTCTCTTCTGTATTTTAAAGACTATTGTAACGTGTGACTAATCTTATTGTGCGTGTGTGTGTTTAAAAAAAAAAATCTGTAATCTCATCGTAATTCAATAAAACATTTTATTGATGAAAAGACAATAACTGTGTACAAGACAATTATGCAGGAAACCCATCGAGGTGTTAGAAAATTTCTTCCCTTTGGTCACTACATGCGTCAAGCGTCGTCGAGGTGTCACTTTAGGGTCCTTTGGTCGGGAGACCAGCTCTCAGCTATACCTTTCTTTCGCGAGATAGAATTCGATTTAAGTCTGATATTGAGCCCTCGCTTCAGGATTGGACAGCAGGGTGAGAGGGATGTTTAGCTTTAATAATGTGACGAGAAACTCGGACCAGCCCTCAGGTAATGAAGAACTTGTTTTCTTTACGGTAGGGAAAGGTACTTGAATATATCAATCACATGAGAGCCTTTTACAGCATTTCCTTCATACATAAATTCACCATTTATATTCCAACCATCACCGTTTTTGGATATCCTCTGGATAATGTATTCAGCATTTCTTTGAGCTTTTCACGGAAGGCTATTTAGAATATCCTTACCCAAGTCATCTGTTACAGAGGGTGTTTTTAGAACACTTTCGACACGACTGTCAGAGTCATGGGGATGATCGCTGAATCCGTCTCATTGTCAAGTCAGTTACTCTCCTCTGGTCTCTCTGATCCTGTTGAGTAAAGGTTAAATATCTCTGCAATAGAGCATCGTACTTTTTAATCTTCTCATACGAGTTTAACTGAGAATCATTTAGAATGGACCTCATCTTGTCATTCAATTCATCTTCGGCAGTTACACGGATGTCGGAGGTTGGAAGTGATAACTGGTTAATTTGCTGAGGAGAGACGAGATACATTTTTTGGACAGTCTTCGTAGTGTTTTACTTCTTTACAAGTCCTCCTGTTAGATTTCCAATGATTGGAACAGCTGCCGATAGCAACGGCAACAGGAATCCTCCCGATTGCTTTTTACGAATCCGTTTACGCTTCACGCATGCCTTTATGAGCCAAGAGTTTGATGTTTTTCTTCTGTTTTTTCTTAACTGAGCCTACGGTACATTCCCCTTCAAAACATTCAGGGCGATCTCGCCAAGAGCTTGAATAAAGTCCCGACAACTACGCATCAAAATGTCTTTACGTTTCTTTGACGGAGCGTGGTATAGTTCCTTAAGTAAACCCGTGTTTCTTTTTATATGCACTGACATAACTTAAGCAGACGTTTTTGTTATGTGCACAGTGTGATGTAACCCTTCTTACCCTTTTTGAAGTGGGAAACAGTTAAACTCTTGCATAATAACGATAATGGACCAGATCAGAAAACCTCAGCTCGTTATAGCCAGTGGTACACCTCAATAAAAAAAAAACAACAACAATGTTTGTCAATCTTTTAGTGAACAAATCGGAAAGAAAACAAAAAAGCTTTGGTGAATTCAACATAGCAATAGAACATAATTATATAAGGAAAAATATATGGAAAATTACCAAAACAAAAGGCGCCAAAAAAGAAAAAAAAAACCCTTGTTTCCCTCCCCAAAGTTTGTAACGTTGGGGCCCATATGTGAACAAATGTGTTTGGTCCTACCCCACCAGTTGCCAAGTGGGAATGTGGTCGTCGACTCCAAATCTTGTGGATGAATCTTCTTTTCCTCTGGTTCCTGTGGCTCGCCACCCAGTGCACACTGGGAATTCCTCACGTGGTGCAGTCTTGACACACTGCTGTCTCCGTGGTAGGATGGTAGGATGTGGATCCAACCCGACGTATCAGGAATCGTTTGATCCGAACTAAAAAAAAACCTGACCTAAGCAGGCCAGAAGATGTGCAAAATTTCAATTAACTTGTTACATTCTACAGTCTGTCAGTTTCAAACAACTCAAAATGTCAAATAATTCAGTTGTACAACAAAAGAAAATCCAAAGGTTAATTTACCGTGATGACACCATTAAATAGATTCTAATAGGTTTCTCACATATATCAAATGACTGAGTAAATCATTCTAATAACATTATAAAACACACAGTTACGTACAGTCCTCTCACTGCTCCGGATCAGCAAGAGAAACATCAACAAGTATACTTACTAACAACACTCATCAGTCATGCACGTCAACATATAACATCAGTTCACAAAACAACATTCACGGCACTCATTAAATCACTCGGTTCACACGGCGCACCTGCTATCACTCGTTCGATTCACAGCAGGCTGGTTAGCATTTCTTTCAGATCGTGACTTCTAGCTAATGATTAGCATCACCACACAGCTAAACTCAACCCCACCAATATCAGCCGACCGCGGAGTTGGTGCTCTCACTCACCGTTGAGTCAAGGATCTCTGACCAACTCTGATTTGTTCACCTAGATCAGTCTCCCATATCGTTTTTAAGTATGTGGAGTCATTTTGAATTGAGTATATTGTTGCATATAAACCTCCACTCTGTAATGATCTCACTGCTGCCTCCAACTCTGATATCGTAATTGGCTGCTCCAAATTCTCAGCTGTAGCACTGTCAATAACTGGGATATTACGTTTTCCAAAAAAATTCTCAAAGTCAATAATGGTCGAATTCAGCTCTGAGGTGTACAATTCTTTATAAAATTCTTGAAACATATCATTGATTTTTAAAGGGTCTGCAGTTACTCCCGAATCAGTTTTTAATTTTGGAATTAGTTGTGACACTGACATTTGTTTCAACTGATGAGCTAGTAATTTACTCGTTTTCTCACCTTGTTCAAAAAAGTTAGACCTAGTACGCAGAAGCTGCTCTGTGGTATACTTCGTCATAATAACATCATCCTCTGCCTGCAATAATATTCGTCTTTTATACGTGTCTGGTGATTTGGATATTGCATACTCTTGATCTAATTGTGCTATATTATCTGTGTCATTTTTACTTTACGCTTTTTATTTCTGTGGGAAACGTAGGATATAATCTCACCTCGGATCAAGGCTTTTAACGTCTCCCACAACAGAGAAGGTGATGTGTCTGGGGTTTTGTTGGTTTCTGTGAAGTAATCTATACGCTGAGAAATTAGATTGACAAAGTCGTCCTCTAGTAGCAATGATGTATCCAGTCGCCAAACCGGACGAGCGATGGAATATTTTAGAAAATTAGCCTTCATTGAGGTGGATGCATGATCTGAAAGAATGATTGCACCATAATGGCAATCCGATATTGCGTTCAAAAGTTTTTTGCCCACTAAAAAAAAATCAATTCGTGTGAAAGTATGGTGGACATGACAGAAAAAAAGAGTACTCTTTACTAGATGGATAAGATGTCCGCCATGGGTCTACAATATTAAACTCTTCCATAAATTGTTTGAGAACTTTAGCCGACCTCGATACCGAGCTGAAAGTGGTAGAAGAACGATCTAAAGTTGGATTTAGCCAGCAATTAAAATCACCTCCCATTATAAGATGTGTTGATAACTCAAGCAACATAGAAACTAACTTTTTGAAAAAAGATTCATCATCCCAATTTGGTCCATACACAGTCCATACAAAGTTATTTTTAAATTATAAAGCTGTCCTATTAGAATTATAAACCTGCCAGTGGAGTCTGAAATAGTGTTACAATGAATAAAGGGTACAGAGAATAAGAATGCCAACGCCGCTAGATCTGCTACTGAAGGATGAGAGAAATACTTGGCCAATCCACCCCTTCTTTAATCTGACAACATCTGTATTTTTCAAATGAGTTTCTTGTAAAAATATTATCTGAGAACCAAGATGTCGTAAATAATGTGGAACTTTACTTTGTTTGATTGGATTATTAAGCCCTTTACAGTTTAGACTGGTGAATTTTATTTTGTTATCTGGTAGCAAACTGGACTGCAACATGGAAGATATTCAAAATTCTGAAACAGACACACAATCTATCAGTGAATGAGGATAACCAACACATTTTACAGTGGGACATGCACCATAACCCTCCCCAAAAAAAACAAAACAGAGTGGCAACCTTCAGAACTGGTTGCCAACCACAGCTACCCCTCTCAACATTGGCAGAAGCACCATACATCAAGATGCGTGCTCGAAAACCCCCTAACCAAGAACAACTATCTGTCGCTTCTCCTGATGTAGCCATCAGCGAACGTGGGAATATTATTCAGTTGAAAGGTAATATGTCGGTGCCCATACATGGTACCAGGATGATGAAACTGAACTGAACTCTCAAGAACAAATAGTCAGCATAAAACAGCATTTCAAAATCCACTTATTGATACAAAAACTTACATTATGATGAAATCAAATTAACAAGTGTCACACTATTATACTATTTCACTCACTTGCTGAAACCACTGGTGTTTGCAAAGTGTTCCGAACAAAGTCCATGGCCTGTTCCGGTTCAACAAAGCTCCTCGTGCGGTCGTTTTGCAGAGTGATGAGTAGAGTCGCCCGGTAGAGGTTACCAAATCTGACATTAGCGCATAGTCGAAGCTCCCGCTTCACCGGTCCAAACGCCGCACACTTTTTCGCCACCGCAGCGGTGAAGTCCGGGAAGATAGAGAATTTTTTTTCCGTTAGATGTCATCGAAGGTTTCCCCGCTGTGCTACGAAGAATACAATTCCTCATCTGGTATTGGTTCACTCTGATGATCACGGGTCGTGGCGGTTCTCCCTCCTTTGGCTTCGCACGTAGTGCACGATGCGGCCAGTCCAAAATCGGCTCTACATCCAGTTGAAGCAACTCTTTCAACGTTTTTGCCATGAATTCCCTCGGGCGACCATCCTACGAACCTTCCGGTAGACCGATTACTCGGATGTTATTACGGCGCGAGTGAGCTTCCAGTTCTTCACACTTCTTCTCCAAGGTATCCACAGTTGAAGTCAGCCTCATTATGGTGGCTTCGACTTGCCATCTTGTCACCGTGTTCATTGGCTGACGTTTCTAGCTCCAATAAAGTTTCCCTCTGTGATTTCATTTTCGCCTCGAATGTTTCCAGAGCAGCTTTCACCTCCTTGATGGTCTCCAAACTTCCCGATTATATCAGCACGCATCTCGTCCATCATCACCTTTATGCTAAGTAGCACAGCCTCATTAGCTGGCGACTGCTCCGGCGACTCTGCCTCCGAGGATGTCTGCGGCCTGGTACGAGTATTTCTGCTTGACTCACTCTTCGCGCGTGAGGTAGCCATCATCGGAAAAATGATGCAGCAATGAAGAAAAATAGTAAAACAGTCTTTTAGAGCTTAACATTTGTAAGTTTGGGCACCAAAAACAATTTAATTATTCCCAGAGAGGCACTCTAAAACACGTCTTGCATCGTCAACGCTCACCTATCCCAAGGATTCTTAAACAATACAAAGTAATTGCTATTCAGACTAATAGTACGACTATATTTAAAAATGCGAACAACCTCGGGGTTTTCAGAAGCTTCAAAAATAACGTCAAGAATAATCAAATGTTTTCTATCAGAATGAAATACATCATTTTCAAAAGATTCAGGTAAAGAATGAATTTGATATTTTTATTCATCTATTGCAATTCACTGTACATAGGTTGAAAAGAAGTGTAAATCTTATAAATATTTACATTGACATCATCGATAACATTTTACAAAATGGGTCTTTCCTGACCCTGATGGTTCCACCACTAGACATGAAAATGGTGTTTTCAAACGTGGATCGAAATTTATTTCTTCCATAATGACCCCTCATCCACTCAAAACTCTGAACCCAAAAGGTTTGGTTGTGCCGTCCGAAAACAATCGCCTCTTATCCTACACGACCCAGAGTTTTTTAATAACTGATCTGTTTTTTACTGCAATGTTCTTTTTATCCCTCACAATGTTGTGTTGGCGGGTCTCAAGCACCCCATCAGGTGAATTCTGCAAATACCCCTCTACAAGATCTCTGACGGAGTCGAAGTTTTTCCGCTGACAAGATTCTTTTGTTTGCGTGATACCTTTAACTTTCATCACAACCTTCTTCTGTCCTTTGGTCCTATAAGCATACAACTTCGGACCCGCCGAAACAAAGTCCTCGATGCTATCCCCGTCGAGTTCATCAGTCAGATCACCGGGATAGTTACCCAATTTTGAAGGTGTCTTGCCATCTTTCACCACATATATCAAGCTGTCTGTGTCAACATGGAGAACATTCTCCTGCAATTTCTCCATGTAACTGTACAACTTCAGACGAGCATAAGCAGCGGTAAAAGCGATAAAAACATTGCTGTGTGTAGAGACCCTTGTAACGCCACTGGATCACAACTTGTTTCTCATCCAACACGTTAAAGTAGCTGACCTCGTATTTCCATGAAAAACTGAAAAACTCGTTGGGGTCTGACACTACAGAAACCTGAGACATGTTCTCTTTCTGATAGAACTTGCCCCACAGGCTATTAAGACAAGCCTTAGCCACCTGTCTCTTTGCAGGGTTGTGACAAATCTTATCGGCGCAAAGCAAAATCCCCTGATGGGCTTGATAATCCTGAATGTATTTGTCCCACTTCCCTGATCAACGGCCTCAGCAGGGTAACCGGAAGCCTCCTGCTTCCCCTTCAGGAATGTACGGATGTAACCGGTGAAAATACAATCGCTAGATCTATCAAAATGCCATACTTCGATAATCTTGGCCACCTTGTATCCCTTGTCCAGAGCCTTGTTGAACTCAACCGGGACCCAGACCCCTGTCAAAGCATGTTCGTCATCATTATGCGTACAGTCACTGTCCTGAACATTATGACTTGAACAGATACTGCATAACGTGAAGTGTAATTTACCCCCTGGTCCTCTGTAGGGTAAAACAGGTACATGTAAACCCTTAGGAGGATAGACAACTGTCTTGATAAGACCAAAGTACTGTCTGGGATCCCCAAAGTCCTTGTGAATTATTAGGGGGTGACCTAGGGGGTAGGAACACGTGCTGTTGACGTAAGCATACAGAGAGGTGACATCAGCGTAATAAACTTTAAAGCATTGGTTCTACCACCGTAGAGGGCATTACAAGGGTTGAGAGGCTCAGAGGGGGTCATCACATCTGAGATCATTACACGATTGTCAAAACGCCATTCATGCTCCCAGATGGTAATAAGATGCACCCCATGATCAGACTTTAACGCCTGCTCTCTCTCCAACGAAGCAGAGTAGAATTCACCATATGGTCTACCTCTTAACGGACAGACTGCATGAGGGTCAACACATGAAGGACAACCGTGGAAGAAACATCCATAAAACTCCCAGACCTGCTGAACACCGTCAACTTCAGCATAACCGTCAACAAAATACTGACCAAACACCATCTCCCCACAGTTCAAGGCATGTTGGATGGTTTTAAAAAGTTGGTCGTGAAAACAGCCATACACGCAGAGGTGATTGTTATGGACGAGTGTATAAAACACCTGCTTCTTTAAAAAAAAAAAAAAAAACCTCTAAATATAATGCACCCTCTGGCCAGAATGTCTACATCGTTTTTACAATAGTGAATTTTTCACTCCTGAAATTGAAAGAATTCCCACGCACAGATTCATACCAGCTGTAAAAATCTCTGTTCAGGGTCTGACATGTCCTCAACACCATAGTCTGATGGAGGATAGGCCCTTATGTAATGCAGATGATCTTTTGAGCTAAACTTGTGTGGAAAAAAAAAAACCTTGCACTGAGCGGTGAAACCTAGAGCTTTAGGCATGGAGCTGAGTCGCATGGTTAGGAATGAGAGAGAGTCAATGGATTTTAGCTTGTAGTGAGGATCCTCAAGACAAAGTATCTTACGACCAGTCATGATTGTCCTCTTAGGTATTAACCCTTCGTCAAGCACACCACTCAACACAATGACACTAACAAAATCTCTGCATTATGTGCAACAAAAACAACCTCTAAACCGGTTCTTTCTGAAATATAAAAGAAACGCGCTAACACAGTCAAGACCATAAAACACCCGTTCTTCACCTCTGTCTTGGCACATGCTAAAAAAAAAGAAAAAAAAAAAAGACATGTCTACCTTGATCATCTCTAAAAGTTTCAAAATCATTTTAAAAAAAAAAAAAAAAAAAAAAAAAAAAAACAGATCAGGATGCTCAGTCTTCCTGGCAATGTGCCGAATGTAGCTGCTGGTGGAACTTGTTTGTCGATAATTTAGCATCGCAGATGTTACATTTAATCACACCACAACAATGGCTGGGTTTACCCGGTTTTAATGGAATATGTCGGCACCTTCTGCATTTTTCACGTTTTGTATCTCTGAGACTTGACTCATTAGCGGCAATCTCTTTGTGTCTCACAATGCAGGAAGGTGTTTTACAAACCTTTGCATATGTGTTTCGATTTATCTTCATACCCCTTATGACAGCTGACGCAAAAGTGACATGTTCCTAAAAAAAAAAAAACCCTCTGGGTTCTTCACCCCATAATAGTGTCCCTGAAGTAGAAACAAGTGTAAGGGATCCGAACCATCAGCAAAACCTGTGGCATAATGCATTATGGTTGGTTTGCTGTCTTTTTATGAAACAATTTTACGCCTCACTATCCGTTCAAACAGGGGTATATCTGTGAATGTGATAGGTGTTTGAGAATCTAAACCAGCTTTGTTTTGCAATCCCCTCCCTAACTCAACACAATCTTGATATGTACGTTGGGATTAAGGAGACAAGAAAGGCTGATTGCTATTTATAGTTAATCGTTCCTTCACGCAGATTTCTCGTGTCCCGTCGGCATCTACGTGCAAGATGACGACTCCGTACTTCACGTACACGTTGACACCGTTCGAGCGTACGTACTCGGTGTTCAAGATGCTGTTTTGTAGCCGTCACAGCATAGAACGCCAATAGGGTCGGTGATGGTGGAGTCTGGGGTTGGTCTTGGGATGATGCGAAAGAAGCGTTCAGGGGCAGGTGGTAGAGTCCGGGGGTGATGCGACGCAAGTCTGTGGCGGTATCCGAGGTTGATGGTGGTGGCGGAGGTGGGTTGCACAGATGCTGACGTCGAGTCCTCAGCAGGGAACGATCCAGATAGTAGCTCCAGAGGTACTTTAGAAACCGGTGTCGATGTCTCCCACAAAGGCCAAGACTAAGGAGGGAGAGCTGAAACAATATCAGCAACAATGCAAAATGTAAATACAATGTAGAAGCAAGACCCCAGATAGCAGTTAATATATGAATATAAGCAGAGTAGTATGAAAATAAGCTGAGTAAAATATGAAAAATACGACCGGCAGAAAATCAGTTACATAATCATATAACCAGTGTAGAGCCATGTTGTTTTCTAGCGATGACAATAAAACACAAGTAGCATCCATATCAATACTCAGGGGAAAACCATTATCACAACAGAAGCTAATAGTAAAGAGCATTACAAAACGAAATGTAGGGAGCCGATACTGAACAGTAGAGATGTGTTAAAAATTGATTCACATCTTACCAAACGGAGATTGTGAAGCGAAAGGTAGAAGACACGATGTGCTCGTTGCCTCTGTATCTGTTTATATGTGAAAAAATGAAATACAGTAGTGAAACGTAAACTATCACTCTAAATGTTTGTTTTTCTCACCCGTCAGCTGCAGTGTCTGAGTGAACGCACTACTCCTCCGACCTGTCTGTTTTCATACGCACAGGCGTTGAATAAAACAAAAACATAGGAAGACAGTTATGAAATACATTGACAGAATGTGGTTAAAATACTTTGAACTGAATGTTTTGCTCTCACCGACGAAGCGTTCCTTCCAATGAATGATCTGACTACGCAGGGTCCGGACGACTTCTCGTTCGTGTCTGATTTTCGGGTTCCTGGCGATCTGTTCATGCACATACACTAAATAAATATCGTTATTCTTTACCTAGTTAACGTAATTATTAGAATCGTTGTCTCCTCCTCACCAATGACTCGCAACGGTCCTGGCTTCTGTGACGAATGATACCGTCGCTTAAGGCTCAGAGAGCGCTGAGGTCTCCTCGTTGGTTGATTCCCAGTACTCAGTCCTGGACGAGGAGCGATAAACTCGTCCTCACTGTCGGTTATTATAATAGACGGCGTGTTCGGAGCTGCGGGAGGGTAAATCACCTCAGCCCTGCTCTCTTGAATCCACACTCGGATTCACCGTTGACAGAACAGCGTGGACGTCAGTCTTCAAAAGTTCCCCGCATTAACTGCTCAAGCACCTCAGCACCAATCAAACGTCTCCGGGAAGTTATCCACCGAGCCAGTAATGTCTGAAAATATAAGGGTGGCTGTTGTAGTACATAATAGAGATTAACAACGAATTATAAAATGGTTAAATCTTTTTACCTGTATCACTCTGCATTAAATGAATGTCACACATATGGGTGATGACACCCATGAATGAAAAGAGATGTGATAAACATGAAAGTTAATACATCAAGATGGATGGATAGAGTCACCTACGGCGTGCAGAGGAAGAGCCATAGCGAGACTGGCACCCGAAAAGGAGTTGGAGGAAGCTCTGGTCAACAGCGAAGGTTACCCCTGAACTGATGTAAAATGTGGTCTGATTCAGGGTCACCTAAATACTCCAGCTGTTCCTCGGCCCAGCCCACACAACCGTTGTGATACCTTTGTTGATCTGGATACTTCAAAACAATGTTGGAAGAGCCCAGCGTCTGCTAGGTAGCTCAGAGGTGTGAACTTTTCCCCCGCCGAAGGGCGCAATTTGAAAGGAGGGGTCTACGGGTCGGGTGAGAACTTTGAACCATGTTGTTTGAAGACAGATTGTCTTCAGATTGTCGCTTTTGAGGATTCAACAGTCCGGGAAAGAACTCATGTCTCCTCAGCAAATTAACCGGTTATCACAAACTCTGACCTCATTTTTTGAACGCATTTCCTGAGTAAGTAAAAATGCATTGTTTCAAACTCACACAGTATAAAATTTAACAGACTGATTCAACAGAAACTCATGAGTTGTGTCATTTGAACTAATGCTGAAAACTAAAAGTATTTTTGTTTTATCCCTGTTCACTCAACCTTATTTTCTGAAAACTAAACAAGTAGAAATTCTGTTTTAAACACATTTTGAAAAAATGGTGCATGAGTTGGGTAGCTGTGTCATTTGAACTATTAGTGAAGACTAAAGTGTTCTGTTTTATCGTATAAAATATTTATAAATATTTGAAGAATGAAAAACTGTTTCATAAGATGTTATATCTTCTAAAATATTTAAACCAGAAAATATTGTAGTTACCAACACATTTAGATTAATCTACAACGCAGAAACAGTTTGAACATTGACTAATGCTGAAACTTTAAAGTTTTATTTTCAATATCTCAATTCATCCTTTTCCCCCACATCCTTAAGGTAATCCCGCGGAGCCGCATCAAACCCCTCCCTCGCGCAGACCCTACCTGACCTCCTACCGTACCTAACCGTTTGTTGCAGCTGTGAGGATGCAGCTGACCCCTCCCATGCATCACACAGGGTGTAGCTTCCCCCTCGACCTTCATCATTTTCCTTCCTGTCATAAAACAAGGAGTTGGTTATCATTTTAATTTCCTGTTGATATAAAAAAAAGGGGGAGGGGTTTATTACTTCCAGGGGGCCATAAATCAATTCAGGTTTGACATTTGAGTATCCTTCATCTCTCTCATCATAACATATTAGAAAGCTGCAAGCATTAAAAGGTTTAATGCGGAAAGTAAATCACTGACCTCTAACGGATTCCGTGGTTAAAGCATGTTACAAATAGTAAATCACCGACCTCTAGTGGCTACCTTCTGTAAAGCATATTACGAATGGTAAAAATCACAATGATGCTGAGCAGCAACACCTTCAATAGTAAAACAATGCCGTCTAAAACTCATTGCCAGAACACCAATACACCACATTGCAGATAAACACGATAACACACCAGATAGCAGACACCGCGTTAAAAAAAATACATTTAAAAAAAGCGAATAGTGAACATGCAACCATCCAGCTGATACTGAACACTTGAGATGAGTGTTGGAAAAATTGAGATTCACATTTTACCAAACGCTGGAGATACTGAACCATCCGGTAGAAGACGCAGTGTGTTCTTTGCTGATGTATTTGATCATGTGAAGAAAAAAAAAAAAAAATACACTAGTGAAACGTAAAACGTGTAATTTATTTTACCTCCCATCTGCTGCTGCGTCTGTCAGATGAGGATCCGAGTGAACACTCTCCTCCGCCGACCTCCGACTGATCGTCTGTTTCACACACCAGCATTGAATAAAACAAAAACACGAAGTTAAATATAAAACACATCGACAGAGTGCAGTTAAACTATTTCTTTCTGCTGAACTGAATGTTTTGTATACATCCAATGCACGTTTGTGTTCCCTCCAATGGATGATCAGACTCATCGATTTATTCCGCAGGTTCCGGTCAGCTTCTCTGTCCCGTGCGTTTCCTGTTTCACACCCACGAATATATACACTTGATACATATCATTATTCTTTACCTAGTTGCCGTAATTATTAGAATCGTTGTCTCCTCCTCACCGATGACTCGCGACGGTCCTGGCTTCTGTGATGGAAGATGTCGGTGCTTCCGGCTCAGAGGGCGTGGTTGTCTCCTCACTATCTGATTTCCGACATTTGGTCCTGGACGACAATTCGTAAAGTCGTCCTCTCTGTAGATTATTATAATAGACGCCGCATTCGGAGCTGCAGGAGGGTCACTCGCCTCAACAACGCTCCCTTGAATCCTCGCGCTTGAATTCTCTGCTGACGGAACAAAGTGGACGTCACCGTCTTCACAAGTGTCCCACATGTACTGCTCAAGCTCCTGAGCACCAATCAGCGTCTCCGGAAAGTTATCCACTGACCCGATAATGTCTGAAATTAGAAGGGAGACCATTGTAGTACATAAGAGATATTAACATACACTTATAAATGATCAAATCCTTTACCTGTATCACTCCGTGTTAAACGAACGTCACAGATCGGTGGCGACACTTATAAAAGAAATGTGACAAACATGACATTTACAAGTTTTTGTAATATATATATATGATTTATGATAAACGTCACAGGAGGCTGGAGCGAGTCAAATAAATACAATGATTAAATCACTCACAACAATAAAAACCAAAACAGAAAGCGTCACCGAACCGGGAGAATCAAACAAACTTAAATCTGGTAGAAGAGACAAAAACACAATGAACAGAAATAGTAAATCACAGAGCAAAAAAGGAAACTCGAGGAAACGGAGGAAGGAACAGAACAGTAACACAGGCACCAGAGTTTCAGAAAAGTAATCACCATAAGTGAACAAACGCACAGAAAGAGCCCGAACGAGGAGCGCCAATTTACCACAGGAACAAAGGAGTCGATCCAGCACATGTTGGTGGAGTCCAGGTGTTTCTTATTCACAGGTGATCAGAGGATGATTGGCTCCAGCCGTGTGGCACCAAACAGGCAGGAGGGAGACACAAAACAGGGATCAAGGGACAAGATAAAAGCAGATCATGACATATATATCGTCAACATATGGTCGAGCCCTCAGGATACCTGGTTTTCACCCAGGCAGTCCACCATTGACTCCCAGTGTGGGAAACTGACCCTCATTTTGGTCAGTTGCTCTCTATTGATACCTATCGATTGATTGATCAAATGCATTGCAGGAACCTCTTCAACAATCGGCAAACATAAATCTAACACGTCACACATGCACTCTCACGTGTACATACATGCGCTCCAAGTGGCTATAGTTGGGAGCGATGTTTTACCAAAACTGGGTTGATACGGAAAGAATCCTTCAAAACATTTGATCCAGATTCTGAGGCAGCAAACGTGTCTCTGTGGTTATAGGTACAATAGGTTAGCATGTTCGGCTGTTAACCGAAAGGTTGGTGGTTTGTGCCCACCCAGGGTCGTTCTCTATTTTATCCACATGTGGCAGGCAGAATAGCATGGATAAGACTCCCAAACATCATCAGCCAGGAAAGTTTGTACAGACAGGATCAAACTCAAAGCATGTGTGTTAATGTCTCTGCACATTTTGTGACTTTATCTTACCTTTATCTGACTTTTCTGTTTCAGTGTGATACAACTGACTAATTCAATGCTGTGTTTTACTGTGACAGCTAGATTTTGGTGTTGATATGTAATCTCTCCAGCCGCACACAAACTTCTGTTTCGCAGCAACTGCCAAAAGACAACCAAGAAAAGCTTGACTTGCACAAGTGTTGTGCTAGAGCATGACAGCGCTCCTACAGTCCTGGTATATGTCCTACATTGATTCGAAACCGTGTGGATGACAAAAACTGTTTTGTTTTCACAGAGTACATGGTTGTCGGCAGCTCCGTACAGTGCACGACTCATACCAGTTCTTGGTGTGGAAGCAGGTGGCGGTGTATATCATCAGTTCACTGAATCACTCAAGATTTGCAATGCAACGATATTCCTTTCGTTATTATTCAATATGAGTTAAATAAAAGCTGAAACCACTCAGTTCTGTGTTTGTGTGACAGTCACACAACCGTAACACATAGAAGGGAAGATTTGCCTCTGCAGTCGGTGCATAGTGTGGACACAAGGATGTAGACCACCCAGATTAGAGGCAGATAAAATACTGCTCTACTGACTGAGCTAGCCGGGCCACTGCAAGGAACAACTGTTTGTAAACTAGCATCTTTACGTCTCCATTTTGTGATTTCATGATAAGAGCTGCTTCTTTGGGAACACTCGTCTCTGCGCTGTATATTTGACCCCAAATTATACATTCTCCGTCTCCATCTCTGCTGCAGAATGCCAGTGCATTTCTTGCTGTGTAACGATTTTTTAGGTTTCTTGCAGTCCCCAAAGAAAACCATTTGTTGAAATTACTTCTATTGAGCAATGTTCATCAGGCACATGAACTACAGGTGCTCCATCATGTAAATTTCACCTTTAAATATCTTGTTCTGTCCTCAAGGTTTATTTCTGGCCACATTCTTGTTTTGACTTCAGAGATTGGCATCACTTCCCGCTCAGCCAGCTTCATCAGGATCAGGTCGGCATGTTCATGAAAGAAACCTCCATTTCTCTGTCATCACTGACTTTTGCTCACATGGTCTTTCCTTTTAGATTCATTCCGTCTTTTGATTGTCATTGTATGTTGTGTCGCTTCTTGGCGTTTCTCACCGGTGCCAGCTCCTTATCCCACGCTACACTCGACAACAGCGGACCTCATCCGAGTGACGAGTAGCTTGGGACTGCACGTAAACTTGGTATTCGTCTGTGTCCTTCTTTTTATAGGTTTGACTTAATTTACTGATTTTGTTGATTTTGTGTCCTTTGCAGTGTGGTTCTTTTATGCACATTCGTCCCATCTGTTGAGTGATTTGTTTACTGCTACTCGTTTCACTTTGGTGTGTGTGTGTGTGGGGGAGCGCACGGTGGACAGCGGTGTATGTGTGTGTGCGCGCACACGTTCGGGTCGTGATCGGGTGCCCTGGTTTTATGCCAAGTGACTTAGATTTCTTTTGTTCAGGCTGGTGGACTGAATCGATTGTGGACCACGGGGCACTGCTGGTACTCGACCCTCCCCTTCTCCCAGCAGTTTAGGGGATTGGTGGCGGGTTCACTACTGGTGGTTAGTGTAGGGCCTCCTTCCCCCTTTTCCCCAGCTGCTGCTGTGGTCCTGTAACCACGTCTGTCTAGTGTTACTGACCTACGTGTCCTTTTATTCCTGGGGTGAGATTCCCCAGGTGGCGTTGTTGAGACCTCTAAATTCACCTTGTTAATCTTGCTAGGTGGCAGCGCCCAGTGCGCCAGATTTTGCGCCCGCACAACGCCACAAATGGCATAATTTTGTCTGAATTACTAATGTAATTCAAAATATTTATCGGAATTTCACAAGCCCAGCCAATGAGAAGAATGCCAAAGACTCAATTGTTGAGACAGTGGAGAAGGTCAACAGAGCCAGCAGTGATATTGAAGAGACAGTGAGAAAAGCCGCACGTGAAAGCTCAACTACAGCAAACAGTAAATTTGGAAGCATCTTGGATGAGATTTTGGAAGAGAGTGAAGGTGAAACCAGGTGTGCCATCAAATCTTCAGCTGTCATTGAGGTTCTAATGTACCACAGAGTCCCTCACGAGCTGCTGTGGCAGGCAAGTTTCTCTGTGCCCCATGTACAAGTGTGGACAGTGAAAGACTTTTCAGTTCTGCCTCACATATTATCGATGCAAAGAGAAATCGTTTGTCTGTGCATTTAACTGAGAAGGTTGTATTTAGCAAAAAGAATTTTCACTTCATTATGTGAGCATTAAGACTTAAGAATGTGTGAGTGGTTTAATTGTTTTAAATGTTATCAAAACGAGATTTTGTTAAAATGTTTAATTGAAAGGAAAAATAATTTATTTTTTGTATTTTTTTTTTACGAGAATTGTATGCTGATACATATATATATTTTTCCTGTTATAAAGTATAAGAAGTATATAAAAAAAGTAATACCACTTTTGAATTATGTTGATGCTTTTAAGTTGTGTGGCCATATTTCATAGATTCAGACAGAACTATGTTTCAAAAAAAAAAAAAATGTTTTCTTACGCTGTGTAATTCTCCTCCTGGGAGTGATTTTCTCCCAATGTGTAAGAGTGTGAGCTCCCGGGAGACAGACGGGGCACGTGTCTGAACAAGGATTTATAAAGATGACTTCATGGATTGGACTTGAGCCAAAATTCCTGTCCCCCAGGAATGTAAAAGGATTGCAATGCAGGTGCATGTCCTGAGTAAACCTCGTGTCTTGTCAATCAAACTCACGTGGGGGCATTTAGGGGGCATCACCAAAGTAACAACGGTAAGAACGGTAAAGAGGAAATCCGGTCCCACATCATTTGCGTGTGTAAAGACCCCATTCAAGAGACACGCTTATGACACAAGGCGATGAGTCACGCAGTAGAACCTAAACCTAAACTAAAGACAGGGAGACAGTGCAGAACAACATGCGCCTCTATCTGCCAGTGGATCGTAAATGCCTGGGCTGATATATCAGTCTCAACTGTGGTCCGAACTTTCAGAGAGGCAGGAATCGTCACTGAACTGCCAAACAACAGCAGCGACACTGACTCGGATAATGACTTTGACCAGACGAAGTTGGGCATGTTGGATGTTGTATTCGCCCGACTGTTCAATTCAGACACTGAAGAAGAAGAATTCCAGGGATTCGTGGATGAGGAATGAACTGATAAAGTGAGATTTACCTGTTTCTCTTTACAACTGAACAAAGTTGGTCATATTTTGAATATGGACATTAACGTTTGAACAATGTTGAGTTATTGTTATATTGTTATTGCTTTACACTGTTTTGAGAAGTCCAATAGTCCTATATATTCGTATATTGAGATTGCACAAATGTTCCACCATGTGATAAAAAAAGTTCAACTCCATCTAGTGGATACGTAACGCAACCCCAGCCACGACTGTAGCTTCTATTCTATGTGCCTCATCATGTGCTACTGTGGCAGGACAAAGGAGTAGGAGTCGCAGGTCAAGTTCTGTGTGTCGTTTATTCAGTCTTCACAACAAAGATTCCCCAGTGCGTGGCATACAGCCTCTATTTAATGAGTCACACCTGTGTGTCCCTACCCATCATCCCACTGGGTGAGAGACCACACCCCCAAGCACCCGCTACAGTATGCCGATATATGAAATCAGTTTTAAAATAGGCCATTCATATGCTTATAATCCGATGCACCTTATAGTGTGGAAAATACGGTAACCTTCAGTGTAACCAGTGATTCTTCTGTCGCCTCTGGGAATCTGCACCTGCTGGCACTCTACGTTGTGTCTGTTTGGATGCGTGTGCAGGGTGGAGAGAAAAGAGACTGGTTCGAATATTGTGTGTTTACTGTTTACTATTCAAAACACGACTCACATTCGTCCACTACAACCACAAACAAACACATGGACAACCAAACTTTCATTTACCAAGCAAAAATCAAACACTATTGTTTGACTTCATGAGAAGAATATTTACTCAGTGCATGTCACACATTTCATCACAACTTTTCTCGTCTGTATTGCTCAAGAAAGATGTTTCCAAGCAGACACAATGGGTAGAAAAGGTTTTGAATTCAACCTCCAGTATTCATGTGGAAACCAGTCACACATACTCCAGTACTTCATCTGTGATGTTCATTCTCAACTTTCTCATGCATCTATAGGGTCATTTGCATTCAGACGTCTCCAACAGATCATGTACGGTAGCAACAGTCCCTATAAGAACGAGTGAATTCATGTCATATTTCCTTGCATGTTTCATGTCCATGATAAAAAAGGTCATTGTTGGGGTTGAACCCATGATCACAATGTTATTTGCAACCCTCATTTTGACTGGAGACATTCTGCAGACCTGTCCAATGAAGAACAACATATTGGATGGGACTGAAGGATCACAGTGATGTGAAGAAAAGCAAAGTACCGTGACCCGGATTCAAACTGGAATTTCTGTGGCCACAACGCAGAGTACTAACATCGACACGATCACAGCTGCTTGGAAACATCTTTCTTGAGCAATACAGAGTTGTGATGAAATGTGTGTCATGCACTATG
The DNA here is from genome assembly GCF_027744825.2 of Synchiropus splendidus. NCBI lineage: Eukaryota > Metazoa > Chordata > Actinopteri > Syngnathiformes > Callionymidae > Synchiropus > Synchiropus splendidus. The sequence continues at coordinate 20,043,857 of NC_071343.1, forward strand.
CAAACATTCTTCTCATGGAGTCAAACAGTGTTTCATTTCTGTGTCATGAATGAAAGATTGGTTGTCCCTGTGTTTGTTTGCAGTTGTGGTGGTTTGAAAAGTAAAATGTCAAGTCATCAGTGTTGCGGTTTCTGCTCATAGACCACTTATTCCTCGATCTTCCGTAATCATCAGTAAAATGTTCTGGTTGTCCATAAAACAGTAATACAACACTCATTCTTTGTACTTTCTCTTTTATTCTTCATATCACACTCGTCTTGCCGTTTTCGCGTTCGGTTCTCAACAACAACCCTCGTGCTGGGTAGAAACCTATGTATGAAAAGTAAAGTAATAAGAAAAACAGGAAGGGATGTGCATGTCCGGTGAATTGTTTCACAATAAAAGTAAACAACATCACATCGACAGGAATATACATCATAACTAAATATGCTATGAGAACACATAATCCAACAATCATCTTCGAGCCTTCGCCTGCCGGCAAATATATTGGTGTTTTGGAAGGAAGATTTACTCCTTTAATCCATTTGAAGTGGCGTTATGAAGATTTCGATTGGGCATGTGAAGGTTCAGAACAGCTTTTGATGCTCATCTTGACTGGAGATGATGTACCTGATAAAAGCACCGCCTGAACAGGGACTTGAACCCTGGACCCTCAGATTAAAAGTCTGATGCTCTACCGACTGAGCTATCCAGGCTCTTAACAACAGTAGCTGGCGCTGTGGAGACGGCTGCCTCTCCAGTAGCTCTTCAGTCTTTAGCTCTTTTTTACCTTTTTCAACTTCTTTTCATCTACTTTCTTCACTCTCCCGGTGGAGTGATTGTGTGTCTTATGTATCCTATGGCTACTTTAGACTTTTTAACGAAAACAAGAGCCAGTTTCCTCACCTACTCACGCGAGGACCTGCTGGCTCTGCAAACAAAGGGACGAGCCGGGATACGACATCGCATTCCGGTGGAGCTGAGGAGGAGACCTCGGGGCTGCAAGGCTGGCGCTAAGCTAAAGACCGAGCGTACGGAGAATCGGAGACGCTACAAGCCATCAATTCCCTCCGTCATCATGGGGAATGTGAACTCGCTGCCGAATAAGATCGACGAGCTGTCCGCACTGAACAACCAGCGGATCTACCGGGAAAGCAGTCTGTTCATCTTCACGGAGACATGGCTAAACCACCTCGTTCCGGATGCTAACGTTGACCTGCCTGGATTCACTGCTGTGAGAGCCGACAGAGACACTAAGGCAAGCGGGAAAAGCAAAGGTGGGGGTCTCATCATGTATGTGAACAACCGCTGGTGTAACCCAGGTCATATCTCCGTAAAGACAATCTCTTGTTGCCGGGACCTCGAGCTGCTAGCTGTTAGCCTGCGGCCATATTATCTGCCGTGGGAGTTTAGTCACGTGATCACCGTCTGTGTTTACATCCCTCCGAGAGCGGACGCAGCCACTGCCTGTGAGAAAATCCACGCTGTCACAGCACGGCTGCAGACACAGCACCCTGATGCACTCATGATCATCTCTGGGGACTTTAATCATGCAACTTTGGACTCTACTTTGGCTGCTTTCAACCAAGTTGTAGACTGTCCGACCAGAAACAACAGGACAATTGATCTACTGTATGTTAATGTACGGGATGCATACAGAGCGACTCCCCTCCCCCCACTAGGGAAGTCTGATCACAACCTGGTCCAACTACAGCCACTGTATATCCCCCTTGTCCAAAAGCAACCGGTTGAAACCCGATCCATCAGGAGGTGGTCCCCTGAGAAGGAAAGTGCCTTGAGAGACTGCTTTAACACCACAGTCTGGGATGTGCTGTTGAACCCGCCTGGTGAGGACATAGAGGAGATGACACACTGTCTGACAGATTATCTTAACTTCTGCATCGACGTGGTCTCCCCTGTCAAGACTGTCCGCTACTACCCTAATAACAAACCATGGGTCACGCGGGAAGTCAAGACTGTCCTCAACAAGAAGAAGACTGCCTTCCGGAGTAGAGATAAGGAGGCCATGAAGGCAGCTCAGCAGGAGGTGAAGCACTGTGTGAAGGAAGCTAAGGACAGCTATAGGAGGAAGGTGGAGCAGAAGCTGAGGGACAACAACATGAGGGAGGTCTGGCAAGGTGTGAGGACCATCACGGGTTTCAACACAAAGTCCAGAGCCGGCGGGGGGACAGTGGAGAGGGCAAACGAACTGAATGACTTCTTCAACAGGTTCAATCAGCCCCTGCCCCCCCCACCCCCACCCTCACCACAGCCATCCCACCCTCCCCCCTTCACACAACAAAGCACAACAACACCCTCCTCCTCCCCCATATCAACACCATCGCCACCACACCTCACCACAGACCAGGTCAGAGGAGAGCTGAGGAAGCTCCGACCCAGGAAAGCTGCAGGCCCAGACATAGTGTGTCCAAGACTACTGAAGACCTGCGCTGCAGAACTGGGGGAACCAGTACAACGGATCTTCAACCTCAGCCCCCAGACTGGGAGAGTGCCAACACTCTGGAAGACATCCCGCATTGTTCCAGTTCCGAAGAAGAACCGGCCCAGCGAGCTGAATGACTTCCGACCAGTGGCACTCACTTCACATCTGATGAAGACGCTGGAACGGCTCTTCCTCAGCCTCCTCAGACCTCAGGTACAGCACGCCCAGGATCGCCTGCAGTTTGCATACCAGCCAGATGTTGCCGTGGAGGATGCCATCCTCTACCTACTCCATCGAGCCCACTCCCATCTGGACAAGGGAAGCGGCACAGTGAGGATTCTCTTCCTAGACTTCTCTAGTGCCTTTAACACCATCCAGCCTTCTCTGCTTCGGGACAAACTGGGCAGGATGGGAGTGGACCCCCACCTGGTGGACTGGATCTCCGACTACCTCACTGGCAGACCACAGTACGTCGGGCTGAAGGACATCACGTCTGACACTGTGGTCAGCAGCACAGGAGCCCCCCAGGGCACAGTGCTGGCCCCTGTTCTCTTCACCCTGTACACATCAGACTTCTGCTACAACTCAGAGCTGTGTCACATTCAGAAGTACGCAGACGACACAGCCATTGTCGGGTGCATACGGGATGACAGGGAGGAGGAGTATCGGAGACTGGTCAGGGACTTTGCTGCATGGTGCCGCACCAACCACCTACAGCTCAATACCTCTAAAACGAAGGAGCTGGTTATTGACTTCGGGAGGTCCAAACCAAGACCGCGACCAGTCCTGTTAGAGGGAGCTGAGGTGGAGACTGTGGACTGTTACAAGTACCTTGGGCTGTGGCTGGACAATAAACTGGACTGGACAACACACACCAGCCACCTGTATAGGAAGACACAGAGCAGGATGTACTTCCTGAGGAGACTGCGGTCCTTCAACATCTGCAGTAAACTGCTGCAGATGTTCTACCAGTCTGTGGTTGCCAGCGTCCTTTTCTACACCGTGGTGTGCTGGGGGGGCAGCATATCCAAGAAGGACACTTCCAGACTGGAGTAACTGATCAGGCGGGCCGGCTCTGTGGTCGGCATGAAGCTGGACTCTCTGGTGACCGAGGCAGAGTTGAGGACTCTGGACAAACTGCTGGATATTATGGACAACACCAGCCACCCTCTGCACACCGTCATCAGCAACCAGAGGAGCTTGTTCAGCGAAAGGCTGCTGCTCCCCAAGTGTCGGACCAACAGACTTAAGAACTCCTTTGTACACCACGCCATCGTACTCTACAACTCCTCACTTGGGGGGAGGAAGTAGTAGGGTACACCACGCTTTACCACATAGAAATGGACACCTGCTCTTACAATGTGCAATACCCATCTCAATGTGCAATAACCATCCCTACGGTGCAATAACCCTTTTTAACCTAGTTTAATTTTTAACTTTTTTATTTTTTTATTTTATTTTATTTTTTTATTATATATATATATATATATTAATCTTATTTTATTTTCAATTGTATTTTTACTTCCAGGTTATTAGTATTATTATTTTTATTTCATTTGTATTTTCTTTCTTATCCTCTGTGTGATGCTCTTCCTAACTGCATGCCCTTTCTTGCCTCTATTGTTACTGGAAACGTAAATTTCCTGGAGGGAGTCATCCCAAAGGGATCAATAAAGTCAAGTCTAAGTCTAAGTCTAAGTCTAAGTCTAACATGGGTCGTGGTGTGGAAGCAGGGGATGTTGCGCATCATCGGTTCAACTCACGCTTTGCAACGCAACAGTATTGGTCGAGACTGATGTATCAGCCCAGACATTTACGATCCACTGGCAGATAGCAATTGTACAGGTCTTTTTCCAAAAACTGTACTGAGGCTACCGATACCCAATCTAACCCCCTGATAACACCTCTTAAAATGTATGAAAGGAATGAAATACTGCTTCTCCATCATCAGTGAACCTCAGTGTTGTCTTTATCTTCTTCTTTGGCTCAGAATTTGAGTCTCGGATTCGCAGCAAAGGTTTGAATCAGGTCAACTGGTCAACCATCAACATCTTGTCCCATTCAGATGGCCTGATATAAGCCTGAACTCCAACCCAGCTCAATAGTACTGACGAAGCCTCCTGGATAGAAGGCCAAAGGTTTTCTTTGACAATTACTAGTCCGGTTGATCCTGATTCAAACCTTTGCTGCGTGATCACCCGGATAACTGAGCACTCTCACAAACAACCTCAGATTTTTATTCCACAGAGCATTGTCTCTTCATTTCCAAAACACCAGTATAACAGCTCTCCTGGGTGAGAATGAACATCACAGATTATGTACAAGTGGTGTCCAGTTTTGTTTCGATTCACACACATTCTCAATTGTATCATTGCAGTTGAATTCAAAGCCTTTGTTTCCCCTTCAGGGATTGAGTTTGACAGCCCAGTCGAAACACAATTTAGTATCCATAAAACAGTCTACGTCCCTGGGTGGGCTCGAACCACCAACCTTTCGGTTAACAGCCGAACGCGCTAACCTATTGCGCCACAGAGACATGGAACAGCAATGTAACATCTGGATCAAACGTTTGTAAACATGTTCCATACGGTCGGGAACTTAGGCCACCATTGACTCCCAGTGTGGGAAACTGATCCTCATTTTGGTCAGCTGCTCTCTATTGATACCTATCGATTGATTGATCAAATTCATTGCAGGAACCTCATCATGCTAAAGTTGAAAGATCATTCTGGAACAAGCCCATTCACTAGTGGTGATATAGGGCAGTATGGTTACAGAGGGTGCACAGAAACTAAAACTCTCAAAGGAGTCCCTCAGATGGGGCTCATCTGGGTTTTGTACCTGGCACCTCTCGCACCCCAGGTCACCTGCTGAGACTTTCAATCAAGGCCTCCTCATATGGTATTGAGAAAGGAAACATCTGGCTCAGAGAACAGTATAAAAACAGTCCACTAACTCAAGTATTTTATCTGCCTCTAATCTGGGTGGTCTACATCCTTGTGTCCACACGATGCACCGACTGCAGAGGCAAATCCTCCCTTCTCTGTGTGATGTTTGAGTCTCTGTCACACAAACACAGAACTCCAGAACAAATCAATGTAGTACATATACCAGGACCGTAGGGACGCTGTAATGCTCTAGCACGACGCATGTGCAAATCAGGCTCGTGTGGTAAATATTAGCACTGCAGCATAAACAAATCGACCAATGAGAGACATTGGTGTTTACAGACGACACAGTTGATCTTTCATTGGACTCAACAATGAACTACAGGTGGTCAGAGGCACGAGAGCGTGGCCGTGTGTTTCCAGTGTTTTTAGCAGCTCTGTGGTCACCTGCTTCATGCTTCAGACTGCTGAGCTGCCTCTTGTGATTCTCTGCAATGGGCCACCAGGAGAGTCAGATGTCAGATGTGGCAGTGAAATGAGGGGTGAAAGGGGATTATAGTCACAGCGGTGCATGGAAGCTAAAGTTGAGAGATTCATCTCAAACAAGAGCCACTCATTAGTGGTCAGGCCACGAAATGGCAGCATTTGACTGTAATACAGAACTTCCACCCAATATTGAGGGGCTCATGCTGGAACTCGGGATGATAAACATGGTCCTTAAACAATTAGCCAGTGAAGCATCAGAATCTTGAGCATGATTTTCCTGCATGGAAGCTAGAGATCTAAAAGCATGTTTGCACAATTCCATCAGTTTCACGTAAAACTGACTGCTGGGTAGGAACTTATCGCTACAGGCAGAGGCAGAGCCTTGGAGTAGATAAAGTAATGGCGAAACCTGTTGCAGTGCATCACACATGTTCAAAGAAGTGAAGTTACATTCAGAACTACTTGTTGTTTTCCCCACAGGAACTGCAGAATATGGTCCCACAGTTTAACTCAACACAACAAAAGTTCAATACACGTTTGACTCTTTTGTCGGATTCCAAATCACAGGTGGTTTTCTCCAAGATGCTGACTTCAATGAAGATTTGGACAAAATTAAATGACAAGAAAAGCCAGATATTTTCAATATATTAGTTGCTTGTGTCTGTATTTCAGATGGTCTTTTTTGTCCCATGGTTAGGAAGGTTTATCACCTTGAGTCTGGCGCCTTCGACCGCTCGGCCATCCTGACAACTGACCTTCAAAAGGTCGTCAGCAGCTGCATAGAAACTGGAATAACTAGTTAAATTCTGCAAAGTTCAGCAATCACAGCTTTGAGCAATTTTTTTGGACTGTTTATATTGATTGTTTAAATTATATTTTGCTCTTTTGATCTGACATTTATGTAGTAATTAATGTACTTTTGCTGCTCAACTGATGATTTTGTTTTTGCAACACAAACCTTTTCACGAATGAAAGCAACATCTTTGTCGTGTTACGGTGAGTGAATATAAAAGTAGTGGCCTCATCATTACATTTAAGTTTACAAATAGAAAATCCATTATTACACAGCATCACCAGGTGTCACTGGTTAATCGAGGATAAAACTACTTTGAGAACAAATTATATTAGAGCATCAGAGTGCAGTTTAAATAGCATCAGTTTATTGGTTAGGAACAAGGATTGTGGAGTCCCATTTAAAATGAACACAGTGTTTTCAACGTCCTTGTTCCTTCCTGGTTCTACATACATTTAAAATGTATGAGTTGTTTTATCAAGCAAAACAGCAGCTGACTGAAATTTGCATCATTTGGACCCTTCATTTATTTTCTTTGTTGCCACAGTCTCGTGAAAGGAACCGGACGCTGCCCGACCTCCGAGCACGTGATTTTGTCCTGGAATGCAAAGTAAAAAGTAAATGTAACTTATTGACACATCATTAACCGTAGCTGGGATTTGGAAGAGTCAGCCTGCCACAAACAAGGAGCAAAGTTTTCAAGGGTCAATACTTCTGTATTTCTGAAAATCTGTCCATCCGATCTGTGAGAAACACAAAACCAAAAAAATAAGGGACCAGAGAACATTCAATCAGGATTACGGCATGTGTGTGCATTTACTGTAAATACATTCCATTTCTATGGTGAATGTGTTCGTGTTGTGTGGACAGCGGGTGATACACTTCTCAGGGCGTCAAGTCAGGGCAGAAGGAACCACAGAAGCAGTGTGATGCAAGCTTCGGTTTATTCCACATCAGCATCGTCTCATCGCTTGGCATCGCTATCCATCAAATTGTTCAAAGTACAAACACAATAAATAGAGGCTGGATCAAGGGCGTTCCTCGTACCAGATACACATCGTCACACACGTGCACGCCCACATTTGACCTCCAGGCAGAGTCGCTGAGACAAGACCTTCAGGGAGCTCCAGAGAAAACAGACATTCCTGTCTACACCCCAATTCTTCTAGCCGCTCCTCCATTCGGACAGAGGAAGTCTCATGCTCATACTCTAGTACGGAATGGTACATACGTACATGATACTCTCGTACGTAATCTGTGATGTTCATTCTCACGCATGTATAGTGTCATTTGCATTCAGAAGCAACAGACCATGAACGGCAGCAATGATCCCTTTTGAACGCATGAATGGGACATTAGGATGTAGACAACACAGATAAGGTAGATAAGATAAGATAATGTGCACAAAAGAACTTGAAGCTCAGATTCTTCATTCCACAGAGAGTTGTATCCTTAAACCTCTATATGAGCAGGCCGGTTAGCTCAGATGGTTAGAGCGTGGTGCTAATAACGCCAAGGTCATGGGTTCGATCCCCTTACTGGCCATTGTTTGATTTTAGAAAATTCCACCCACTGGTAATTTTAACAGGAAGACCTTGCCAAAAGAAAACTTTCCAGTCGTCATCATCGTCCTCAAAGCTAACCTGAAGGGATGGTTTAAGAAAAGACGTTCGAATTCAACATTGAACAACCGGGTCACGAATTCGGGGCTTGTCGCCTTGCTGGATTGACTAAAGAACTCCAGCTGCTTGATATTGGTGTCAACAGGGCATACAAAGCTGGACTGCGAACTGTGTGGGAACAGTGGATGATAGAAGACGAACACACGTTCACCAAGACAGGGAGACAATGCCGAACAACATACGCCTCTATCTGCCAGTGGATCGTAAATGCCTGGCCTGATATATCAGTCTCAACTGTAGTCCAAGCTTTCAGAGAGGCAGGAATCATCATTGAACTGCCAGACAACAGCAGCGACACTGACTCGAATGATGATGACTTTGACCAGACGGAGTCGGGCATGTTGGATGCTGTATTCGCCGGACTGTTCAATTCAGACACTGAAGAAGAAGAATTCCAGGGATTCGTGGATGAGGAATGAACTGATAAAGTGAGCTTTTCCTGTTTCTCTTTACCACTGAACAAGGTTGGTCATATTGTGAATCTGGACATTAATGTTTGAACAACGTTGAGTTATTGGGTTATTGTTATATTGTTATTGCTTTGCACTGTTTTGAGACTTCCTATATTCCTATATATTCCTATTCCTTACTATATCTAGTGGATACATAACGCAACCCCAGCCACGACTCTAGCTTCTATTCTATGTGCCTCATCATGTGGTACTATGGCAGGACAAAGGAGTCGGAGTCGCAGGTCAAGTTCTGTGTGTCGTTTGTTCAGTCTTCACAACAAAGATTCCCCAGTGCGTGGCATACAGCCTCTATTGAATGAGTCACACCTGTGTGTCCCTACCCATCATCCCACTGGCTAAGACACCACACCCCCAAGCACCCGGTACAGTATGCCGATATATGGAGTCAGTTTTAAAATAGGCCATTCATTCAAGGTGCGTCTTATAATCAGATGCACCTTATAGTGTGGAAAATATATAACCTTCAGTGTAATCAGTGATTCTTCTGTCGCCTCTGGGACTCTGCACCTGCTGGCACTCTACGTTGTGTCTGCTTGGATGCGTGTGCAGCGTGGAGAGAAAAGACACTGGCCAGCGTTCAAAGATTCTGTTTTTTCGAAACACGACTCACATTAGTCCACCACAACCACAAAACAAACAACCAGTCTTTCATTTACAAAAAAAAAGAGACGATGTGCCTGATAAAACCATCGCCTGAACAGGGACTTGAACCCTGGACCCTCAGATTAAAAGTCTGATGCTCTACCGACTGAGCTATCCAGGCTCTGGAAATGGGTCGTGGTGTGGAAGGAGGGGATGTTGCGCGGTTCAATGCACGGTTTGCAACGCAACAGTATTGGTCGAGACTGATGTATCAGCCCAGACATTTACGATCCACTGGCAGATAGCAATTGTACAGGTCTAGACAACTGAAGGATGAGACCACTTAGCTCTGTGTTTGAGTGACAGACAGCAAACAGACACACAAACATAACACATTGAAGGAAAGATTTGACTCTGGGTGCATTGTGTGGGCACAAGGATGTAGGACAATTTCGTCTTTCCAAAAACTGTACTGAGGCTCCCGACACCCAATCTAACCCCCTGATAACACCTCTTAAAATGTACTCAAGGAATGAAATACTGCTTCTCCATCATCAGTGAACCTCAGAGTTGTCTTTCTCTTCTTCTTTGGCTCAGCATTTGAGTCTCAGATTCGCAACGGTTTCAATCAGGTCAACCAGACTAGTAATAGTGAAATAATACGTTTCGTCTCCTATTCAGGAGGCTTCGTCAGTTCTAACTGTTTCATACAAGGCCACACCACCCAGCTGTTGGTTCAGATATGTGGATGACACCTGTGTCCTAATCTAAAAGGATGAAGTAGAACCCTTCACACAACACATCAACTTGGTAGAAGGACACATCAAATTCACCCGAGAAGATGTGGAAAACAACAGACTACCTATTCTGGACTGTGCCGTAAACATTGAAGCAGACAAAAGCCTCAACGTCAAAGTGTACAGAAAACCAACACACGCCGACCAATACCTCCAGTTTTACTCTCATCACCCAGTAGAACAAAAACTTGGAGTGATCAGAACTTTGAGACATCGAGCCCAAAACATCCCCAGCTCACCTAGGGTGAGCGCCTTTCATCTGACCTGCGGCCACATGTTCTGGGCACTCGAGTTCGGAAAGGAGCAGAACTGTCAACTGATCACCATCTGGTGGTGAGCTGGCTCCGATGGCGGGGGAAGACTTTAGACCGACCAGGTAAACCCAAACGGATAGTGCGGGTGAACTGGGAACGTCTGGAGGACGAAGCCGTCAGAGGAGGATTTAACTCACACCTCTGGGAAGCTTTTTTACGCATCCCTGTGGAGGTTGGGGACATCAAGCATGAGTGGTCAGTGTTCAAAACCGCCATGGCTGCTTCAGCTTCAGTTGCGAGTTGTGGCCTGAAGGCCATCGGTGCCTTAAGGGGCGGCAACCCAAGGAGGACATCTTGGTGGATACCAGAGGTCAGGGAAGCCGTCCGACTGAAGAAGGAGTCGTATCGAGACCTAATGTCTTGTGCGACTCCTGAGGCAGTTGCAAGGTACCGTCTGGCTCGAAGGGCTGCGGCTTCGGCTGTTGCTGAGGCCAAGCAGCGGGTGTGGCAGAAGTTTGGACAGTCCATGGAGGAAGAGTTTCGATCGGCACCAAGGCGCTTCTGGAAAACAGTCAAGCACCTCAAGAGGGGGAGGCAGCGGAACATTCAAGCTGTTTACAGCAAGGATGGTTTGCTGCTGACTTCAAGAGAGGATGTAATTGGTTGTTGGAAAGAGAACTCCTGAATCCGGATATTCCGCCCCAGGTAAGGGAGACAGAGCTGGAAGCTGATGGGCAGTCTTTGTTAATTTCTCGGGCTGAAGTCACTGTGGTAGTCAAAAAACTGCACGGTGGCAAGGCTGCGGGAGTTGACGAGATTCGTCCTGAAATGCTGAAAGCTCTGGGTGTTGATGGGCTGTCGTGGTTGACACGCCTCTTCAACATTGCGTGGAGATCTGGGTCGGTACCGGACGAGTGGCAGACGGGGGTGGTGGTCCCTCTATTTAAAAAGGGGGACCAGAGAGTGTGTGCAAATTACAGAGGCATCACACTCCTCAGCCTCCCTGGTAAGGTCTACTCCAAGGTGCTGGAAAGGAGGGTCCGATCGATAGTCGAACCTCGGATTCAAGAGGAACAATGCGGGTTCCGTCCTGGCCGTGGAACTACGGACCAACTCTTTACTCTTGCGACCATTCTCGAGGGTTCCTGGGAGTATGACCAACCCGTCTACATGTGCTTTGTAGACTTGGAGAAGGCGTATGACCGGGAGCCCAGGGATCGGTTGTGGGAGGTGCTTCGGGAGGATGGGGTGAGTGGTTCTCTACTGAGGGCTGTTCAGTCTCTTTATTCCCGGGGCGGGAGTTGTGTTCGTATACTTGGATGCAAGTCCGATGTATTCCCAGTGAGGGTTGGTCTTCGCCAGGGTTGTGCTTTGTCCCCAATCCTGTTCTTGGTCTACATGGACAGGATTTTGAGGCGCAGCTCTGGTGAGGAGGGTTTGCGGTTTGGTGGCCTGAAGATCCAGTCTCTACTCTTTGCAGATGATTTGGCTTCATCATCGCGTGACCTACAGCTCACACTGGATCGGTTTGCGTCTGAGTGTGAAGCGGCTGGCATGAGGATCAGCACCTCTAAGTCCGAGACCATGGTTCTCAACCGGAAACGGATGGATTGCTCTCTCTGGGTAGGGACTGAGATCTTGCCTCAAGTGGAGAAGTTTAAGTATCTCGGGGTGTTGTTCTCATGTGAGGGGATTAGGGATTTGGAGATTGGTCGGCGAATTGGGGCAGCATGGGCGGTATTGCAATCCCTTTGCCGCACTGTTGTCCATAAGAGAGAGCTGCTGCTTCTCCACATTGAGAAGAGTCAGTTGAGGTGGTTCGGGCATCTCATCAGGATCCTCCCTTTGGAGGTGTTCCAAACACGTCCAGCTGGGAGGAGACCGAGGGGTCGACCCAGAACCGGGTGGAGAGATTATATCTCTACGCTGGCCTGGGAGCGTCTCGGGATCCCCCAGTCGGAGCTGGTGGATGACGCTCGGGAGAAGGGTGTTTGGCGTGACCTCCTGAAGCTGCTGCCCCCGCGTCCCAGTAACGGATAAGCGGACGACGATGGATGGATGAATGGATGGAGATTCAAAATGATGGAATTAACCTGTCATGACTCTGCTCCTGTTTTGCCCCTGAGTCATGTTTTGGTTTCTTCCGCCTCCAATTCCTGTTCCTTTGACACTCGGCTGGAGCCAATTAACCCCTGATTAATTTATTTCAAAAGCACCGTTTGCAAGTTCGTCTCTTCTTTGTTTCCATGAGTTCTGCTCCCAATGTTCCCCCGGATGGACGTCTTCCAGTTCCTTGGACTCTCCCATTGTTTCCCTTTCCTGGGAATTTGGACTCCTCTTGTTCCCCGTGGTAACTCCTGATTGATTTTTTCCAAGACTCTTGTGTTTTTCCGTCGGCACTCGAAGACCCCAGCGCGGCCTCCCAGCCGCCGCCTCCCGTAGATTCCTGCGGGGCTCCCAAGCGGCCGCCTCCCGAGGACTCCTGCGTGGCTTTCCAGCCACCGCCTCCATAGACTCCAGCGCGGCTCCCAAGCCGCCGACTCCGGAAATCTCCGGCGCGGCTCCCAAGCCACCGCCTCCCGAAAGCTCTGGCGCGACTCCCAAGCCGCTGCCTCCCAAAAGCTCCTGCGCGGCTCTCAAGCCGCCGCCTCCCAAAGGCTCCTGCGCGGCTCCCAAGTCGCCGCCTCCCGAAGGCTCCTGCGGGGCTCCCAAGCCGCCGCCGCCTCCCGAAGGCTCCTGCGGGGCACCGAAGCCGCTGTCTCCTCCCGAGGGCTCCTGCGCGGCTTCTCAGCAGCCACGGCCTCCCGAAGACCCCAGCGCGGCTTCCCAGCAGCCACGGCCTCCCGTAGACCCGAGCGCAGCTTTCCACCCGCCGCCTCCCCAGTACCCCAGCTTGCCTTCCTAGTCGCTGCAGCCAAGCTCTTCCAGTCCCTACAACATGAGGAGATAATGTTAACGAGGGAAAACCAAAAAGTGACTTTTATAAAACGCACACACGCGATCTAAAGAGAGAAGAACAAGAAAAAGAAAACGGAGCGAGGGGAATGCTACGAAGGAGGCGGCTGACAAATAAATCAAGCATGGACAAAATTTTGAAAGAATCAGGAAAAACACAAGAGAGTGGAGTCGGAGGAGAGTCTACCATTGGAACGCTAAGTAACCATCTGTCGACACGAGCTGGCACCACGGTGATACCAGGGAAGCCGTGTCGGTCGGGAAGCTGGAGGTAAAGAAGGAAACGGAAACACAGAACCCAACAGGAAATAGCAAAATAAAAGCATGAAAGAGACAAACATGACAGTACCCCCCCTTTAAGGAGGGCCTCAAGACACTCTACAGGGTCTTTCAGGATGATTAGTGCGGACCTCAGAGATCAACATAGGGTGAAAATGAGTGGGAGATCCAAGAACGCTCCTCCGGACCGTGTCCCTCCCAATCTACCAGATACTGTATCCGCCGGCCATGGCGTCCACTGTCCAGTATCTTGTGGATGGAGTAAGCAGGGTGTTTGTCGGTGACAAGAGGTGGAGGAGGAGTTTCAGAGGCTGCATCAAGTGGAGACTTGGAGACAGGCGCTTTGTCCCTTTCAGTCACTCCGTTGTATTGTGGGTGGTAGCCAGAAGTTAGACTGGGTGACGCCCCCAGGGTTGAGAGGAAAACTGTGGTCCCCTGTCTGAGACAACGTCACTGGGGACACCGTGAAGGCAGAAAACATGGAAGACCAACAGGTCGGTAGGGTCGACCGCAGATGGCAGCTTAGCCAAGGGAAGGAAGAGCGCCATCTTTGAAAATCGATCCACAACAGCCATAATTGTTGTCATACCTGCCTAGGGAGGTAGTCCTGTGACAAAATCCACAGCAATGTGGGACCAAAAATGACCAGGAAGTGGCAGCGATTGGAGAAGACCAGCAGGAGGACGGTGGGAGTACTTAGACCTGTTGCAGGTGGTGCAGGCCTTGCAAAAGTTCTTAATGGCGCAAGTTTTACCTGGCCACCAGGAACATTGGTTAATGAAGCTTAGTGTGCGGAATGTAGCAGGACGGCAGGCGAGCTTAGAAGAATGACCCCACTGAAGAATCTGGAGTCTTCAGAGTTCAGAGATGAATAGGCAATTGGATGGAGCTGGGGGCTGGATGACGCTTCTGTCCACATCCCAGCAGGCGGCTCGAATCATGCTGGAAACTGGAAGGGTGGTCTCAGTCTTTTTGCCAGTCTCAGAGTTTATGGAGACGAGAGAGGGCGTTGGACTTGGTGTTTCGGCTCCCTGATCGATAAGTAATGGAAAAGCGGTACCTTCCTAGAAACAGGGCCCACCAGGCCTGGCGTGAGTTGAGACATTAACAGATCTCAGGTAGATCAGGTTTGTGTGGCCAGTGAGCACGATGACGGGAGTTTCAGTACCCTCAAGCCAGTGCCTCCACTCCTGTAAGGCAGCAGCAACCACCGCTAATAACTCACAGTTTCCGATGTCGTAGTTACATTCTGCAGATAGTCTTCTGGAAAGGAAGGTGCAGGGATATACCTTTTGGTCCATGGGGTCCCTTTGAGACAACTCTGCGCCCACCCCTGTGTCTGAAGCATCCACTTTGATGATGAACTGATCTTTGGCGTGAGGGTGATGTAGGATGGGGGCGCATTAGACTAGAGATCGGAGTTTCTTGAATGCCTGTTCAGTTTCCGGATTCCAGACGGATTCTTTCTCAGTGGAAGTCAGGAAGGTTAGAGGTGTAGCAACCTTACCATGATTTCGGATGAACCGTCTACAGACGTTTGCGAAGCCAAGGAACTGCTGGAGCTGTTTGCAGCTGGAAGGAGTCATCCAATTTAACACTGCCACCATCTTGGCTGGATCTGGAAGCAAACATTGCTCTCCCAATATGAAGCCCAGGAAACTGACCTGTTTCACGTGAAATTCACATTTCTCTGCCTTGCAAATCAATTTGTTCTTCAGCAGCATCTGAAGTACTAAGTGTACATGTTCCTGGTGTTCTCCCTCCCCCTTTGAGAAAATCAGGATATCTTCCAGGTACACATAATGGTTAATCGTATCTCTGAGAATATCGTTCACCAAGGCTTGGAAAACAGCTGGAGCATTTGTCAAACCAAAAGGGATGACCCAAGTTTTTTTTCTCCCACAGAGAAGCGGAGAAATAAATTCTACCAACTCTGGTGGGGGAAGCGTCTCTAACCTTTTTGTTGGAGATGAAAGAAAGATGAGGGCCCCTGTGACAGACCGGACAAGCACGAATGATGTGGCCTGGTTGACCACAGTATTAACAGAGACCTTGAGATAGTCGGAGTTGGCATTCCTCCAGTGTCAGTCTCGACTGGTCGACCAGGGACTCTGACCGGGTACAGGATTCTGGCGGGGAGGACGGGATCGGAAGCACCATGTGAGGAGTGGGCCATCTCTGCCGGGCATGCTCCCTGGTCCGGTTGTCAATTCGGATAGCTAGCGGTACTAGTTCCTCCAGAGAGCTGGCAGCTTAGCAGATAAGATAATCAGGTGACTTGACTTGCTCAAGAAGAAATAACTTGGGACTTGCACATATGCACCTTGGTTCCATGATGTTGGTGTCAGCTGACACATGGTGGTGAGATGATGGTTACCATGGGAACGAGCCGGCCAACAATCCTCCACTTGCTGACCACTGGTCCAGATGAATCAAAACCTGCTTATGATGAAATGCTAACATTCAGCTGCAGTGCTAACGCTATGGTTGTGTCACTCAACACTTCAGGACTGTAACAATGGATGACGACATCTAATGATGACAAAGTCCCTGGACTGAAGTCCTGTGTCTCGAGTGTCCACCAGTCTCACTGCCAACTGTCACAGACTCAGCCACAGGGGGCGCTTGTTGGAACATACACTTCCAATATATCTCCTGTGTGTCCATTTACTCATGAGAATGACCATCAAAGAACCAACAAGTTAAAATCAAAAGAGTTTATTCCCTGACAGAGGAGTCTAGTTATCCTAGCAGAGCTCTGGGTCCACAACTACGCCTGACTTAGCCTTCGCTCAGGTGGTGTAGAGTGACAAGGACTAGCTCTGGCCCTGACCCTTTCAATACACATTTAAGTTCATCTTAGAGTGTAGTCTCCACTGATTGGTCCAGGTCTCTTGAGGTTGCCATGGTTCCAGATTTCAGGTCCTGTGTGGACTCCCCTTGCTTTGGAGCGACATTGATGAGTCCTCTAACCTTATCATGCACACACCTTTCATGTTGGATCAAATTGAGGTTACCTTACCCGTTATCACAGCGTCTGTTGGATTCAGTCTTTTATTAGACAAAGCATTATAAAGCAGTTTATACAATATAGCAAGTTAACTTGATGAATATGATCATCAGTGTAATATCATGATTCCCGCACGGTGCAGTGCAGTAATTAAAAAAAAATTAAAGTAATTAAAAAAATCCAGCATCAAGTTGATCCTGACTGATATAAATGTTTCAAATATTCCAACAATATTGTGATGATGAACTTCTGAATGGAAAGAGTTCAGCGTGTGATGACACTCATCTCTTTCCCAGCCTGAGCAGGTGTTGGCTGTCAGAGAGAAGTGGTTCCCTTCTGTCCTCAGTCCTCAGCTCTCCGTCCTCTGGTCTGACACAACTGGACCTGAGCTACAACAGGGACCTGAAGGATGCAGGAGTGGAGCTGCTGTCTGCTGGACTGAAGAGTCCACACTGTCACCTGGTGACTCTCAGGTCAGAACATGAAATGTGAAAATCAGAGGTGGAGACTCCAGTTTCAGAGAGTCACAGTTTTCTCATCAGGTTGCTCTTCAAACGCAGCAGCTGATTCTCAGTGGCATCAGTCTTCAGCAGGTTCCTCCTGCAGTCATGTGACTGAGGTTCTGAAATAGAGCCTAGAGGAGAAAATGCATACATTTGTGTTCAAGTGTAGCGCTGCATACTTTCCAAATACAACATTGTTGTGTTTCGCTCCGCCTTCAGTGCTGAAGCACAGATTCTGGAGCTCAACTGCTGCTGCTTCACGGCTTCAACAGTGGAAGAAAAGTGACGGTGCTTTGGAGCGTCTGGGTTCATTGTCTTTGCACACACTGCACTACTATGAAGACAAGCGCGTCTGTAGCTGATGCTCTGTAGACCAACAACTCTGGTGACATTGATACTGGAGCTCTGCAGATCAATATTATATATTATGCCCTGGTGACCTCTGTCTTGCCACGCCCCTGGGAAATACAACAGCATATTTCAAAGCTGAACATCAAGTGCTGCCTACACAGAATGAGGTGCTATTCCAGCATTAGCATTAGCTTCTGTCTCAGTGTGGCACTTGAACATGGACTTCTGTGAGTTTGCATCTGTGTTTCCACATTTCCCACTGAGTCAGATGCTCCATGTGCTGCTGCTAGAAAAGCACAGCAACTTGTGCTGGAGCACCATTCAGAGGTGCTGACCAATAAAATGCTTGGAGAGAGAAGGTGATCAACGAATGACGCACTGACTCTTTAGTCAGAAGTTTTCCGAATAGTCGACCCTTCTTCGTCCCCCACAGACTGCTTTCAGCTCAAGCTAATGTGAGATGGGGATCAAATCAAGAGTTTAAAGTCTTGTCAAAATAGAGGATTGAAACAGTCACTTGTTGATGACACTCATCTCTTTCACAGCATGAGCTGGTGTTTCCTGTCAGAGAGAAGTGGTTCCCTTCTGTCCTCAGTCCTCAGCTCTCCGTCCTCTCGTCTGACACACCTGAACCTGAGCCACAATCGGTACCTAAAGGATCCAGGAGTGGAGCTGCTGTCTGCTGGACTGAAGAGTCCACACTGTCACCTGGAGACTCTCAGGTCAGAACACATCAGCTCCTCTCTTCAGTTCTTCTCCACAACTGGACGGTTCTGCTCTCATGATTCTCTGAAACACTGTTCCTCCGTCACCACAGTCTGTCAGGGTGTAGGGTCTCAGAGAGAGGCTGTGCTTCTCTGGCCTCAGCTCTGACCTCTAACCCCTCCCATCTGAGAGAGCTGGACCTGAGCTTCAACCATCCAGGAGGACCATGACTGAAGCTGCTGTCTGCTGGACTGGAGAGTCCAGACTGGAGGCTGGAGACTCTCAGGTATGGACAGAGCAGCAGAACTGGCCGAGGGGATGTGGCTGTGTGTTAAGTGCTCAGACTCTTCATCTAAACTGAGCACATGAATCCAAACACATGACATGTTCTCCTGCTGGACACCAGTGGAAGCACCCAGCATACAGTAGAGACTGAGCTGCTGTTTAGAGATCCATCTTTGTTGTCATCCACTTAGCAATAGTCCTGAAACATCTGAAGTCACATGGATCTGCTCTCATCCTTCTGACTCTTTCTTCCTCCAGGCTGGATCACTGTGGACCACAGAGGTTAACATCTGGTTGGAACATGTGTAAGTCTGTATGCTATTGCTTCGTGAGAACTCCTCGACTCTGTCAGCTTCTAGTGGAGCAGCTGTGATGTTAGTGACGTGATGTGACCCTTGGATCTGCTGCTGGAACTTGTCTTAATCAAGTCCAGGTCACTTCCCAGAACACTACTCACCAACGTGGTGTCCAGCAGCAGCTAGTGAGGATCCTCTATGCAGATCTAATAGCAGCACTGTGGACTTTCCTCATCATCCAATATTGATTCACTAACTCTCTTCAGTCTTTGACTCCAGAGTCTCAGGAGTTCTGAGCATCACCATGTTCCCTAAACTCGACTGATGTTAGCGACAGGCTAGCTTAGCTCCAGACCTCACATGGAGACACTTGTGTCTTTCACATAGGACATCAGCTGCTCCAGATTATTCTGGGATGTTCCAGTCCCCCTGGTTCTCCTCTTGAGGTGGGACCAGTCTCAAATGACTGTTGACCCGACACAGTTTGGACCTGTGGGCTCATGATCTCCACTGTAGCTCATGTTGACGAACAGTCTGTTCTTCCTCCATCATCCCCACGTGTGTCTTCTTCTCTCAGACTTCCGTCCACTCTCACTGGACCCAGACACAGCTTACCGACGCCTCCTGCTGTCCAACAACAACAACATGGTGGAGCTAGTGACGGAGGATCAGGAGTATCTGGACCATCCCGACAGGTTTGAGCGGTGTCCTCAGGTGATGAGCAGACATGCTGTGACTGGTCCCTGTTACTGGGAGGTGGAGTGGAGAGGAAGAGTTTCTGTGGCTGTGACTCTCAGGAGAGACGGAAAGAAAGAAGATGAGTCTGAGTTTGGACAGAACCGTTATTCCTGGAGTCTGAGCTGTGATGATGCTGGATATAAATTCTGTCACAATAAGAGAGAAACTGTCATCGAGAGCTCAGAAGTCTCTCACAGAGTTGCAGTGTTGCTGAACGCACCTGCTGGATTTTTGGAAGTCTACAGACTCTCCTCTGGAGTGCGGACTCACCTTCGTACCTTCATCACCTCCACTGAACCTCTGTACCTGGGATTTGGACTCAGAGAGGCTCCTGGTTCCTCAGTGTGTGTGTGCGTGTGACCTGGGTGTGTGAGTGTGTTGCTACAACAAACTGGGGGCGCTGGTTCAAACTCCCATCCAAACTGCTGACTGTGAGGAATGAATATTTCCTGCCACTGTAAATGGATCTTTGTCTTTTACCACCCAGATTCCCCATTAAAATGATTGGATAATTCGATTTTTTGTGTTTATTCTTTGTGTGTATTATGTCTCAATATACGGAGATGATGCTGTGTTTCAACTGTGCCGTTTATTCAGATGGTTACTGTCACACACTGCTTGACGGTAATAACCATATACACATTTGCCCCTCCCTTTCCATGGGAACAAACAGTGTAAAGTACAAAATAACAGCACTTAACACAAATAAGCAAAGCAAATCGTTGTCCTCACGCAGCTGGGTAAACCAGTTTACCACTGGAGAGACAGGCTGCACAGTCTCAGGCAATTTTTCACGTTTTTCACCCGTTGTTTGGGATAAAGACATTCCACGAGTACCTTTATGGGAACAAATTCACCATTGTGACAAATTATGAACCGTTATTGTCACTTTTCAATGAGTTGAAAGCAGTTCCACAGAAGGCTTCTCTCAGAATCCAGAGATGGGCAGTTCCACTTCAAGCCTATGAGTGTGCCATAGTATACAAAGACGGGAAACACCACAGTAATGCTGATGCATGAAGTCGCTTACCTTTGCCTGAAAGCCTGCTGTAGTCACAGCAGAGGGAAGAGTTCTCATGCTAGGAAGTTCGGACATCACGCTGGTGACTGCGCAGCAGCAGACGGTGTTGGAGTGAAGAAGCCAGGTGACGGTGTATGTGTATATGTGAGTCTGAAGCTGAAAGTGCCTGTTCCGAGTATACGTAGAAGTTGATATTAAAATCTCTCCGTTCAAGACAAGAGTTGCCTGAGTTACTTCACTGTGTAAATCTTGCATGAAAGATGCAGATCAGTGACCAAAATCAAATCATTTTCTGAAATTCTCATCCAAATCCAAATTGATTTTGAATGCAGACAATCCAACCTTGTCGGACTCACGATCTCCTTGGGGCTGCAGTGCTACTTCCACCTGCTGCCCGCTTCTTATAATTGCACTCGGGAAATTGAACTCAAGATAAAATATGTGTTGTGATATTGGTTAAAAACATCATGACAGCGAGGATGGCAATGAGTGGCCTGGTTGAGCGCTGTCTAGTCGGATCACACCACACGTATCCAGAGCGTTCCCTCAATATTACTTTTCAGTCACCAGTGTAACGTCATTCATCAGTCCGTAGACCAAAGGTGTAGCTGTATGACACGCAGTCGTTCTACTGAGGACCCCTCATCCATACACAGGTGACCTGCACGCTGCCTGTCCTGGATGGAAATTCCTTTTCAGCATTTTACGGAGAGAAGCACAAAATAATTAACTGAAACTGGAGTGAATATGGCGACGCACATGCCGCTTATAGGGGCAGTCAAGAGGAGAAATTGCAGTTCATTGCTTCCACTGCAGGACACTTGAGGGGACTGGTGGTTCTTAGTTGTGATCGCAACATCGCCATCTCCTGGAGGAAAGAAGAAGGTCGAGCTGTTCCTCCTGTCTCCCAACAATCCTCCTCAAAGATATCAACTAGATTTGAAGCAACTGAGAGAAAGCAAAGAAAAAACAAGGAAAATTCACATGACAGGCTCAAATGAAAATATGAGAATGTCCAATATGAATGAGTTCTGAAATAATTTGCTGCTGAAACAATCGTAAAAAGCAGCTATGATCCGCTGAACAGAAGTGAAAGTACTTTAAGTAAGTAAGTAAGTAAGCATTTAAAGAATTTAGGTGTGGCCAGCGAAGACAACTTCCTCTTTAGAAAGTTCAGTCTTGAAAGTTCAATATTGTTTTTGAAAGGTGAGCGAAGAGCTCAGGTGAGTTTCTCTCGTGTTTATAGAGGCTTCATTGTCTGACAGACGCTGCTGAGGTTGTTGAATTCTCTCCAGATTTAAAACTACATTATGCAGTTTGATAGAATCTGGTCTGGTTTTCTTGTCTGTCTGGTTCTGGTGCTGGAGTTGAATAAAAACAGGCCCAAATTATTGATATTTCAAACATTATTGTTATAGTTTCCATAATAATTGTGGCTTTCTCTGTTACCTGATTAATGCCATACTTTGCTCCATTTTGGGAAATATTTGTTTTATGTCAATGACTGACGTATTTGCGCAGCTCTCAACCAAATGGAATAATGGCGCAGGACTTTATTTGTCAGGACTTTATTTGGTTTTGTTGTCCCTCTGGTTCATACAGTCAGCACGATCAGCAGGTTTCACCTGTCGAGGAAAAGGTTGAAAAGTTGTTTGACGGGCCAAATGAGACGCAGATTGGAGGCTTGTGTCGAGCCAATATGGGCGTGTAAAGAAGTGCAGTGAGATTGGGAGGAGCTCATGAAGATATCACTTGTTAGTTATTACAATCAAGGTCAGTCAAGTATTCAGGACACTAAGGTGCTGAAATGTTATTGTTCAGTGAAGGCTGATGCAGGATTGTGCTCTCTCTCTCTCAGTATCACTGCTGGTTGAGTGGACAGAGTTCACTGTTGTGACCCACAAAAAACGTATGCACTGCATCTTATTTTGATGTCAGTGTTGCAACAGTCAGGTATTTTGTTTCATGGAAATTGATACTGAGTAACTTGTTTTGGTTTCAGCAGTAGTTGGGGAATTGCTTTATAAAGTCAAAGAAGTTCTGATGAGTCGCTGCAGTGTTTTACTGTGCTCACCCACCAGTTTTAAGCTATTCCCAATTCCCTGTCTGAGGAGCATGAAAGGACTCCATATTAAAATGGTCAGGTGGATGGAGGCAGTCTCAGTGACGCAAACATGGAACTGTTGAAGATTGAATATTGATGTGAAAATTAAAGAGATTTTAAACTTGAAAAGACAAGCTACGCAAGTGAAAGCCGATGACCAGGCGACACACACACAGACGCACGTCTGAGGTGAACGACAAACACAAACAACACCTGAGTTAAGCTTTCACAGGACACAGCCCCTCGCTCACTGGGCGAGGTCCCTCCATCAGAGTGAGGATCAGAAGGAGCTGGAAGCTTTATCTGCAAACATGGACACAAGTCTTCAGACCAGCGGAGCGATGCTCACAGGTCAGTGTCTTTAACGCGACAGATTGTAACACAGATGGTAGAAAGGTCGGCTTGTGATTGTGAGGTTGCAGGTTTGATCCCAGCATCCTGGCATGTTTGCGTCGCAGCCTACTGCCGTCAGTGTGTGAATGGGTGACTCAGCGAAAAGCACTTGGGTTGCTGGATGAGGATAGAAAGCGCTGTGTAAGGTTGAGCTGAGACTCAGGTCAGTGAGGTCACAGAGAAGAACCAGTGGCTCTGATGAGCAGCAGGTTCTTCCATCCACCATCAGACCTCACAATGCTGACCTCCATGTGGAATGTTGACATCACATGTGATGGAATCTTCTGTCCATGTCTTCTTTCTTCTCTCATGACTTTGTTCTGCTGCTCTGAACCTGATGAATGAAGTTCTGTTGTTGACAAGAACCACCCGTGATGATGCTGTTGTGTTTGTGTGAAGGTGCGGAAAGAGAGGAGGAAGCTCCTCCCTCTAAAGCCCCTCTGGGTGAGGACCATGGCAGCCAGACCAGAGCTCAGAGGTGAGAAGATCAAGAAGATCAATTCTTCTGTCAGAGCTACAAATACCATTTTCACACTGCAACTTCTGTGTTCAGCTCAGAGCCACTCACATCAGAAGCTGCTGGACGAGGACACAGACCTGGACCTGCTCCCAGCTGTGTGTCTCTGAAGAGTGACTGGTCTATGGATAGACCTGTTTACTTCAGTAGTGTACAGAAAGATCAGAGGAGGAGGAAGTGAGTGGCAGACCAGGCACAAGACTGAGGGGGCATCTGGTGATCAGATGGTGAATCATAGATTGGAGTGTTCATCAGAGTTGTGTCTCCATCAGGCTTAATCGGGAGAAACCAGAAGACCCTGAACTCAGCTGTGTGTCTCTGAAGAGTGGCGCATCAAAGAATCTTAACATTTATTTCAAAGGTGGACAAGGGCCTTCAGGAGAGAGGTGAGGGTTTCTGTCCCTCTCCACTCATGTGATTGTTGGGTCTGTGCAAAGGTTTCTGAGGCACCTTCTGCTTGGACTGAAGCCCTCAGATGTTCAGCAGCTTCACCTCAGTTGATATTTCTGCATGGACAACAATAATAGAGCTAATAGCTGCTGCTGTCAGACAGACAGCTGCTGCTGGACTCAGAAAGAATTCCACACCTTCGTGCCCATTATTAACTTTACTACTTATACTTATGAACTTTACTGCACTGGATCATTCATCAGTTGGTGAAGAAGGTTTTGAGTTGTTGCATCAAGCAGCAGAATTCTAAACAACCTCCTACGTTCTTATCCTCCAAGTCTTCTGGAAGCATTTTTATGAGATCAGATGAGACTGTCTTTATTCTTCCCACTATCTGGAAATGCTGGTTGTTATGGCAGGTTCTGGTGTTTATTCAACTGGAGTCAAAAGTGCTGCTCCACGACGAGGAAACTGCACATTCAAGAGAAGAAGCAGTGAACTAAACTGATGAAACGAGTGTGTGACAAAGTTCACGTCTGTTTACTCCGGTTTCCATGAATCTGGAACTAGATTGATCTGTTTCAGCTGGGCTGCACCTGGAAGAGTCACAGTCTGAGTCTTGACCTTCATCAGATCATCGGTGTCCTTGTGAAAGTGAGGCTTATTTACTGTCTGATGTTCTTCACAGAGAGGATCAGCAGGTCTCAGATGTTCTCAGTCTCCAGTGTGTCCAGCAGCATCAGACAGATCTGGACTCCACACTTCAGGTGTGTTCAAGTGTTAGCTCCTCCTGCTAACTACAACAGATGCTAACTCTCCAGTCAGGATTCTGGTCACCTCTGAAGGTCAGCAGGGTTTCTCTCTGTCACATGATCAGGTCACATGTTTATGTTGCAGCTCCTTGAGGAGACTGTCATGACCCTGGTGAAGAAGGAAGTGAGGAGAGTCCAAAGGTTCCTCAGTCCAGATGATCCCAAATACCAGGATGATGAGGAAGAGGTGAAGGTGAAGTGTGATGAGGAGCAGATGAGGAGCAGCAGAGAAGCTTTCCTGGACTTCATTATGAACCTCCTGAGGAGCATGGAGCAGGAGGAGCTTGCTGGTCGTGTGTGGAGCAGTAAGAGGATTTGAACCTTCGACCTGCTGAATGTGGTCCATTTGAGCTGAAATACAAGGAGCTGATGAGAAGAATGATCTGAAGCTTGAGCAGAGTCACCTTCCAGCATCCTCTGATCATGTGACTTCTCTGTTCATTCAGGAAGTCGTGCTGGAGCGTGTGCAGGACGACTGAAGAGGAGCCTGCAGAAGAAGTTCCACAGTGTGTTTGAGGGAGTGGCTAAAGCAGGAAACTCCGCCCCTCTGAATCAGATCTACACAGAGCTCTACATCACCGAGGGGGGCACAGACCAGGTCAACCAGGAGCACGAGGTCCGACAGATCGAAGCAGCAACCAGGAAGCAGAGCAGACCAGAAAGGACCATCAGACAGGAAGACCTCTTTAAAGCCTCAGCTGAGAGAGAGGGACCATTCAGGAGCCTGCTGACAAAGGGCGTGGCTGGCATTGGGAAGACCCTCCTGACACAGAAGCTGACTCTGGACTGGGCTGAAGACAAAGCCCACCAGAACTTCCAGCTCATGTTTCCTTTCACCTTCAGGGAGTTGAACCTGCTGAAAGAGAAGCAGTTGAGTTTGGTGGACCTTGTTCATCTCTTCTTTCCTGAAGCCAAAGACTCAGGACTCAGCAGCTTTGAAGGAGTCCAGGTTCTGTTCATCTTGGACGGTCTGGACGAGTGTCGACTCCCTCTGGACTTCAACAGCCAGGTCCTGACAGAAGCTACAGAGTCCACCTCAGTAGACGTCCTGCTGACCAACCTCATCAGGGGGAAGCTGCTTCCCTCAGCTCACCTCTGGATCACCACACGACCTGCAGCAGCCAATCAGATCCCTCCTGAGTGTGTGGACATGGTGACAGAGGTCAGAGGGTTCGCTGACCTCCAGAAGGAGGAGTACTTCAGGAGGAGGTTCAAAGATGAGCAGCAGACCACCATCATCTCTCACATCAGGAGCTCACGAAGCCTCTACATCATGTGTCACATCCCCATCTTCTGCTGGATCACTGCCACAGTTCTGGAGGACATGTTGAAGAGCAGAGAGACCAGAGAGCTGCCCAAGACCCTGACTGAGATGTACATCCACTTCCTGGTGGTTCAGGCCAAAGTCAAGAAGCTCAAGTACCATGGAGGAGCTGGGACAGACCCAGTTTGGGATCCTGAGAGCAGGAAGATGATTGAGTCTCTGGGAAAACTGGCTTTTGAGCAGCTGCAGAGAGGAAACTTGATCTTCTATGAATCAGACCTTACAGAGTGTGGCATCGACATCACTGCTGCTGCACTTTACTCAGGAGTCTTCACACAGATCTTCAGAGAGGAGAGAGGACTGTACCAGGACAAGGTCTTCTGCTTCATCCACCTGAGTCTTCAGGAGTTTCTGGCTGCTCTTTATGTCCACCTCACGTTTTTCAACTCTGGAGTCAATCTACTCGATTCACAACAAACATCTGTCCTGACAAGAATCTTAAGACACAAACATCACATGAAACAGTTCTACCAGAGAGCATTAAATGAAGCTGTAGAAAGTATTACTGGACATCTGGACTTGTTCCTGCGCTTCCTTCTGGGTCTTTCTCTGCAGACCAGTCAGAGTCTCCTCCCAGGTTTGTTGCCACAGACAGGAAGTAGCTCCTGGAGCCATCAGCACACAGCAAAGCTCATCAAGAAGAAGATAAGTGAGAAAGTGTCTCCAGAGAGAATCATCAATCTGTTCCACTGTCTGAGTGAAGTGAAGGACACTTATCTAGTGGAGCAGGTCCAACAGCAGCTGAGGTCAGGACGTCTCTCCACAGCTCAACTGTCTCCTGCTCAGTGGTCCACCCTGGCCTTCATCTTACTGTCCTCAAAGGAAGATCTGGAGGTGTTTGACCTGAAGAAATACTCTGGTTCAGACAAGGTTCTTGAGAGGCTCCTGCCTGTGGTCCAAGCTTCAAAACAAGTTCTGTAAGTGGATAAAACACTGAAACATCTCTGATGATGTGAACGGAACATGAAGGTTTGATTTCCTTGTTCTTTTTATTCAGACTGAGAGACTGTCAGCTGTCAGAGAGAAGTGGTTCCCTTCTGTCCCCAGTCCTCAGCTCTCCGTCCTCTCGTCTGACACAACTGGACCTGAGCTACAACTACAAGCTGGACGATCCAGGAGTGGAGCTGCTGTGTGCTGGACTGAAGAGTCCACACTGTCACCTGGAGACTCTCAGGTCAGAACACGTCATGTGTCCAGCTTCAGAGCTGAAATGTGAAAGTCAGAGGTGGGGACAAAAAAACAACTTAACAAAAACAAAAAATAAACTAAACCCTGAGCTGGATGAGATTGTGAAGCAGAAGAAATGTATTTCCATCCCACGTTCCAGCAAACACACAGCAGCATCTTCCATCTCCATGTGATTTCAGGGATCAAAAGGAGCAGAGAGAAGAAAGAGTCTGGTCATATCTGTCCCTTTTTAATGAGCCTTTTCTTTCCCCACTCAGAGTCACTTGGCGACCTGTTCTTAGTGTAAACTACTGCCATGTTAGTAGGATAGTATTGATGTGATCCAGTGGTGGAGGTGGGAGGTGTTTAGTTAATCAACTAGTTTGATGAACTAACAGCAGCAGTGGAGTAACTGAGCGAAATGACCTGCCAGCCAACTCCATCATGACCTTGATCTTTAATTCATAGTTGTGCCCATCTATGGCTCTGATAATGGTGACCTTGTGATGTCCTGATGCTGCTGTTGAGTTTGACTCCATGTCTTCTCCTGAATATCAGTAACTACAATGCAAATCAGACTGACATGACGTGACACTCGTGTCTTGTCTTTTCAACTGATGAAGATCAGACTGGCCAGTAGATAAGGTGACTTGACTTGCTCAAAAAGAAATGACTTGGGACTTGCACATGTGTGACTTGGTCCCATGATGTTGGTGTCAGCTGTCACACGTGGAGGTGAGATGATGGTTACCATGGGAACGTGCCAGATGTGAACACTGGTCCAGATGAATCAAAAGCTGCTGCTGTTGTAATGCTAACACTCAACTGCAGTGCTAACGCTATGGTTGTGTCACTCAACACTTCAACACTGGGACAATGGAGGACGACATCTGATGACGACAAAGTCACTAGTCTGAAGTCCTCTGTCTCCTTGTGGACAACATCTGCAATATTTTGTTGCTTTTTTATCATGTTTGTGTTTTTGTCTTCATGTTTCTTTTGTCTCAAGTTGATCCTGACGGATATAAAAGTGCTTCAAATATTCCAACAATCATGTGATGATAATCTTCTGAATGGAAAGAGCTCACTGTGTCCTCAAATAATGAGTTGAAAGTCTTGTCAAAACAGAGGATTGAAAAAGTCTCACTTGTTGATGACACTTTTCTCTTTCACAGCCTGAGCTGGTGTCAGCTGTCAGAGAGAAGTGGTTCCCTTCTGTCCTCAGTCCTCAGCTCTCCGTCCTCTCGTCTGACACAACTGGACCTGAGCCACAACGACCTACAGGATCCAGGAGTGGAGCTGCTGTCTGCTGGACTGAAGAGTCCACACTGTCACCTGGAGACTCTCAGGTCAGAACATGTGTCCAGCATCAGAGCTGAAATTTAAAAGTCAGAGGTGAAGACTCCAGCTTCAGAGAGTCACAATTTTCTCATCAGGTTGCTCTTCAACGCAGCAGCTGATTCTCAGTAGCATCAGTCTTCAGCAGGTTCCCCCTGCACTGAGGTTGTAAAATCGCAGATTCTGGAGCTCAACTGCTGCTGCTTCACGGCTCAAACAGTGGAAGAAAAGTGACAGTGCTTTGGAGCGTCTGGGTTCATTCTTTGCCCACACTGCGCTACTACGAAGACAAGCCCGTCTGTAGCTGATGCTCTGTAGACCAACAACTCTGGTGACATTGATACTGGAGCTCTGCAGATCAATATTATATATTATGCCCCGGTGACCTCTGTCTTGCCACGCCCCTGGGAAATACAACAGCATATTTCAAAGTTGAACATCAAGTGCTGCCTACACAGAATGAGGTGCTATTCCAGCATTAGCATTAGCTTCTGTCTCAGTGTGGCGCTTGAACATGGACTTCTGTGAGTTTGCATCTGTGTTTCCACATTTCCCACTGTGTCAGATGCTCCATGTGCTGCTGCTAGAAAAGCACAGCAACTTGTGCTGGAGCACCATTCAGAGGTGCTGACCAATCAGGTGGCTGAAGAGAGAAGGTGATCGACCAATGACACGCTGACTGTTAAGTCAGAACCTTTCCTATTGGTCGACCCTCCTTTGTCCCCCACACTCACCTCCACTGCTTTCAGCTCAAGTTAGAGAGTTCAATGTCTTGTCAAAATAAAGGATTTGAAAAGTCTCAGTTGTTGATGACACTCATCTCTTTCACAGCATGAGCTGGTGTTTGCTGTCAGAGAGAAGTGGTTCCCTTCTGTCCTCAGTCCTCAGCTTTCCGTCCTCTCGTCTGACACAACTGGACCTGAGCTACAACTATGACCTAAAGGATCCAGGAGTGGAGCTGCTGTCTGCTGGACTGAAGAGTCCACACTGTCACCTGGAGACTCTCAGGTCAGAACACATCAGCTCCTCTCTTCAGTTCTGCTCCACAACTGGACGGTTCTGCTCTCATGATTCTCTGAAACACTGTTCCTCCGTCACCACAGTCTGTCAGGGTGTAGGATCTCAGAGAGAGGCTGTGCCTCTCTGGCCTCAGCTCTGACCTCTAACCCCTCCCATCTGAGAGAGCTGGACCTGAGCTTCAACCATCCAGGAGGACCAGGACTGAAGCTGCTGTCTGCTGGACTGGAGAGTCCAGACTGGAGGCTGGAGACACTCAGGTATGGACAGAGCAGCAGAACTCACTGACTGAGCTCCAAAGAGCTGAAGAAACTGAACATGTGATCCAGAAGCAGACAGACAGGATGCGGGTGTGTGACGCTGCTCAGACTACTCATCTGAACTGAGCACATGAATCCAAACACATGACATGTTCTCCTGCTGGACACCAGTGGAAGCACCAAGGAGAAAGTGACTGAGCTGCTATTTAGAGATCAATCTTTGTTGTTATCCACTTAGCAATAGTCCTGAAACATCTGAAGTCACATGGATCCGCTCTCATCCTTCTGACTCTTTCTCCCTCCAGGCTGGATCACTGTGGACCACAGAGGTTAACATCTGGACTGGAGAGATGTAAGTCTGTATCTTGTTGCTCGACTCTGTCAGCTTCTCGTGGAGCAGCTGTGATGTTCGTGATGTCATGTCACCCTTGGATCTGCTGCTGGAACTTGTCTTCATCAAGTCCAGGTCACTTCCCAGAACACTGCTCACCAACGTGGTGTCCAGCTACAGCTAGTGAGGAGCCTCCGTGCAGATCTAGAAGCAGCACTGTGGACTTTCCTCATCATCCAATATTGATTCATTCACTCTCTTCAGTTCTGTTGACCCGACACAGTTTGGACCCGTGGGCTCACGATCTCCACTGTAGCTCATGTTGACCAACAGTCTGTTCTTCCTCCATCATCACCACGTGTGTCTTCTTCTCTCAGACTTCCGTCCACTCTCACTGGACCCAGACACAGCTCACCGACGCCTCCTACTGTCCAACAACAACAACATGGTGGAGCTAGTGACGGAGGATCAGGAGTATCTGGACCATCCCGACAGGTTTGAGCGGTGTCCTCAGGTGATGAGCAGAGAGGCTGTGACTGGTCCCTGTTACTGGGAGGTGGAGTGGAGAGGAAGAGTTTCTGTGGCCGTGACTCTCAGGAGAGACGGAGGGAAAGATGACGAGTCTGAGTTTGGACAGAACCATTATTCCTGGAGTCTGAGCTGCTCTGATGATGCTGGATATAAAGTCTGTCACAACAACAGAGAAATTGTCATTGGGAGCTCAGAAGTCTCTCACAGAGTTGCTGTGTTGCTGAATGCAACTGCTGGAGTTTTGGAAGTCTACAGAGTCTCCTCTGGAGTCAGGACCCCCCTCTCCACCTTATTCACCTCCACTGAACCTTTGCACCTGGGATTTGGACTCAGAGAGGCTCCTGGTTCTGGTTCCTCAGTGCGTGTGTGTGACCTGAGTGTGTGAGTGTGTTCAAATCCCCATCCAAACTGCTGAAAGTGAGGAATGAATCTGTTTCTGAAACAAACATGTTCTATGTTTGAAGAAGAGAAACTTTCTCTTTCATCACTCTCCTTTCTCCAGTAAACGTCTTCATGTTCTGCTGAGTGGTATCTTCCTGCTCCTTCTATCATCACTGTGTTCAGTCACTGAAAGACTCCTCCAAGTCTCCATCCTCACGTGAAGAAGACTTCAGCACATTCTCAAACCCGTCTGTCCTTCTTCTTCCCTGTGGACAGATCACATGACAACAATCTTCATCCATGAACTCTTGAACTGTCGGTCGACCTTTAGTGAAGAGTTCAGATCAACTTTGAAATATCTGATTGAATGACAACATTTGTGGAGTCACAAAAAGGATTTGTATTTGTTTGTGTCAAAATATTGCAGCCATTTTGAAACAGAAAAAAAATCATATTTGAGATTGGGTCAAATTCTAAAGGTGTCTGAAAACATTTTATGCCACTGTAAATGAACAGAAAATCTAGATTCCCCTCTGGATCTTTGTCTTTTACCACCAAGATTCCCCACTGAAGTGATAAGAATGGTATCAGTGAGGAAGCGTGCAGCTGAGGTCCTCTCAGTATATCAGCAACTGTCACTAGAGGAATAATAGTCGAAGCTCACCATCATGGAAAATGACATGTACTGTACTACAGAGGACTCTCCACAGGCTATTTGAATTCCTCCTATCGTGTCCCTGTTTCTGGTTGGAAAGGTTACGGCCGTGGTGTGACAGAGTGTGGTGTGACAGAGTCGCAGTAATCAGGAAGCTTAAAGGTACGTTCACACCGAACGTGCCTTTTTAGTCACAGTAGCGTCG
This sequence comes from Synchiropus splendidus, assembly GCF_027744825.2. Lineage (NCBI taxonomy): Eukaryota > Metazoa > Chordata > Actinopteri > Syngnathiformes > Callionymidae > Synchiropus > Synchiropus splendidus. Next base: position 20,075,802 of record NC_071343.1, read on the forward strand.
TCAGTAGCTGGTAGCTTGCTCAGGTCGTGATTAGTTGCCACCTACCCGGTTCGAACACGTCGCCAAAGTCGCCGGAGGGCGTGGTCTAAGGTTGTGAATTGTGGATTTAAAGATGGCGGAGCTTGGTCACGTACAAGCTGTAGCGGCGCTTTATCTTTTCGAAAAAAAGGAAAAAACGACATCTGTGGGTGCATGATGTCCTCCGAAATCGCTCGCAATTCGTCGAGTTTCACCACCTCCTCCAGGAGCTTCGGCTGGATGACGAGCGGTTCCAGCGGTACTTTCGGCTGAACCCATCCAGTTCGACGACCTGTTGTCCAGGATCGGTGCTCGGATTTCCCATCAGGACACCAACAATCCCCGCGGCTGAATGGCTGTCCATTTGCCTAGTCAATGTGTAATGTTATGAAGTGCATCGCATGCGCCGACCTTCCTGCGGGGGAACGGCGGAGGAGGGAGGCCCTCCGCTCGTGGTTCGGTGGCCTGGTCGAGAAGGCTAAGCCGCCCAAGCCCAAGGCGCGCCTGCCCACGACCAAAGGTAAGGGCAAGCGGCCAAAGATGAAGTCCTGGGACGAGTATGATGAGAGCGACAAGGTCCGGGTATCCGTGGAGGAGGACCCGGAGCTTCTGTTTGCCGACGTCCCCGCGCCGGCTCAGGACTTGGCCCTGCAGGAAGGCAGGGAAACGTCTCCACCACCGAGACGTTTCCCACTCGACGATATGCCAGAGCTCTTCGCGTCGGCGATGGAGAGGCTGGGATTAAAACCCCCGCAGGACCCACATCCTCCTGAGGAAGAAGACTTGTCTTGCTCGGTGCACGAGCTCAAATCCAAGCCAAAGAGGAGGCCGTCGACCACGTGCCTGAAGATTCCGTCGTTGTGGGGATTCTTAAAGAAGGACATGGAGGCCCCAGCGAACGTCAAAACTCCAGCCGATGCATACGAACCGTATGCAAAGGTGGACGGAGTCGACTGGAGGAAAGGCCTCCCTCCGCTGGGCGACTCGCTGGCCTTGTGCGTGGCGCCAACCACTTCACCGAGGGCAACAAGGAAGCAGGTCATCCCGGACGAGCATTCTCGCTATACTTATGCCCTGGTGGACAGGGTATACAATTGTGCGACCTAGGTCACTGCGTTGGCCAACAATATGTCTCTTCTGGCCTGCTCCATGGACAGGATGCTCTATGGCAAAGAGGACCTGACCCCAGAGGAGCTACACGAGGCCCAAGTGTCCATGGCCACCTTCTTACGGATGGCGCAGGTCTTCATCAAGGCTGGAGCCAAGCGCTGTTACAAATGGCAGCGCGGAACATGTGGCTTGGCCTTTCGGGACTGGGGTACAAAGAGAGACGCGTCCTCGCTGGTGTCCCCAATTCTGAGGACTCGCTGTTCGGTGAGGGAATTACTGAACACGTGGAGAAGCTGGAGAGTTCACGCAAGACGGCGGGCTCGCTGTCGAGCATGCTGCGCATGGGCTCGGAGAGGAAGCAGGCGCCTCCTTAGAAACAAACAGAACACTCCAGAACACTACCAGACAGCAAGAAATGAAGCTGTAGAAAGTCCTACTGGACATCTGGACTTGTTCCTGCGCTTCCTTCTGGGTCTTTCTCTGCAGACCAGTCAGAGTCTCCTCCCAGGTTTGTTGTCACTGACAGGAAGTAGATACTGGACACACAGCAGAGCTCATCAAGAAGAAGATAAGTGAGAAAGTGTCTCCAGAGATAAACATCCAGCTGTTCCATTGTCTGAGTGAAGTGAAGGACACTTCTCTCGTGGATCAGGTCCAACAGCAGCTGACGTATAGAGCTCTCTCCACAGCTCAACTGTCTCCTGCTCAGTGGTCCACCCTGGCCTTCATCTTACTGTCCTCAGAGGAAGGTCTGGGGGTGTTTGACCATTTATTTTCTAACCCACAACAGAATACTGAAGAACAACGTTTTCAATGAATCATTTCTTATATATCTTGTTTCTACAACATCATGAAATATGTTTCATCCAAATGTTACTACACGAGAAATCTACCTTTATGAAACCATATGCAATATCAAATGAAATGTATGAACATTTTTGCCAGTCTAACTCATTATGTTATGTAGGTTATCATTACACGCAAAAATATTGATAATGAAACGAATGAAATTACAGATTTTTCACAGGTTAATGTTAGCTCAATGTGGTCGGAGCTCAGCCCATTCTCCAGGCTGCAGCCAGGGGCCTCTCGACCCACATGGGGCCTCAGTGGACTACCTGTAAAATTACGACTGTGAGGCTCCCCTTGACTTTCCAAGTGCGTTTCTCCAGGATGCTTTCTCTTCATGCGGAACATTTAATGCATGTTGTCACTCTGCATGAGAGCCACATGGAGCGTACGGGGTGGAAAACTCACACAGGTGTGGAGAGTGAGAGCTCTGAGAGAGCATTGGTTGTCATGTCTATTAGTTACTAAATCAATGGTAACAAAATTAAATGTCAAAAATACAACAGATAATTGATTTTAAATGCTTCGGAAATTACGCATTGATCGATTAACCAATATTAAGGTTGCTATGTGTGGATTCTCAAGCCCTGCTGTCATATATTGATGTTATTATGAGGCATATAAATTTAGGTCAGAATAAATATGACGTCACTGAAGGCCTTGGGTTGAAATACACGCCACTGGTCCTGACCAACCTTCGTATTCAGGTCGCCAATGATGATCCTCAGCTCATGTCGTGGCTGGCTCTCCATCTCCACCTGCAGCTGGTCGTACAAAACCTTTTTTATATATTCACTTCATCAATCCTATCTCCGATGTCTCCTGTAATTTTTTCTCCTCCATTTCTTTAAACACGTTCTCAAGAATTGGATTGAATTGGAATAGCAGCATCAGACTTATAATCTGTAGGTCCAAAGTTCAAGTCCCTGTTTGGGCAAAGTATTGATGAGCAATGCATTTTGTCCACATTTCTGGAAGTGCTTTTTGTTTGTTCTTTTTTTTCAGTTGCAAGTTTTTTTTAACTATGGTACTTTGTTACTGTTAATCATTCTCTGGTGAGGAATTGCAGTTATGGAAGATCACAGAAAGTATACTTGAGACAAATTCTGATTAGATTCAGGATTGTTGATCTAAAAAATAGGCCCATTAAAAAAAAACAGTTAAACTGGCAACTTTTTTCTCTCTCATGTCATTTGAACATGGATATATTAATACAGTATTCGCCAGGGGAAAGAAATGTAAGTGACAGATTATAAGTCTTGAGCGCTTTCGTACCCAACAGGAAATAAAAGACAGCAAGACTGGGAAACATGAACTGACAAAGAATAGGGCAGAGAAAAGGATTTGTCAGAAGTGGGATTCGAACCCACGCCTCCATTCAGAGACCAGAAGTCCCATGGTTAGGAAGGTTTATCACCTTGAGTCTGGCGCCTTCGACCGCGCGGCCATCCTGACAACTGACCTTCAGAAGGTCGTCAGCAGCTGCATAGAAACTGGAATAACCAGTTAAGCCCTGCAAAGTTCAGCGATCACAGATTTGAGCAAAATTTTTGGACAGTTTATATTGATTATTGAAATCATATTTTGCTCTCTCCATCTGACTTTTATGTGCAAAGTCTCTAATGTACTTTTAGCGTGCAAATGATGATTTTGTTTTTGCAACACAAACCTTTTCACAAATGAAAGCAACATCTTTGTCGTGTTACGGTGTTAAAAGTAGTGGCCTCATCACTACATTTAAGTTTACAAATAGAAAAGGTTTATTTATGTCCATTATTGCACAGCATCTCCAGAAATGAGATTGTTTTGGAACAGGGCAAAGTAAATGCCTTGTTAAACAAATGTAACTTATTGACACATCATTAACCGTAGCTGGGATTTGGAAGAGTCAGCCTGCCACAAACAAGGAGCAAAGTTTTCAAAGGTCAATACTTCTGTATTTCTGAAAATCTGTCCATCCGATCTGTGAAAAACACAAAACCAAAAAAATAAGGGACCAGAGAACATTCAATCAGGATTATGGCATGTGTGTGCATTTACTGTAAATGCATTCCATTTCTATGGTGAATGTATTCGTGTTGTGTGGACAGCGGGTGATACACTTCTCAGGGCGTCAAGTCAGGGCAGAAGGAACCACAGAAGCAGTGGGATGCAAGCTTCGGTTTATTCCACATCAGCATAACATCGTCTCATCGCTTGGCATCGCTATCCATCAAATTGTTCAAAGTACAAACACAATAAATAGTGGCTGGATCAAGGGCGTTCCTCGTACCAGATACACATCGTCACACACGTGCACGCCCACATTTGACCTCCAGGCTGAGTCGCTGAGACAAGACCTTCAGGGAGCTCCAGAGAAAACAGACATTCCTGTCTACACCCCAAGTCTTCTAGCCGCTCCTCCATTCGGACAGAGGAAGTCTCGTGCTCATACTCTAGTACGGAATGGTACATACGTACATGATACTCTCGTACGTAATCTGTGATGTTCATTCTCACGCATGTATACTGTCATTTGCATTCAGAAGCAACAGACCATGAACGGCAGCAATGATCCCTTTTTGAACGCATGAATGGGACATTAGGATGTAGACAACACAGATAAGGTAGATAAGATAAGATAATGTGTCCAACAGAACTTGAATCTCAGACTCTTAATTCCACAGAGAGTTGTATCCTTAAACCTCTATATGAGCAGGCCGGTTAGCTCAGATGGTTAGAGCGTGGTGCTAATAACGCCAAGGTCATGGGTTCGATCCCCATACTGGCCATTATTTGATTTTAGAAAATTCCACCCAAATGTATTAAAGGAACGAAATACTGCTTCTCACTACAGTTCTCGCCCGCCAGACTAACGGTACGTACAGACCAAACGCGACTTCCGCGAGCGACACGACTGATTTGCATAGAAAGTCAATGGGGTTGACGACTGGGGTGTGCAACGCTAGAAGATTTGAGCTACATACGGCGACTCCGGCTACTCAAGACGACACAACTGGGGTACAGCGACAGTCGCAGAAGTTCACCACCTGCGGAGCGTTGACCAATCAGAGACCAGATCCGCGAGTGACGTGTCCCGGCGGAGGAGAAGCAAATCGCTGCGGTTGTTTACAAGCAGACTTTCCGCCGTCCTGAGAGTGGCTCAAATCGTGCATTTTTTAATTTCCACCAGAACATAAATAGGAAGAATCTTGTCCGGAGGGAAAGTTCGCCACCGTTCTGTGGCGTTCCTGGTGAGTTGAGACCTTTATTTACGTAAGCTTACTTAAGTTATGTTCGCCTAAACGCAATGTCCACCGAGTTTACGTGGCGAATGCACCGCTGCGACTGTAGAAACTACGTATGTATGGCGACGGGATAAATAAGTACTGTTTCTGATTTAATTTAATTCAGATGAGACGTCCTGAAGGGTCTGTTTATATGAGGGGAGGATGGTGACCGAGGAGCGGAGTGGTCAGCGGCATCTACTGTAGTGCCGTGAAGTGACCGTTCTTCTCCGTCCTCTCTCTTCTGGAGCCCTCCATCTCCAAGAGAGACCTCAGCCAACATGACTGGAGAGGCACCATCAAGGTAGCAGGTAGGTTTGCACGTTCATTTAGTGGGGACATTCTGAATACTAGATTAACATATAAATATAAAAATGTATGTAGCTTTCTGTATTGCTTTTTTCTGAATAGCTAGTACAATAATGTAATCACACCATGCTATCATTAAGGAGAGGAGGAGGATGGATCCACTCATGATGTTGGTGATGATGAGGAGGAGGATGGACCTTCCTCCCTCTTCACCTGGTGCTGCTGCGTCTCCTCCACCTGCCACTGGCCCCTCCTCATCCACTGCTGCTCCTGATGTATGTAGAAATAGCATTTTCTAGCATTATGCTATTTTTTTTAATTAAATGTTATTGTTCTACATCATTCACTGTCATAGTGACATGACTTGCTTTAGGTTAACTATTGCTGTCCTATACAGATCTTATTTATTAGTACTCATCACTACGGCATGTAATTGAACTCAACTTTCATTATGTGCAGGACACCGAAGGAAGAGACCTACAGAGGAAGGTGTCCCCCGATGCTGATGCTGAGCTCAAACATCTACTAATGAACTCCCTCCACAAACCCAGCTCAGAAGAAGGGACAGTTTTCAAGGTCCTCGTTCCTTCCAGGTTCCACATAAATTTAAAATGTACATGCTACTTTACCAAGCAAAACAACAGCTGACTGAAATCATTTGGACCCTTCATTTATTTTCTTTGTAGCCACAGTTTCATTAAAGAACCGGATGCCGCCCCACTTCCTGCGCCTCTCTTGACCCTCGTCCCTCTGAGGAAGATCCTTCAAAACACACCTACGTAGTTCACGTCAAGTTTGACTGTGATTCTGTGTGTATTGAATGAGTATAAATGAATGAGTTACTTTATTTTTGCAAATAAAGTGTTTGACAATGAACATTTCTTTTTGTGAAAAATGGATTCACAGAAAAAAATAAAATCAAAAGCACTTTGCAAAATGTCAACAAATTGAGTTGAACACAGCTTTGTTTTATTGCAGAGATGAAATATATATGCAAGAACCTATGCTTTGTTAAAATAGGTGGCTGACTCTTGAATGAGCAATTGTGTTGCACTGATAACTGTTTGTTCACAAAGGAGAAGCCTCATCTGCGACACAAACATATGTGGTCTGTGGCCGTGGTCCTCTGGTCAGCTCCTGGAAGTGGACGGTCTCACCAACACTGAAGCAGTTGGTGATGAGTCTCCTGTTACCGAAGATCTGCAAAATATAAACCATACATGGATATGTAAACATATATATGTTGGTGATAATTTAACAAAGTATATATCAACCATACAACAGTGCATCGACCTCACAGGATAAATTGTTTCATCACAATGCATTTAACTGTTGCATTCATTGATTACCACAAAGTGGCGCTCACTGAAAAGACATTAGTGTACAAATTATTGACGATGACAGATTATATATCTCCGAAAATTACTTCAAGCAAACAGCAGATACGACCGCAGAGTTCATGAACTGATGACAGTTCAGAAAGACTTGGACACAAGTCGCCGTACATAACTACACATCGAGGTGCTGACCGAAGACAGACGTTCACCAGAGGACAGACCGCGGTACTTGGTGTCCTGTATTCGGCCGCTGATCCGGACCAACAGGTCGTCCAACTCGCGGCGGTTCCGCCTGAAGTACCGCACGAAGCGGCCGTATCCCGGTGACGCTGCTGGAGGAGGAAGTTAAATTCACCAGTGTGAGCGGCTCTGGCCAATGCTACGAAACGAGAGACATCTCTTTTTCCACGTTTTCAATTAATAAGTAGCGATAGTTTGAGCACTGGCTCCGCCATCTTCAATCCACCGTCCACAACAACTTGAGACCACGCCCCCCGGCGACTGACCTACTTTCGATCCGGCAGGTGGCGACGAATGACGACCTGAGCAAGCTACCTGCTGCTGACGACTGGCGCTACAGCGCCTGAAATGTCGCGTTCGGTGTGTACGTACCTTAATGGCCAGAAACTTCCACCCATGGGTATTTTTAACAGGAATACCTTGCCAAAAGAAAACTTTCCAGCCGTCATCATCAACCCTAACCTGAAGGGATGGATGAAGAAACGACATGTTAACCAGGTTTTTCAACGTTGCAAAACCGGGACACAAATTCGGGGCTTGCTGTCAATCTGGCAGGATTGACTGAAGAACTCTAGCCACTTGATATTGGTGCCAACAGGGCATTCAAAGCTGGAATGAGAACTGTGTGGGAACAGTGGATGATAGAAGACGAACACACGTTCACCAAGACAGGAAGACAATGCAGAACAACATACGCCTCTATCTGCCAGTGGATCGTAAATGCCTGGGTTGATATACCAGTCTCAACTGATAGCGACCTTGACTCGGACCAGACGGAGCTGGGCATGTTGGATGCTGTATTCGCCCTACTGTTCAATTTGGACACTGAAGAAGAAGAATTCCAGTGGCGGTAAGTTATTGGGTTATTGTTATATTGTTATTGCTAAGAAGTAGGAGTCGCAGGTCAAGTTCTGTGTGTCGTTTATTCAGTCTTCACAACAAAGATTCCCCAGTGTGTCGCATACAGCCTCAATTTAATGAGTCACACCTGTGTGTCCCTACCCATCATCCCACTGTGTGAGAGACCCCACCCCCCCACTCGCTACACCGATATATGAAATCAATTTTAAAATAGGCCATTCATTCAAGGTGCGTCTTATAATCCGATGCACCTTATAGTGTGGAAAATACGGTAACCTTCAGTGTAACCAGTGATTCTTCTGTCGCCTCTGGGACTCTGCACCTGCTGGCACTCTACGTTGTGTCTGTTTGGATGCGTGTGCAGGGTGGAGAGAAAAGACACTGGCCAGCGTTCGAAGATTCTGTATTTTTTTGAAACACGACTCACATTAGTCCACCACAACCACAAACAAACACATGGACAACCAATCTTTCATTTAGGAAGCAAAAATGAAACACTATTGTTTGACTTCATGAGAAGAATATTTACTCAGTGCATGCCACACATTTCATCACAACTTTTCTCGTCTGTATTGCTCAAGAAAGATGTCTCCAAGCAGCCGTGATCGTATAGTGGTTAGTACTCTGCGTTGTGGCCGCAGCAACCCCGGTTCGAATCCGGGTCACGGCACTCTGCTTTGCTTGTTTTTCATTCAAATTTGCAGGTGCAGGTTTTTTTGTCAAACCGATCAGAAGCACACAGTTGAATCAATGGGGTTAGTTGGATGCTGCTTGTTTGGTTGGAACAAATAGCTGCACCCACACGGCCCTTTAGGTATTTAGTTTGACGCCCCAGATGAAATATGAATTAGTGTCAGTAGAACAGAGAGAGCTGCTGACTTCCATGAAGATTTGAACTGACAGAATGAATGGTCATCAATAGCCAGATATTTAAGATATTTTGGGTGCTTGTGTCTACATTTCCGTGGCGTTTTTTGTTCAGTTATTTTAACTTAGGTATTTAGTTTTTCTTAACTATCCTCTGGTGAGGAATTGCTGAAACTGCATGTGATACAAATTCTGATTAGATTGAGGATTGTTGATGGAAATGCTCGCCCATGAACTGGCTACTTTTTTTCTCTCTTATGTCATTTGAATCTGAATATATCAACACCGTATTTGTCAAGGGGGAAAGAAATGTAAGTGACAGATTTTTAAAAAATCCTCAGAAGCAGTTAAAGAGAGGAAGAATGTCTGTCTTAAGTGGGATTCGAACCCACGCCTTCATTCAGAGACCAGAAGTCCCATGGTTAGGAAGGTTTATCACCTTGAGTCTGGCGCCTTCGACCACTCGGCCATCCTGACAACTGACCTTCACAGTCTTGTCAGCAGATTCATAGAAACTGGTATAACCAGTTAATGCAAAGTTCAGCGATCACAGCTTTGAGCAAATTTTTTTCCTGTTTATATTGATGATTGAAATCATATTTTGCTCTTTCCATCTGACTTTTGTGTGCAAAGTAATTAATGTACATTTAACTCTCAAATGATGATTTTGTTTTTGCAACACAAACCTTTTGACGAATGAAAGCAACATCTTTGTGGTGTTACAGTGTGTGAATATAAAAGTAGTGGCCTCATCACTACATTTAAGTTTACAAATAGAAAAGGTTTATTTCTATCCATTATTACACAGCATCACCAGGTGTCACTGGTTTATCGAGGATAAAACTACTTTGAGAACAAATTACATTTGAGCATTGCAGTGCAGTTTACACGCTCCATCCACAGCTCCTTTTGGGATTCAGTTTGACACCTGCGTATTACAGGTATCAAGTGGGTCCACATTGACACAATGGGTAGAAAAGGTGTTGAATTCAACTGCCAGTATTCATGTGGAAACCAGTCTCACATACTCCAGTACTTCATCTGTGATGTTCATTCTCACCTTCCTCATGCATCTATAGGGTCATTTGCATTCAGACGCCTCCAACAGATCATGTACGGTAGCAAAAGTCCCTATAAGAATGGGTAAATTCATTTTATATTTCCTTGCATGTTTTATATCCATGATAAAAAAAGGTCATTGTTGGGGTTGAACCCATGACCACAATGTTATTTGCAACCCTCATTTTGACTGGAGACATTCTGCAGACCTGTCGAATGAAGAACCACATATTGGATGGGACTTAAGGACCACAGTGAGGTGAAGAAAAACGGAGAGCCGTGCCCCGGATTCAAACCGGGGTTGCTGTGGCCACAACACAGAGTACTAACATCGACACGATCACAGCTGCTTGGAAACATCTTTCTTGAGCAATACAGACAAAAAAAGTTGTGATGAAATGTGTGGCATGCACTGTGCTAATATTCTTCTCGTGGAGTCAAACAATAGTGTTTCATTTCTGCATCATGAATGAAAGATTGGTTGACCATATGTTTGTTTGCTGTTGTGGTGGTTTGAAAAGTAAAAAGTCAAGTCATCATCTTCGAGTCCTCGCCACCCTGCAAATATACTGGTGTTTTGGAAGGATGATTCATACATTCAATCCATTTGAAGTGGCGTTATGAAGGGGGTATCTGAAGCTTCAGAAAACCTTTTTTTGCTCATCTTGACTGGAGACGATGTGCCTGATAAAAGCATCGCCTGAACAGGGACTTGAACCTTGGACCCTCAGATTAAAAGTTTGATGCTCTACCGACTGAGCTATCCAGGATCTTAACATGGTTTGTGGTGTGGAAGCAGGGGATGTTGCGCATCATCGGTTCAACGCACGTATTGAAGGAATGAAATACTGCTTCTCCATCATCAGTGAACCTCAATGTGGTCTTTCTCTTCTTCTTTGGCTCAGAATTTGAGTCTCAGATTCGCAGCAAAGGTTTGAATCAGGTCAACCGGACTAGTAACAGTCAAAGAAAACGTTTCGCCTCCTATCCAGAAGGCTTCGTCAGTTCTCACAGTTTCATACAAGGCCACACCACCCAGCTGTTGGTTCAGATATGTGGATGACACCTGGGTCCTAATCTAAAAGGATGAAGCGGAACCCTTCACACAACACATCAACTTGGTAGACGGACACATCAAATTCACCCGAGAAGATGTGGAAAACAACAGACTACCTTTTCTGGACTGTGCTGTAAACACTGAAGCAGACAGAAGCCTGAACATCGAAGTGTACAGGAAACCAACACACGCCGACCAATACCTCCAGTTTGACTCTCACTAGAACAAAAACTTGGAGTCATCAGAACTTTGAGACATCGAGCCCAAAACATCCCCAGCTCACCTAGGGGGAGAGAGAAGGAGGAGATTCACATCAGGAATGACCAAAACATCAAAAGGGAACACAAAGGACAAAGAAAACAATGTCCAGCGCCGTAACAGCATAGTTATTCCCTATGAGCCAGAAAAGGAGCAATGTGGTTTATCCAGTCCAGTGCAGCCAAGAGTCCCAGACCTTTACATTGGAGAAACTAAACAACCTCTCCACAAATGAATGGCCCAACACAGGAGAGCCAAGACTCAGCAGGCCATTTACATCTAGAGGAAAAGAAACACTTTGAAGTTTGAAGACAGCAATGTCTGCATTTTGGCAAAAGAAGACCAGTGGTTTGAAAGAGGAGTAAAAGAGGCAACCAAGACAGAGACTGAGACACCATCTTTCGTCCTCATACAATGCTGTCCTGAACACCCTCACCAGGCAGATTTAGCCAGCCATTGATCTAGACCTGGACAGGTCCTTCACAGCTGTACAGTGTGGTATCAACATCTGAATAGCCCCAATTGCCACCTGGGCTACATTCAGCGTTTGCATTAATGGCCCATCAATACCCATCCTCAATGGGCAGGGAGCCATTAATATTAATTAATAATGCTGACTCTTGTCACCCATCACATTGGACTGGCTCCACCCCTGTCCATCAACATCTTGTCCCATTCAGATGGTCTGATATAAGCCTGAACTCCAACCCAGCTCAGTAGAACTGACGAAGCCTCCTGGATGGAAGGCCAAAGGTTTTCTTTGACAATTACTAGTCCGGTTGATCCTGATTCAAACCTTTGCAGCGTGATGACCTGGATAACTGAGCACTCTCACAAACCACCTCAGATTCTTCATTCCTCAGAGCGTTGTCTCTTCATTTCCAAAACACCAGTATAACAGCTCTCCTCGTGTCTGAAACACACCTGTGTCATAGCAGGCCAGTTAGCTCAAAAGCTGATGATGCATCTTATCATCTGATGTGCCTTATATATGGATCAACCGAGGCAACAACGGTAAGAACGGTAAAGAGGAAATCCACTCCCACATCCTCATCATCAAATGTCCCCTTTTGCCTGAAACAGACACGATGACTGTGAGTCTTCCTCCCCATCTCATGTGTTGTTCTTCATAATCAATTGGACAGGTCTGCAGAATGACTCCAGTCAAGATGACAGTTGCTAATAAGGCTAAGGTCATTGGTTCAACCACGATACGAACCAATTTCTTATCATGCCAGAGAGGAAAAAAAAACATCACACCTTCAATGGATTGTTGTTATCGAACATGATCCATTAAAGGGGTCTGAATGCAAATGACCCTGTACGTGCATGAGAATGAACAGCACAGATTATGTACAACTGGTGTCCACATGAATACAGTTTTGTCTAGATTCACACACATTCTCAATTGTATCATTGCAGTTGAATTCAAAGCCTTTGTTTCCCCTTCAGGGATTGAGTTTGAGAGCCCAGCTGAAACACAATTTAGTATCCATAACACAGTGTACGTCCCTGGGTGGGCTCGAACCACCAACCTTTCGGTTAACAGCCGAACACGCTAACCTATTGCGCCACAGAGATATGAAACAGCAACGTAACATCTGGATCAAACGTTTGTAAACATGTCCCATACGGTCGAGCCCTCAGGCCACCATTGACTCCCAGTGTGGGAAACTGACCATCATTTTGGTCAGTTGCTCTCTATTGATACCTATCGATTGATTGATCAAATCCATTGCAGGAACCTCATCATGCTAAAGTTGAAAGATCATTCTGGAACAAGCCCATTCACTAGTGTGATATAGGGCAGTATGGTTACAGAGGGTGCACAGAAACTAAAACTCTAAAAGGAGTCCCTCAGATGGGGCTCATCTGGGTTTCGTACCTGGCACCTCGCGCACCCCAGGTCACCTGCTGAGACTTTCACTCAATGTCTCCTAATGTGGTATTGAGAAAGGAAACATCTGGCTCAGTGAACAGTATAAAAACAGTCCACTTACTCAAGGTTACTCGATACTTGATACATGGATATTATGTTGTTAAGTGTTTGTCACTGAGAGTTTATTTCTGAAATAGACAGTCAGTCAATTCCAAGACTCCTGCCCCGTCTGTGACGTGGCTTGACAGCTGTGTTGGTGAGATATTTCATTTGATCTTTTTTTTCATTCAAGTTTCAGTTTCCTCTTTCCACAGGCTGTGATCAAATAGGGTCTATACCTGTGTGGGTTTGAACCACCAACCTAACAATTCATATTCTTTTTTCAAGATTTCAAGATGGTTCAAGAAATCCTCTAATTTTGGAACTTTTCTCACTTCGGTGGCCCGGCTAGCTCAGTCGGTAGAGCATGAGATTCTTAATCTCAGGGTCGTGGGTTCGAGCCCCACGTTGGGCGCGGTATTTTATCTGCCTCTAATCTGGGTGGTCTACATCCTTGTGTCCACACGATGCACCGACTGCAGAGGCAAATCTTCCCTTCTCTGTGTGATGTTTGTGTCTCTGTCACACAAACACAGAACTCCAGCGCAAATCAATGTAGTACATATACCAGGACTGTAGGGACGCTGTAATGCTCTCGCACAACGCATGTCCAAATCAGGCTCCTGTGGTAAATATTAGCACTGCAGCATAAACAAATGGACCAATGAGAGACATTGCTGTTTACAGACGACACAGTTGATCTTTCATTGGACTCGACAATGAACTACAGGTGGTCAGAGGCACGAGAGCGTGGCCGTGTGTTTCCAGTGTTTTTAGCAGCTCTGTGGTCACCTGCTTCATGCTTCAGACTGCTGAGCTGCCTCTTGTGATTCTCTGCAATGGGCCACCAGGAGAGTCAGATGTCAGATGTGGCAGTGAAATGAGGGGTGAAAGCGGATTATAGTCACAGCGGTGCATGGAAGCTAAAGTTGAGAGATTCATCTCAAACAAGAGCCACCGATTAGTGGTCAGGCCACGAAATGGCAGCATTTGACTGTAACACAGAACTTCCACCCAATATTGAGGGGCTCATGCTGGAACTCGGGAAGATAAACATGGTCCTTAAACAATTAGCCAGTGAAGCATCAGAATCTTGAGCATGATTTTCCTGCATGGAAGCTAGAGATCTAAAAGCATGTTTGCACAATTCCATCAGTTTCACGTAAAACTGACTGCTGGGTGGGAACTTATCGGTACAGGCAGAGGTAGAGCCTTGGAGTAGATAAAGCAATGGCGAAACCTGTTGCAGTGCATCACACATGTTCAAAGAAGTGAAGTTACATTCAGTACTACTTTTATTTTCCCCACAGGAACTGATTTTTAGCAAATCATGTTTGACTGTTGAATTATTTTTTGATTTCAAGTCACATTTGGTTTTTTCCATCTGACTTCTATTTGCTAACTACTTAATGTCCTGTACTTTTCAGGTTCAAATCATGTTTTTTTTTTGGCACAAAAAGGTTTATTTTCCACATTTTGAGATCCCAAAATCCTTTTTCCAGATGAAAGTAACATCTTTCAAACAAAGCGTTTGGACTCCAGGTACTCAGTGGCACAGTCATTCCACTGGTCAATGTACAGGACATATGGTTGGTACAGTCCTGCTGCCGTTGCTGTGTGCCTGCAGACTGGTGACATAGCAACATTAACATTAAACCACACATCCAGCACACAGACAGGTTTACACATCAGTTTTTGTGGAAAAGAAAGAAATCAAGCACTGTCAGTTGATAAGATCAGGGAACAAAGAGACACACAATAAGAACTACGGGAGGGAATTTAAAACGAGAGAACAAACAAATTATAAAACACACAGAAAGGAAATGTTGCACTGTGCCTGTTGAAGAGAAGTTGAACAAGCACACAACAAGCAGGAGGATGAGACCACTTAGCTCTCTGTTCAGCAGACAGACACACAAACATAACGCAGAGAAGGGAAGATGTGCCTCTGCAGTCGGTGCATCGTGTGGGCCCAAGAATGTAGACCACCCAGATTAGAGGGAGATAAAATACTGTGGCCAAGCGACCGTGAGATTAAGAGTCTCATGCTCTACCGACTGAGCTAGCCGGGCCACTTAGGTCAGAAAAGTTCCTAAACTAGCGGATGTCTGGACCCATCTTGAAATCCTAACACGCATGAAAGAAAATTAATTGGTAGGTTGGTAGTTCAAACCCACACAGGTATAGACCCTGTTTGCACAACTTTTCAGAAGAGCAAGGAGGTGTTTTTTGTTACTTCTCTTTTCAGTTGCAAGTTATTTTAACTAAGCTACTTAGTTATTCTTTATTATTCTCCGGTGAGGAATTGCAGTTGTGGAAGATCACAGAAACTGTGCATGATACAAATTTTGATTAGATTCAGGATTGTTGATGGAAATGCTCGCCCATAAACTGGCTACTTTTTTTCTCTCTCGTGACATTAGAATCTGTATATATCAACATTGTATTTGCAGGGGGAAATAAATGTGACAGATTTTAGAAAAGTCTTCAGCGCTTTAGAAGCAATAAAAGAGAGCAAGAATGGGAAACGTGACCTTACAATGGGGCAGAGAAAAAGGATTTGTCAGAAGTGGGATTCGAACCCACGCCTCCATTCAGAGAACAGAAGTCCCATGGTTAGGAAGGTTTATCACCTTGAGTCTGGCGCCTTAGACCACTCGGCCATCCTGACAACTGACCGACAGAAGGTCGTCAGCAGCTGCATATAAACTGGAATAACCAGTTAAACCCTTTGACCAGACGGAGTCGGGCATGTTGGATGATGTATTCGCCCGACTGTTCAATTCAGACACTGAAGAAGAATTCCAGGGATTCGTGGATGAGGAATGAACTGATAAAGTGAGCTTTTCCTGTTTCTCTTTACCACTGAACAAGGTTGGTCATATTGTGAATCCGGACACTAATGTTTGAACAACGTTGAGCTATTGGGTTATTGTTATATTGTTATTGCTTTGCACTGTTTTGAGACTTCCTATATTCCTATATATTCCTATTCCTAACTATATCTAGTGGACTCATAACGCAACCCCAGCCACGACTCTAGCTTCTATTCTATGTGCCTCATCATGTGGTACTATGGCAGGACAAAGGAGTAGGAGTCGCAGGTCAAGTTCTGTGTGTCGTTTATTCAGTCTTCACAACAAAGATTCCCCAGTGCGTGGCATACAGCCTCTATTTAATGAGTCACACCTGTGTGTCCCTACCCATCATCCCACTGGCTAAGACACCACACCCCCAAGCACCCGCTACAGTATACCGATATATGGAGTCAGTTTTAAAATAGGCCATTCATTCAAGGTGCGTCTTATAATCCGATGCACCTTATAGTGTGGAAAATACGGTAACCTTCAGTGTAACCAGTGATTCTTCTGTCGCCTCTGGGACTCTGCACCTGCTGGCACTCTACGTTGTGTCTGCTTGGATGCGTGTGCAGCGTGGAGAGAAAAGACACTGGCCAGCGTTCGAAGATTCTGTTTTTTCGAAACACGACTCGCATTAGTCCACCACAACCACAAAACAAACAACCAGTCTTTGATTTACAAAAAAAAAAATGAAACACTATTGTTTGACTTCATGAGAAGAATATTTACTCAGTGCATGCCACACATTTCATCACAACTTTTCTCGTCTGTATTGCTCAAGAAAGATGTTTCCAAGCAGCCGTATATCAAAAGCCATAAGTATATGGCTTTTGATGTAGTTTAACCAGTTTAACCAGTAATTCTTCTGTCGCCTCTGGGACTCTGCACCTGCTGTCACTCTACGTTGTGTCTGCTTGGATGCGTGTGCAGCGTGGAGAGAAATGAGACTGGACATCAAAATCCATATATTAGATATAAGATATTTTGGGTGCTTGTGTCTACATTTACCAAGGTGTTTTTTGTTCAGTTATTTTAACTTAGGTACTTAGTTTTTTTTATTATTCTTTGGTGAAGAATTGCAGTGATGGAAGATCACAGAAACTGTACGCGATACAAATTCTGATAACATTCAGGATTGTTGATGGAAATGCTCGCCCCTAAACTGGATACTTTTTTCTCTCTCTCATGTCATTTGAATCTGAATATATCAACACCATATTTGTCAAGGGGGAAAGAAATGTAAGTGACAGATTATTTAAAACTCTTCTGCGCTTTAGAAGCAATTGAAGAGAGGAAGAATTCGAACCCACGCCTCCATTCAGAGAGCAGAAGTCCCATGGTTAGGAAGGTTTATCACCTTGAGTCTGGCGCCTTCGACCGCTCGGCCATCCTGACAACTGACCTTCAGAGTCTTGTCAGCAGATTCATAGAAACTGGTATAACCAGTTAATGCAAAGTTCAGCGATCACAGCTTTGAGCAAATTTTTTTCCTCTTTATATTGATGATTGAAATCATATTTTGCTCTTTCCATCTGACTTTTGTGTGCAAAGTAACTAATGTACATTTAACTCTCAAATGATGATTTTGTTTTTGCAACACAAACCTTTTCACGAATGAAAGCAACATCTTTGTTGTGTTACGGTGTGTGAATATAAAAGTAGTGGCCTCATCACTACATTTAAGTTTACAAATAGAAAAGGTTTATTTCTATCCATTATTGCACAGCATCACCAGGTGTCACTGGTTTATCGAGGATAAAACTACTTTGAGAACAAATTACATTCGAGCATTTTATATTTCCTTGCATGTTTTATATCCATGATAAAAAAAAGGTAATTGCTGGGGTAGAACCCATGATCACAATGTTATTAGCAACCCTCATTTTGACTGGAGACATTCTGCAGACCTGTCCAATGAAGAACAACATATTGGATGGGACTGAAGGCTCACAGTGATGTGAAGAAAAGCAAAGTACCGTGACCTGATTCAAACTGGAATTTCTGCGGCCACAACGCAGAGTACTAACATCGACACGATCACAGCTGCTTGGAAACATCTTTCTTGAGCAATACAGATGAGAGAAGTTGTGATGAAATGTGTGTCATGCACTGTGCTAATATTCTTCTCGTGGAGTCAAACAGTGTTTTATTTTCTGCGTCATGAATGAAAGATTGGTTGACCATGTTTTTGTTTGCGGTTCTGGTGGTTTGAAAAGTAAAAAGTCAAGTCATAATCTTCGAGCCTTCACCCGCCGTTGTTGGTGTTTAGGAAGGAAGATTTACTCCTTTAATCCATTTGAAGTGGTGTTATGAAGATTTAGATTGGGCATGTGAAGGTTCAGAACAGCTTTTGGTGCTCATCTTGACTGGAGATGATGTGCCTGATAAAACCATCGCCTGAACAGGGACTTGAACCCTGGACCCTCAGATTAAAAGTCTGATGCTCTACCGACTGAGCTATCCAGGCTCTGTACATGCTCACTCCTTTGAAGACAGCACTGTCTGCATTTTGGCAAAAGAAGACCCCATGAGCATCATGCTGACTCTTGTCACCCATCACATTGGACTGGCTCCACCCCTGTCCATCAACATCTTGTCCCATTCAGATGGCCTGATATAAGCCTGAACTCCAACCCAGCTCAGTAGAACTGACGAAGCCTCCTGTGAGTCTTCCTCCCCATCTCATGTGTTGTTCTTCATAATCAATTGGACAGGTCTGCAGAATGACTCCAGTCAAAATGAGAGTTGCTAATAACGCCAAGGTCATTGGTTCAACCACGATATGAACCAATTTCTTATCATGCATGTATAACATACCAGAGAGGACAAAAAACATCACACCTTCAATGGATTGTTGTTATCGAACATGATCCATTAAAGGGGTCTGAATGCAAATGACCCTGTACGTGCATGAGAATGAACATCACAGATTATGTACAACTGGTGTCCACATGAATACAGTTTTGTTTAGATTCACACACATTCTCATTCTCACTCCTCCATGGACCGTCACCTTATCATGGTGGGGGGGTTTGAGTACCTCAATGATTCAGGGAGCTATATTGTGGGGAGCCTTGTGCTCCTGGTAGGATCATCCTTGACAAACAGGTCCCTGATGAGAGGTCAGACTAAGGACGGTCCAGACGACTTTATGGAGGAGGGAAAATGGATGAGGAGTACCTGGCCCGGAGGGACACCGGGGCCCACACCTGGAGCCAGGCCTGGGTGTTGGGTCCGTCAGCGAGCGCCTGGTGGCCGGGCGACCCACGTAACCCGGCCGGGCACGGCCCGAAAGAGCAGCGTGGACCGTGCTTCATCCATCCCATCGTTGCCCCATGGGCTCACCTGTGGAGGGCAATCCAGGAGTCGGGTGCGCTGTCATTTGGGTGGCAGTGGAAGGAGAGAAGGCTGGCGCAGAGGCCCTGGGCTGCATCGGTTAGCTCTGGGGACGTGGAATGTCAGTGCGGGAGATGGAGCGTTACCAGTTAGATCTGGTGGGGCTCACCTCCATGCACAGCTTGGGCTCCGGAACCCAACTCCTTGATAGGGGCTGGACTCTGTCTTTCTCGGGTGTTGCTCATGGTGTGAGGCGCCAAGGGGGAGTGGGGATACTCACAAGCCCCCGGTTGAGCGCCTGTTTGTTGGAGTTCTCTCCGATGGACCAGAGGGTCGCCTCCCTGAGGCTTAGGCTTCGGGGAGGGAAAACTCTGACTGCTGTTTGTGCGTATGCACCGAATAGCAGTTCGGAGTATCCGGCCTTCTTGGGGGTCCTGGATGGGGTCCTATGTGAGACCCCACTCGGTGACTCCATTGTCCTCCTGGGAGACTTCAATGCTCACGTGGGCAATGACGGAGAAACTTGGAGAGGCGTGATTGGGAGGAACGGTCTGCCTGATCTTAACCCGAATGGTTGTTTGTTGTTGGACTTCTGTGCTAGACATGGTTTGTCCATCACAAACACTATGTTCGAACATCGGGAGGCTCATAAGTGTACTTGGTACCAGAGCTCCCAAGGTCGTAGGTCAATGATCGATTTTGTGATCGTTCCATCTGGCCTGTGGCCACATGTTCTGGACGCTCAGGTTAGGAGAGGAGCAGAACTGTCAACTGATCACCATCTGGTGGTGAGCTGGCTCCGATGGCGGGGGAAGCCTTTAGACCGACCAGGTAAACCCAAACGGATAGTGCGGGTGAACTGGGAACGTCTGGAGGACGTCAGAAGAGCATTTAACTCACACCTCCGGGAAGCTTTTTCACGCATCCCTGTGGAGGTTGGGGACATCGACCATGAGTGGTCGGTGTTCAAAACCGCCATGGCTGAGGCTTCAGTTGCGAGTTGTGGCCTGAAGACCATCGGTGCCTCAAGGGGCGACAACCCAAGGACATCTTGGTGGATACCAGAGGTCAGGGAAGCCGTCCGACTGAAGAAGGAGTCGTATCGAGACCTAATGTCTTGTGCGACTCCTGATGGGGGTTCCGATCGATAGTCGAACCTCGGATTCAAGAGGAACAATGCGGGTTCCGTCCTGGTCGTGGAACTACGGACCAACTCTTTACTCTTGCGACCGTTCTCAAGGGTTCCTGGGAGTATGACCAACCCGTCTACATGTACTTATGTACTTTGTCGACTTGGAGAAGGCGTATGACCGGGTGCCCAGGGATCGGTTGTGGGAGGTGCTTCGGGAGTATGGGGTGAGTGGTTCTCTACTGAGGGCTGTTCAGTCTCTGTATTCCTGGGGCGGGAGTTGTGTTCGTATACTTGGTTGCAAGTCCGATGTATTTCCAGTGAGGGTTGGTCTTCGCCAGGGTTGTGCTTTGTCCCCAATCCTGTTCTTGGTCTACATGGACAGGATTTCGAGGCGCAGCTCTGGTGAGGAGGGTTTGCGGTTTGGTGGTCTGAAGATCCAGTCTCTACTCTTTGCAGATGATTTGGTTCTGATGGCTTCATCATCGCGTGACCTACAGCTCATGCTGGATCGGTTTGCGTCTGAGTGTGAAGCGGCTGGCATGAGGATCAGTACCTCTAAGTCCGAGACCATGGTTCTCAACCAGAAACGGATGGATTACTCTCTCCGGGTAGGGACTGAGATCTTGCCTCAAGTGGAGAAGTTTAAGTATCTCGGGGTGTTGTTGTCATGTGAGGGGATTAGGGATTTGGAGATTGGTCGGCGAATTGGGGCAGCAGGGGCGGTATTGCAATCCCTTTGCCGCACTGTTGTCCATAAGAGAGAGCTGAGCCAGAAAGCAAAGCTCTCTATATCCCGATCAATCTTCGTCCCGACCCTCACCTACGGTCATGAGCTTTGGGTCATGACCGAGAAAGCAAGGTCCCGGATACAAGCGGCTGAAATGGGTTTTCTCCGAAGGGTGGCAGGCGTCTCCCTTAGAGATAGGGTGAGAAGTTCTGTCACTCGGGAGAGGCTCGGAGTAGAGCCGCTGCTTCTCCACATTGAGAGGAGTCAGTTGAGGTGGTTCGGGCATCTCATCAGGATGCCCTCTGGACGCCTCCCTTTGGAGGTGTTCCAGACACGTCCAGCTGGGAGGAGACCGAGGGGTCGACCCAGGACCAGGTGGAGAGATTATATCTCTTCGCTGGCCTGGGAGCGTCTCGGGATCCCCCAGTCGGAGCTGGTGGATGTTGCTAGTTTCTATATTTAAGTTGATGCTTTTCCCAAAAAGCACGCGTCTCCTTACTGGAGGATGGCCTCTCAACATTCTCGGATAGCAGGAATGTGGACTCGCTATATAACGGACACCTCTAAGCGTCAGTCTCCAGTCAGCCTTCGCTTTTGTAAACCAGCGTTACTTCTGTGAACTCTGACTCCTTCGAAGTAAAATTTCCCTTAATCTCAAGTTCACTGATCTCTCGTCATTTTTTAAAGAAGAACAAGCAGAAATATCTAACATTTAATTGGTCCTTCGAGCCGGATCCCAACATCTTCGACTGACAAGAGGACGACGGCCAGACGCCGAAAGACTGTACAGCAAAGACAAAGACCTCCACCCCCGTTGGATTTCAAAGGAGGCCGGTGACTGCCGTCGAAGTCGAGTCTGTCGGAGTGACGGGATCCAGACCAAGGACGAACATCAGTGAACGGTGAGACAAGTGCACCAGCGTGTGTTTGCATGACGTCAGGGCCAGGTATAGGCCAGGTAGAGGGCCGCTTCGAGGTCAGGTAAAGGCCGGGTATAGGCCGGGTAAGAATAAAAACTTTGGATATGTTAATTATTCAGTACGTACCATAACCGTGGGATAGTAATACTAAGAACTAAATATTGAGGAATTTTAGCTCTGAGGTAGACGCGTACTTAAGCGTGGGAAGTAATAATCGGAATCAAAAATAGAATAAGAGTCTCATGAAGAGTGAATTCTAGTTCCGTTAGTCATGTACTATAACCATGAGGTGTGAATGTGTCAGAGTGAATGTATAGTCTTTGTACTAAAACATCAGGACTGTCGAAATCTAACAGTGATCACACACAGGTTTGGACTCAGATTCAGTAGTAGCTTTATTGACTCCCGGGACAATACTGTACTTAGTACTGACCTAAACAACTGAATGACTCTGTAGCTGAAAGCAGTCCAAAAAGTTGGAGTAAGTGCATAACTATAATTGAGTGCATGTAATATATACCTGAGTATAAATAATAAATGCAGCGCTATAATATAATATAATATAATATAAGTATTAATATTATAAATAATACATATAATAAATATAAAACCGATATAGGATCCTTTATTAATAATTAAAAAAAGAAAAAAAAGGAAAAGAAAAAAAAAAAAGAAACAATAATAAAAATAAAAATGGGTACCTTAATTTCAAAAAGAAAACGAACCCCACTACAGGGTGATGTAAAATTAATGGAAAAAAGATGGCCAGGCCAACATAAATATGTAACTTTATGGAAAGAAAAATATAAGTTTTCTGGAAAACTTGACCCAAAACAATGTGAAGAGTTAAGAAAATCAATAAATGAAAGATCTAAGGGAAATAAGAAAATTCTAGATAAAAATGGATATGAGTGTGCTGTTATGTGGTGTGAGGAAGCAAATAGAAGGCAGAAAGGAAAAATTGAAAAAGAAACGAAAAACCTAGAAAAAATTAAGATTGAACAAAAAAGACATACGTTAGATGATTCACCATCTATGGATAGTTACATTGTTCAACAACAAGATGCACGGCCTTTTCTTGCTGAGCAGCATGACGCAGTAGTACAGCAACCTGATACTTCAGGGGGAAATGTTGCCTCTGCACCACCTCCACACCCTCACAGAGACTTAAGACATGCACCAGAGATATCCTGAGCAAAACACTCATCCCATGATTACAGGCTCAAAACACGCTAGAACAAACTTAGTCTGATAGAATTAATGACAATTCAATAACAACAGTTGAGAACCTTACTAAAGCATTTGCTAATGTATTAAATATTGGTCAAAATGAGAAAAAGCATGACATAGTATCACCACACCGTGAAAGTCTGTTTCCCATGATAGAAGTCGCGGGTCCAGGAGGCGATAATGGTCAAGAAACACTTTGGGTTCATCGTGCTTGGACCGCAGCAGACATACGTGACATAACCGCAGCTATGCCTCAACCATTCACCACACCTACTGCTTTTCGTGATGAACTGCTAAATCTAGTAAACGGGTTTAGATTAAATGGAAGGGAGGTTGAACAAATTGTACGTAAAGCTACAGGAACACGTTATGTCCTAATTTCTGGAGAATGGAATCCGTTAAATGCAGCAGGAGCTCCTCTTCAATTTGATGATCAAGCATTAGAAGATCGCATACGAGCTCTTTGTAACCGAATTGTAGAACAATCACGTGCATCTGCATCATGGCATGAAATTGAAAATACAATTCAAGAAAAAGATGAAGCAGTTGAAAAATTTTTCTCGCAATACAAAGCAGTATTCGATCTAAATTGCGGTATGGAACCAACCACTATACATTAAATGACCCCTTACACACAGCAACTTAAACACGGGTTTTTGCGTAACTGTAGACCTGAGATCTCCGTTTTTGTACGAAAACACATGATTATTGTCAATACCGCGCCACTTCTTGATGTTGTTGCTCATTGTAAACATGCTGAGACCATGATTGCAAACAAAAATGAAAAGAAACGCGCCGCACCGACAAAACTTTTTTTAGTTTCTGAAAACGACAAAGATGAAATCTTTTATCAGTCTGTTAAAGGTCGCACATCCCGCCACCCTCGTTACTCATCACCAAACCGTAAAATACAACAGACTTCAAGACAAAAATTAGATAGTTATGAGCATGATGCAGAAATGGGAAATTGTTTCTTCTGTCATAAACCAGGACACATTGCTCGTAACTGTCCAAAGAAACAACAGTATCAAGCATGACTGCACTACAGTATGTCACCACATTGTGGTGAACAGGAGGGAGGAGTAGATTCCTCTGATTCAGAGTCAGATGAAAATAACTCTCAAACACAATTTTCACAAACAATAGACATTGAAAAGATTTTTCTGTCAGAAATTAATCCAAAAATAATGCCGCAAACAACATTGATCATACATGGCATGCCTATTAATTTTCTTTGTGATTCTGGAGCGTTTACAACAGTGATCAAACAAAATGAGGCTAAGCATGTGCCCAAAAGTTCACGTATAGTTCATGTGGTATCTGCAAATGGAGCAATGACCACAGAGAATCGATCTAGATCCATTACCATTGAAGATCCACACACCAGTCAGAAATTAGAAACTTCAATTGTGTTGTCAAAAAGAGTCCCGTATAACCTTTTAGGACGAGATGTTATGATAGCAATGGGAATAGGAGTGGTTCCAAATCAAGATACAGGTGAAATGGAAGTGATGAGATTAAAACCAATCATGGTACACCAATCCATTTCAAAGCCACAAATATATTATTCCTTTGATCTTGTAAGTAATGGACATCAATCAGTGAGCCAAGACTTATTAAAGGAAGCCAGTCAAAGAATCCAAAGAGGACAACATATGTCATCAGACCAGTTACGTGTAATTATGAATTACAGAGGACAAAAAGGGCCAGATGACAACTATGAAAAAGGATTCTTTTTACTTGGTCCACAACGAATAATAATAAAAGATCTTGTGTGGACAAATAGAGGTCATGCCCTTGCAACTGTATGCATCTCACCAGCAACACAACCATGGGAAAAAATGCCCCATGAGCTACACATCTCATTAATAAAGCCAGAAAGAGGTAAATGGGTCGATCTGGGACATGTTGCAGACCATGCTAAAAATGCGCAGTGGTCAGTACCTGATGACAGTGGCATTCAGTACAGTAACAGTTACTTTAAGCTTTCACTGAACTGGGTAACAACTGCAACACCACAAGCTCACCTAAAATGATTAAAAAAGATCAGAAATCAGAGATTCTTCAGTTTCTGTGAGTAACACTAGTTCTAGAACATCTTTTAAAAGAAATACCAGATGACTTGTGGTCAAAAGGACCTGCAGATGTAGGTCTCATGAAAGGTGCTATTCCAGTAAAAATAACTCCAAAATCAGACTATAGACCGTGTCAAAGACAATATCCTTTGAAACCTGAAGCCGAAGACGGAATTAAACCTATCATACAAGATTTGTTAAAATCGGGAGTGATTGTTGAATGTGAAGACTCACCATGTAATGCACCATTATTCCCAGTAAAAAAGGCACCACCATCAACTGGATGGAGAATGGTCCAAGATCTGCAAAGAGTTAATTCAGCTGTTGTCGCTCGAGCGCCTTGTGTACCTGATCCCTACACACTATTGAATGATTTAGATCCAGAAGCAAAATACTTCAGTGTAATAGATATCTCAAATGCTTTCTTTTCAATCCCAATAAGCAAATGTTCACAGTTTTGGTTTGCTTTTACTTTCAGAAGGAAGCGATATACGTTTACGAGACTTCCTCAGGGGTACACTGAGTCACCTACCATTTTCTCAATTGCCATGGAAGCCAGCGTGTCCAGGTTTAACCCACCATTTGAAAGTCAGCTATTAATATATGTGGATGATATATTAGTAGCCTCGCAAGAAAAAGAACAATGCAAAAAGGACACTTTAGCCTTGCTTCAACATTTGCATGAAGAAGGTCACAAAGTATCAAAGCAAAAGTTACAACTTTGGAAATTGAAAGTTAAATATCTAGGCTTCACATTAACATCTGAAGGGAAAACTTTAGACGAAAAACGAAAAGAAGCAATTTTACAAGCTCCAAAACCGCTTACAAAACGACAGGTTATGGCATTTTTGGGAATGACCAACTATTGCAGACTTTGGATCCCAAATTACTCTCAAATCACTAGACCTCTTCAAGATCTAGTAAAAAGCGATTTGACACCCCATGAGAAAGTTACATGGACACCTGAAGCAGAAAAGTCTCTTATAGAGATTAAAAAGATGATGGTACAACCACCAACCTTAGGCTTACCTAATTATGCAAAACCCTTTATTCAGATGGTAGATTGTAAAGAAGGACATATGACCTCAGTCCTATTACAAAAATCAGGAGATAAATTAAGGCCCGTGGCTTATTACTCAACTCAACTTAATGATGTAACACGCGCCCTTCCACCATGTGTACAAGCAGTTGTTGCATGCTCACTTGCAGTACAAGCATCCGCACACATTGTACTTTTCCACCCGTTAACCCTTAAAGTCCCTCATGCAGTTGCAATTTTACTCTTACAAAGTAAAATTCAATTTTTATCACCTGCAAAACACTTGTCATGCTTAGCAATCCTAATGTCCCAACCACATTTAACTATTGAAAGATGTACAACTTTAAATGCAGCTACTTTGTTACCCTTACCAAGTGACGGAGAGCCACATAATTGTCTGGTAGAAAGTGAAAAAAATGTAAAACCAAGACCTGATTTATCTGATCAACCGTTAGAGCAAGCATTAAACATCTATACAGATGGTTCCTGTGTAAAAGGCAAATATGGTAAATCACGTACATCTGTTGCAGTAGTTACTGATGAAAAAGTGATTTATGCTGCAGAACAATCAGATATTAGATCTGCTCAGGAAGCTGAACTTTTAGCCTTATGCATTGCCCTCGAGTATTCAAAAGGAAAAACAGTTAACATATACACAGATAGCCAATATGCTTTCTCGTCGTTACACCTTTTTGCTGCACAATGGCAAAGACGGGGTATGCAAACGTCAACAGGGAAACCTGTAAAACATAAAAAGTTGTTAGAACGGCTACTGAAAGCTGTTCTCCTTCCTAAGCAAGTGTCAGTCTGTAAATGTGAAGCACATACTAACAAACAAGATGCAGTATCCAAAGGAAACAACTTTGCAGATCGCACAGCAAAAGCACAAATACCAACTCAAGATATAATGATCTTTACTACTACAGACACAGAGATCCTAACGGATAACCAAAAAGCTGCACTTAAATCTGAAAAACGCCTTTGGAAAAGAAAAGGTGCTGTCAAATGTGGTGATGTGTATCATCTTAATGATAAACCAATTTTACCAAGATCCTTGTTCAAATGGGCTGCTATTCTGAGCCATGAGGTAACACATGTTTCTTCAGAAGGAGTGTTAAAATTAATAGAACAACATTACGCAGCTCCAGGTATCACTTCATATTTAAAAAAATTCTGTAAATCCTGCATTATTTGCTTGAAGCACAATCCACAAGGTAACATCAGACAAGAACAAGGAAAATTCCCACAAACAAATTATCCATTTCAAACCATTTGCATGGACTTCATTGAACTAAGTCCGTGTGAAAGAAAGAAATATTGTTTGGTAATAATTGATGAATTCTCAAAATGGACAGAAATAATACCATGTCAAAATAATGATGCACTTACTGTAGCTAAAGCATTATTGACACATATAATTCCTGTATTTGGAATTCCACAGACTATCCGAAGTGATAATGGAACACACTTTGTTAATCAAATCATTGACCAGTTAGGAAAAAAAATTAATATTGAACTTAAGCGACACTGTGCATATCACCCACAAAGTGCTGGCTTAGTAGAGCGAGCAAATGGTACAATAAAGCTACAACTAAAAAAAGCTATGGAACAAACAGGTCAAAGCTGGGTCCAATGTTTACCACTAGTGACGTTTTATATGAGAATAACACCCAACTCTTCAGGTTTGACTCCGTTTGAACTTGTACATGGAAGACCTTATAAGTTACCAGTGATCAGCAAAGATGAAGATGACAACTCAGATGAAAATTCACTAATCAATTATATGACTAAAGTATTACAAAACAGAACCGTACATAATGCTAATGTAATACCTATCGATCCTACAGGACAGTAGCTCCATTGAAGACAGGGGATTGGATTTTTGTGAAGTCACCAAAAAGAAAACATTGGCACAATCCGCGTTGGGAGGGACCATTTAAGGTTGTATTGTCTACACCCACAGCTGTTAAAATTCAGGAAAGGTCAACTTGGATACATAACGCTCACTGTAAAAGAGCTCCCACACAAATTGAACAAGACTAAGGGACAGTTTCCTAGCAGCCCCATCTGACAAGACCAGTTAGTCTAAAAGGTCCGGTGTACGAATGGGATAGATCGTGCAGACGGTCCTCTGGCAGAAGAAAACCACGGATGATGGGGTTGGCAGTGTGGCAAAATAGGGCGAGAGCGTGGCTAATCTTAGGAACTGTTATAGGGAGTGGGAGACTCTTAGTTACAGGGAAATTTAAAAATACCTATGATCCACAAGAATGCCCAGTAATGGTCTTGCGCACTTGCGAAAACCAACAAACAACATTCGAACTTGATCTGTTGACCTTACAATTCTATGGTTACTCATATTGCCAACATATTCAACTACCATACACCTACATGCAAGCAGGAGTGTACCTTTGTGATCCTCCATGTAATTGGAACAACATCTTTGCTGCTTCACTGAATACTTGGGTCAACACTAAGCATAAAAAGCGTGACAGATTTTGGATATCTCGACCCCCGGTCTCATGTTTAGTTGACAATAAATTTGGCTGTAATCCAATGTATATAACCGGCAAACCCATATTTGCAGATGCAGGAACATACATAGTCGGAGTAGACATTAAAGGAACTGATGAATTAAGAATGTTCACGTTAGAAGTTAATTCTAATTGTCTAGTTGCTTCAACAGTCGCATCTCTTCCTCAGCCAACTATTCCATCTGGCAAAACATTAGCAAAAACGGTTGAAATTGACAATCCAAATGATATAGTCCCCATGGAAACCGGTAGCGGAAGACAAAATACTTGGCTTAACTGGATGCTCTATACAGCTTCAACTTTAAATAAAAGAAATTGTGTTCTATGTGCTCAAGCCTCACCGTCTCTCACAACAGTTCCTGTCAATCTAAATTCCACAGCTATAGAATGTTTACTGTATCTTATGCAACCTATGCCTATTGGAAAAATTATGGATTCTTCTTGTGCTCCATATGATTATATTTATCCTGTATCTGACAAAGAAGTTCCAACTGAAATCATGATTTCCCCAGAAAATTACACGTGTTACAAAATTTTTGGAAAGAAAGCAGAAAAAAGATTAGGAAGATTTCCATCAGACTGGTGTAAAACGACAGCAGTACTTCCCCGTGCTGATGTGTTTTGGTTAGGAGGTGACAGAAAAATTAGATCAACCATCCCGTATGGATACCATGGTCAAATCGCCTTAATATGGTTGATCCTTCCAATAGTACAATTAGATACAGATGCAGTTGTTGGATGGGAATCATCAAATTTCAGGACACCTTTAATAAGACGCCCACGTGATGTTCTATTTCAAAAAATGGAAGAATTGTATGGAGTTACTAATCCTGTTTATGGCCCTGAAACTTATGTCGACGCAATCAGTGTACCACGAGGTACTCCATCACAATTCAAAGCTCGTTGTGAGATTGCTGCTGGATGGACTGCAGCCATTCCAGTAGCAGGACCTGTTATTGAAACAAATAAAAACGTAGCTTGGATTAACTATGTTTATTACAACCAACAGCGTTTGATAAAACTTACTTATATTGGTATTAAAGGACTTCGAGATCAACTAGCGCCAACATCTCTCATGACATGGCAAAATCGAATGGCATTAGATTTCTTAATGGCAGAAAAAGGTGGAGTTTGTTCTACGTTTAAAGGTCATTGTTGCACTTTTATTCCTAACAACACAGCTCCTGGAGGAAGTGTCTCCCGAGCCCTGGCAGGCCTTGAGTCTTTATCAGAAGAAGTGGCTAAAAACAGTGGTATCGATGATACATTTTCCAACTGGTTCACCAAAGTGTTTGGAATATGGGGGGGATATATCAAAAACCTCTTTCTATCGATACTGGCCGCTCTTCTTGTATTTGCTCTCATAGGTTGTTGCTGCATTCCATGTCTTCGAAGCCTGATTGAAAGGATCATCGTGAAGTCAGTGGAACGTACCTACCTGTATACCCAACTTCAACAACAACCTGAGAGTGAGGTCGAGCTGGGCGGGAAGGAGATATCCCAGAAGAACCAGGACATTGAGGAGGAATAAGAACTGCAACCGCTTCAAAGGACCAGGACAGTGAAAAGAAATAAGGACGGTAACCACTTCAACCAATGGCACATCACAACCCTTTCCTACTCCACTACAACCATAAAAGGACAACAAATTTCAAAGGAACTGCGTGTCGTCTCTCCACAAGGATTAATGACTCTGATACAGAAAATCAAATGAAGATGTATACAGATGATGACTTCCTTTGTGTAATAAATATGATAAACAGGAGGGAAATGAAAAAGAAAATGTGATTGATTGATCATATTTATGGTTCACCCCTGGTTTACCCTTGAGGTTTGAACTGAAGAGATTTGCTGCTTACTTGTAATTCTATGCTTACATGCTGATGTCCGCACTGCATTCCAGAGGCCCCTTAGTTTCTATATTTAAGTTGATGCTTTTCCCAAAAAGCATGCGTCTCCTTACTGGAGGATGGCCTCTCAACATTCTCGGATGGCAGGAATGTGGACTCGCTGTATAAAGGACACCTCTAAGCGTCAGTCTCCAGTCAGCCTTCGCTTTTGTAAACCAGCGTGACTTCTGTGAACTCTGAGTCCTTCGAAGTAAAATTTCCATTGATCTCAAGTTCACTGATCTCTCGTCATTTTTTAAAGAAGAACAAGCAGAAATATCTAACAGTTTCCCCTTCAGGGATTGAGTTTGACAGCCCAGTTGAAACACAATTTAGTATCCATAAAACAGTGTACGTCCCTGGGTGGGCTCGAACCACCAACCTTTCGGTTAACAGCCGAACGCGCTAACCTATTGCGCCACAGAGACATGAAACAGCAATCTAACATCTGGATCAAACGTTTGTAAACATGTTCCATACGGTCGGGCCCTCAGGCCACCATTGACTCCCAGTGTGGGAAACTGACCCTCATTTAGGTCAGCTGCTCTCTATTGATACCTATCGATTGATTGATCAAATCCATTGCAGGAACCTCGTCATGCCAAAGTTGAAATCATTCTGGAACAAGCCCATTCACTGGTGGTGATATAGGGCAGTATGGTTACAGAGGGTGCACAGAAACTAAAACTCTCAAAGGAGTCCCTCAGATGGGGCTCATCTGGGTTTCGTACCTGACACCTCTCGCACCTCAGGTCACCTGCTGAGACTTTCACTCAATGTCTCCTAATGTGGTATTGAGAAAGGAAACATCTGGCTCAGAGAACAGTATAAAAACAGTCCACTAACTCAAGGTTACTCGATACTTGATACATGTACATTATGTTGTTAAGTGTTTATCACTGCGAGTTTATTTCTGAAATAGACAGTCACTCAATTCCAAGACTCCTGCCCCGTCTGTGAGTGTATTTCATTTGATCTTTTTTTTCATTCAAGTTTCAGTTTCCTCTTTCCACAGGCTGTGATCAAATAGGGTCTATACCTGTGTGGGTTTGAACCACCAACCTAACAATTCATATTCTTTTTCAAGACGTTGGGCGCAGTATTTTATCTGCCTCTAATCTGGGTGGTCTACATCCTTGTGTCCACACGATGCACCGACTGCAGAGGCAAATCTTCCCTTCTCTGTGTGATGTTTGTGTCTCTGTCACACAAACACAGAACTCCAGCACAAATCAATGTAGTACATATACCAGGACCGTAGGGACGCTGTCATGCTCTAGCACGACGCATGTCCAAATCAGGCTTGTGTGGTAAATATTAGCACTGCAGCATAAACAAATCGACCAATGAGAGACATTGGTGTTTACAGGCGACACAGTTGATCTTTCATTGGACTCAACAATGAACTACAGGTGGTCAGAGGCACGAGAGCGTGGCCGTGTGTTTCCAGTGTTTTTAGCAGCTCTGTGGTCACCTGCTTCATGCTTCAGACTGCTGAGCTGCCTCTTGTGATTCTCTGCAATGGGCCACCAGGAGAGTCAGATGTCAGATGTGGCAGTGAAATGAGGGGTGAAAGGGGATTATAGTCACAGTGGTGCATGGAAGCTAAAGTTGAGAGATTCATCTCAAACAAGAGCCTCTCATTAGTGGTCAGGCCACGAAATGGCAGCATTTGACTGTAATACAGAACTTCCACCCAATATTGGGGGGCTCATGCTGGAACTCGGGATGATAAACATGGTCCTTAAACAATTAGCCAGTGAAGCATCAGATTCTTGAGCATGATTTTCCTGCATGGAATCTTGAGATCTAAAAGCATGTTTGCACAATTCCATCAGTGTCACGCAAAACTGACTGCTGGGTGGGAACTTATCGCTACAGGCAGAGGCAGAGCCTTGGAGTAGATAAAGTAATGGTGAAACCTGTTGCAGTGCATCACACATGTTCAAAGAAGTGAAGTTACATTCAGTACTACTTTTATTTTCCCCACAGGAACTGATTTTTAGCAAATCATGTTTGACTGTTGAATTATTTTTTGATTTCAAGTCACATTTGGTTTTTTCCATCTGACTTCTATTTGCTAACTACTTAATGTGCTGTACTTTTCAGGTTCAAATCATGTTTTTTTTGGCACAAAAAGGTTTATTTTCCACATTTTGAGATCCCAAAATCGTTTTTCCAGATGAAAGTAACATCTTTCAAACAAAGCGTTTGGACTCCAGGTACTCAGTGGCACAGTCATTCCACTGGTCAATGTACAGGACATATGGTTGGTACAGTCCTGCTGCCGTTGCTGTGTGCCTGCAGACTGGTGACATAGTAACATTAACATTAAACCACACATCCAGCACACAGACAGGTTTACACATCAGTTTTTGTGGAAAAGAAAGAAATCAAACACTGTCAGTTGATAAGATCAGGGAACAAAGAAACACACAATAAGAACTAGGGGAGGACATTTGAAACGAGAGAACAAACAAATGATAAAACACACAGAAAGGAAATGTTGCACTGTGCCTGTTGAAGAGAAGTTGAACAAGCACACAACAAGCAGGAGGATGAGACCACTTAGCTCTCTGTTCAGCAGACAGACACACAAACATAACGCAGAGAATGGAAGATTTGCCTCTGCAGTCGGTGCATCGTGTGGGCCCAAGAATGTAGACCACCCAGATTAGAGGCAGATAAAATACTGTGGCCAACGACTGTGAGATTAAGATTCTCATGCTCTACCGACTGAGCTAGCCGGGCCACTTACGTCAGAAAAGTTCCTAAACTAGCGGATGTCTGGACCCATCTTGAAATCCTAACACGCATGAAAGAAAATTAATTGGGAGGTTGGTAGTTCAAACCCACACAGGTATAGACCCTGTTTGCACAACTTTTCAGAAGAGCAAGGAGGTGTTTTTTGTTACTTCTCTTTTCAGTTGCAAGTTATTTTAACTAAGCTACTTAGTTATTCTTTATTATTCTCTGGTGAGGAATTGCAGTTGTGGAAGATCACAGAAACTGTGCATGATACAAATTTTGATTAGATTCAGGATTGTTGATGGAAATGCTTGCCCCTAAACTGGCTACTTTTTTTCTCTCTCGTGACATTAGAATCTGTATATATCAACATTGTATTTGCAGGGGGAAATAAATGTGACAGATTTAAGAAAAGTCTTCAGCGCTTTAGAAGCAATAAAAGAGAGCAAGAATGGGAAACGTGACCTTACAATGGGGCAGAGAAAAAGGATTTGTCAGAAGTGGGATTCGAACCCACGCCTCCATTCAGAGAACAGAAGTCCCATGGTTAGGAAGGCTTATCACCTTGAGTCTGGCGCCTTAGACCACTCGGCCATCCTGACAACTGACCGACAGAAGGTCGTCAGCAGCTGCATATAAACTGGAATAACCAGTTAAACCCTTTGACCAGACGGAGTCGGGCATGTTGGATGATGTATTCGCCCGACTGTTCAATTCAGACACTGAAGAAGAATTCCAGGGATTCGTGGATGAGGAATGAACTGATAAAGTGAGCTTTTCCTGTTTCTCTTTACCACTGAACAAGGTTGGTCATATTGTGAATCCGGACACTAATGTTTGAACAACGTTGAGCTATTGGGTTATTGTTATATTGTTATTGCTTTGCACTGTTTTGAGACTTCCTATATTCCTATATATTCCTATTCCTAACTATATCTAGTGGACTCATAACGCAACCCCAGCCACGACTCTAGCTTCTATTCTATGTGCCTCATCATGTGGTACTATGGCAGGACAAAGGAGTAGGAGTCGCAGGTCAAGTTCTGTGTGTCGTTTATTCAGTCTTCACAACAAAGATTCCCCAGTGCGTGGCATACAGCCTCTATTTAATGAGTCACACCTGTGTGTCCCTACCCATCATCCCACTGGCTAAGACACCACACCCCCAAGCACCCGCTACTGTATACCGATATATGGAGTCAGTTTTAAAATAGGCCATTCATTCAAGGTGCGTCTTATAATCCGATGCACCTTATAGTGTGGAAAATACGGTAACCTTCAGTGTAACCAGTGATTCTTCTGTCGCCTCTGGGACTCTGCACCTGCTGGCACTCTACGTTGTGTCTGCTTGGATGCGTGTGCAGCGTGGAGAGAAAAGACACTGGCCAGCGTTCGAAGATTCTGTTTTTTCGAAACACGACTCGCATTAGTCCACCACAACCACAAAACAAACAACCAGTCTTTGAGTTACAAAAAAAAAATGAAACACTATTGTTTGACTTCATGAGAAGAATATTTACTCAGTGCATGCCACACATTTCATCTCAACTTTTCTCGTCTGTATTGCTCAAAAAAGATGTTTCCAAGCAGCCATGATCGTATAGTGGTTAGTACTCTGCGTTGTGGCCGCAGCAACCCCGGTTCGAATCCGGGTCACGGCACTCTGCTTTTCTGTTTTTCATTCAAATTTGCAGGTGCAGGTTTTTTTGTCAAACCGATCAGGAGCACACAGTGGAACCAATGGGGTTAGTTTGATGCTGCTTGTTTGGTTGAAACAAATAGCTGCACCCACATGGCCCTTTAGGTATTTAGTTTGACGCCCCAGATGAAATATGAATTAGTGTTAGTAGAACTCCCCCTGGAACTGCAACCTTATCGTGGTGGGGGAGTTTGTGTACCTTGAATGATCCTAGGAGCTATGTTGTCGGGGGCGTTATGCTCCTGGTAGGGTCTCCCATGGCAAACAGGTCCTAGGTGACGGGTCAGACTAAGAGCAGTTCAGAAGCCCCGATGACAAAACCAAAAACATCGAGGACCGTGACGTCGCCCGGCATGGCGCAGCCGGGGCCCCACCCTGGAGCCAGGCCTGCGGTTGGGGCTCGAATGCGAGCGCCTGGTGGCCGGGCCTCTGCCCATGGGGCCCGGCCAGGCCAAGCCCGAACGAATGACATGGGCCGTCCCTCCTGCGGACCCACCACCCACAGAGGGAGTCATAGGGGTCGGGTGCAAAGAGAACTAGGTAGCAGTCGAGGCCGGGGGGCCCGACGACCTGGTTCGTGTGGACATTCTCTGGCTCTTGGGACATGGAATGTCACTTCGCTAGGGGGGAAAGAGCCTGAGCTTGTGCAGGAGGTTGAGAGGTACCGGCTAGATATAGTCGGGCTCTCCTCCACGCACAGCCTGGGCTCTGGAACCCAACTCCTTGAGAAAGGCTGGACCCTCTACTTTTCTGGAGTTGTCCGCGGGGAGAGGCGGCGGGCTGGCGTAGGCTTGCTCATAGCCCCGCAGCTCTGCAGCTTCGTGTTGGGGTTTACCCCGGTGAACGAGAGGGTCGCGTCCCTACCCCTACGGGTTGGGGACAGGTGTCTCACAGCGGTTGCGGCTTACGGGCCGAACAGCAGTGTAGACTACCCGGCTTTCTTGGAGTCACTGGGAGGGGTACTCGACAGTGCCCCAACCGGGGACTCCATTGTTCTACTGGGAGACTTCAACGCCCACGTGGGCAATGACAGCAAGACTTGGAGGGGCGTGATTGGGAAGAACGGCCTACCCGATCTGAACCTGAGCGGTGTTCTATTACTGGACTTCTGTGCCACCCACAGTTTGTCCATAACGAACACCATGTTTGAGCACAAGGGTGTCCATAAGTGCTCATGGCACCAGGACACCCTTGGCCGGAGGTCTATGATAGACTTTGTGATCGTGTCATCTGACCTTCGGCCACGTGTCTCGGACACTCGGGTGAAGAGAGGGGCAGAGCTGTCAACCGATCACCACCTGGTGGTGAGTGCGATCCGCTGGCAGGGGAGGAAGCCGGTCAGACCGGGCAGGCCCAAACGTATTGTGAGGGTCTGCTGGGAACGCCTGGCGGAACCCACTGTCAGTGGGGTCTTTAACTCCCACCTTTGGGAGAGTTTCTCCCAGATCCCGAGGGAGGTAGGTGACATGGAGTCTGAGTGGTCCATGTTCTCCTCCTCCATTGTCAGTGCGGCTGCACGCAGTTGTGGTCGCAAGGTCTCCTGTGCCTGTCGCGGCGGCAATCCCCGAACCCGGTGGTGGACACCGAAAGTAAGGGATGCCGTCAGGCTGAAGAAGGAGTCCTATCGGGTCTTGATGGCCTGTGGGACTCCTGAGGCAGCTGACGTGTACCGGCAGGCCAGGCGTGCCGCTTCCCGTGCAGTCTTGGAGGCAAAAACTCGGGTCTGGGAGGAGTTCGGAGAGGCCATGGAGGAGGACTATTGGTCGGCCTCGAAGAAATTCTGGCAAACCGTCCGTCGCCTCAGAAGGGGGAAGCAGTGCCTCACCAGTGCTGTTTACAGCGAGGGTGGGAGACTGCTGACCTCGACTGGTGATGTTGTCGGGCGATGGAAAGAATACTTCGAGGGTCTCCTCAATACCGTCGTCACGTCTTCCACTCAGGAAGCGGGGACTGAGGACTCGGATGGCTCTCTCATCACCCGGGCCGAAGTCACCGAGGTTGTTCGTAAGCTCCTCGGTGGTAGGGCCCCGGGAGTGGATGAGATCCGTCCGGAGTATCTGAAATCCCTGGATGTTGTAGGGCTGTCGTGGCTGACACGTCTCTGCAACATCGCGTGGCAGTCGAGGACAGTGCCTCTGGATTGGCAAACCGGGGTGGTGGTCCCCCTGTTTAAGAAGGGGGACCGGAGGGTGTGTTCCAACTATAGGGGGATCACACTCCTCAGCCTCCCTGGAAAGGTCTATTCCAGGGTACTAGAGAGGAGACTTCGGCCAATAGTCGAACCTCAGATCCAGGAGGAACAGTGTGGTTTTCGTCCCGGTCGTGGAACACTGGACCAGCTCTATACCCTCCACCGGGTGCTCGAGGGTTCATGGGAGTTCGCCCAACCAGTCCACATGTGCTTTGTGGATTTGGAGAAGGCGTTCGACCGTGTCCCTCGCGATGTCCTGTGGGGGATGCTCCGGGAATATGGGGTGCGGGACCCTCTGCTAGGGGCTGTCCGCTCCTTGTATGACCGGAGCAGGAGCATGGTTCGCATTGCCGGCAGGAAATCAGACCTGTTCCCGGTGCATGTTGGTCTCCGCCAGGGCTGCCCTTTGTCACCGGTTCTGTTCATCACTTTTATGGACAGAATTTCTAGGCGTAGCCAGGGGTCGGAGGGGATCCGGTTCGGGAACCACAGAATTTCATCTCTGCTATTTGCGGACGATGTTGTTCTGCTGGCCTCATCAGACCGGGACCTTCAGCATGCGCTGGGTCGGTTTGCAGCCGAGTGTGAAGCGGCCGGGATGAGGATCAGCACCTCCAAGTCTGAGGCCATGGTTCTCGACCGGAACACGGTGGTTTGCTCTCTCCAGGTTGGTGGAGAGTTCTTGCCTCAAGTGGCGGAGTTTAAGTATCTCGGGGTCTTGTTCTCGAGTGAGGGAAAAAGGGAGCGTGAGATTGATAGACGGGTTGGTGCAGCGGCAGCAGTGATGCGGTCGCTGTATCGGACCGTCGTGGTGAAGAGAGAGCTGAGTCACAAGACGAAGCTCTCGATTTACCGATCGATCTACGTTCCCACCCTCACCTATGGTCACGAGCTTTGGGTAGTGACCGAAAGGATGAGATCACGGATACAAGCGGCTGAGATGAGTTTCCTCCGCAGGGTGGCTGGGCGCACCCTTAGAGATAGGGTGAGGAGTTCGGTCATCCGGGAGGAGCTCGGGGTGGAGCCGCTGCTCCTCCACATCGAGAGGAACCAGCTGAGGTGGCTCGGGCATCTGATCCGGATGCCCCCTGGACGCCTCCCTGGGGAGGTGTTCCGGGCATGTCCTACCGGGAGGAGACCCCGGGGAAGACCCAGGACTCGCTGGAGAGATTATGTCTCCGGTCTGGCCTGGGAACGCCTCGGGATCCCCCGGGAGGAGCTGGAGGAGGTTTGTGCGGACCGGGAAGTTTGGGCTTCCTTGCTCCGAATGCTGCCTCCGCGACCCGACCCCGGATAAGCAGCAGAAGAAGGTGAAGGTGTGAAGGTGTTAGTAGAACAGAGAGAGCTGCTGACTTCCATGAAGATTTGAACTGACAGAATGAATCTACATCAAAAGCCATATACTTATGGCTTAGTTTAACCAGTTTAACCAGTAATTCTTCTGTCGCCTCTGGGACTCTGCACCTGCTGGCACTCTCCGGTGTGTCTGCTTGGATGCGTGTGCAGCGTGGAGAGAAATGAGACTGGCCATCAAAATCCATATATTAGATATAAGATATTTTTGGGTGCTTGTGTCTACATTTACCGAGGTGTTTTTTGTTCAGTTATTTTAACTTAGGTACTTAGTTTTTTTTAATTATTCTTTGGTGAGGAATTGCAGTGATGGAAGATCACAGAAACTGTACACGATACAAATTCTGATAACATTCAGGATTGTTGATGGAAATGCTCGCCCCTAAACTGGATACTTTTTTCTCTCTCTCATGTCATTTGAATCTGAATATATCAACACCGTATTTGTCAAGGGGGAAAGAAATGTAAGTGACAGATTTTTTAAAACTCTTCTGCGCTTTAGAAGCAATTGAAGAGAGGAAGAATTCGAACCCACACCTCCATTCAGAGACCAGAAGTCCCATGGTTAGGAAGGTTTATCACCTTGAGTCTGGCGCCTTCGACCGCTCGGCCATCCTGACAACTGACCTTCAGAGTCTTGTTAGCAGATTCATAG
Source organism: Synchiropus splendidus (assembly GCF_027744825.2). Taxonomy (NCBI): domain Eukaryota; kingdom Metazoa; phylum Chordata; class Actinopteri; order Syngnathiformes; family Callionymidae; genus Synchiropus; species Synchiropus splendidus. The sequence continues at coordinate 20,115,400 of NC_071343.1, forward strand.
AAACTGGTATAACCAGTTAATGCAAAGTTCAGCGATCACAGCTTTGAGCAAATTTTTTTCCTGTTTATATTGATGATTGAAATCATATTTTGCTCTTTCCATCTGACTTTTGTGTGCAAAGTAACTTATGTACATTTAACTCTCAAATGATGATTTTGTTTTTGCAACACAAACCTTTTCACGAATGAAAGCAACATCTTTGTTTGGTGTGTGAATATAAAAGTAGTGGCCTCATCACTACATTTAAGTTTACAAATAGAAAAGGTTTATTTCTATCCATTATTGCACAGCATCACCAGGTGTCACTGGTTTATCGAGGATAAAACTACTTTGAGAACAAATTACATTCTAGCATTTCATATTTCCTTGCATGTTTTATATCAATGACAAAAAAAAGGTAATTGCTGGGGTTGAACCCATGATCACAATGTTATTAGCAACCCTCATTTTGAATGGAGACATTCTGCAGATCTGTCCAATGAAGAACAACATATTGGATGGGACTGAAGGATCACAGTGATGTGAAGAAAAGCAAAGTACTGTGACTGGATTCAAACCGGAATTTCTGTGTCTACAACGCAGAGTACTAACATCGACACGATCACAGCGTCTTGGAAACATCTTTCTTGAGCAATACAGACAAAAAAGTTAGGATGAAATGTGTGTCATGCACTGCGCTAATATTCTTCTCGTGGAGTCAAACAGTGTTTTATTTCTGCGTCATGAATGAAAGATTGGTTGACCATGTGTTTGTTTGCGGTTCTGGTGGTTTGAAAAGTAAAAAGTCAAGTCATCATCTTCGAGCCTTCACCGGCCCACAAATATAATGGTGTTTAGGAAGGAAGATTTACTCCTTTAATCCATTTGAAGTGGTGTTATGAAGATTTCGATTGGGCATGTGAAGGTTCAGAACAGCTTTTGGTGCTCATCTTGACTGGAGACGATGTGCCTGATAAAAGCATCGCCTGAACAGGGACTTGAACCCTGGACCCTCAGATTAAAAGTCTGATGCTCTACCGACTGAGCTATCCAGGCTCTGGACAAGGGTCGTGGTGTGGAAGCAGGGGATGTTGCACATCATCGGTTCAGCGCACGCTTTGCAACGCAACAGTATTGGTCGAGACTGATGTATCAGCCCAGACATTTACGATCCACTGGCAGATAGCAATTGTACAGGTCTAGACAACTGAAGGATGAGACCACTTAGCTCTGTGTTTGAGTGACAGACAGCAAACAGACACACAAACATAACACATTGAAGGAAAGATTTGACTCTGGGTGCATTGTGTGGGCACAAGGATGTAGGACAATTTCGTCTTTAATTCATTTCCAAAAACTGTACTGAGGGTACTGATGCCCAATCTAACCCCCTGATAACACCTCTTAAAATGTACTCAAGGAATGAAATACTGCTTCTCCATCATCAGTGAACCTCAGTGTTGTCTTTCTCTTCTTCTTTGGCTCAGAATTTGAATCTCAGATTCGCAGCAACGGTTTGAATCAGGTCAACCGGACTATTAATTATCAAAGAAAACGTTTCGCCTCCTATCCAGAAGGCTTCGTCAGTTCTAACAGTTTCATACAAGGCCACACCACCCAGCTGTTGGTTCAGATATGTTGATGACACCTGGGTCCTAATCTAAAAGGATGAAGTGGAACCCTTCACACAACACATCAACTTGGTAGACGGACACATCAAATTCACCCAAGAAGATGTGGAAAACAACAGACTACCTTTTCTGGACTGTGCTGTAAACATCCAAGCAGACAGGAACCTCAACATCGAAGTGTACAGGAAACCAACACACGCCGACCAATACCTCCAGTTTGACTCTCACTAGAACAAAAACTTGGAGTCATCAGAACTTTGAGACATCGAGCCCAAAACATCCCCAGCTCACCTAGGGGGAGAGAGAAGGAGCAGATTCGCATCAGGAATGACCAAAACATCAAAAGGGAACACAAAGGACAAAGAAAACAATGTCCAGTGCCGTAACAGCATAGTTATTCCCTATGAGCCAGAAAAGGAGCAATGTGGTTTATGCAGTCCAGTGCAGCCAAGAGTTCCAGACCTTTACATTGGAGAAACTAAACAACCTCTCCACAAACGAATGGCCCAACACAGGAGAGCCAACTCCTCTGGACAAGACTCAGCAGTCCATTTACATCTAGAGGACAAGTAACACTTTGAAGTTTGAAGACAGCAATGTCTGCATTTTGGCAAAAGAAGACCAGTGGTTTGAAAGAGGAGTAAAAGAGGCCATTTTTGTCAAAGTGGAAAAACCCTCTCTTAACAGAGGTGGAAGACAGAGACACCATCTTTCATTGTCATACAATGCTGTCCTGAACACCCTCCCCAGGCAGATTTAGCCATTGATCTAGACCTGGACAGGTCCTTCACAGCTGTACAGTGTGGCATCAACATCTGAATAGCCCCAATTGCCACCTGGGCTACATTCAGCATTTGCATTAATGGCCCATCAATACCCATCCTCAATGGGCAGGGACCCGTTAACACATTTCAATTAGCATAATGCTGACTCTTGTCACCCATCACACTGGACTGGCTCCACCCCTGTCCATCAACATCTTGTCCCATTCACATGGCCTGATATAAGCCTGAACTCCAACCCAGCTCAATAGAACTGACGAAACCTCCTGGATAGAAGGCCAAACGTTTTCTTTGACAATTACTATTCCGGTTGATCCTGATACAAACCTTTGCAGCGTGATCACCCGGATAACTGAGCACACTCACAAACAACCTCAGATTCTTCATTCCACAGAGCGTTGTCTCTTCATTTCCAAAACACCAGTATAACAGCTCTCCTCGTGTGTGAAACACACGTGTCATAGCAGGCCAGTTAGCTCAAAAGCATTCTATTTTCTCAAAAACAGATGATGCATCTTATAATCAAATGTGCCTTATATATGGACCTACCGAGGCAACAACGGTAAGAACGGTAAAGAGGAAATCCACTCCCACATCCTCATCATCAAATGTCCCCTTTTGCCTGAAACAGACACGATGACTGTGAGTCTTCCGCCCCATCTCATGTGTTGTTCTTCATAATCAATTGGACAGGTCTGCAGAATGACTCCAGTCAAAATGACAGTTTTTAATAACACCAAGGTCATTGGTTCAACCACGAAACGAACCAATTTCTTATCATGCATGTATAACATACCAGAGAGGAAAAAAAACATCACACCTTCAATGGATTGTTGTTATCGAACCTGATGCATGAGAATGAACATCACAGATTATGTACAACTGGTGTCCACATGAATACAGTGTCCACATGATGATCCTACCAGGAGCCTTGTGCTCCTGATGAGAGGTCAGACTAAGTACGGTCCAGACGACTTTATGGAGGAGGGAAAATGGATGAGGAGTACCCGGCCCGGAGGGACACCGGGGCCCACACCTGGAGCCAGGCCTGGGTGTTGGGCCCGTCAGTGATCGCCTGGTGGCGACCCACGTAACCCGGCCGGGCACAGCCCGAAAGAGCAGCGTGGACCGTGCTTCATCCATCCCATCGTTGCCCCATGGGCTCACCACCTGTGGAGGGCAATCCAGGAGTCAGGTGCGCTGTCATTTGGGTGGCAGTGGAAGGAGAGAAGGCTGGCGCAGAGGCCCTGGGCTGCATCGGTTAGCTCTGGGGACGTGGAATGTCACCTCTCTGTGGAGTGAGGAACCTGATTTAGTGTGGGAGATGGAGCGTTACCAGCTAGATCTGGTGGGGCTCACCTCCACGCACAGCTTGGGCTCTGGAACCCAGCTCCTTGATAGGGGCTGGACTCTGTCCTTCTCGGGTGTTGCTCATGGTGTGAGGCGCCAGGCGGGAGTGGGGATACTCACAAGCCCCCGGTTGAGCGCCTGTTTGTTGGAGTTCTCTCCGATGGACCAGAGGGTCGCCTCCCTGAGGCTTAGGCTTCGGGGAGGGAAAACTCAGACTGCTGTTTGTGCGTATGCACCGAATAGCAGTTCGGAGTATCCGGTCTTCTTGGGGGTCCTGGATGGGGTCCTATGTGAGACCCCACCCGGGGACTCCATTGTCCTCCTGGGAGACTTCAATGCTCACGTGGGCAATGACAGAGAAACTTGGAGAGGCGTGATTGGGAGGAACGGTCTGCCTGATCTTACCCCGAATGGTTGTTTGTTGTTGGACTTCTGTGCTAGACATGGTTTGTCCATCACAAACACTATGTTCGAACATCAGGGGGCTCATAAGTGTACTTGGTACCAGAGCTCCCAAGGTCGTAGGTCAATGATCGATTTTGTGATCGTTCCATCTGGCCTGTGGCCACATGTTCTGGACACTCAGGTTAGGAGAGGAGCAGAACTGTCAACTGATCACCATCTGGTGGTGAGCTGGCTCCGATGGCGGGGGAAGCCTTTAGACCGACCAGGTAAACCCAAACGGATAGTGCGGGTGAACTGGGAACGTCTGGAGGACGAAGCCGTCAGAGGAGCATTTAACTCACACCTCCGGGAAGCTTTTTCACGCATCCCTGTGGAGGTTGGGGACATCGACCATGAGTGGTCGGTGTTCAAAACCGCCATGGCTGAGGCTTCAGTTGCGAGTTGTGGCCTGAAGACCATCGGTGCCTCAAGGGGCGGCAACCCAAGGACATCTTGGTGGATACCAGAGGTCAGGGAAGCTGTCCGACTGAAGAAGGAGTCGTATCGAGACCTAATGTCTTGTGCGACTCCTGAGGCAGTTGCAAGGTACCGTCTGGCTGCAGCTTCGGCTGTTGCTGAGGCCAAGCAGCGGGTGTGGGAGAAGTTTGGAGAGTCCATGGAGGAAGACTTTCGATCGGCACCAAGGCGCTTCTGGAAAACGGTGAAGCACCTCAGGAGGGGGAGGCAGCGGAACATTCAAGCTGTTTACAGCAAGGATGGTTTGCTGCTGACTTCAAGAGAGGATGTAATTGGTCGTTGTAAAGAGTACTTTGAGGAAATCCTGAATCCGGATATTCCGCCCCAGGTAAGGGAGACAGAGCTGGAGGCTGATGGGCAGTCTTTGTTAATTTCTCGGGCTGAAGTCACTGTGGTAGTCAAAAAACTGCACGGTGGCAAGGCTGCGGGAGTTGACGAGATTCGTCCTGAAATGCTGAAAGCTCTGGGTGTTGATGGGCTGTCGTGGTTGACACGCCTCTTCAACATTGCGTGGAGATCTGGGTCGGTACCGGACGAGTGGCAGACGGGGGTGGTGGTCCCTCTATTTAAAAAGGGGGACCAGAGAGTGTGTGCAAATTACAGAGGCATCACACTCCTCAGCCTCCCTGGTAAGGTCTACTCCAAGGTGCTGGAAAGGAGGGTCCGATCGACAGTCGAACCTCGGATTCAAGAGGAACAATGCAGGTTCCGTCCTGGCCGTGGAACTACGGACCAACTCTTTACTCTTGCGACCGTTCTCGAGGGTTCCTGGGAGTATGACCAACCCGTCTACATGTGCTTTGTAGACTTGGAGAAGGCGTATGACCGGGTGCCCAGGGATCGGTTGTGGGAGGTGCTTCGGGAGGAAGGGGTGAGTGGTTCTCTACTGAGGGTTGTTCAGTCTCTTTATTCCCGGGACGGGAGTTGTGTTCGTATACTTGGATGCAGGTCCGATGTATTCCCAGTGAGGGTTGGTCTTCGCCAGGGTTGTGCTTTGTCCCCAATCCTGTTCTTGGTCTACATGGACAGGATTTCGAGGCGCAGCTCTGGTGAGGAGGGTTTGCGGTTTGGTGGCCTGAAGATCCAGTCTCTACTCTTTGCAGATGATTTGGTTCTGATGGCTTCATCATCGCGTGACCTACAGCTCACGCTGGATCGGTTTGCGTCTGAGTGTGAAGCGGCTGGCATGAGGATCAGCATCTCTAAGTCCGAGACCATCTCAACCGGAAACGGTTGGATTGCTCTCTCTGGATAGGGACTGAGATCTTGCCTCAAGTGGAGAAGTTTAAGTATCTCGGGGTGTTGTTCTCATGTGAGGGGATTAGGGATTTGGAGATTGGTCGGCGAATAGGGGCAGCAGGGGCGGTATTGCAATCCCTTTGCCGCACTGTTGTCCATAAGAGAGAGCTGAGCCAGAAGGCAAAGCTCTCTATATACCGATCAATCTTCGTCCCGACCCTCACCTACGGTCATGAGCTTTGGGTCATGACCGAGAGAGCAAGGTCCCGGATACAAGCGGCTGAAATGGGTTTTCTCCGAAGGGTGGCAGGCGTCTCCCTTAGAGATAGGGTGAGAAGTTCTGTCACTCGGGAGAGGCTCGGAGTAGAACCGCTGCTTCTCCACATTGAGAGGAGTCAGTTGAGGTGGTTCGGGCATCTCATCAGGATGCCCTCTGGACGCCTCCCTTTGGAGGTGTTCCAGACACGTCCAGCTGGGAGGAGACCGAGGGGTCGTCCCAGGACCAGGTGGAGAGATTATATCTCTACGATGGCCTGGGAGCGTCTCGGGATCCCCCAGTCGGAGCTGGTGGATGTTGCTCGGGAGAAGGGCGTTTGGCGTGACCTTCTGAAGCTGCTGCCCCCGTGACCCGGCAACGGATAAGCGGACGACGATGGATGGATGGATGGACATTCTCAATTGTATCATCGCAGTTGAATTCAAAGCCTTTGTTTCCCCTTCAGGGATTGAGTTTGACAGCCCAGTTGAAACACAATTTAGTATCCATAAAACAGTGTACGTCCCTGGGTGGGCTCGAACCACCAACCTTTCGGTTAACAGCCGAACGCGCTAACCTATTGCGCCACAGTGACATGAAACAGCAATCTAACATCTGGATCAAACGTTTGTAAACATGTTCCATACGGTCGAGCCCTCAGGCCACCATTGACTCCCAGTGTGGGAAACTGACCATCATTTTGGTCAGCTGCTCTCTATTGATACCTATCGATTGATTGATCAAATTCATTGCAGGAACCTCATCACGCTAAAGTTGAAAGATCATTCTGGAACAAGCCCATTCACTAGTGTGATATAGGGCAGTATGGTTACAGAGGGTGCACAGAAACTAAAACTCTAAAAGGAGTCCCTCAGATGGGGCTCATCTGGGTTTCGTACCAGGCACCTCTCGCACCCCAGGTCACCTGCTGAGACTTTCACTCAATGTCTCCTAATGTGGTATTGAGAAAGGAAACATCTGGCTCAGAGAACAGTATAAAAACAGTCCACTTACTCAAGGTTACTCGACACTTGATACATGTATATTATGTTGTTAGGTGTTAGGTGTTTTTCACTGAGAGTTTATTTCTGAAATAGACAGTTACTCAATTCCAAGACTCCTGCCCCGTCTGTGACGTGGCTTGACAGCTGTGTTGGTGAGATATTTCATTTGATCTTTTTTTTCATTCAAGTTTCAGTTTCCTCTTTCCACAGGCTGTGATCAAATAGGGTCTATACCTGTGTGGGTTTGAACCACCAACCTAACAATTCATATTCTTTTTCCAAGATTTTAAGATGGTTCAAGAAATCCTCTAATTTTGGAACTTTCCTCACTTCGGTGGCCCGGCTAGCTCAGTCGGTAGAGCATGAGATTCTTAATCTCAGGGTCGTGGGTTCGAGCCCCACGTTGGGCGCAGTATTTTATCTGCCTCTAATCTGGGTGGTCTACATCCTTGTGTCCACACGATGCACCGACTGCAGAGGCAAATCTTCCCTTCTCTGTGTGATGTTTGTGTCTCTGTCACACAAACACAGAACTCCAGCACAAATCAATGTAGTACATATACCAGGACCGTAGGGACGCTGTAATGCTCTAGCATGACGCATGTGCAAATCAGGCTCATGTGGTAAATATTAGCACTGCAGCATAAACAAATCGACCAATGAGAGACATTGGTGTTTACAGGCGACACAGTTGATCTTTCATTGGACTCAACAATGAACTACAGGTGGTCAGAGGCACGAGAGCGTGGCCGTGTGTTTCCAGTGTTTTTAGCAGCTCTGTGGTCACCTGCTTCATGCTTCAGACTGCTGAGCTGCCTCTTGTGATTCTCTGCAATGGGCCACCAGGAGAGTCAGATGTCAGATGTGGCAGTGAAATGAGGGGTGAAAGGGGATTATAGTCACAGCGGTGCATGGAAGCTAAAGTTGAGAGATTAATCTCAAACAAGAGCCACTCATTAGTGGTCAGGTCATGAAATGGCAGCATTTGACTGTAATACAGAACTTCCACCCAATATTGAGGGGCTCATGCTGGAACTCGGGATGATAAACATGGTCCTAACACAATTAGCCAGTGAAGCATCAGAATCTTGAGCATGATTTTCCTGCATGGAAGCTAGAGATCTAAAAGCATGTTTGCACAATTCCATCAGTGTCACGCAAAACTGACTGCTGGGTGGGAACTTATCGCTACAGGCAGAGGCAGAGCCTTGGAGTAGATAAAGTAATGGCGAAACCTGTTGCAGTGCATCACACATGTTCAAAGAAGTGAAGTTACATTCAGTACTACTTTTCCCCACAGGAACTGATTTTTAGCAAATCATGTTTGACTGTTAAATTATTTTTTGATTTCAAGTCACATTTGGTTTTTTCCATCTGACTTCTATTTGCTAACTACTTAATGTGCTTTACTTTTCAGGTTCAAATCATGTTTTTTTTTTTGGCACAAAAATGTTTATTTTCCACATTTTGAGATCCCAAAATCCTTTTTCCAGATGAAAGTAACATCTTTCAAACAAAGACTCCAGGTACTCAGTGGCACAGTCATTCCACTGGTCAATGTACAGGACATATGGTTGGTACAGTCCTGCTGCCGTTGCTGTGTGCCTGCAGACTGGTGACATAGCAACATTAACATTAAACCACACATCCAGCACACAAACAGGTTTACACATCAGTTTTTGAGGAAAAAAAGACATCAAGCACTGTCAGTTGATAAGATCAGGGAACAAAGAGACACACAATAAGAACTAGGGGAGGGAATTTGACACGAGAGAACAAACAAATTATAAAACACACAGAAAGGAAATGTTGCACTGTGCCTGTTGAAGAGAAGTTGAACAAGCACACAACAAGCAGGAGGATGAGACCACTTAGCTCTCCGTTCAGCAGACAGACACACAAACATAACGCAGAGAAGGGAAGATTTGCCTCTGCAGTAGGTGCATCGTGTGGGCCCAAGGATGTAGACCACCCAGATTAGAGGCAGATTAAATACTGTGGCCAACGACCGTGAGATTAAGATTCTCATGCTCTACCGACTGGGCTAGCCGGGCCACTTAGGTCAGAAAAGTTCCTAAACTAGCGGATGTCTGGACCCATCTTGAAATCCTAACACGCATGAAAGAAAATTAATTGGTAGGTTGGTAGTTCAAACCCACACAGGTATAGACCCTGTTTGCACAACTTTTCAGAAGAGCAAGGAGGAGTTTTTTGTTACTTCTCTTTTCAGTTGCAAGTTATTTTAACTAAGCTACTTAATTATTCTTTATTATTCTCCGGTGAGGAATTGCAGTTGTGGAAGATCACAGAAACTGTGCATGATACAAATTTTGATTAGATTCAGGATTGTTGATGGAAATGCTCGCCCCTAAACTGGCTACTTTTTTTCTCTCTCATGACATTAGAATCTGTATATATCAACACTGTATTTGCCAGGGGAAATAAATGTGACAGATTTTAGAAAAGTCTTCAGCGCTTTAGAAGCAATAAAAGAGAGCAAGAATGGGAAACGTGACCTTACAATGGGGCAGAGAAAAAGGATTTGTCAGAAGTGGGATTCGAACCCACGCCTCCATTCAGAGACCAGAAGTCCCATGGTTAGGAAGGTTTATCACCTTGAGTCTGGCGCCTTCGACCGCTCGGCCATCCTGACAACTGACCTTCACAGTCTTGTCAGAAGATTGATAGAAACTGGTATAACCAGTTAAACCCTGCAAAGTTCAGCGATCACAGATTTGAGCAAAATTTTTGGACTGTTTATATTGATTATTTAAATCATATTTTGCTCTTTCCATCTGACTTTTATGTGCTCAGTAACTAATGTACTTTCAACGCTCAAATGATGATTTTGTTTTTGCAACACAAACCTTTTCAGGAATGAAAGCAACATCTTTGTCGTGTTACGGTGTGTGAATATAAAAGTAGTGGCCTCATCACTACATTTAAGTTTACAAATAGAAAAGGTTTATTTCTATCCATTATTACACAGCATCACCAGGTGTCACTGGTTTATCAAGGATAAAACTACTTTGAGAACAAATGACATTTGAGCATTGCAGTGCAGTTTACATGCTCCATCCACAGCTCCTTTTGGGATTCAGTTTGACACCTGCGTATTCCAGGTATCAAGTGGGTCCACATTGACACAATGGGTAGAAAAGGTTTTGAATTCAACCTCCAGTGGTCATGTGGAAACCAGTCACACATACTCCAGTACTTCATCTGTGATGTTCATTCTCACCTTCCTCATGCATCTATAAGGTCATTTGAATTCAGACGCCTCCAACAGATCATGTACGGTAGCAACAGTCCCTATAAGAACGGGTGAATTCATTTTATATTTCCTTGCATGTTTTATATCAATGATAAAAAAAAGGTAATTGCTGGGGTTGAACCCATGATCACAATGTTATTAGCAACCCTCATTTTGACTGGAGACATTCTGCAGACCTGTCCAATGAAGAACAACATATTGGATGGGACTGAAGGCTCACAGTGATGTGAAGAAAAGCAAAGTACCGTGACCGGATTCAAACTGGAATTTCTGTGGCTACAACGCAGAGTACTAACATCGACACGATCACAGCGTCTTGGAAACATCTTTCTTGAGCAATAGAGACAAAAAAGTTGTGATGAAATGTGTGGCATGCACTGAGTAAATATTCCTCTCATGGAGTCAAACAGTGTTTCATTTCTGCATCATGAATGTAAGATTGGTTGAACATGTGTTTGTTTGAGGTTGTGGTGGTTTGAAAAGTAAAAAGTCAAGTCATCGTCTTCGAGCTTTCACCCACCCGCAAATATAATGGTGTTTAGGAAGGAAGATTTACTCCTTTAATCCATTTGAAGTGGCGTTATGAAGATTTAGATTGGGCATGTGAAGGTTCAGAACAGCTTTTGGTGCTCATATTGACTGGAGACGATGGTACAACAAGGCTCCCACGTGCCTCAGAAGGAACAAGGGATGTCACCGTAAGGCCAGGTGGGGTACTCGGATGAGGGCATCGACGAGGAAGAAGATCCAGAGTCGCCCATCGGGATGGTGGGTTGTGAGCACATTTTCTCCTTAGTCACAGACAACTGGTAAGTTTCACTCCACTCTCACTTGTGTTCTTGTGCCCACAGCGTCGACGTGGCGAGCAGCGCAGTCTCCCAGGATCAAGAAGCCTGAGGAGGCCACCCTGAGGGAGCTGTGCTGCCTTGAGACCGAGAGGGGACAACATTTAAAGTCAATAAACGAAAGAAACTTTTGATGGATAATCAAACAGGAAATGACAACATGAAAACTTGTATGAGTGTTGTGTTCAGAGGAACCTGTGAAGAGTGAATGCTCAATGTATTGTAATAATGAAGGTTCAAGCCGCATCCTGAGTATGACTGAGTCCACCACCATTTGAACATCTTATCTCTCAGGCTGGCCAGGCCTGGATGATGTGGGTCTGGCCCTGGACCACAGTGCCCAGTCTTGTTCAGAAGGGTCAGTCGTGAACAGTGGTGCCAACTCCCCAGCATAGGAAGTAGCTGTGGCCCGCCCAGAAGTAGCTAAAAGTAGCTAGACGAGAAAGCGGTCCAATCCAAATGTGGGGGTATTACATATATATTACATATTGGTGTTATTACATATACACCTATATATATTGTTGGTTTGTTAATTTTTTTAATTTGGTTTTTATTTTTTGGATTTTTTTTGTTGAGCTGTAGTCCAAGATCTACAGCTTGCTTTATTATTTTGTTTTATTAATACACAAAAAAACTTTTTATTTTGTGTATTGTTGCCAGGGAGTGGTTTCAACCATCCTTTAAATTCAGGATAGGTTTCCCACTCCCGTCTGTACTTTTGTGTATGCACTTTTGGTTGTGGCATTGCAATTGAATACAAGAGGAGAAAATAGAAATGCTCTAAAGAATGAGAGGAATATGCACATGACGACAAAAACAGACAGAGGAATGACCAGACTCTGTGGCGATCTAACGAGATGGGAGGAAGCAGAGGAGAGACTGGTGAGTGTGTGTGTGTGCACGCGCCATGTCTGTCTGCCTGTGAGTGAGAAAGAGAGTAAAAGCGACAGTCCACGCTGTTCTCCGCCCCTCTTTGTCTCTCTCTCTTAACGGGGAAAGAGAAAAAACGGCGCAATTATTTTTTCCCCCTCCTGCGATCTTGGAGCCTCTGATCACCAAAAAAAGTCGCTAGATTTGTTACTAGTCGCTTTTGTCTAATTTTCTCGCTGGGGGGTCCAGAAAGTAGCCAAAAATAGCGACAGTCGCTAAGTTGGCAACACTGGTCGTGACGATGAAGGAGTCTTTCTTTTTGCCCGGACATTATGGTATTCCACGTGGTGGGTCATATTCCAAAGGGAGGAGGTGCCACCATGAGTCCTGATCAGGACCACATGTTAAGAATCAAGACGCCGAGCGGGACCCAAGTGCAGTGGTGAAAGAGTCACAGGAGGCAGGAGCGAGTTAATACAATTATTTAATGACAAGATACAAAAATATATAACAAAAGGCGTCACCGAACCGGGAGTAGAAAACAGAAAACAAATCCAGAGCGTCACCAAGACTGGGAAGAGTCCACAACAGAATGAGTCCAAATGAAACGTGTCACCGAACCGGGAGAAAGAATGCAAGAGTAACAGGAGAGCAAACACACAATGAGCAATAAAATAAACTATCGAGGTCGTCAAAACGAACGCTCAAGTTGGGATTAACAGATACAAAACCAAGAAGCCACCTGGAGCAGGTAGGGAGTCAAACTACAAAAACTCATAACACCAGCGTTTAGAAGTAGTTAAACAGAAGATAATTTAAACGACGGATAAATGTACGACCCCCCCCCCCCTTAAAGAACACCTCCAGGTGTCTTACCCGGTCTGCTGGGATTCAGACGGTGGAAGTCGCTGAGAAGCCTCTGATCCAACAGGGAGCCGGGGACCCAGGAATCTTCCTCACAGCCAAAACCTTCCCAGCTGACCAGGTACTGGAGGCCATTACCGTGCCGTCTCACGTTGACGATGCTTTGTACTCCAATGGATGGATGGTCGTCGGAGACAAGGGGAGGAGGAGGCTCGTTGTTGGGACTGGCAGAACTTGGATGTGGAGCTTGGGTGCTTTGGCTTGAACAGGAGACGGGGGTTCTGAAGTTTGGAAGTCTTGGCTGGTCTGGGTTGGACGACGAGCTGGGGTTCCCGGGCACTTCTGGCTTGGAAAGTGCTCTGGAGAGCTCCTCGGTGGTCCGACTGGAAACAACTGGAGTCTGAGCGGTGCAATGCGGTGAGTGACCTGACGAGGTGTACTGCTGTCCATCGCCCAGAGAGAGTGAGGTGAGTCCAACCTTGGTACGAGTCATGGGAAAAGAACGAGGGATCTTGGGACAAGCAGGACAGGTGCCAAGGACATGACCAGCCACACCACAGTATAAACATAACCCGTGAGCTAACCAGTATTGACGTGCCTCAGGTGACAGACGAGTTCTTCCCACAAGCATGGGTGTCTCGGTCTCTGGTGAGTGACCTGAGGAAACGCACGGTTGTCTCTCACGCTGAGAGAGAGAGGTGTATTTAATGTGGGTGCCAGTCACAGGGGGAGAACGGGGTGTCTTGGGACGTACCGGGCAGGTGCTTAAAAAATGACCAGTAGCACCACAATATAAACACAACTCATGATCGAATCGGTACTGACACACCTCAGGGGAGAGATGAGTTCTTCCCAACTGCATGGGTTCCTCTGGCTGTTCAATAATAACAGGGGGTAACCTCGGGACTTGAACAGCACATGGAGCCAGAGGAACAGAAGAGTGGACACCGGGTCATGACTGCCGACGGCGCTCTTTAATGTCGGTTGTCAATGTGAATAGCGAGAGTTATCAGGTCCTCTCATGACTAGGGTTTGTCTCGAGTCGGGAGGTGGTCCTGGATCTCACTATTTAGGCCTCTGATGAAGGCAGATTCAAGGGCCGGTTCGTTCCAACCACGGAAACAAAGAGAGTACTCTGAAACAGATTCTGACTCGGGATTCTGCTGGAGATGCTGTAAGCGATGGGAGGAAGGTCCCCATCTTCATCCTGTGCGGGTCCCTCCAGATCCTGGTTCCAGGCAGCATGACGTCACTCGGATCACAGGTCTGAAAAGCTGCAGACGAAGACTGACACGGACCGTGGCATTTTCGTGGGTGACTGGCTGGTGCCTGCTCGGCCTCTCAAAGAGAAGAATAAGCATTACAGCAAGTCCGGTGGAACACCGGTCACTGGTCACACAGAGTACACAGTCCTGCAGATCTTCCCCTGACAGAAGCCACAAGGTTCCCAACGGATGCTCTTCTACATGTCGCCCCCCCTTGTGACGGAAGATGTACCAAAATAAACGGTCAATATAACATCCTGGAGAAAATCAAGGTCATCGAGATATACTGTGGTATTCTCATGGACATCTTCCAGTTGTCTTAAGCTCTGCCCATCCACAAGGACAACTTGGTTCAGTCCCTCCAGAACCTTGCGGCCATTGTGAGTTGAGGAAGTATTTTCCACTGCTCACAGGGATGATGCGAGAATGACAACAAGAAAGTGGTAGGGTCCTGTGATGAAGATGAGAAGTCCGATAGTAGCCCGGGAATTGGGAAGGAGTGGCACAGTAGAAAACCGGATGTCTTGTTCCGTACAAACAAAATCTGTAGCAGGCGTGGATATCTGAGTCCTCGCAAGGTGTTCGAAACTCACCAGGGTCAGAATCAGACCTCACGGCCCCAGACTCATCACAGCAAGTCACCAGCACGCAGACATTCCAGAGCACCTTCACCTCGGCGCGGCTGGAGGGAAGAAGCCGCTCTGATGTTCCTCCAGTGAAACTAGACTAGTATAGCTCGCCGTGCTAGCACGTCTTTAGCTCAGCAGCTCGGATCAGGTTCCCAGGCATATCTATATCAGGCTGTTATTGACCCGAGTCCTCCAGAGGTCATTAGGGTCAGAGAGGGACCCACCTGCTCGTCTGGACCCTAACACTTCCAACGACCTTGAAGCAGCTTTTGTTCACTGCCTCTTGTCAATAAGGTTTCTGCTTTGATTCACTTGGAAATTCTCATTCCCTCTCTTTTTGCTTCCTTTAGTCTCCTTTCTCTCATCTTCTCACTTTCTTTGAATTGTATTTTCTCTCATCTGTTTTTGTCATCTTCATGGGGTCTTCTTCGTCATCTCCTCATTTAATTCTTATTCTGATTCCGTCTTTATTATTTTCCTCTTTTATTTTCATGCCAAAAGGTAAAAAGAAATTCCGAAAACCGAAGTGAGACTGATGTTTGGTCAGTAGAGGGCGCCAAAGCTAAAATAATATTCTAAAAAACTCTGGTACTCTTGCAGAAACTAGATTGACACGTCATGACACAAGAGTTTATTACAATGTGAGGTGTGTGAGAGACCCGGGTGAATGGGTAACTCAACAGTGCTAATAAAGACCTTTATCGTACTGCCTCCTTGAGAACTTGAACCCTTGCTGAGATAAATATTGTGTAACTAACTAACATTATTTATTCTGCTGTTTAATTTGATCATGTCCTTATCATTGCTCCTCTTCATGAAGGCAAATCTTTCCATCTGAGCCGTGGAAGTAAGTTCATTTCAACTTAGTTTTGAGTGCGACACTTTGAGACGAAGCGTGGTGTGTCTGCAGTGTTGGTACATAGATAACAAGTCGTTCCATCCATCAATGAGTTTCTGCCAGTTGCTGCTGCATCCTGATGCTGCCACTCACTCTATTTCATTTAAAGTCATTTTTAGCTATCATACTATGACTTGTTACTAATTACCCAGCTGTATTAAATTGTATTTATTACAGCCCGCCACATTTCAAGGCAGCCAATCAGAAACAGGCAACAACACAGTTATACAGCTATAAGAGCGTGACCTGCGCCGGTTACAGTCATTCTCTATTGTCCAGATGCAACATGCCTGAACCAGCAAAGTCCGAACCCAAACGGAAGCAGTGACCAAGACCACCAGCAAAGGGGGCAAAAAGAGGAAAAGGGACGGTCTGATCTGCGGAGCCTGGCTTCAGTGGTTCCATGATCGCAAAGCCAGGATAGCGCATTCAAGCTAGGTGGTTGGCTGTGTGCATCCTAGGCAGACCACAGCGTCGATCACAGAGTCACTGATGGACAAAACCCCTGCACTCTACTCCTCATCTGTGGAAGAGCAGCTTCTGATGGAAATGAAGTTAATAAACTAGACACTGCTGTTTACTAATAAACAGCTTGTGAATGCACCGTGGAGTGAAGGCCTGCAGCTAAGTTTGAAGCTTCCAACGGCGTCTCTAGCTCAAAAGTCGGCCATGTTATACCTCGGAGTCTGTGGCTGCAGTTGGACCAGGCTGTGTGAGCTCCGGATATGATAAAGGGAGGCCAGTGATAGGAGGCGCAGCCACAGTGGTGCCCTCTTTATAGGAGCTAGATTACATCACAAACATTATTATCGTGCTATTTTTCAGAGACAGGAATAGCTTCTCTGTACGTCAGTGATCAAGCTGAGTTTGTCAATACCTTTGATTCTTTTAGAATGTAATGTTGATCTTTATTTTCTAGTTTGGGATTTTGAAATGTCATACTTGGTAGGGACCAACATTGGAGTCCACACATGCAACGACAGGTGGAAGTCAATGTATTATTAAACCCTGTTTCACCTGAGGGTAATAAACAATAATGAAGTCAATATCCAGACTATCAGGAAGGAGGCAGCATCATGTGAACTCAGATCGACAAACCTAAATGCAGGAGGAAGACAACCATCCAAAACACATGGCTCACCTTAACCAGGACTCTTGCCCAAACTGAAACACAGTTATTTTAAAGTTTTCATCCTCAACTTGAGGCTTGACCTTTGAGGTCTGACAAGACGGACCCTACAAGCAATGATAAACCAGGAACACACACTCTACACAGCAGCAGACTCGATCGGGTCACACAGGGTCACAGAAGAAGTCTCAGAGGTCCAGTCAAGTCCAAACCCAGCGTACAGAGGCCCAGTGAAGGAGGTGAAGAAGGTGTGGAGGTGGATCCGAGCACCAGAAGAGAGGCTGTAGAAGGACACAGATCCAGCTGGACAGTCCACAAACACTCCCACTCTCTGAGAGTCAGAGCTGGACCAGATCTCTGTAAACGATCGATAGTAGCAGACGGAATAACCTCTATAGTCAGAGCAGCAATTTCTTATCATGCATGTAAAACATGCCAGAGAGGAAAAAAACATCACACCTTCAATCGAACATGATCCATTAAAGGAGTCTGAATGCAAATGACCCTGTACGTGCATGAGAATGAACATCACAGATTATGTACAACTGGTGTCCACATGAAGACAGTTTTGTTTAGATTCACACACATTCTCAATTGTATCATTGCAGGTGAATTCAAAGCCTTTGTTTCCCCTTCAGGGATTGAGTTTGACAGCCCAGTTGAAACACAATTTAGTATCCATAAAACAGTGTACGTCCCTGGGTGGGCTCGAACCACCAACCTTTCGGTTAACAGCCGAACGCGCTAACCTATTGCTCCACAGAGACATGGAAGAGCAATCTAACATCTGGATCAAACGTTTGTAAACATGTTCCATACGGTCGAGCCCTCAGGCCACCATTGACTCCCAGTGTGGGAAACTGACGATCATTTTGGTCAGCTGCTCTCTATTGATACCTATCGATTGATTGATCAAATTCATTGCAGGAACCTCATCACGCTAAAGTTGAAAGATCATTCTGGAACAAGCCCATTCACTAGTGTGATATAGGGCAGTATGGTTACAGAGGGTGCACAGAAACTAAAACTCTAAAAGGAGTCCCTCAGATGGGGCTCATCTGGGTTTCGTACCTGGCACCTCTCGCACCCCAGGTCACCTGCTGAGACTTTCACTCAATGTCTCCTAATGTGGTATTGAGAAAGGAAACATTTGGCTCAGAGAACAGTATAAAAACAGTCCACTTACTCAAGGTTACTCGAAACTTGATACATGTATATTATGTTGTTAGGTGTTTATCACTGTGAGTTTGTTTCTGAAATAGACAGTCACTCAATTCCAAGACTCCTGCCCCGTCTCTGACGTGGCTTGACAGCTGTGTTGGTGAGATATTTCATTTGATCTTTTTTTTCATTCAAGTTTCAGTTTCCTCTTTCCACAGGCTGTGATCAAATAGGGTCTATACCTGTGTGGGTTTGAACCACCAACCTAACAATTCATATTCTTTTTCCAAGATTTCAAGATGGTTCAAGAAATCCTCTAATTTTGGAACTTTTCTCTCTTCGGTGGCCCGGCTAGCTCAGTCGGTAGAGCATGAGACTCTTAATCTCAGGGTCGTGGGTTCGAGCCCCACGTTGGGCGCAGTATTTTATCTGCCTCTAATCTGGGTGGTCTACATCCTTGTGTCCACACGATGCACCTACTGCAGAGGCAAATCTTCCCTTCTCTGTGTGATGTTTGTGTCTCTGTCACACAAACACAGAACTCCAAAACAAATCAATGTAGTACATATACCAGGACTGTAGGGACGCTGTAATGCTCGAGCACGACGCATGTCCAAATCAGGCCCGTGTGGTAAATATTAGCACTGCTGCATAAGTTACATTCAGTACTACTTGTTGTTTTCCCCACAGGAACTGCAGAATATGGTCCCACAGTCTAACTCAACACAACAAAAGTTCAATACACGTTTGACTCTTTTGTCGGAGTTCCAAATCACAGGTGGTTTTCTCCAAGATGCTGACTTCAATGAAGATTTGGACAAAATTAAACGACAAGAAAAGCCAGATATTTTCAATATATTAGTTGCTTGTGTCTGTATTTGAGATGGTGTTTTTTGTCCCATGGTTAGGAAGGTTTATCACCTTGAGTCTGGCGCCTTTGACCGCTCGGCCATCCTGACAACTGACCTTCAGAAGGTCGTCAGCAGCTGCATAGAAACTGGAATAACTAGTTAAAATCTGCAAAGTTCAGCAAACACAGCTTTGAGCAATTTTTTTGGACTGTTGATATTGATTGTTTAAATTATATTTTGCTCTTTTGATCTGACATTTATGTAGTAATTAATGTACTTTTGCTGCTCAACTGATGATTTTGTTTTTGCAACACAAACCTTTTCACAAATGAAAGCAACATCTTTGTCGTGTTACGGTGTGTGAATATAAAAGTAGTGGCCTCATCATTACATTTAAGTTTACAAATAGAAAATCCATTATTACACAGCATCACCAGGTGTCACTGGTTAATCGAGGATAAAACTACTTTGAGAACAAATTATATTAGAGCATCAGAGTGCAGTTTAAATAGCATCAGTTTATTGGTTAGGAACAAGGATTGTGGAGTCCCATTTAAAATGAACACAGTGTTTTCAACGGCCTTGTTCCTTCCTGGTTCTACATACATTTAAAATGTACGAGTTGTTTTATCAAGCAAAACAACAGCTGACTGAAATTTGCATCATTTGGACCCTTCATTTATTACATACACATCATTAACCGTAGCTGAGATTTGGAAGAAACAAGGAGCAAAGTTTTCAAGGGTCAATACTTCTGTATTTCTGAAAATCTGTCCATCCGATCTGTGAGAAACACAAAACCAAAAAAAATAAGGGACCAGAGAACATTCAATCAGGATTATGGCATGTGTGTGCATTTACTGTAAATGCATTCCATTTCTATGGTGAATGTGTTCGTGTTGTGTGGACAGCGGGTGATACACTTCTCAGGGCGTCAAGTCAGGGCAGAAGGAACCACAGAAGCAGTGGGATGCAAGCTTCGGTTTATTCCACATCAGCATAACATCGTCTCATCGCTTGGCATCGCTATCCATCAAATTGTTCAAAGTACAAACACAATAAATAGAGGCTGGATCAAGGGCGTTCCTCATACCAGATAAACATCGTCACACACGTGCACGCCCACATTTGTCCTCCAGGCTTAGTCGCTGAGACAAGACCTTCAGGGAGCTCCAGAGAAAACAGACATCCCTGTCTACACCCCAAGTCTTCTAGCCGCTCCTCCATTCGGACACCAGAAGTCTCATGCTCATACTCTACTACGGAATGGTACATTCGTACATGATACTCTCGTACGTAATCTGTGATGTTCATTCTCACGCATGTATAGTGTCATTTGCATTCAGAAGCGACAGATCATCTACAGTAGCAATGATCCCTTTTTGAACGCATGAATGGGACGTTAGGATGTAGACAACACATACAAGGTAGATAAGATAAGATAATGTGCACAACAGAACTTGAATCTCAGATTCTTCATTCCACAGAGAGTTGTATCCTTAAACCTCTATATGAGCAGGCCGGTTAGCTCAGATGGTTAGAGCGTGGTGCTAATAACGCCAAGGTCATGGGTTCGATCCCCTTACTGGCCATTGTTTGATTTTAGAAAATTCCACCGACTGGTAATTTTAACAGGAAGACCTTGCCAAAAGAAAACTTTCCAGCCGTCATCATCGTCCTCAAAGCTGACCTGAAGGGATGGTTGAAGAAAAGACGTTCGAAGTCAACGTTGAACAACCGGGACACGAATTTGGGGCTTGTCGTCAGTCTCGCTGGATTGACTAAAGAACACCAGCTGCTTGACATTGGTGTCAACAGGGCATACAAAGTTGGACTGCGAACTGTGTGGGAACAGTGGATGATAGAAGACGAACACACGTTCACCAAGACAGGGAGACAATGCCGAACAACATACGCCTCTATCTGCCAGAGGATCGTAAATGCCTGGCCTGATATATCAGTCTCAACTGTAGTCCAAGCTTTCAGAGAGGCAGGAATCATCATTGAACTGCCAGACAACAGCAGCGACACTGACTCGAATAATGATGACTTTGACCAGACGGAGTCGGGCATGTTGGATGCTGTATTCGCCCGACTGTTCAATTCAGACACTGAAGAAGAAGAATTCCAGGGATTTGTGGATGAGGAATGAACTGATAAAGTGAGCTTTTCCTGTTTCTCTTTACCACTGAACAAGGTTGGTCATATTGTGAATCTGGACATTAAAGTTTGAACAACGTTGAGTTATTGGGTTATTGTTATATTGTTATTGCTTTGCACTGTTTTGAGACTTCCTATATTCCAATATATATATTTATAACTATATATGTGTCGTTTATTCAGTCTTCACAACAAAGATTCCCCAGTGCGTGGCATACAGCCTCTATTTAATGAGTCACACCTGTGTGTCCCTACCCATCATCCCACTGGCTAAGACACCACACCCCCAAGCACCCGCTACAGTATGCCGATATATGGAGTCAGTTTTAAAATAGGCCATTCATTCAAGGTGCGTCTTATAATCAGATGCACCTTATAGTGTGGAAAATACGGGAACCTTCAGTGAAACCAGTGATTCTTCTGTCGCCTCTGGGACTCTGCACCTGCTGGCACTCTACGTTGTGTCTGCTTGGATGCGTGTGCAGCGCGGAGAGAAAAGACACTGGCCAGCGTTCGAAGATTCTGTTTTTTCGAAACACGACTCGCATTAGTCCACCACAACCACAAAACAAACAACCAGTCTTTCATTTACAAAAAAAAAAAAATGAAACACTATTGTTTGACTTCATGAGAAGAATATTTACTCAGTGCATGCCACACATTTCATCACAACTTTTCTCGTCTGTATTGCTCAAGAAAGATGTTTCCAAGTAGCTGTGATCGTATAGTGGTTAGTACTCTGTGTTGTGGCCGCAGCAACCCCGGTTCGAATCCGGGTCACGGCACTCTGCTTTTCTTTTTTTTCATTCAAATCTGCAGGTGCAAGTTTTTTTGTCAAACCGATCTGGAGCACACAGTGGAACCAATGGGGTTAGTTTGATGCTGCTTGTTTGGTTGAAACAAATAGCTGCACCCACATGGCCCTTTAGGTATTTAGTTTGACGCCCCAGATGAAATATGAATTAGTGTCAGTAGAAGAGAGAGAGCTGCTGACTTCCATGAAGATTTGAACTGACAGAATGAATCTACATCAAAAGTCATATACTTATGGCTTAGTTTAACCAGTTTAACCAGTAATTCTTCTGTCGCCTCTGGGACTCTGCACCTGCTGCCACTCTACGTTGTGTCTGCTTGGATGCGTGTGCAGCGCGGAGAGAAATGAGACTGGCCATCAAAATCCATATATTAGATATAAGATATTTTGGGTGCTTGTGTCTACATTTACCGAGGTGTTTTTTGTTCAGTTATTTTAACTTAGGTACTTAGTTTTTTTATTATTTATTATTCTTTGGTGAGGAATTGCAGTTGTGGAAGATCACAGAAACTGTACGCGATACAAATTCTGATAACATTCAGGATTGTTGATGCAAATGCTCGCCCCTAAACTGGATACTTTTTTCTCTCTCTCATGACATTAGAATCTGTATATATCAACACTGTATTTGCCAGGGGAAATAAATGTGACAGATTTTAGAAAAGTCTTCAGCGCTTTAGAAGCAATGAAAGAGAGCAAGAATGGGAAACGTGACCTTACAATGGGGCAGAGAAAAAGGTTTGTCAGAAGTGGGATTCGAACCCACGCCTCCATTCAGAGACCAGAAGTCCCGTGGTTAGGAAGGTTTATCACCTTGAGTCTGGCGCCTTAGACCACTCGGCCATCCTGACAACTGACCTGCAGGGAGTGTGGAGACGATGTGGTTCCATCTTCTCAAAGCACTTCATGATGGTGGATGCCAGTGCAACGGGGCGAAAGTCGTTCAGACACGTGCTGGTCGGTTTCTTGGGCACAGGAATAATTATGGCATGAAACATGGGGGGACGACCGCCTGGATCAGAGAGGTGTTGAAGATGTCTGTGAGCACTTGGACAGCTGGTCTGCACATTCCTTCAGCAGTTGTCCAGGAATGTTGTCAGGGCCTGCAGCTTTACTTGCGTTCACCTTCCTCAGAGTTCTCTGCACCGTAGCGGTGTCCAGTCTGAGCGTCTGTTCGTCAGGGTGGGGGACAGCTTTCCTCGCAGGCTTGGTATTAAGAGCTTCAAACCTTCCAAAGAAGTTATTCAGCTCATTGAGGAAGCTGATGTCGTCACGGCAGGGAGGGGGAGGGGCTTTATAGCCTGTGACCGTCTGGATGCCCTGCCACAGTTGCTTGGTGCTGCTGGCATTCTGAAAGAAGCCTTGGACCTTCCGACTGTGGGCGTGCTTTGCTGCCCGGATTTCGCGATTCAGATTCGCTCTCGCTGATCTGAATGCCGTTCCATCTCCAGATTTGACGACATTTCGCTCCCTCAGTCTATCACACACCTCTTTCGTCATCCAAGGCTTCTGATTGGCCCGAGTGACGATGGTCTTGTTGACTGTGACTCTCTCCATGCACCACTGGATGGAGCCAGTCACCACTGACGCGTACTCCCCCACGTCTGTTTGCTGATTGCAGTCCATAGCAGCATCCTTGAACATGCTCCAGTCAGTACGCTCGAAACAGTCCTGAAGGGCTGACATGGCTCCCTCTGGCCACACTCTCACTGTCCTCACCACTGGTTTCTCTCTGATGAGCAGGGGCTGGTATGCAGGGACCAGCAACACAGAGAGATGATCTGAGGAGCCGAGGTGAGGACGAGGGACAGCTCTGTACGCCTTCTTGATGTTGGTGTAGACCAGGTCCAGGGTGTTCTCCCCACGAGTAGCGAAGTCCACATGCTGGTGTAAGGCTGGAAGCACAGTCTTCATATTGGCCTGGTTAAAGTCCCCTGCCACAATGAAGACACTCTCCGGGTGTGTGGACTGCACGTCGCTGATGGCTTGATGGAGGACACTCAGGGCCTGTTTGCAGTCAGCGCTTGGAGGGATGTACAGGGCCACCACTGTGACGCTGGTGAAATCACGGGGCAAGTAGAAGGGTCTACATTTCACAATCAGAAACTCTATGTCCACACAGCAGTGACTGGAGACCAGAGTTGTGTTGATACACCAGTTGTTGTTGATGTAGATGCAGACACCCCCGCCCCGGGTTTTACCTGTAAGCACGTGGTTCCTGTCCGCCCTGAACACTGTTAGCCCTTCCAGGCTAATGGCGGTGTCCGGGACAGAAGAGTTCCGTGTCTCCCTTCGGGTGTTCAAGTCCAGTTTCAAATAGTCCAGTTTGTTTTCTAGCGAGCGCACGTTAGAGAGCAGGACCGACGGGAGCGGCGAGCGGAACGGGTTAGCATTTAGCTTAGCACTTAGCTTAGCCTTAATTCCGCCGCGGCAACCGCGCTTCTGCTTCCTCTCGCACCGCTTCCGATGTCCCCCGTGATGATGATCCCTGCTGCTGGGGAGGGGCTTCGCTCTGCTGTAGGTTTCTGAATCTGACTGGCGGGGCTTCGCTATGCTGTAGATCCTTGGATCCGACCGGTGGAACAGACCGAGGTCGTGTAGCGTCGTCCGTGTCTCCGCGCTAACGGGATAAAAGCCGTTGAAATCCCTCAGATTAATGATCGTTTGCCGGTCATATCCTAATAAACGCATTGCGCCGTTTCCACTGTTTGTTCGTTCGTTCGTTGATTGTTTCATTTTCATTGTATTATACATACATTTGGCTTTGTTACCGGGAGCCTCAGTAGCCGCTGCCTGACAAGGCGCCGCCATCAAAGTCAATGATGCAAAGTCAAACATGCAGTGAGATGAGGTTTTTGGCCGACTCAGTTTGGCTCCTCAGCTTCTCTATTTCTTTAAGTCCATGTCAGCTCAAGATATGTATCTACTCAGTTCCACTCCGCACATAAATTGATGCATCAGTCAAAATATAGCAGTTGTGAGTGTTATGAATGTGGGTTGGAATACTTGAGCTTCATTTTCTAAACGTTGTGATGTCTGCCTGCCCAAGGCATTTGCAGCAAGGAACACAATTGGTGGCAATGGCCATGAAAATGCATTGTCCTTCATATGGTACCTGAAGGACACGGAGCATGGACTGTGCTGATGGACTTGAAGGAGGTGGTTGAAATAGTACTGTGCCCGGTATTCACGGAAGAATCAATTCAGGATTTGCACAGGAAGATACTGGACCACCGAAACATTTCAAACTCCGGCCTCAACATCATGACATTGAACACTACCCTGACCTGATAGGGTGTTCTGGCACCGTTGTTCATTTATGGAGCGTAGGATTTGAGGGTAAACACCGCATTTTCTTTATATATATAGATACAACTGTGAAACTTCTCTCATGTTAACTGTTAAATACATATATAGTCACAGTTAACATAATATCATTGGCCAGTATGGGGATCGAACCCATGGCCTTGGCGTTATTAGCACCACGCTCTAACCATCTGAGCTAACCGGCCAGTTGCAGGAGTTATTGTATTGCTGTTCTGGAGATAAGGAGAGGAGCGAGGGAACAAGTTGAACAAAGGACCTTTGGTGTTGAAGTCCTGCATAAATGAAGAAGAGAAAGATCATCACTGAGGCTCAAAGATGATGAAGGAGATAGTCAGATGTGGCAGTGGAATTAGGGCTGATCAGGGATTGAACTCACAGTTGCTGCATCGAAGCTAAAGTTCAAACATCAGTCTCTGACAAGTACCATGCATTAGCAGTCAGACCATGCAACAACAGCTGTTGACCGTAATACATGACTTTCATGGTTCAGCCAATATTGAGGGACTCACTAGTAATCCCAGCTCCACGCTGTGGAGAAGATAGTTTTCAGAGGTGGTTTTATTGAGTTGCTCAATGCGCTCGCTGCATGGAATAACTGAACACATTTTCAGGCACATGCTTTGGTTCCTGCATACAAATGAAATGCTGTCAAATATATCTGTAAAAACACTCAAACACTCTGAACTTTGCTCTTTGGCAACCTTAAATCACAGCATCTACTCTGCCTCTCACTGAGGATGTCCAGAGACTTCACAGACATCTGGTAAAGATGCTGATGTGGCATCTGAAAACTTGGCAAAGACGCCTTCGCCTAAATTGTTGTTGTGGGGTTCCTGAAGAGAATGAGTTCTTGTTTGCCAGACCACAATGTCTGACCTCTGATTGTTTGAGGACACAACCCAGTGAGCCAAAATATCCAAATTATTACTGGCTGTGGCAAAAGGGTCTCTGGCGAATCTTCAGGGGAAATTGAACGAAGGTTGCCATTTCACTTTCTTATTGATTGCTACTGTCAAAGTGAGATTTACAATGAAGTGATTCTGCCTCACGATGCAGCTGCTCGACCGGACCTTCTTGTGTGCGCTACACCTCCAGAACCTCGCGAACAATATGGCATTCCTGGCAGCAGTGTTCGAACCGAAGGGCTTAGTGAAGGAGCAATTGGAGTGTACTCAGACGACTGCAGCGGCTTTTCCAAAGATGTCACTCACTGTCTCCATGGACGGAGTTAGGATCCGCTCACTTTCCCAGATGGCAGCGCGCAATATCTGGCTCTCCAGTACAACGCTGAAGGAAGCAGATAGACAGACTGGTTGGAGCACCCAATTCCAACGACACCCTGGTGCGCAAAGGTTCTGGAGCTGCTGGAGAGACTTGATCTTGTTTTTTAAAGCCAACCATGTCCATCATTAGAGGGAACTGAAACAATGAAAGGAGGAAAAAAAAAGAATCACCATAACCTCCCTATTCTTAATGGAATTTAGCATCACAACATATACAGTATGCATTGGGAAAATATGAACATAAACTTAATATTGGTTCTGGACTCAAAAGTTGCAAAATACACAGAAAATTATGATTAATAAAAGTGTAATAAAAACATTGATGACGACTCAACTTCAAAAACTTTTGGCGTGGAAGGAATGAAAGTGTCATGACCTGGATTTGAACCAGGGTTGCGGCAGATTACTGACCACTATACGATCACGGCTGCCAGGACCCATGTGTCTTACACAATAGAAGAAGCCACCTCACCACATTTCTCTCACATTAGTGTTGACCAGAAAAGTTATGTGGCATGCACTGCAGAAATACTGTTCTCATGTTTTACTTTTGCATCATGAATGAAAGATTAGCCCGAGCTAGCCAGGAGTCGAACCTGGAATCTCCTGATCCGTAGTCAAGCGCGTTATCCATTGCGCCACTAGCCCTATGTTTTGTTCAATTCCATGTGAACTGACTTGAGTGAAAGTTGGGTATCAGATGCCTCACAACATTCCAAAGCAGTTCAACCCCAGTGCCAGAATGAAAAGAAACTTTCTGTGCTTGAATCCTTGAAGCCTTGGGTGAACCACCTCCTGACAATGGTGCCTCCCCTGCCATCTAAGTTTGACTCGCTTAGCTCAATACACATCGACGGATCATCAATTGAACTCATATGACGTCTCTGTCCGAAATGATTCCTAAAAGTCTGCAATCCTCAGAGACTATCCCATGAGCCCAAGAATCCACTTTTGAAGGGCAACTTCTAATCTTTTCATCATCTGCCTTTCAATGATGTATCAATAAATCAACTGCAAAACAGATCCAGCCACATATCAGGTCCCACACCAGGACTCACAATCAACTGATGACAGTCTTCACACACCTGGTTGGTGAAAAGGAGACTGGTTGGGACAAAAACCTGCACCCACTGTGGCTCTTTGAGGACCAGTGTGAGACCCCTGGTCTCGGGTGTCTCTCTCTCTTACCCACTGTAAAGGTAGTGTTAGCATTTGTCCATGAATCTTTATCTTTATTTGCATCAATGTATCTTGAAAAGTTGACTCTGGCTAGCAGGCCAACTTCTGAGGACTCAAGAGAGGAATGTGTTACAATGTCTGAGTGATTTGGGTGGAACAAGAGGCAGGTGGCATGTTGAGTCCTCCTCATCCATCTGGGCTGCAGAGCCTATGTGCAAGACAGAGAACATCCTATCGTCCATTGTGTCAGGACAATGGTGTGTCCAACCTGGATTTGAGCAAGCTAAAATGTTGCACCCAACGTGGGGCTCGAACCCACGACCCTGAGATTAAGAGTCTCATGCTCTACCGACTGAGCTAGCCGGGCTCCATGGTGTGTTGTCTGACTGAGAGAACTTCGACTTTCTAGCCAGTAATCGGATTAAGCTGTTTACATTCAAATTCAAAAATGCACAGCAAATAACATGATGAATACAACACTTTAAAAACGCATGTGCTGAGTCAAGACAACCACACAGCAACTGGTTCAGAGTCACATGCTTTAAACAACTCCAGTCAAAAGTGCAAATATACTGTAAACTATAGTTGGCACCATTTACTCTTTGCCCACAAAGATCTTCAGGAATAATTCCCCGAATAATCCCTTCGTCCTTTTCAGGCATTGTTCACAATATATTTAAGGTTCAGATTTAGAAAGAGTTATGTGTTTACGTTTTTTCCTTTCATCACACTTCTTCTTGAACTTAGTCATTGTCCAGCCTTAACACTGCAGGTCCTGAGTTGCAATTGTGATGAGATGTCTCTTTGCAATCCTCCTCATGGATGGGAATGTTGCTTCATGTATTTTCTACCAAAGAAGTGGGTCTCCATTCCATGCACTTGATCTTTCCACTGAGTCACACTGCTTTTCATTGACCGCACAAGCCTCGTTGGCGCAGTAGGCAGCGCGTCAGTCTCATAATCTGAAGGTCGTAAGTTCGAGCCTCACACGAGGCACTGTCTTTCTGAAAAGTTATATGGATTTCCATTTATTTAAGTTTTGGGGGACAAGCTTTGCAACATGACTCCTACCACGACCTTCATTTATGGTATGTTTCCACGGAGCGGTATGTGTCCATTGTCCCCTCTTCCCAGACATCAGGAAAGTTGTGGATGATGTTTGCGACCGACACCAGCACGATGTAGGACGGACGACTCCAGAACACGAGAAAAGTCTCTTTTGTGCTCTGATCACTTATATGTGTGCAAAACAGGTCATTGACGTCAGAAGACGGTCACCAGTTCTCAGATGTTAATGAAACAATGATTGTGTTGAAGTGTTGGTATGTTCAAAGGCTGAACAACAGAAGCAACGTTTCTGTTGTTTCAACATCATATAATTGTTGATTTCATGGTGACAATGCTGTGTTTTAGCAGCTAAATGTTGTGATATCTGCCTTGCACGACCACAAACTTCACTCCTGTTTTGTGACAGCTTTACACTTCCAAATCCCAGCTACAGTTAATGATGTGATCACCCTCTTCCTAAACTACCTCATTTATTCCAGGT
The DNA here is from genome assembly GCF_027744825.2 of Synchiropus splendidus. Lineage (NCBI taxonomy): Eukaryota > Metazoa > Chordata > Actinopteri > Syngnathiformes > Callionymidae > Synchiropus > Synchiropus splendidus. The sequence goes on from NC_071343.1 coordinate 20,144,660, forward strand.
ACGTCCCATATGGTGTCGCTGTTTGGCCCCTGGTATGGGAACCACATCGGGACGCTCCGATCGATCAGTCACCATGATCCTGATCAAGCCATAAACCCCTTTGGGTGGACTCCTGTCCCATAGGTCGTCGTATTCCTAGTTCTTGCCCAGGACAACCAGCGTTGACTATTAGCTTGGAGCTTCTGACCTTGTGCTGCCACTTTGACTGAACATGTGTAATACGTGCTTTTGACAGAGATTTGAATGCAAAACACTGACACAAGATTTCAGCATCAGAGCGATTCACTGTCACCATTGGTATTTATGTCCAACTGTTTTGGGACACAAGCTTTGCAACACTACTAAGTGATGCGAGCCATGTGACAACACAATGTCCATGTGATCAGTACAATGAGGTTTGGGACAAAGAAGTGGAAGACAGTGTTGATCGATGCAGAGATGAAATGGTGGAACCTTTTGCTCTCATTCTCTTTATTCATTTATTCCCTAAAGCACTGCTACCATCTTTCTTTCACACTCTCTCTTTGCTGAAAAACACATAGCTATCACTGACTTCAGTCACACAATCCTTCTGCACAATCTTCAAACCTTGAAAACTGAAAGCGTTTGTTCACAGATCCGCATTTTCTTGTGTATCAGCATGTCTCTGTGGCGCAATAGGTTAGCGCGTTCGGCTGTTAACCGAAAGGTTGGTGGTTCGAGCCCACCCAGGGACGTGACCTGCTTTATCTTGCAGTAAAAACTTCATTCATGTACTCACTCTGACAGACAGGATGTTGATCAAATACAGCCCTTTGTGACAAAACAGGCGTCACCAAACTGTCCCAGAGAGGGCTGCAGGTTTTTCTTCCAACTGAGCACAGACAGTTTAACCAATCACGTGTCAATTTGGAGACCCCAACTCTTAACCATCGTTCCATGAACATATGTGAACCTGGGATCATCTTCTGTTATTATGATTATTATTATAAATATAATATCCACACAGACAGTCCCTTGTCCCATGATCATAGACATGGTTCATCATACCTGAAGCTGTGTGTGCATGGTACTACTTGTGCTGTTTGAGCATTTGATTTTGTAAGTAGCGATTGCTTGAGCACCGGCTCCGCCGTCTTCAACCTAGCGTCCACAACAACTTGGGGACACTCCACCTCGACAATTGACCTACTTTGGGGATGTGTTCGAATCAGGCAGGTGACTAGTCACAACATGAGCAAGCAACCAGCGACTGACGATTGGCGCGACTGTGACTGAAAAGTAGCCGGCGGTGTGAACGTACCATCAGTGTTCGACTTCTTCATTACACAGAGAGTTGTATCCTTAAACACATTTAGTTGCAGGCCGGTTAGCTCAGATGGTTAGTGCGTGGTGCTCATAACGCCAAGGTCATGGGTTCGATCCCCATACTGGCCATTATCTTATTTTAGAAACTTCCACCCGAATGTATTAAAGGAACGAAATACTGCTTCTCACGACAGTTCTCGCCTGCCAGACTAATGGCCAGAAACTTCCATCCATAGCTATTTTCAGTTACAACTATTTGTAATTGAAAATAACCTATTTAAAGTTATTAAGGTTATTTTAAGATTAAATAACCTATTTAAATAAACAATTTCTATTACAACAGTAGCATATGAATCCATCTTGAAATCTCGATATGCATGATGGAATCTGAAGTGATGGGTTGATGGTTCAAAGCCACACAGGGATAGCACGCAGTCGTACGACTTCTCAGAAACGCCTGGATAGCTCATTTCCGGAGGTGTTTTTTGTTACTTTTCTTTTCAGTTGCAAGTTATTTTAACTAAGCTACTTAGTTATTCTTTATTATTCTCCGGTGAGGAATTGGGGTTAAGGAAGATCACAGAAACTGTACGTGATCCAAATTCTGATTAGATTCAGGATTGTTGATGGAAATGCTCGCCCCTAAACTGGATACTTTTTTCTCTCTCTCATGTCATTTGAATCTGAATATATTTGCACTGTATTTGCCAGGGGGAAATAAATGTGACAGATTTTAGAAACGTCTTCAGCGCTTTAGAAGCAATAAAAGAGAGCAAGACTGGGAAACGTGACCTTACAATGGGGCAGAGAACAAGGATTTGTCAGAAGTGGGATTCGAACCCACGCCTCCATTCAGAGACCAGAAGTCCCATGGTTAGGAAGGTTTATCACCTTGAGTCTGGCGCCTTTGACCGCTCGGCCATCCTGACAACTGACCAACAGAAGGTCGTCAGCAGCTGCATAGAACCTGGAATAACCACTTAAAACCTGCAAAGTTCAGTGATCACAGCATTGAGCAATTTTTTTGGATTATTTAAATTATGTTTTGCTCTTTTCATCTGACATTTATTCAGTAATTAATGTGCTTTCACCGCTCAAATGATGATTTTGTTTTTGCAACACAAACCTTTTCACGAATGAAAGCAACATCTTTGTCGTGTTACGGTGTGTGAATATAAAAGTAGTGGCCTCATCACTACATTTAAGTTTACAAATAGAAAAGGTTTATTTCTATCCATTATTACACAGCAGCACCAGGTGTCACTTGTTTATCAAGGATAAAACTACTTTGAGAACAAATTACATTGGAGCATTAGAGTGCAGTTTACACGCTCCATCCACAGCTCCTTTTGGGATTCAGTTTGACACCTGCGTATTACAGGTATCAAGTGGGTCCACATTGACACAATGGGTAGAAACGGTTTTGAATTCAACCTCCAGTGTTCATGTGGAAACCAGTTACACATACTCCAGTACTTCATCTGTGATGTTCATTCTCACCTTCCTCACGCATCAATAGGGTCATTTGCATTCAGACGCCTCCAACAGATCATGTACGGTAGCAACAGTCCCTATAAGAACGGGTGAATTAATTTTATATTTCCTTGCATGTTTTATATCCATGATAAAAAAAGGTAATTGTTGGGGTTGAACCCATGATCACAATGTTATTAGCAACCCTCATTTTGACTGGAGACATTCTGCAGACCTGTCCAATGAAGAACAACATATTGGATGGGACTGAAGGCTCACAGTGATGTGAAGAAAAGCAAAGTACCGTGACCGGATTCAAACCGGAATTTCTGTGGCCACAACGCAGAATACGAACATTGACATGATCACGGCTGCTTGGAAACATCTTTCTTGACCAATACAGAGTTGTGATGAAATGTGTGGCATGCAATGTGCAAACATTCTTCTCATGGAGTCAAACAGTGTTTCATTTCTGTGTCATGAATGAAAGATTGGTTGTCCATGTGTTTGTTTGCAGTTGTGGTGATTTGAAAAGTAAAATGTCAAGTCATCAGTGTTGCGGTTTCTGCTCGTAGACCACTTATTCCTCGATCTTCCGTTATCATCAGTAAAATGTTCTGGTCGTCCATAAAAGAGTAATACAACAGTCGTTCTTTGTATTTTCCCTTTTATTCTTCGTATCACACTCGTCTTGCCGTTTTCGCGTTCGGTTCTCAACAACAACCCTCGTGCTGGGTAGAAACCTATGTATGAAAAGTAAAGTAATAAGAAAAACAGGAAGGGATGTGCATGTCCGGTGAATTGTTTCACAATAAAAGTAAACAACATCACATCGACAGGAATATACATCATAACTAAATATGCTATGAAAACACATAATCCAACAATCATCTTCGAGCCTTCGCCTGCCGGCAAATATACTGGTGTTTTGGAAGGAAGATTTACTCCTTTAATCCATTTGAAGTGGCGTTATGAAGATTTCGATTGGGCATGTGAAGGTTCAGAACAGCTTTTGGTGCTCATCTTGACTGGAGACGATGTGCCTGATAAAAGCATCGCCTGAACAGGGACTTGAACACTGTACCCTCAGATTAAAAGTCTGATGCTCTACCGACTGAGCTATCCAGGCTCTGTACATGGGTCGTGGTGTGGAAGCAGGGGACGTTGCGCATCATCGGTTCAACTCACGCTTTGCAACGCAACAGTATTGGTTGAGACTGACGTATCAGCCCAGACATTTACGATCCACTGGCAGATAGCAATTGTACAGGTCTAGACAACTGAAGGATGAGACCACTTAGCTCTGTGTTTGAGTGACAGACAGCAAACAGACACACAAACATAACACATTGAAGGAAAGATTTGACTCTGGGTGCATTGTGTGGGCACAAGGATGTAGGACAATTTCGTCTTTAATTCATTTCCAAAAACTGTACTGAGGCTCCCGACACCCAATCTAACCCCCTGATAACACCTCTTAAAATGTACTCAAGGAATGAAATACTGCTTCTCCATCATCAGTGAACCTCAGTGTTGTCTTTCTCTTCTTCTTTGGATGAGCATTTGAGTCTCAGATTCCCAGCAACGGTTTCAATCAGGTCAACCGGACTAGTAATAGTCAAATAATACGTTTCGCCTCCTATCCAGAAGGCTTCGTCAGGTCTAACAGTTTCATACAAGGCCACACCACCCAGCTGTTGGTTCAGATATGTGGATGACACCTGGGTCCTAATCTAAAAGGATGAAGTAGAACCCTTCACACAACACATCAACTTGGCAGACGGACACATCAAATTCACCCAAGAAGATGTGGAAAACAACAGACTACCTTTTCTGGACTGTGCTGTAAACATCGGAGCAGATTCACATCAGGAATGCCCTTCAAAAATGTGGCTACCCCAACTGGGTCTTGACCACAACATCAAAAGGTAACACAAAAGACTAAGAAAACAATGTCCAGCGCAGTAACAGCATTGTTATTCCCTATGTGGCCGGGGTCTCTGATAAACTCCAAAGGATCTTTAGCAAACATGAAGTCCGGGTTCAGTTCAAACCATGCAACACCTTAAGACAGAAACTCGTCCATCCCAAGGACAAAACGCCTCACCACAAAAGGAGCAATGTGGTTTATGCAGTCCAGTGCAGCCAAGAGTCCCAGACCTTTACATTGGAGAAACTAAACAACCTCTCCACAAATGAATGGCCCAACACAGGAGAGCCAACTCCTCTGGACAAGACTCTGCAGTCCATTTACATATAGAGGACAAGAAACACACCTTTGAAGACAGCACTGTCTGCATTTTGGCAAAAGAAGACCCCATTAGCATAATGCTGACTCTTGTCACCCATCACATTGGACTGGCTCCACCCCTGTCCATCAACATCTTGTCCCATTCAGATGGCCTGATATAAGCCTGAACTCCAACCGATTCTCATGCTCTACCGACTGAGCTAGCCGGGCCACTTAGGTCAGAAAAGTTCCGAAACTAGCGGATGTCTGGACCCATCTTGAAATCCTAACACGCATGAAAGAAAATTAATTGGTAGGTTGGTAGTTCAAACTCACACAGGTATAGACCCCGTTTGCACAACTTTTCAGAAGAGCAAGGAGGTGTTTTTTGTTACTTCTCTTTTCAGTTGCAAGTTATTTTAACTAAGCAACTTAGTTATTCTTTATTATTCTCCGGTGAGGAATTGCAGTTGTGGAAGATCACAGAAACTGTGCATGATACAAATTTTGATTAGATTCAGGATTGTTGATGGAAATGCTCGCCCCTAAACTGGCTACTTTTTTTCTCTCTCATGACATTAGAATCTGTATATATCAACACTGCATTTGCCAGGGGAAATAAATGTGACAGATTTTAGAATAGTCTTCAGCGCTTTAGAAGCAATAAAAGAGAGCAAGACTGGGAAACGTGAACTTACAATGGGGCAGAGAAAAAGGATTTGTCAGAAGTGGGATTCGAACCCACGCCTCCATTCAGAGACCAGAAGTCCCATGGTTAGGAAGGTTTATCACCTTGAGTCTGGCACCTTAGACCGCTCGGCCATCCTGACAACTGACCTTCAGAGTGTTGTCAGCAGATTCATAGAAACTGGTATAACCAGTTAATGCAAAGTTCAGCGATCACAGCTTTGAGCAAATCTTTTTCCTCTTTATATTGATGATTGAATTCATATTTTGCTCTTTCCATCAGACTTTTGTGTGCAAAGTAACTAATGTAGATTTAACTCTCAAATGATGATTTTGTTTTTGCAACACAAACCTTTTCACGAATGAAAGCAACATCTTTGTTGTGTTACGGTGTGTGAATATAAAAGTAGTGGCCTCATCACTACATTTAAGTTTACAAATAGAAAAGGTTTATTTCTATCCATTATTACACAGCATCACCAGGTGTCACTGGTTAATCGAGGATAAAACTACTTTGAGAACAAATTACATTCTAGCATTTTATATTTCCTTGCATGTTTTACATCCATGATAAAAAAAAAGGTAATTGCAGGGGTAGAACCCATGATCACAATGTTATTAGCAACCCTCATTTTGACTGGAGACATTCTGCAGACCTGTCCAATGAAGAACAACATATTGGATGGGACTGAAGGCTCACAGTGATGTGAAGAAAAGCAAAGTACCGTGACCGGATTCAAACTGGAATTTCTGTGGCTACAACGCAGAGTACTAACATCGACACGATCACAGCTTCTTGGAAACATCTTTCTTGAGCAATACAGACAAAAAAGTTGTGATGAAATGTGTGTCATGCACTGTGCTAATATTTTTCTCGTGGAGTCAAACAGTGTTTTATTTCTGCGTCATGAATGAAAGATTGGTTGACCATGTTTTTGTTTGCGGTTCTGGTGGTTTGAAAAGTAAAAAGTCAAGTCATCATCTTCGAGCCGTCACCCGCCCACAAATATAATGGTGTTTAGGGAGGAAGATTTACTCCTTTAATCCATTTGAAGTGGTGTTATGAAGATTTAAATTGGGCATGTGAAGGTTCAGAAAAGCTGTTGGTGTTCATCTTGACTGGAGACGATGTGCCTGATAAAACCATCGCCTGAACAGGGACTTGAACCCTGGACCCTCAGATTAAAAGTCTGATGCTCTACCGACTGAGCTATCCAGGCTCTTAACATGGATCGTGGTGTGGAAGCAGGGGACGTTGCGCATCATCGGTTCAGCGCACGCTTTGCAACGCAACAGTATTGGTTGAGACTGATGTATCAGCCCAGACATTTACGATCCACTGGCAGATAGCAATTGTACAGGTCTAGACAACTGAAGGATGAGACCACTTAGCTCTGTGTTTGACTGACACACAAACATAAAGGATTGAAGGAAAGATTTGACTCTGGGTGCATTGTGTGGGCACAAGGATGTAGGACAATTTCGTCTTTAATTCACAAAAACTGTACTGAGGCTCCCGACACCCAATCTAACCCCCTGATAACACCTCTTAAAATGTACTCAAGGACTGAAATACTGCTTCTCCATCATCAGTGAACCTCAGTGTTGTCTTTCTCTTCTTCTTTGGCTCAGAATTTGAATCTCGCAGCAAAGGTTTGAATCAGGTCAGCCGGACTAGTAACAGTCAAATAATACGTTTCGCCTCCTATCCAGAAGGCTTCGTCAGTTCTAACAGTTTCATACAAGGCCACACCACCCAGCTGTTGGTTCAGATATGTGGATGACACCTGGGTCCTAATCTAAAAGGATGAAGTAGAACCCTTCACACAACACATCAACTTGGTAGACGGACACATCAAATTCACCCAAGAAGATGTGGAAAACAACAGACTACCTTTTCTGGACTGTGCTGTAAACATCGGAGCAGATTCACATCAGGAATGCCCTTCAAAAATGTGGCTACCCCAACTGGGTCTTGACCACAACATCAAAAGGTAACACAAAAGACTAAGAAAACAATGTCCAGCGCAGTAACAGCATTGTTATTCCCTATGTGGCCGGGGTCTCTGATAAACTCCAAAGGATCTTTAGCAAACATGAAGTCCGGGTTCAGTTCAAACCATGCAACACCTTAAGACAGAAACTCGTCCATCCCAAGGACAAAACGCCTCACCACAAAAGGAGCAATGTGGTTTATGCAGTCCAGTGCAGCCAAGAGTCCCAGACCTTTACATTGGAGAAACTAAACAACCTCTCCACAAACGAATGGCCCAACACAGGAGAGCCAACTCCTCTGGACAAGACTCAGCAGTCCATTTACATCTGGAGGACAAGAAACGCTCATTTGAAGACAGCAATGTTCACATTTTGACTGGTGGTTTGAAAGAGGAGTAAAAGAGGCCATTTTTGTCAAAGTGGAAAATCCCTCTCTAAACAAGACAGAGACACCATCTTTCATTCTCATACAATGCTGTCCTGAACACCCTGCCCAGGCAGATTTAGCCATTGATCTAGACCTGGACAGGTCCTTCACACCTGTGCAGTGTGGATTCAACATCTGAATAGCCTCAATTCCCACCTGGGCTACATTCAGCATTTGCATTAATGGCCCATCAATACCCATCCTCAATGGGCGGGGAGCCATTAACACATCTCCATTAGCATAATGCTGACTCTTGTCACCCATCACACTGGACTGGCTCCACCCCTGTCCATCAACATCTTGTCCCATTCAGATGGCCTGATATAAGCCTGAACTCCAACCCAGCTCAGTAGAACTGACGAAACCTCCTGGATAGGAGGCCAAACGTTTTCTTTGACTATTACTAGTCCGGTTGATCCTGATTCAAACTTTTGCTGCGTGATCACCCGGATAACTGAGCACACTCACAAACAACCTCAGATTCTTCATTCCACAGAGCGTTGTCTCTTCATTTCCAAAACACCAGTACAACAGCTCTCCTCGTGTCTGAAACACACCTGTGTCATAGCAGGCCAGTCAGCTCAAAAGCTGATGATGCATCTTATCATCTGATGTGCCTTATATATGGATCAACCGAGGCAACAACGGTAAGAACGGTAAAGAGGAAATCCACTCCCACATCCTCATCATCAAATGTCCCCTTTTGCCTGAAACAAATACGATGACTGTGAGTCTTCCTCCCCATCTCATGTGTTGTTCTTCATAATCAATTGGACAGGTCTGCAGAATGACTCCAGTCAAGATGACAGTTGCTAATAACGCCAAGGTCATTGGTTCAACCACGATACGAACCAATTTCTTATCATGCATGTAAAACATGCCAGAGAAGAAAATAAACATCACACCTTCAATGGATTGTTGTTATCGAACATGATCCATTAAAGGAGTCTGAATGCAAATGACCCTGTACGTGCATGAGAATGAACATCACAGATTATGTACAACTGGTGTCCACATGAATACAGTTTTGTTTAGATTCACACACATTCTCAATTGTATCATTGCAGTTGAATTCAAAGCCTTTGTTTCCCCTTCAGGGATTGAGTTTGACAGCACAGTTGAAACACAATTTAGTATCCATAAAACAGTGTACGTCCCCTCATTTTGGTCAGTTGCTCTCTATTGATACCTATCGATTGATTGATCAAATTCATTGCAGGAACCTCATCACGCTAAAGTTGAAAGATCATTCTGGAACAAGCCCATTCACGAGTGTGATATAGGGCAGTATGGTTACAGAGGGTGCACAGAAACTAAAACTCTCAAAGGAGTCCCTCAGATGGGGCTCATCTGGGTTTCGTACCTGGTACCTCTCGCACCTCAGGTCGCCTGCTGAGACTTTCACTCAAGGCCTCCTCACATGGTATTGAGAAAGGAAACATCTGGCTCAGAGAACAGTATAAAAACAGTCTACTGACTCAAGGTTACTCAATACTTGATACATGGATATTATGTTGTTAAGTGTTTGTCACTGAGAGTTTGTTTCTGAAATAGACAGTCACTCAATTCCAAGACTCCTGCCCCGTCTGTGACGTGGCTTGACAGCTGTGTTGGTGAGATATTTCATTTGATCTTTTTTTTTTTTTTTTTTCTTAATTCAAGTTTCAGTTTCCTCTTTCCACTCTTTCAATTCATATTTTTTCATGCGTGTCAAGATTTCAAGATGGTTCAAGAAATCCTCCAATTTTCCGATCTTAATCTCAGGGTCGTGGGTTCGAGCCCCACGTTGGGCGCAGTATTTTATCTGCCTCTAATCTGGGTGGTCTACATCCTTGTGTCCACACGATGCACCGACTGCAGAGGCAAATCTTCCCTTGTCTGTGTTACGTTTGTGTCTCTGTCACACAAACACAGAACTCCAGAACAAATCAATGTAGTACATATACCAGGACTGTAGGGGCGCTGTAATGCTCTAGCACGACGCATGTGCAAATCAGGCTTGTGCACTAAATATTAGCACTGGTGCATAAACAAATCGACCAATGAGAGACAATGGTGTTTACAGACGACACAGTTGATCTTTCATTGGAGTCAACAATGAACTACAGGTGGTCAGAGGCACGAGAGCGTGGCCGTGTGTTTCCAGTGTTTTTAGCAGCTCTGTGGTCACCTGCTTCATGCTTCAGACTGCTGAGCTGCCTCTTGTGATTCTCTGCAATGGGCCACCAGGAGAGTCAGATGTCAGATGTGGCAGTGAAATGAGGAGTGAAAGGGGATTATAGTCACAGCGGTGCATGGAAGCTAAAGTTGAGAGATTCATCTCAAACAAGAGCCACTCATTAGTGGTCAGGCCACGAAATGGCAGCATTTGACTGTAATACAGAACTTCCACCCAATATTGAGGGGCTCATGCTGGAACTCAGGATGATAAACATGGTCCTTAAACAATTAGCCAGTGAAGCATCAGAATCTTGAGCATGATTTTCATGCATGGAAGCTAGAGATCTAAAAGCATGTTTGCACAATTCCATCAGTGTCACGCAAAACTGACTGCTGGGTGGGAACTTATCGCTACAGGCAGAGGCAGAGCCTTGGAGTAAATAAAGTAATGGCGAAACCTGTTGCAGTGCATCACACATGTTCAAAGAAGTGAAGTTACATTCAGTACTACTTTTATTTTCCCCACAGGAACTGATTTTTTGCAAATCATGTTTGACTGTTGAATTATTTTTTGATTTCAAGTCACATTTGTTTTTTTCCATCTGACTTCTATTTGCTAACTACTTAATGTGCTGTACTTTTCAGGTTCAAATCATGTTTTTTTTTTTGGCACAAAAAGGTTTATTTTCCACATTTTGAGATCCCAAAATCCTTTTTCCAGATGAAAGTAACATCTTTCAAACAAAGCGTTTGGACTCCAGGTACTCAGTGGCACAGTCATTCCACTGGTCAATGTACAGGACATATGGTTGGTACAGTCCTGCTGCCGTTGCTGTGTGCCTGCAGACTGGTGACATAGCAACATTAACATTAAACCACACATCCAGCACACAGACAGGTTTACACATCAGTATTTTTGGATAAGAAAGAAATCAAACACTGTCAGTTGATGGGATCAGGGAACAAAGAAACACACAATAAGAACTAGGGGAGGAAATTTAAAAAGAGAGAACAAACAAATCATAAAACAAACAGGAAGGAAATGTTGCACTGTGCCTGTTGAAGAGAAGTTGAACAAGCACACTGCAACACACAATCACAGAACACAAGCCTCTAAAGTCAGAGACAGAGAGCAACGTGAAGGTCAGGAGGCGTGTGCACGGCTGTGCCCTCAAACAAAGACGTCCACTTTACTTCACTGATGTGATTGTTGTGGCATGATTCTGTAATGCAAATACAAGTGTATTTAACAATGTCCAGAGTCGTCACTAAACATTCATACATCCGAGTGATACAACAAACCTATGTTCAGCTTGGCTTCACACTGACGGGACACAGCAAAGACCAGCTGTCCTCAGAAGTTCCTGGCGTAACCATCAGTCTGTCTGCTGTGAATACACGGGAACAAAGGTCCACAAGATGACATTTGCTTGTGTGCATGTCATTGGAATGTCAAAATATCAAAACTGTATTTGCCAGAGGAAAGAAATGTAAGTGACAAATTTCAGAGAAGTCTTCAGCGCTTTCGCAATAAACGAGAGCAAGACTGGGAAACATGAACTGACAAAGAATGGGGCAGAGAAAAAGGATTTGTCAGAAGTGGGATTCGAACCCACGCCTCCATTCAGAGACCAGAAGTCCCATGGTTAGGAAGGTTTATCACCTTGAGTCTGGCGCCTTCGACCACTCGGCCATCCTGACAACTGACCTTCAGAAGGTCGTCAGCAGCTGCATAGAAACTGCATTAACCACTTAAAACCTGCAAAGTTCAGTGATCACAGCTTTGAGCATTTTTTTCTACTGTTTATATTGATTATTTAAATCATATTTTGTTCTTTCCATCAGACTTTTGTGTGCAAAGTAACTAATGTACATTTAACTCTCAAATGATGATTTTGTTTTTGCAACACAAACCTTTTCACGAATGAAAGCAACATCTTTGTCGTGTTACGGTGTGTGAATATAAAAGTAGTGGCCTCATCACTACATTTAAGTTTACAAATAGAAAAGCTCTATTTATATCCATTATTACACAGCAGCACCAGGTGTCACTAGTTTATCAAGGATAAAACTACTTTGAGAACAAATTACATTCGAGCATTAGAGTGCAGTTTAAATAGCATCAGTTTATTGGTTAGCAACTAGGATTGTTGAGCAAAAAGTCGCATTTAAAATAAACAGTGTTTGTACGACATTTTTCAAGTTTCCTTGTTCCTTCCTGGTTCCACATAAATTTTAAATTTTATTTTTTTTTATCAAGCAACAGCTGACTGAAATTTGGATCATTTGAACACTTCATTTATTTTCTTTGTTGCCACAGTTTCATTAAAGGAACTGGACGTTGCCCCACTTCCTCCCCCTGTCATGTCATGTCATGATCCTTCAAAACACTGTACATAGTTCACTTCAAGCCTGATGAAGATTCTGGCTCTATTCCATGACTATAAATAAATGAGTTCATGATTTTATTTTTGCAAATAAAAGGTTGTCAAGATAGAAAGGAGGCCTTTTTTTTTCTTCCCACCGTGCCTGCTGCACATTTCATCACAACTTTTCTCGTGTGTATTGCTCAAGAAAGATGTTTCCAAGCAGCCGTGATCGTATAGTGGTTAGTACTCTGCGTTGTGGCCGCAGCAACCCCGGTTCGAATCCGGGTCACGGCACTCTCCTTTTCATTTTTTTTTCATTCAAATTTGCAGGTTCAGGTTTTTTGTCAAACCGATCAGGAGCACACAGTGGAACCAATGGGGTTAGTTTGATGCTGCTTGTTTGGTTGAAACAAATAGCTGCACCCACATGGCCCTTTAGGTGTTTAGTTTGACGCCCCAGATGAAATATGAATCAGTGTTAGCAGAACAGAGAGAGCTGCTACGTTGTGTGAATATAAAAGTAGTGGCCTCATCACTACATTTAAGTTTACAAATAGAAAAGGTTTATTTCTATCCATTATTACACAGCATCACCAGGTGTCACTGGTTAATCAAGGATAAAACTACTTTGAGAACAAATTATATTAGAGTATCAGAGTGCAGTTTAAATAGCATCAGTTTATTGGTTAGGAACAAGGATTGTGGAGTTAAGTCCCATTTAAAATCCTTGTTCCTTCCTGGTTCCACATAAATTTAAAATGTACAAGTTGTTTTATCAAGCCAAACAACAGCTGACTGAAATTTGAATCATTTGGACACTTCATTTATTTTTTTTCTTTGTTTGCCACAGTTTCATTAAAGGAACCAGACGTTGCCCCACTTCCTCCCCCTGTCATGACCCTCATCCCTGCTGGGAAGATCCTGTACGTAGTTCACTTCAAGCCTGATGATGATTCTGGGTGTATTCCATGACTATAAATAAATAAGTTCATGATTTTATTTTTGCAAATAAAAGGTTGTCAAGATAGAAAAGGGTTGGGTTTTTTTTTGCACAGTGCCTGCCGCACATTTTCTAACAACTTTTCTTGTCTGTATTGGTCAGAACGTTTACAAGCAGCTGTGATCGTATAGTGGTTAGTACTTTAGTACGTTGTGGCTGCAGCATCTCCGGGTCACGGCACTCTGCTATTCTTTTTTTTTTTTTTTTTTTTTTTTTTCCATCAAATGTCCCCCTTTGGCTGAAACAGACACGATGACTGTGAGTCTTCCTCCCCATCTCATGTGTTGTTCTTCATAATCAATTGGACAGGTCTGCAGAATGACTCCAGTCAAAATGAGAGTTGCTAATAACACCAAGGTCATTGGTTCAACCCCGATACTGACCTGTTTTTTTTCACTTTATCATGCATATAAAACATGCAAGAAAGAAAAAAAAATACATCACACAACACACCTTGTTGATTGCTGTTATCCAACATGATCCATTAAAGGGGTCTAAATGCAAATGACCCTGTATGTGTGAGAATGTTCACAAGGAGGTGAGAATGAACATCACAGATTATGTCCAACTGGTGTCCACACGAATACAGTTTTGTTAAGATTCACACACACTCAATTGTATCATGCAGCTGAATTCCAAATCTTTTGTAGGTATCAGGGTGTTCAATCGAATATCAAAAGGGGTGTGTGGGAGCAGGTTTTTAGTCAAACCAATCAGGCGCACACAATCTGGTTTCTGTTGACATTAATCTGTTGATTGTCAGTTTGGTGGAAACACAAGGCCCATCAGCGATTTAATTTGACAACCCAGGTGAAACACCAATTGGTGTCAATAAAACAGGGAACGCGCTAACCTATTGCGCCTCTGAGGCATGTTTGCTGTTTTTTAACACCTGGAAGTGTCAGCCGTCTACAAAAAATGAGTAAAGTTTTTCAAACATCAAAAATCTTTCCATCTGATCTGTGAGAAACACAACACTAAAATATATGGGACCAGAGAACATTCAATCAGGATTGTGGCATGTGTGTGCATTTACTGTAAATGCATTCCATTTCGGAAGTCGTAGTAGTCGGTAGAGTGTCACTTTAAATGCAATGAAAAGGAAGCATTCAAAGAATAGGAATTAAAGAAAAATCTCCTGCTCTTCCACTCCCTCGTAGTCACAAGGATGCATTCAAGTACAAAAACATGATACTGTTTAATTTCACATGACCCTAACCCCTCACATTTTGCTTCCATGCACCACTGTGACTATAATCCCCTTTCACCCCTCATTTTACTGCCACATCTGACATCTGACTCTCCTGGTGGCCCATTGCAGAGAATCACAAGAGGCAGCTCAGCAGTCTGAAGCATGAAGCAGGTGACCACAGAGCTGCTAAAAACACTGAACACACGGCCACGCTCTCGTGCCTCTGACCACCTGTAGTTCATCGCATTACACGCTCCCGGGCTAGTGAGGCTTTTTGTCAAGTACAACAATGGTCAACGACAGCACTGTCTGTCGTTTGTATGCGGTCATCATTGTGTCTTCTACCCTCTGTCATCGTGCTAGAGCATAACCTTTCGAAGAAGTACCAAGTCTATACAGTCATGATACCTTAAAAAAATGACCTCATGGTATTCAACTTTGTGAAAGGACAATAGTTTCCACGGGCAGTTTGCACATCTAAACTGTTGTCTTCTGTATATTTAAAGACTATTGTAACGTGTGATCTTATTTTGTCTGTGTATTAAAAAAAAAAAAAAAAAATCTGCACTCATAGTAATTTAATAAACATTTTGAGGAAAAGACAATAGTGTACAAGACAATTGTCCATGAAACCCATTGAGGTGTAAGACAATTTCTTGCCTTTGGTCACTACACACCACAAGCAATGCTAGGGTGTTACTTTAAGGTCCATTGGGGAGGGAGTCCAGCTCTCAGCTATACTTTTCTTTCGCAGGATCTGATTTAAGACTCTGATAATGAGCCATTGCTTGAGGATTGGACAGCAGTGTGAGAGGGATGTTTCGCTTTAATAATGTGACAAGAAACTCAGATCAACCCTGGGGTAATGATGAATTGGCTTCTCATACGGGAGGGAAAGGGACTTGAATATATCAATCACATGAGCCTTTGACAGCATTTCCTTCATACATAAGTTCACCATTCATATTCCTACCATCACCATTTTTGGATATCCTCTGGATAATGTATTCAGCATTTCTTCGAGCTTTTGACGGAAGGCTATTTAGAATATCCTTACCCAAGTCATCTGTCAGACAGGGTTTTTAGAATGCTTTTCAATGTGACCGTTCGACCGAGTCGTAGAGGGTGGACGTTGACTCCATCTCACTGTAAAGTCAGAGTTACTCTCCTTTGGTCTCTCTGATCCTGGTTTGTAAAGGTTAAACATCTCTGCAATAGAACATAATAGTTCTTTCTCACATGAGTTTAACTGATAATCTATGAGATGGGTAAACCCGTTTAGCCAGAACTTTTTTCCACATTTTATCCCAAGGATAAAGCAGTTGTTATTCAGACTGAGTGCGAATTACCACAATGAAATAAGTTTTGCGTCGGCATCATAACATATATTTTTTATGTTTGTACTGAGTAAAATTTCGAACAACCTCAGGGTTTTCAGAAGCTTCAAAAATAATATTGTCAACCATCAAACATTTTCTATGAGAGGGAAACATCTTCATTTTCAAAAGATTAAGGTAAACCTTCAATGAATTTGATATTTTTATTAATCTTTTGCAATTTGCTGGACATAGGTTGAAAGGAAGTATAAATCCACACAATATTTACGTTATCCATTCTTATTTAAGCGTACATTTTACAAAAGTAATCTTTCCTGAACCCGCAGGTCCTACCACAAGACATTTCCTCGATGGCTCCTCATCCACTCAGAATCGAAAAGGGTTGGGTTGTGCCGTCCGAGAACAATTGCCTCTCATCGTACTCTACAGATTTTTCATGACTGACCTGTTTAACGTGATTTTTTTTTTTTATCCTTGATGATGTTGTTTTGACAGGTCGAGCACACCGTCAGTAGAATTCTGCAAATATCCCTGCACGATGTGGTGTCAAAGTTTATTCTACAAGAGTCTTGTTTGCGTGATACCTTTAACTATCATCAGAACCTTATTTTGCCCTTCGATCCTGTAAGCATAAGTCTTCAATGCTATCCCCATCGAGTTAATCAGTCAGATCGCTTTAGTTTTTACCCAATTTTAAAAGGTGTCTCGCCGCCTTTCACCATATATCAAAATGTCCGTGTCGACATAAAGAACATTCTTTAAATGAACACAAGCAGTGGTGAAAGCTCCTTTTGCCAGGATGGTAGAGACCCTTGTAACGCCAGTGGATCAGAACTTTTCCTCATTCAGCACGTTAAAGGAGTATTGCGCAGGCGCCGACGCGAGTGGCAGCCTCTCCAGCTGCTCCGTGTGCTTTTATACTCTTTTTGTATTTCTCTTCTCGTTTCTTAGTTCTTTGGAGGAGGAATTATTGTATCCTATGGATATGGACCATTCCACGCTGAGACTCGTATATTCGGGAGACTTTATATATGACCTGAGAGCAAAGTCCCACATCGGAGTGGTTCCCCGTTTACCTGTGGAGGTAAGGAAGCCGTACCGGGTCTGCAGAGCAGGCGCTATGCTAAAGGCTAGGCGGCTAGCAAAGAAGTGGAGATTCAAGCCCCCGGTGCCCTCAATGATCATGGGAAACGTCAACTCACTACCGAATAAGATCGACGAACTTGCTGCGCTGATAAAACGTGAAGACCTTGAGGGAGTGCAGTTTACTGTGTTTCACTGAGACGTGGCTTACTGATAGCATACCAGATGCTAACGTGGAGCTACCGGACTTCAGCGCAGTCAAAGCGGACAGAGACACGAACGCCTGTGGGAAGCGTAAAGGAGGACTCGCACTGTATGTGAACAAACGATGGTGCAATCCTGGGCATGTGAACATTAAAATCTCCACCTGCTGCAGGGACATCGAACTCTTGGCTGTGAGTTTACATCCCTACTACCTGCCCAGGAAGTTCAGCCACGCCATTGTACTCATTGTTTACATCCCCCCGCGAGCCAACGCAGAGGCTGAGGCTGAGCAAACTTGCCCCACATGCTGTTAAGATAAACCTTAGCCACCTGTCTATTTGCTGGGTTGTGACAAATCTTATCAGTGCAAAGCAAAATCCCCTGATGGGTTTGATAATCCTGGATGCATTTGTCACTGCTTTCCTGATCAACAGCGTCAGCAGGGTTACCAGAAGCCTCTGCTTTACCCTTCAGGAATGTAATCGGTAAAAATACAATTGCTAGATATATCAAAATGCCAAACTCCATAAATGTTGGCCATCCTGCATCGCTTGTCTAGAGCCTTGTTGAACTCAGACCCCTGTCAAAGCACGGTATCATCATTGTGCATGCAGTTACTGTCCTGAGCATTACGTCTTCAACAGATACTGCACAGTGGGAAGTGTAATTTTCCCACAGGTCCCCTGTAGGGTATACAAACCCCTGGAGGGATAGACAACTGCTTTGATAAAACCAAGGAGTTAACGTCAGCATAGACTTTTTCACCATACTTAGCTGTATAACATAGCTCTAAAGCACTGGTTGTACCACCATAGAGGGCATGAGGAGGGTTGAGAGGCTCAGGGGGGTCAAAATCTAACAAAAAATCTCTGAGATCATTACACGTGTAGTGAAAGTGAAGGATTGTCTGGTCACGGACGCCTGCGTCAGTGACGTGGATATTATGAAAAATAATATCTCCTCAAAAGTTTGGGGCACCACCTGAAA
Organism: Synchiropus splendidus; assembly: GCF_027744825.2. NCBI lineage: Eukaryota > Metazoa > Chordata > Actinopteri > Syngnathiformes > Callionymidae > Synchiropus > Synchiropus splendidus. Next base: position 20,163,091 of record NC_071343.1, read on the forward strand.
TATAGTTTCCAGGATACTATTAAGCTCTCTTGATTAACACTTAATTAATTAACTGTGGTAACTTAATTAATTATTAGCGTAATCAATCTATTTATCTGAAGTCACTACTCGTGATGTAATGTCCTTTACTGATCAGAGGCTCTGAGATTGATTATAATACACTCCAAAGTAATGTGATCAAGACCGACGTAATTTTATAAATTTATTTAAGAATAAAAGAACAGAAAGAAACAGGAAAGATGCAGAAGTAGAATAATATGATCCCGACAATATCGCGATGGAAACGCAAACCAGTTATGAAGCAATGTCAATACTACGTCAGATGCGTATGTAACTGATGGGAAAGTTGAGACGTTCTAGTCTAACTGTCAACCTCAGGCAAGTAATGATATTACTAAGCCCCAACACACCACTCTGTGCAGAGATGACAAGTAGCGGCTTACTTTGGCGATGAGTGGAGGGATGAATGGGATGGATGGATGGATGAGAGGGTGATGAGTAGATGCAGAAGGTCAGTCAGGAGGTGAGGGAGGAGGCAGGCGGCTTTGGAGGGAGGCGTCCTGGTTCTCAGCGAGGTGACTTGGAGGTGATGAGGACCCACAGCTTCAGGCGTGGATGGCACTCTCGGATCGTCTTCCGGACCGTCGTGGATCTTTCGTCGCAGACGGGGTGATCGTAGCTGGCAGAGAGCGGCGTAGGACCGAAGGCGTATCTTTATCTCGTGCCACGTGATTCACCGGTCTGGACAACCTTCTAGAGTGGTCGCCTTAATGACACACTCCAGGCAGCGGAAGGTTGTTGGAAGTTGGACTCGCGTGCTCGTCACGGATGCCGGCTGTGATCACGTGGTGTGACTGGGCCGTTCCTGAAGGAAGCTCTGGCTTGGCAGACCGCTGTAGGACGAGGGCGACGTGCAACTTTGGAAAAGTTCTCGATCACTCTCACACTTGGATGGGCAGCGAGTGGAACGCTGGCACGGCTTCAAGGGTGGAGGAGCAGCCAGAGTCTTTGCAGGAACCGTCAAAGAAGTTGGTTGTAGGAGGCGAAGGAGCCAGAAGGAGTGGCAGAAGAAGGGGGAAGAGGGCAACCGAGGGACAGAGGGGAACAGAACAGAGAGGGGAACAGAGGGCGGAACAGGGCAAAGGGGTAAGAGAGGAGCACAGAGAGCTGAACAGAGGGGCACAGAGGGCAGAACCTCTGTAGACTGGGTCTTTTAAACTCTCATGAAGAGTCTCCTTGTCCAGTTTTGATTGGTTGAAGGAGTTCCATCACCTATTGCTGATTGGACGAGGATTTCCAAGCCTGGCCTTCCTCCTCCTCCTCCAACGGGGTCGTAAATTCCAGTCTTGAGATGGGAGATTTTGATCCCCCCCAGTACCAGAGTTTTATTTGACAATAAAACATTACCTGAGTTGTAAAGTTGCTCACAATCTGTCAAAACTTTCCCATCTCAATTCAAGCATTCAAACGACACCAAACATGACCATTCTAGCACATTGTCTTCTTATAATGATCAACATAATCAACCATTCATGTCAAGTTTAACATCACATGTTCAGGGCATCTGGTTTGCTTGAACATCCTGTGGAAACCATGGGTTAAGTGGGAAACAAAAGTCCTTTTTTTCAGAAATACACATTAAGACACATTCACATATAAGTCTCTTTGTTCATCTGGAACCTGGAGAAGGGGAGCTGTGTGTGTCCCCCACCAAACAGGGTTTACAAGTTGGTCAGGGTTTTTTCCTCTTACGGCACAGCATCCTGGACTGTTGCTCTAGTCTCTCCCCCCTTTGACCATTCCAATGATTTATGGTCCTTATTGGAGGGTTCAGAAACCTCTGAGCTGCCAAAGGCATGGTGGGAACCCAAGGAGATGTCTCCGAGTTGAAGTTACACATTCCAGAAAAGTTCACCAGGTCCATGCTTGAATCTCTGGAGAAGGAATACTACACACGATTGACGAAGTGAACCCCATTAGTGTTACCAAATGGTAACGACATGCACCCCATGCAACGCATATAACACTTAATGCTCCCTCTCCTTCGTGGCCGAGTAGAATTCACCGTACGGTACCTCTTGTCGGACAGACAGCAGGTCTGGGAGTTTCATGGGCGTTTCTTCCAAAGATGTCCTTCTTGTGTTGGTCAGCATGCAAACAAAATACCGGCCGAGCTGCTTCTCCCCACGGTTCCGAGCATGCGGAATATAAATGTCTGTGGGACTCCCATTGCAGCCACTGGATGGAAGCATCCGAGTAACTCTTACATCTTTGGGTGTAATTGTTAGGACATTGTATGGTTAATATGTCAGCTTTTAAAAAGTAGGTCCTAAAAACAGCCATACAGTCAGAGACAATTGTTATGGATGAGAGTTCGTCAATGCCTGTTTCTTTAAAGAGCTCATCTCTAAACACCATGTATCCTTTGGCCAGGAAATCAACATTGTTTTTCAAAAAGTAAATAGCTTCACTCTTGACATCGAAAGAATCCTTATGCACAGATTCGTACCAACTGTTAAAAACCCCTGTTCTGAGTCTGACATGTCTAGAGCTAAACTTATGTGGAAAATACCCCTTGCACTCTTTGTGCATATTAAAAAAATGATGTCTACCTTTGTCATCTGTAAAAATCTCAATCTTAAAAAAAAGAAAAAAAAATCTATTCATTCTTCCCGGCAAGGGGCTGAATGTAACGCTGGTGGGAATCACTTGACACAACACAAATATTACATTTGGCCACATCACAATGAGGGTTGAGTTTACCCATATGTAATGAAACACCATCCATATTATTTGTACCTTTCACAGAGACATGACCCGTTAACATTAATCTGTATGATACTATACAGGAAGACAATCTACAAGTCCTGCGACAGTCTGTGCATGTTACAGGGTTTAGGACCTCCATAGGGCATACAGGATCGTGACCTTTGTAGATGTGGACGGATTTATCTTTGTACTTTTGCATCAGCTGTCATAAAGGTTACAGTTCCTAAAGAACCCTCAGGTTTTTTGACATCGTTAGTGTCTCTGCAGTAGAAACAGGTACAAGGGATTCGAGCCATCAGCGAAACTTGTAGTGTTGTGCCCTCATGGTTGGTTTGCAGCCAGTCTATGGAACGACAATTTTACGCCTCACTCTGTTCAAACAAGGGCATGTCTGTAAATGTGACTGCTGTTTAAGAATCTAAACCAGGTCTGTTTTGCAACTCTCTCCCTAAGTCACCAAAATCCTGATATGTACGATCAGGAAAGACATGAAAGGCTGATCACAAAGCAGAGCTGATCGGTTCTGTTGTGGCCAACATAATGTCTTTTTTTGGAAATCATTTCAATATCCAGAGTCTTCGAGTTTGCCTTTAGCGCCCCCAAGGGTTATGCATCTGGACCGTTAATTCAATCCTCTGGACTGTACAGTGTTGCTAAGGAGGTCCTCAAAAGCAGGGTAGACATTTCCACCATAATCGTCAACCATATATGTTCCTCAACATTTTCACCAAACACCTCGAGCTGAACCACATCCTCTTGATTACCCAGCTCTGACCTGTTGAATCAGACCTCCGTGGAACGTAGATAGATCGGGAGTGTCTGGTACAGCAGGACACCGTACCCTGAACCATTATCACCACAGCTAGAGCCAGACAGATCTATCTGAGGGTCGAGAGCAGGTGTTCCAGAATCAGCTGCCAGTAGATTATCAATCCTTTCCAAACCAATTGCCATCGTCTGAAGTGGCATCAACCTTATACTCGTAAGATGTTACAGGAACAATATTTAAAAAAACGATTATCCTCTCTCTCAGTGAAAAAAAAAAAAAAAAAAAAAAAAAAAAAAAGACTCAGCCAGCCGCAGCAGTCCGTGCCCGCTCCGGATTTCAGCCAGAGAGCTAAAACAGAATATCAGCAACAATACAAAATATAAATAGAATTTAGAAGCAGATTAGCGGTTAATATCCTATGAATACAAGTACAGAAACCATTATTAATCAACACATTAATCGCAACAGCACATAACCGGAGTAGGGACTGTTAAAATTACGACCAGTAGAAAATCATTACTGTATCATATAACCTATGTAGAGACATATTGTTCTCTAGGGAGGACAGTAACATGACAAGGCATATAACAGCCGCATCAGTATTCAGGAAAACCTTTATTATAACATAGCAAATGGTAAGGATTGCTCGAACCCCTTCAATGGTAAAAATAATAACAGTAAAAAAGCAACGTCTTAAACATATAGCCAGGACACCAATAAATCACATTGCTGATAGCAAACACATCGATGCTCAAGGGTAAACACCATAACACAGCAGACACAGCATTAAAAATAATAATACAAATAATAAACATGCAACCATCCAGCTGATACTGAAGGGTAGAGACGAGTGCTACAAAAATTTTAATTTACAACATCTGACCAAACACCTTCTGGTCGAAGATGTGTTCACTGCTGATGTCTGTTTTTATGTCAAAAATAAATTAATAAACAGTGAAACGTAAACTATCATTCTGAATGTTTTTCCTCACCTATCAACGGACGCGCCAGTCGGATAAGGGAGCGCTCTACTCCACTGACCTCCGACTGCATAAGCATTGAATAGAAGAAAAACAAGGTAAATATAAAACAGATGGAATCTGGTTAAAATATTTTATTTCTCCTGAACGGTATGTTACAACGCATGTTTGCTCTTACCGTCGAACAGTTGTAGCGATCCCTCGAGCGGATGATCAGACTCAATTGACTGTGCCAGTTCTGGTCGGTGTCCCTCTTCCGACTGGTTTCCAGGTTAATTAAACACAATACAAAAATCACAACAAATGGCGTCACCGAACGGGGTGACTAGACAGATGTTCAAAAAGCCAAAGCGTCACCAAACAGGGATGAGTCCACAAACGGGTAAAAGTCCAACAAAAGGTGTCACCGACCCGGGAGAATGAAATGAGCAAAGTCTGTAAACGGAGAATATAAAACCACAATGAAAAGTAAAATACAAACTTACTACAGTGGTCGTAAATATAAAGGCACAAGCAGGGAAAAGTAGCAACAAAGAGAAACCCAGGAAGCCACACGGAGCAAAAAGACAAAGGAGGACATAATACATAGTGATGGCACTGGAGTCGCGCCTCGCACAAAGGGGGCGTGGTTAAATGGAGCCCGTATCGAGGTCCGTCTCGTTTTTTCCTCATCACTTGACCGAAGGCAACCGAGGCCCCGTTTTCAGCGATCACGTGACTGACTTGTGTCGTGATTCGCGCTCCTTAAATAGGCGCGGAAAAATCAGGAAGAGTCCCCCGCATGACTGTCTGACATGAGTCTTCGATCATTGCTGCGCTACTTCGACTGAGAGAGAGTGAGGATGGAGCCACCCAAGAAGCGAAAGACTACACCAGTTTGGGAGCATTTCGAACAGATATCGCCCACAAAGGTATAACAGACATGTATAATGAAGCACAGGTCTCTATAATCAAACACTTTTTTTTGGCGTGTGTGTGACACATGATATAATAATAATACCTTATAAAATATGTAGATACAAATTTTAACCCCCACATCCCCAACACACATTCTTCAAACAATCTTTTGGTTCCAGGTGAAGTGCTTGAAGGAGCTGAGTTACACAAACAGCACATGCATGTTGAGGCACTACCGAGCCTTGCATGAAAATGAACGTGCACAACCCGCGCCAAGTAATAACCCACAATCATTTAAAATGCTGTGTCCCTCACTGTGGCTGAAACATAATAACATGATCAAATGTAATAATGTGTCTGTGTAGGTACCAGGAAACATGCTGTGGATCAGGCTTTGGTTGACATGGTTGTGAAGGATTCCCAGCCTTTCACACTGGTGGAAGATCAGGGATTTAGGAGCCTCCTGCATCTCCTTCTCCTATATTATTCCAACTAGACAGGTGAGTATTGTATATCCATAATGTATGCTGTTTGTTGTATGGTAAATGACAGGCGCCATTGTAGTGGGCTGCAGTAGCTCAGGTGGTAGAGCAGGTTGTCTATATAGTATGGTTGGACAAAATAATGGAAACACCTTAAAGCTTAAAAAGCTTTTAAGGTGTTTCCACCTTATTGGTGTTTTCTGCATGCTACTCTGAAGACCCAGCGCTGCCTTAAATAAAACTCAGTTTGGAGACTAGTCTAATTCAACGTTCGTCATTAAACATTTCCAGAACACTGGATCCCATTCCGCTGATCTGACTCCACTGTTTTCTACACCTGGGTTCCAGTCTGCGCTTCCAGATGGTCACTTTATGTTCTCACGGTAAACTCTCTTTCGACCCTCTGCTCTCTTGTAGCTCCTGTTTATACTCCTTTGTTTTCTGTGTGCATGCTCATTCTTTTCTGCCGCCTCCTTAGTTGTTCTGAGTAACTCATTTTGTTTGAGACAGATCTAAGACAGATGTTGCTGTGAGGCAAAATACATTCCCAAGACGAAGAAATGATTGTTCAATGTTCATTTTAACTTAGACGTTCTTTATTGTCATTGCACAAATACATATCACTAAATTTATGGCAACGAAATTTTGGTCTGAGGCCTCCGGTTTCCAAAAACAAAACTATATGTCCAAAAATGAATAAATATCAGATGATGTACATATATGGCATGTATGTGGGATGATGGTATTAAAAGCTGAGATGAAGTCTAGGAACAGAATCCAGACCAGAGTGTTCTTCCCCTCCAGGTGCTCCAGGCTCAGGTGGAGAGCAGTGGAGATGGTGTCCTCAGTGGAGCGGTTCGGCTGGTACGCAAACTGGAACTGGTCGATGCGGGGAGTAGGACACGCTGTGGTCCTTCACCACCCTCTTGAAGCACTTCATGAGGACGAGGGACAGCTCTGTGCGCCTTCTTTTTTTTCTTCCGTTTGTGAAGACCAGGTCCAGGGTATTCTCTCCAGGAGTAGCGAAGTCCACATGCTGGTGAAAGGCCGGAAGCACAGTCTTCATATTGGCCTGGTTAAAGTCCCCAACTACAATGAAGACACTCTCTGGGTGTGTGGATTGCACGTCGCTGATGGTTTGATGGAGGACAGTCAGGGCCTGTTTGGAGGGATGTACACGGCCACCACTGTGAGACTGGTGAAATCACGGGGCAAGTAGAAGGGTCTACATTTCATGATCAGAAACTCTATGTCCACACAGCAGTGACTGGAGACCCAGAGTCATGTTGATACACCAGTTGTTGTTGATGTAGATGCAGACACCCCCTCCCCGGGTTTTACCTGTGAGCTCTAGGTTCCTGTCCACCCTGAACACTGTTAGCCCTTCCTGGCTAATGGCGGTGTCCGGGACACGAGTTGAGCCATGTCTCAATGAGGATCAGTAAGCAACAGTTCCATGCCTCTTTTCGGGTGTTCAAGTCCAGTTTCAAATAGTCCAGTTTATTTTCTAGCGACCACACATTAGAGAGCAGGACCATCTGTAGTGGCGAGTGGACCGGGTTAGCATTTAGCTTAGCCTTAATTCCGCCGCAGCAATCATGCTTCTGCTTCCTCTCGCACCGCCTCCGATGTCCCCTGTGGTGATGATCCCTGCTGCTGGGGAGGGGCTTCCCTGTGCTGTAGGTCCCTGGATCCGACTGGCGGGGCTTCGCTGTACTGTAGATCCTTGGATCCGACCGGGGGATCAGACAGAGCTCATGTAGCGTCATCCATGTCTCCGCCAACGGGATAAAAGCCATTGAATTCATTCAGACTGATCGTCTGCTGGTCATATCTTAATAAACGTCCACACATTGCTCCGTTTCCATTATTTGTTCGCCTGCTGATTGTTCCATTCATTGTAATAGTCATAAATTTGGCTTTGTTACCGGGAGCTTCAGTAGCCGCTGCCTGACAAGCCGTCGCCATGTTTTTTATATATGAATAATTTCAATGTGTCTATTAAATTAGTCCATTATTAAACATTACACATGGTTAAAGATAACATTGCCATTTCCCATAAAATACTCTTACCTCAAATATTGGCTCAAACAGTGAATAAAAGGTTAAGTATTGGATGAGATGTTTCTATGAACCCAATTTGAGAAGGATTAACTTCAGCAATATTTGCTGGCCCTGCCTTCTGCGAATAAACTCAAGGAAGCGTACGAAGAGGACCTGGTCATCTCCTTCAGTGAAAATATTAGGAATTCCATTTTAAATTTAGTAAAAAAAAAAAAAATCTTCTGCATGCCACAGTCTGATCCAAAATGGAGAAAATCAGATATACTGAAGCCAAATCCCAGAAAACCATCCATGTAAAATGGGACTCTTATTGGACTGTTTAAGACACTGTCAATATTTTTGTCAGATTAAACACTAAGTTTCTTGTTAACTACAAGCAAATAGAGACATGGAGCATTCGACAGTGACATTTTTTTCTTTCTTTTTGGTTTAGCTCTTTAAAGTAGCTTTTTTTATTTTAAGTTTTCCACACTTCGATGTGCATTATCTAATTTGTTTTATCTCTGACTGTTCACTCTACATATGTATTTTGATTATTATGGAATTTTTGGAAAGGAAACAAAACATTACTACATAACCAAACATTTTACTTTGCAAAGGATATAATTGTGATGATGTACCCTGTTTGTGCACATTAATTGTGCCTTATCTCTCACCAACATGTGTCTTATGTTTGTTGTTGTGTTGCCATTAAAACTCAAAAACACTTGCTATTAATAAATAAATAAACTATATAACAAGCTCAATATTGGACTACCTGACCAATAAACCTCATCACATGAGACTTGAAATGAAGCATGGAAGTGCCGCAGGGCACAGTTCTGGCTCCTTTCCTCTTCACCCACAACACCGCAGACTTCGTCCACAACACCCCGTCCTGCTACCTGCACAAGTTCCTTGATGACGCCGCGACCGTCGGTCTCATTAAGGACATAGATGTCAGAGAGTACAAGGAGCTGACGCAGGACTTTGTGGACTGGTGCCTGAGAAACCACCTCCAGATCAAAGAGGGCAAGTTCAGTTCTAAGCTTAACTTCATAGCTCAGTATTTGAAATGAATGACCAGACTCGGAAAAAAAATGTTTTCATTTCAATGAACGACACTCAATGAACTAAGGCATCCAACTCATTTGTCAGTATTGGGCCGTGATCCTGCACTGAAAATAGGGAAATACTGTATCTCGGACGCCAGCGTCTGTGACGTAGGTATTATAAAAATAATGCCACCTCGAAATAAAGTTCTCAGGAAGCAATTAAGAACGCTTGATTCACACTTTACTTTAATTAATTAACCATAGCAGATGAATTTATCAAACAGAGTAATCAAGCTCTTCATCTGAAGTCACTACTTTAGTTATGATTTAATGTCCTTTACCAATCAGGCTCTTAGATTGATTCTAATATATTCCAATGTAACACAAGTACAACCAATGTCATTTCATATGTTTATTAAAGAAAAGCAGAAAAAATAGATAATATATATAAAACAAATATGAGAAGAATATGCAATGACAGGAAATGGAGATGATCCTGTCAATATTGCAGCGACGTAAGTCAGCCGTGATGTAATGTCAAAGTTATCTACGACATGTTCATAAACCTGATGGGGAAGTTGTGACTTTCCAGTCTAACTGTCAACCTCAGATTAATAAGAACCCCAACACACCAATCCTTGCACAGTGACAAACAGCATCATACTTTGTGGGGATGGATGGAAAGATGAGGATGGATGTTGAGATGAATCTATGATGGATGAGATGAGTCAATGAACTCTCTTGGTCACGTGGGAAGAGGCAAACAACTTTCGGAGGAGAAGAGGAAAACTCCCAAAATCGAGTCTTTTAACCAGCCAGGAGGTCCGGGCAGACAGTTCCTTGATTGGTGGACGAGCACCACTGTGCTTATTGGTCATTGGCTGGTTCACCTGAGCTCTGCTCCTCCCATTATCCAGTGGCAGGAATCACAAGTCCGTTTTGGGCCGGAGGAATGTGATCGTATTGAACCAGAATTTTATTCGACAACAAAGGTTACAGATTTGCTCACAGTCAGTAAAAAAACTTCCCCAGCTCAATGGTATATTTCAAACAAGACTAAACATGACCATTCTAACACACATCGTAATAATGTGACAAAGAACAATTCTTGGCATCAACCTTTCTTTTTTCAGAGAAATATCCATTTAAACACATCCAAATACAAATATTGTTCCTTTTGAGGCATGTGGGAGCCTGAGTGTGGGTGAAGCACAGGTCAGGCCTGCAGGGTCAGGTCAGCCTTGTGGTAGGGATGTCGTAAAGCCACAGGACTTCACTCTTTGAAGAAGGAATCTTTAAAATCGTGTTCCAGCTGCAGATTCAAAGGTCACATGATGTCACTAACATCACAGCTGCTCCACTAGATGCAGACAGTGTCAAGAAGAATTAAAAAAAAAAGAGACTTACACTCGCCCAGTCCAGATGTTGGCCTCTCTGGTCTACAGTGATCCAGCCTGGCGGGAGAAAGAGGCAGAAGGATGAGAGCAGATCCATGTGACTTCAGATGTTTCAGGACTATGATCTCCTGCTGCTCAGTGGACGGCTCTTTCGTGACTGTGTTGATGACAACAAATATGGATCTCTAAACAGCTGCTCGGTTTGCAATGTCTCCTTGGTGCTTCCACTGGTGTCCAGCAGGAGAACATGTGTTTGGATTCATGTGCTCAGTTCAGATGAAGAGTCTGAGCACCGTCACACACCCACATCCTCTCTGTTGGCATCTGGATCACATGTTCAGTCTGAAGCTCTTTGGAGCTCAATCAGTGAGTTCTTCTGCTCTGTCCATACCTGAGTGTCTCCAGCCTCCAGTCTGGACTCTCCAGTCCAGCAGACAGCAGCTCCAGTCCTGGTCCTCCTGGATGGTTGAAGCTCAGGTCCAGCTCTCTCAGATGGGAGGGGTTAGAGGTCAGAGCTGAGGCCAGAGAAGCACAGCCTCTCTCTGAGATCCTACACGCTGACAGACTGTAGTGACCGAGGAACAGTGTTTTTGAGAGTCATGAGAGCTGAAGAACCGTCCTGTTTTGGAGCAGAACTGAAGAGAGGAGAAGATGTGCTCTGACCCAAGAGTCTCCAGGTGACAGTGTGGACTCTTCAGCCCAGCAGACAGCAGCTCCACTCCTGAATCCTTCAGCTTGTTAGAGCTCAGGTCCAGATTTGTCAGACTGGAGGACGGACAGCTGAGGACTGAGGACAGAAGTGAACCACTTCTCTTTGACAGTAGACACCGGTTAAGCCTGTGAAACAGACAAGTAGTCAAGTGTCATTGAGACGTGTCATCAACAAGGGAGACTTTCACTCCTCTAATTTGACGAGATAACATCTCATAAACAGCTTTCATAGACATGGCCTAACCCCTTGTTTCCATAGAAGGCGTGTGTGCCATGAGACTGTAGTGAGATTTCTCACGGTCCACCAGGCATGGTGGTATAGCACTTCACTTCTCCAACTGAAAGGAACTGTACACTAAGACCATTTATGTTGAACAGAAGCTTTAGTGGGAAAAGAGCGTTTGTAGAATGCCCACATTTGTACTAAAAAAAAAATAGTGGATACATTTTGTGTTTCATCAGATGACTTCCTAACAAAAAGATCCACTCTACTATCGTTTGACGTACACGGAAACGCTTACTGACTAGAATTGAAGGCACTCAACTGCGATAGTTTGGTGCGTTAGCAAAGTTGTCTTGGACATTTCACAGTTCTGGCTCCAACTTTGCTGCCTCACAGCAAACATTTTCAAATGTCACTCCAGCAGATAAAGGTCATGGTTGTCTACTTCCTCTCTAAAGTTGTGTCTCCAGTTTTCAACGCAAACATAATCTCTGTTCTATTCTGCAGTTCAAAACAAAGAGGAAACATTTCACTTCATATATAAACACTGTGCAGCCATGGAAACATCCACTGAGAGAGAGAGGTTGGAGCATTTCTTGGTTCAACTACAGAAGCTCAAACACATGACTGCAGGAGGAACCTGCTGATGCCACTGAGAGTCAGCGGGTTCAGCAATCTGATGAGAAAACTGTCACTTTCTCTCAGTAGAGTTGAGTCAGAGTCTCCTCTACTGACTTTCACATTTGAGCTCTTAAGCTGGACAGATGATGTGTTCTGACCTGAGAGTCGCCAGGTGACAGTGTGGACTCTTCAGTCCAGCAGACAGCAACTCCACTCCTGGATCCTGTAGGTCGTTGTGGCTCAGGTCCAGTTGTGTCAGACGAGAGGACGAAGAGCTGAGGACTGAGGACAGAAGGGAACCACTTCTCTCTGACAGCCAACAGTAGCTGAGCCTATGAAAGAGATGAGTGACATACTGTATACTAATGTGATGAGACTTAGGGGACTGTGTATGCTTTCAACTTTCTTGACTTGTACATAACCCACAGCTCGCCTAACCCACACCTGTTTTTTACCTGACATGCTGCCGACAGAGTCATGATAAGCTGCAGAAGGCAGGACAATGAAAGCCCAACTCATCAACATGCAATGCCGAATGCTGTCAATCTAGCTTTATCAGTGTATCAGACCATTCTGACCACCGAGCTCCCATACAGAAGGACATGTCGTCACCATTTGGACTCAATGGAATCGCTGCTCTCATTTAGGTGGCAAAAACGGGAAACTGAGCGACAAGATCCCAGACCAGAGCGAACATAGGAGTTGCATTCACAGCCTGGTGAGAACCGAGGACTGCAGGAGGGCACAGATGTTGAAACAGCAGACATGTAAGCAATTCATTTGTATGCACTCCTGGTTTACGTTGTCTTACCAAACATGTGAATCTCAACCACATGACAATCAGCTGCTACACTGAAAAGCAATCTGATGAGAAAACTGTGACTCTCTGGAACTGGAGTTGGATAGATAATGTGTTCTGACCTGAGAGTCTCCAGGTGACAGTGTGGACTCTTCAGTCCAGCACACAGCAGCTCCACTCCTGAATCCTGCAGGTCGTTGTCACTCAGGTCCAGTTGTGTCAGACCAGAGGACGGAGAGCTGAGGACTGAGGACAGAAGGGAACCACTTCTCTCTGACAGCTCACACTTGCACAGCCTGTGTATGAGATGAGTGTCAGCAAATGAGACAAAATTCTCCTTTTTTCTAGACCTCAGGAGCAATGTTGTGACATCATATAGGATGGGTAAACTGTTTTTTCCTCCAATATGAATGTTTATTTCAATCTCCGACATTGTGACTTATATTAACTATTATGTTACATATCTTCATAATTCTCACATGCAGTTGAATTCCAGTTACTCTGAATCTCTTTGGTAGGTGTTGCATTGAAAGCAATCTGATAAGAAAACGGTGCCTCTTTGAAGTTGCAGTCTCCACCTCTGACTTTCACATTTAAGCTCTGAAGCTGGACAGATGATGTGTTCTGACCTGAGAGTCTCCAGGTGACAGTGTGGACTCTTCAGTCCAGCAGACAGCAGCTCCACTCCTGGATCCTTCAGGCCGTTGCCACTCAGGTCCAGTTGTGTCAGACTAGAGGTCGGAGAGCTGAGGACTGAGGACAGAAGGGAACCACTTCTCTCTGACAGTCGACACTCGCTCAGCCTGTGACAGAGACAAGTCTCATCAACAAGTGAGATTTTTCAATCCTCTATTTTGACAAGACTTTAAACTCTTTGTTTGAGGACACCGTCAGCTGTAACCATTTAGAAGACTATTCTGGGAGAAATGGAGGACCTCTTTTCTCTTATTGAGGATCTAAATCAGGGGTTGGCAACCCCGGGCTCTGAAGATGCATGCACAGAACGTACTTTGTGATCCTGTTTGAAAGTAAAAAGCACACTGAGAAACCATTCACCACAATTTAGTTTTATTAAAAGTAAAACAAAATTCGCTTTAGTCCCCAGATGTTCCATCAGCTCACTTCTATCAACAATGTGACCAAGGATATGCGGGAAATAAAAGGTGTCCTAAACTACATCATGGAAAAAACTAAAGCAACTAGTGAATCAATAACAATGTTTCCCTCTCCACCTCTTGTGTCATTTACCAGATTAGATATGTGTGCAGCATCACTCCTGAACACTGAACAACACAACAGCAGGTCCATGGATGACAACAAAATATGAGGTGGTGAAGAATATTGGTGACATGTTGCGCAGCACAGCCGAGAGTTTTTAGCAATATACCACCTTGGTGATTAGGTACTGAGGTTACTTGTAACTGTCCCATCTGAAGACTTTGATTCCATTCCAGACTGTAACTGTACCCTGGTCATTTCCAGCCCTTGTATTGAAAATATCAGCATGTGTGGGTGCTGTTAAGCGTGGTGTGTACAAGACATGCGCATCACTAGTTAACAGAAACTATTCGAGTGGTTACTTATTTATTTTGTTTGTCTTCAATCAGAGAATCGTCCTCTCAACCTCATACAACATTATATTTGATTTGAGCGGTGCTGAGTCCGCACACAGACCTCATTGAAGTGTTGGAGCAAAGAGACATCTTGTCTCCACCTGTGACTTTCATATTTCAGCTCTGAGCTATACAGATGATGTGTTCTGACCTGAGAATCTCCAGGTGACAATGTGGACTCTTCAGTCCAGCAGACAGCAGCTCCACTCCTGGATCCCGCAGAATGAAGTTGTAGCTCAGGTCCAGTTGTGTCAGACGAGAGAATGGAGAGCTGAGGACTGAGGACAGAAGGGAACCACTTCTCTCTGACAGCTCACACCAGCTCAACCTGAATAAAATGGAGGCAATCAAACATTCAAGTTGTGTTCACATTATGAGAGATGTTTCAGTGTTCATTTCACTTGCAGAACTTCTTTTGATGCGTGGACCACCGGCAGCAGCCTCTCAAGAGCCTCCTCTGAAGCAGAGTATTTCTTCAGGTCAAACACCTCCAGATCTTCCTCTGAGGACAGTAAGATGAAGGCCAGGGTGGACCACTGAACAGCAGACAATTGATCTGTGGCGAAACGTCCTGATCTCAGCTGCTGCTGGAGCTTCTCCACTAGAGAAGTGTCCTTCACTTCACTCAGACAGTGGAACAGATTGATGATTCTCTCTTGAGACACTTTCTCACTTATCTTCTTCTTGATGAGCTCTGCTGTGTCCTGATGGGTCCAGGAGGCAATTTCAGTCTGTTTCAATAAACCTGGAAGGAGACACTGGCTGGTCTGCAGAGACAGACCCAGAAGGAAGCGCAGGAACAAGTCCAGATGTCCGTTTGGACTTTCTACAGCTTCGTTTATTGCTCTCTGGTAAAAAAGTTCAACATGAAGTTTGTTTCTTAAGAATCTCGTCTGTCCAGCTGTTTGTAGTGGATCAAGCAAATTGAGTCCAGAACTGAAGAACTTGAGGTGCACATGAAGAGCAGCCAGAAACTCCTGAAGACTCAGGTGGATGAAGCAGAAGACCTTGTCCTGGTACAGTCCTCTCTCCTCTCTGAAGATCTGTGTGAAGACTCCTGAGTGAAGTGCAGCAGCTGTGATGTCGATTCCACACTCTGTGAGGTCTGATTCATAGAAGATCAAGTTTCCTCTCTGCAGCTGCTCAAAAGCCAGTTTTCCCAGAGACTCAATCATCTTCCTGCTCTCCGGATCCCAAACTGTGTCTGTCCCAGCTCCTCCATGGTACTTGAGCTTCTTGACTTTGGCCTGAACCACCAGGAAGTGGATGTACATCTCAGTGAGGGACTTGGGCAGCTCTCTGGTCTCTCTGCTCTTCAACATGTCCTCCAGAACTGTGGCAGTGATCCAGCAGAAGATGGGGATGTGGCACATGATGTAGAGGCTTCGTGAGGTCTTTATGTGAGAGATGATGGTCCTGCTCTGCTCCTTTCTTCTGAACCTCTTCCTGAAGTACTCCTCCTTCTGGAGGTCAGTGAACCCCCTGACCTCTGTAACCATGTCCACACACTCAGGAGGGATCTGATTGGCTGCTGCAGGTCGTGTGGTGATCCAGAGGTGAGCTGAGGGAAGCAGCTTCCCCCTGATGAGGTTGGTCAGCAGGACGTCTACTGAGGTGGACTCTGTAGCTTCCGTCAGAACCCGACTGTTGAAGTCCAGAGGGAGTCGACACTCATCCAGACCGTCCAAGATGAACAGAACCTGGACTCCATCAAAGGTGCTGAGTCCTGATTCTCTGGTTTCAGGAAAGAAGAGATGAACAAGTTCCACCAAACTCAACTTCTTCTCTTTCAGCAGGTTCAGCTCTCTGAAGGTGAAAGGAAACATGAGCTGGAAGTTCTGGTGGGCTTTGTCTTCAGCCCAGTCCAGAGTCAGCTTCTGTGTCAGGAGGGTCTTCCCAATGCCAGCCACGCCCTTTGTCAGCAGGCTCCTGATTGGTCTTTCTCTCTCAGCTGAAGCTTTAAAAAGGTCTTCTTGTTTGATGCTCCTTTCTCGTCTGCTCAGCTTCCTGGTTGCTGCTTCGATCTGTCGGACCTCGTGCTCCTGGTTGACCTGGTCTGTGCCCCCCTCAGTGATGTAGAGCTCTGTGTAGATCTGATTCAGAGGGGCGGAGTTTCCTGCTTTAGCCACTCCCTCAAACACACTGTGGAACTTCTTCTGCAGGCTCCTCTTCAGCCATCCTACACAGACTCCAGCACGACTTCCTGAACGAAGACAGATGTCACATGATTAGAAGATTCTAGAAGGTGAAGCTGATCAATCTCCTGATCATTCTTCTCATCAACTCCTGTTTTAAGATCAAATTGACTTTTAGACTGAAGACTTTATATTCATCACGTTGAAGATTTAAATGCTCTTACTCCTCCTCAGAACATCAGCGAGCTCCTCTGCCTTCAAGCACTTCAGGATGTTCATGATGAACTCCAGGAGAGCTTCTTTGCTGCTCCTCATTTGGTCCTCTTCACAATTCATCTCCTCTTCATTCTCATCGTCCTGGTACTTTGGATCATCTGGACTGAGCAACCTTTGGACTCTCCTGATTTCCTTCTTCACCAGGGTCATGACAGTCTCCTCAAGCAGCTGGAAAGCAAACATGTGGCATGGTCATGTGACAGAGAGAAGACCTACTGGCATCCAGAGATCATCAGAATCCTCCTTTCAAATATCCATGTGTAAATTTCTATGGGGATCTGATTTTTATAATTTAATGGTGAATTTTTCAATGAAATTTGTAGTTGGTATTGTACTCAAATGTTTTTATTGAGTTATAGTTGTATTCATAGATTTTTACAGCTTCTTTTTTCCAAAGCAAGTTAAGTCAGTCGACTGCATGCCTCCAGCGTGTCGGGGAGGGGACTGGACTGGGGGCGGGTTTTTTGTTTGGGGGCATGGTTGGGGCGGAATCTACGGATGCCTTATATATACAAATGTGTTTGTTTTTTTTCAAATATCGTGAAAGGGCCCAACAAAGGTTTCAGATTCAAGAAACCATAATTTTCTCAGCTCAGTTTTAAAGAACTAGTTCTCAGTCAACACCAGTGTCACCTGTTAAGGTAACAGGTAAGGTGAGATAATTTAAGCAAATTAAGGTTAAACAAAAATTTAAAATAGGTCAGGGTTTCCCCCAGGAATTTTGGAATTGTGGTTGTTTGTGGTCACACCTGAGACTTTTGACCTGAATGGCTTTGTCCCTGGTGTAAAAGTCACCCAAGTTTAACCTGGACCTATTGACACCATGTCATTGTCTGGTCATAACAGAGGTCTGAGTCTCTGCAGACTCATGTTCGCACGATGTCAAGAGAGTCAACATCCTCACCAAGCAGGAGAAAAGCAGAAGGCACAAACACGTGAACATACCTGAAGTGTGGAGTCCAGATCTGCCGGATGCTGCTGGACATACAGGAGGCTGAGATCATCTGAGAGCTGCTGATCCTCTCTGTGAAGAACATCACGCATAACTGTACGTACAGACCAAACGCGACTTCCGCGAGCGACACGACTGATTTGCATAGAAAGTCAATGGGGTTGGGCGACTGACGGCGACCAGCGGCGACCAACATGGCAGCGACACGACTGGGGTGTGCAACGCTACAAGATTTGAGCTACATACGGCGACTCCGGCTACTCAAGACGACACAACTGGGGTACAGCGACAGTCGCAGAAGTTCACCACCTGCGGAGCGTTGACCAATCAGAGACCAGATCCGCGAGTGACGTGTCCCGGCGGAGGAGAAGCAAATCGCTGCGGTTGTTTACAAGCAGACTTTCCGCCGTCCTGAGAGTGGCTCAAATCGTGCATTTTTTAATTTCCACCGGAACATAAATAGGAAGAATCTTGTCCGGAGGGAAAGTTCGCCACAACGGTGGCGTTCCTGGTGAGTTGAGACCTTTATTTACGTAAGTTTACTAAAGTTATGTTCGCCTAAACGCAATGTCCAACGGAGTTTACGAGGCGAATGCACCGCTGCGACCCTGGAAACTACGTATGTATGGTGACGAGATAAATAAGTACTGTTTCTGATTTAATTAAATTCAGATGAGACGTCCTGAAGGGTCTGTTTATATAGCGGCATCTACTGTAGTGCCGTGAAGTGAGCGTTCTTCTCCGTCCTCTCTCTTCTGGAGCCCTTCATCTCCAAGAGAGACCTCAGCCAACATGACTGGAGAGGCAGCAGCTGCTGCAGCAGCAAGGTAGCAGGTAGGTTTGCACCTTCATTTAGTGGGGACATTCTGAATACTAGATTAATATATAAATATAAAAATGTATGTAGCTTTCTGTATTGCTTTTTTCTGTATAGCTACTACAATAATGTAATCACACTATGCTGTCATTAAGGAGAGGAGGAGGATGGATCCACTCATGATGTTGGTGATGATGATGAGGAGGAGGATGGACCTTCCTCTGCCTCACCTGGTGCTGCTGCGTCTCCTCCACCTGCCACTGGCCCCTCCTCATCCACTGCTGCTCCCCATGTATGTAGAAATTGTATTTGCTAGTATTATTCTATTTTTTTAATTAAATGTTATTGTTCTACATCATTCAAGCACTGTCATAGTGACATGACTTGCTTTAGGTTAACTATTGCTGTCCTATACAGATTTTATTTATTCGTACTCATCACTATGGCATGTAATTGAACTCAACTTTCATTATGTGCAGGACACCGAAGGAAGAGACCAACAGAGGAAGGGGTCCTCTGATGCTGAAGCTGAGCTCAAACATCTAATGTACTCCCTCCACACACCCAGCTCAGAAGAAGGGACAGTTTTCAAGGTCCTCGTTCCTTCCAGGTTCCACATAAATTTAAAATGTACATGTTACTTTACTTTTACTTTTAAACAACAGCTGACTGAAATCATTTGGACCCTTCATTTATTTTCTTTGTAGCCACAGTTTCATTAAAGAACCGGATGCCGCCCCACTTCCTCCGCCTCTCTTGACCCTCGTCCCTCTGAGGAAGATCCTTCAAAACACACCTACGTAGTTCACTTCAAGTTTGACTGTGATTCTGTGTGTATTGAATGTATGTGTGTATGTGTTGAGTATAAATGAATGGGGTTACTTTATTTTTGCAAATAAAGTGTTTGACAATGAACATTTCTTTTTGTGAAAAATGGATTCACAGAAAAAAATAAAATCAAAAGCACTTTGCAAAATAACAAATTGAGTTGAACACAGCTTTGTTTTATTGCAGAGATGAAATATATATGCAAGAACCTATGCTTTGTTAAAATAGGTGGCTGACTCTTGAATGAGCAATTGTGTTGCACTGATAACAGTTTTTTTTCCAAAAAGGAGAAGCCTCATCTTCAACAAAAACATATGTGGTCGGTGGCCGTGGTCCTCTGGTCAGCTCCTGGAAGTGGACCGTCACACCAACACAGAAGCAGTTGGTGATGAGTCTCCTGTTACCGAAGATCTGCAAAATATAAACCATACATGGAGATGTAAACATACATATGTTGGTGATAATTTAACAAAGTATATATCAACCATACAACAGTGCATCTAGGATAAATTGTTTCATCACAATGCATTTAACTGTTGCATTCATTGATTACCACAAAGTGGCGCTCACTGAAAAGACTTTAGTGTACAAATTATTGACGATGACAGATTATATATCTCCGAAAATTACTTCAAGCATACAGCAGATACGACCGCGGACTTCATGAACTGATGACAGTTCAGAAAGACTTGGACACAAGTCGCCGTACATAACTACACATCGAGTTGCTGACCGAAGACAGACGTTCGCCAGAGGACAGACCGCGGTACTTGGTGTTCTGTATTCGGCCACTGATCCGGACCAACAGGTCGTCCAACTCGCGGCGGTTCCGCCTGAAGTACCGCACGAAGCGGCCGTATCCCGGTGACGCTGCTGGAGCAGGAAGTTAAATTCACCAGTGTGAGCGGCTCTGGCGAATGCTACGAAACGAGAGACGTCTCTTTTTCCATGTTTTCAATTAGTAAGTAGCGATAGTTTGAGCACCGGCTCCGCCATCTTCAATCCACCGTCCACAACGTTGAGACCACGCCCCCCGGCGACTGACCTACTTTCGATCCGGACAGGTGGCGACTAATGACGACTTGAGCAAGCTACCTGCTGCTGACGACTGGCGCTACAGCGACAGAAATGTCGCGTTCGGTGTGTACGTACCTTAAGGCTGTTTGGGCCGAGACTGTGCAGTCATGACAACACTTCTGTGCTGCAATTTGCTGCTTATTCTCCTGTTGGTTTACTTTTCTCTGTATCTGTCAGAGTAGACTTTATTACCAGTTAAAAAAACTCCCTTTACTGTCATGGGTAAGTCCCTTTTCCAAGAAATGTAGGAGGGAGTGCTCTTGATGAAATATTACCCCCGGACTTGACTGAAAAATGGGAACAATGGTGTATGGAGCTACCACTGCTCCATCTGCTGGTCATTCCCAGGTGCTATCATATTGAGATTCACCAAGGATCACAAACTGTCAAGTTGCATGTCCACTGTGATGCAAGTGAGTTGGCACACAGTGCTGGGACAGAAAGAGAGAAGTAAAGTGCAAATGAAAGTATCTACATAAAATGTTCTTATTAATTTTATTAATACATTGATGATTAATTGTTTCCTTTGTTTCCTTTGCAGTGAAATTCAACAATGAATGTCCAAACCCTTCTCTGACAAACAATCCTCGTAGAAGGAGCCTCGGAGACCTTTGTACGGATCCTACAACCACATCAGTGTAGTCACAAAGTGACAGAAGAGCTCACCTCTCTCCTGAAGACTTTTGTCCATTTGAAATGAAAAGGACGATGCATAGACGCACAACTCTCACGGCTGAGTTCAGACTCTTCTGGTTTCTCCTGACACATCCTGATGTGGACACAACTCTGATCAATACTTCAATCTGTGGTTCATTGTCTGACCACTAGACATTGCTCAATCTCTTTCTCTCACCTGCTTCTCATCTGATGGTCCGGGTCTTTTTCGAAGTTTATATATTTTCCCTTCGACCTGTCACTAAGGGAAGACTCACAAGCCGGTGCAGGTCCAGATCCGTGTCCCCCTCCAGCAGCATCAGATGTGAGTGGCTGTAATCTGAACATAGGAGTTGCAGTATGTAAGTGGCATCAAGTATTTGAAGTTGTGACAGGAGAACTGATCACCTCTGAGCTCTGGTCTGGCTGTCATGGTCCTCACCCAGATTGGCTTTTGAGCGAGGAGCCTCCTGCTCTCTGTACACACCTTAACACAAACACAAACATGTGATGTCAACATTCAACATGGAGGTCCAGATGTGATGGTCTGATGGTGGAATGAACAATCTGCTGGTCATCTCAATGCTTATTCTCTGTGACCTCAGTCTCAGCTCAACTTCATTTTGAGCCTCTGACCCATCATGGCTTCAAATCAAACATCTGATTTATGTGGTGTTTGATAGTGAATGGAGACTTTAGTCCTGATAGAGGAGCAAACACTTGATCTCATGAGGTGTGAGTTAGTCTGGAGTCACCGCAGTAGAAGAGAGAAGCTGGGGTATAGAAGTGAACGACAGTGAGTGCCGGACTTCAGACACATGCAGGAATCTGCTCCCGTCCCTGTATCATTATGTAATGTGCTACTCAACTAAATATGTACCGTAAAACTAAAAATAAAAACAATTCTCATGTTTGAGTCACATAATTGCTTCAATCAAAAGAACCACAAACAGAGGAAGTGTCAAACATTCACCTGCTGCTTCCACACCGGTCCACAGTCCAGCTTATAAAGTTTATAAAGTTAATGAGTGCCATAAATTCTGACAGCAGTGATATCAGAGCAGCTTCAACTCTTCACTGACTTGGAGTTCACTTCATGTTGCTTCCTTCTTTCATTTGATTCTTTCAGGTATTTGATTCATTCACATTACCAGCTGTGTGTTTCCATCAACAGTCACAAATTTGTCTTTTTTTTCCATTCATCCATTCACCTCACAGCCATGCTCTGCATTCGTCCATCGACTTCTTGATCACACTCATCCATTCACACTCTTGTGTAGACAGTAAGAAATCCCTGACCTGTCCGCAGCTCTCTTCTGGTCTGGAGACTTGTGTCCATGTTTGTTGGTGAAGCTTCCAACTGAGCTTATTGTCTCTCCTCGCAGAAACGGTGGAACAGTGGAACACGCCCTGTGAGTGAAGGGGTGTGTCCTGTCAAAGACCAATAAACATATGTTTTTGATTGTGTGTAGACTGACCTTCAACACGCCTGACGTCATCCTGAGAAAGAACGTTTCAGATTCATGTGAATCCTATATTCACTCAGTCGTCAACACTGGGTGCCAACTTCTGCTGGCGTGTTGCTGCTAGCTCACCTGCCTTGTGACTTTTATTTAGTGAGAGCATGTGCACATGGTTGGATCTGGAAATTGTGTGTTAAATCATTAATAAAAAAATAAACTGCTCTTCTGTGAGTCTTTAATGATCTTTTAACTGCTAGTGAGCTGCTCTTGTGCTTTTAGATCTAACTGCAACCTTTGACACTGTTGAACATGAAAGTCTTCTTTCACAGCTGGAAATGTGTATTGGACTGAAGGGTACTGCCAAAATGGTATTGGTAGCTTTTGGGACGGTCGTTTTCTGTTAATATCGCACAGTACAAATTGGGAACTGTCCCACTTAGAGATTGAATATTTATGAAACATGTTTATTTTAGATAAGAAAATCAAACAAACCAGCAAGTGCAACAATAAAAACAAACCCATACTTAAATAATGCTTAATAAACAGCACAACCCCTAATAATAAGGGAGAATATCTAGAGTGTGTTGTCTTCAGAACATCTGCTTGCTGCCTTTTTCATTTGAAAAGTCATGGATGAGGTCCTCATTAGACAGCTGCCTGCCAGGCTCCTGGTTAATTGCGATTACTGCAAGACCAGTGAGGCGACACTGTCCCATGGATATGAGCTTCAGTTCTGAGAAGCTCCTCTCTGCTGAGGCCACAGTCACAAGCAGCGCGCAGGCAACTCTTCAAACAATCCACAGATTTGGATAGGGTTTGTCCAAATTATTTTTGTGGATAAAAGTGAGGAGCTCAAAAGCAGTCATGTGATCAGACGGCAAGTTTTTGACCTCCACAGCCAACTGCTTCCCGTCATTGTTGTATCCAATGACCACAATGATCCTCACTGATCCACTACCACAATAGTTATAATATATAGCTTTGATCTAGGCATTTCACCAAGATCGCCTTTACTGGCCTTGAGTCTGACCCCACCTGGCCACGCTGGGCCATCTCATGCTGAGACCCTGACCTTGATGTATGGTGGTTCAATACGGTTTGTAGTAGAGCAGGAGTCTCTAACCACTGAGACCAATCTGTGGTAGACAATACCAAACTTCATATCAGTGACTGAGTTTCGTTCAGTCGAGTTAAGGCAATGTGATATCAACGTGGCTTGAGAGCTGCCATCACTCACAACAATAAACTCAGTTACGGTGAATTGAAATAAACATGGAACACTTCCCCCTATCAAACAATCCCAGAGGTGGTTACAAGACAAAGGAGTTTACAGGGGAACAAGCGTCATTTCGCCAATGTCACTGTCCAGCTGTGTGCAGCAGCTGCTTCACCATTGTTGCACTTTAATAAATATATGTTTTATATGTAAATAAACTGGGTCAGTGCAGCAGGCTCACAGTGCCTTCAAGAGTAGCTTTCTTCCGTGCAATTTCCCCTAAACACACGCTGGGTGGCATTTGCAGCGCACTAAATCATTGTTTTATGATGCGAGCAATAATCACATTCTTGACCTGCCCTCGTACAGAGTTCACCAGTTGCAGTCTGTTCAAAGTTCTACTTTATCACACTTGATTAAAATGTAAGATGCATCACTGAAATGAGAGCAGCTTTCACTCTGTCGTGCTTTGTTATCAAGTATCATTCATGCCACTTTCTGTATTCATGGAGGAAATTTGTTGAGAGTTGAAAGTGTTTTCTTCACACACTGCTTGCTGATGAATCATATTGATCATATTTCTGAAGCCGCATGTGCCATGTCTTTCTGCCGCTGCTTTAACTTAGCTGACCCATATTTGGACAGCAATATGACCACTCACACAGGTGAGTCCTGCTTCAATGTGACCATAAAATTACCAAAGTTTCGGCCTTCAAAACTCTATTCAAATCAAATTCAAAATTCACATCATTTTTTCCATAGTAAAAAAATACAGAACAGTCCTCTGGTGTGCATCATTATTATTATTGCATTGTTGGTGGTCACTGAGTGTACTGAGAGGTGATCTGCTCCGAACAAAATAGTTTTCATCATTCAGAGATTAGGTGTCCAAGTCGTACCTCCTTTATACAGAGACGTGTTGACTGTGTCCATGTTGATGTATAAGAGATGATGATGTATGACAACAAACATGCCAGTTTTAAATAGCAACACCATCCATAACTATGAACACATAATCGTCTAAATCAAGCAAAAGATATACTCTGCAATGTCACCATGAAATGATTTTTTATTTAATTTAATATAGTAAAAAATGTAAATTTCACTCACAACATTGTGTTACTCTTTCGATGACAGTTATCTGAGGTGTCTTTGGTGTGTGTTTACTCACAACCTCAACTGTAAGGCACTGGACATGTCAAAGAAGAGTGAAGTTCATTATGTGTTGCTTTCTTCACTTCAGTTCAGACTACACTCACCTTCACCTCAACACTGTTCTCAGCCTTTATATAACTACATACTCAGTATATGTTAATGTGCAATATTCATATTCATACAGTCACACTCCCTCACAAAACTGTCACCTGTGCAACTATACTTGTCCCCTCACAGTCATAAATCTCTGTCTGAACAGTGTACTGATGGATCAAATCTCACAGGAACTGTTAACACCTGTTAACAAATGCTGAGTAGCACAACTGCACAACATCCTTATTTGCCAACCAATTAATTTCACTACTTTCCTGATTACCTGTCTGACAGCAGTTGGAAATTAAGTTGGAGGTGAACACTGAATAACTGTTGCAATGGAAACTACTGAATTCACACATAGTCATGGAGCTCACACCACAGTTACCATACAAACCTTAGTGTCCGTAGCTGCTCCAAACCTCTTTGCCACAAAACATTGTGCCACAACTGGAGAACAAACCGACACCATCTATATTAATAGTTAGACATGAAATTCTACAAAATGGTATGATGTAATACATTAGCTTAGTCGTTATAACGGGTGATTCAAGAGATTCTCCCATGTGCGTGTTTTCTTTGTGCGTGTAAAGTACACTGGAATTGTGCGGTGCATGTGTCAGATTTATTACAACAGCCAGGAGCCTCAATATTCTCCCAGTTACATTCCACTACGCACTGCTTCCACATTCCTACCATGCTGACTGATGGAAATTAGAAACAGTTTCCTCAGATGTACCTGACCTCATGTGGCATGGTTAAGGACCATGTTTATCATCCTGAGTTCCAGCATGAGCCCCTCAATATTGGGTGGAAGTTCTGCATTACAGTCAAATGCTGCCATTCTGTGGCCTGATCACTAATGAGTGGCTCTTGTTTGAGATGAACCTCTCAACTTTAGCTTCCATGCACCGCTGTGACTATAATCCCCTTTCACTCCTCATTTCACTGCCACATCTGACATCTGACTCTCCTGGTGGCCCATTGCAGAGAATCACAAGAGGCAGCTCAGCAGTCTGAAGCATGAAGCAGCTACCCGGGCTACAACTTCAGCAAATGGCAGCTTTCTGTCTCCTCTTTTGTAATAATGATAACGAGTATATGAACCCATCTTGAAATCTTGATATGCATGAAGGAATATGAATTGATACACAGTGAGTTGTTTGTGATTCTGCTTAGATTAATGACAGTCTTTCCCACAGAAGCATCGCTTCAACAGGGAACCCTGGACCCTAAGACGAAAAGTCTGATGCTGAGCCAAATGAACTACCCAGCCTCTCAGAGTGTTGATAATAAAGTTCCAGAATGTGATGATGTAGTGATACATTCATGTTCAATCCATTGTAGGCACTAGTTCATCCAATACAGAGTCAACAGAGCACAGCAGGATATCTGGGATCACATGCTGGGACATTGAATGCAAAACTAACACAGAGCATCAGGCTTTTGTCATGATGAATCAGCTATGTATCTGTTGTGGGAAACTTTCAAAGAAAAGAAAATTAATGGTACTTGTTAGAAACTGATCTTTACTTTACTTTCAGTTTTTCACTTTACCTTCTATGCACCAACTGTGACTGTAATCCTTGATTACCCCTATTTCCACTGCCACATCTGACTATCCACGTGGCCCATTGTTTTTTTAATCTAGCACGGAAAAAGTTTTGACAAAATGTGCGTCTTTGAGTGGATGTAGCCTGATGCCAAGCATGTCCCTGGGTGGCCACCAACCTTTCAAGGTATTGATGATTGTTTTTGCAACCAATGGCAATCTTTCCCTCAGAAGCATCGCTTGAAAAGGGAATTGAACCCTGCACACTGGGATTGAAATTCTAATGGCATTCGTCTGCTGTGCTCGATCTCAGGGAGAAGGTTTGGAATGAAGAAGGTCACAGAGATTTAACAGGTTGTGCATTTATTCCACAGATCTCAGGAGTCCTAGGGTGATATGAAAGCCCAGAAGAATTGCAGGCATTTATTCATTGGAGAAGATATTGAAGAGTTCATTTCATGTGTCTGTGCTGAGTGGAAATGAGACAGAAAGGAGCTTTGTGTGTGTGAGTGTGTTCCTTCACCTTCACCTTCACCTTTTTCTACCGCTTATCCGGGGTCGGGTCGCGAGGCAGCATTCGGAGCAAGGAAGCCCAAACTTCCCGGTCCGCACAAACCTCCTCCAGCTCCTCCCGGGGGATCCCGAGGCGTTCCCAGGCCAGACCGGAGACATATTCTCTCCAGCGAGTCCTGGGTCTTCCCGGGGTCTCCTCCCGGTAGGACATGCCCGGAACACCTCCCCAGGGAGGCGTCCAGGGGGCATCCGAATCAGATGCCCGAGCCACCTCAGCTGGTTCCTCTCGATGTGGAGGAGCAGCGGCTCCACCCCGAGCTCCTCCCGAATGACCGAACTCCTCACCCTATCTCTAAGGGTGCGCCCAGCCACCCTGCGGAGGAAACTCATCTCAGCCGCTTGTATCCGCCATCTCATCCTTTCGGTCACTACCCAAAGCTCGTGACCATAGGTGAGGGTGGGAACGTAGATCGATCGGTAAATCGAGAGCTTCATCTTGTGACTCAGCTCCCTCTTCACCACGACGGTCCGATACAGCGACCGCATCACTGCTGCCGCTGCACCAACCCGTCTATCAATCTCACGCTCCCCTTTTCCCTCACTCGAGAACAAGACCCCGAGATACTTAAACTCCACCACTTGGGGCAAGAACTCTCCACCGACCCGGAGAGAGCAAACCACCTTATTCCGGTCGAGAACCATGGCCTCAGACTTGGAGGTGCTGATCCTTATCCCGGCCGCTTCACACTCGGCTGCAAACCGCCCCAGCGCATGCTGAAGGTCCCGGTCCGTTGAGGCCAGCAGAACAACATCGTCCGCAAATAGCAGAGATGAAATTCTGTGGTTCCCGAACCGGATCCCCTCCGACCCCTGGCTACGCCTAGAAATTCTGTCCATAAAAGTGATGAACAGAACCAGTGACAAAGGGCAGCCCTGGCGGAGGCCAACATGCACCGGGAACAGGTCTGATTTACTGCCGGCAATGCGAACCATGCTCCTTCTTCGGTCATACAGGGACCGGACAGCCCCTGGCAGAGGGCCCCGTACCCCATATTCCCGGAGCACCCCCCACAGGACATCGCGAGGGACACAGTCGAACGCCTTCTCCAAATCCACATAGCACATGTGGACTGGTTGGGCGAACTCCCACGAACCCTCGAGCACCCGATGGAGGGTATAGAGCTGGTCCAGTGTGCCACGACCAGGACGAAAACCACACTGTTCCTCCTGGATCTGAGGTTCGACTATTGGCCGAAGTCTCCTCTCTAGTACCCTGGAATAGACCTTTCTAGGGAGGCTGAGGAGTGTGGTCCCCCTGTAGTTGGAACACACCCTCCGGTCCCCCTTCCTAAAGAGGGGGACCACCACCCCGGTCTGCCAATCCAGAGGCACTGTCCTCGACTGCCACGCGATGTTGCAGACAGGTGTCAGCCACGACAGCCCTACAACATCCAGGGATTTCATATACTCAGGATGGATCTCGTCCACCCCCGGGGCCCTACCACCGAGGAGCTTACGAACAACCTCGGTGACTTCGGCCCGGGTGATGAGAGTTCCCCTGGAACTGCAACCTTATCGTGGTGGGGGAGTTTGTGTACCTTGAATGATCCTAGGAGCTATGTTGTCGACCGATGTTAGGGTCTGTTAGGGTCTCCCATGACAAACAGGTCCTAGGTAACGGGTCAGACTAAGAGCAGTTCAGAAGCCCCGATGAAAACAACAACATCAAGGACCGTGACGTCGCCCGGCATGACGCAGCCGGGGCCTCACCCTGGAGCCAGGCCTGGGGTTGGGGTTCGAATGCGAGCGCCTGGTGGCCGGGCCTCTGACCATGGGGCCAAGCCCGAACGAACGACATGGGCCGTCCCTCCTGCGGACCCACCGCCCACAGAGGGAGTCATAGGGGTCGGGTGCAGTCGCGGTCGGGGGACCCGACGACCTGGTTCGTGTGGACATTCTCTGAGTGTGTTCTTGTACTTCTAAAATAGCCTGGTTATTAAAATTATATTTGAGTTTGGTTCAGAGTAAAGGTTAAGTTCAGCCATTTGTTTTAGATGGTTAGGTTTAGGGTGAGAAGCTGGGGAAAGGGTTATGTATGTCAATGACGGCCCTCACCAACATAGACAAATATATGTGTGTGTGTGTGTGAGAGAGCATGTTTTGCCATACGTAACTGCCAAATTTCAAATCAGGTAGAAGGAAATGATGGAAGGAAATTCTGAAACGTTTCAGGTGGAATCCGAAATAGATGAATAAGAGAGTGCGGGGCGTGCAAGGCAGACATCGCAACAGCAACATTTAGCTGCTAAAGCACAGCATCGCCATCAACAAGAGTCATGCTACGAGTCATGTTACAAAGCTTGTCCCCCAAAACAGTTGAACGTAAATGAATGGAATGGAAATCCATAGCACTTTTCAAAAAGACAGTGCCCCGTGTGAGGCTCGAACTCACGACCTTCAGATTATGAGACTGACGCGCTGCCTACTGCGCCAACGAGGCTTGTGTGTTTCACTTTTGTTATTATATAAAACAAAACACGAATGTCAAAACAATGACAACATCGACGTGTTTCAAGAGGCCACTTAGCCGAAACCGGTGAGAAAACCAGGAACGTCCAATTCTGAGCTGTAATACTAAGTGCCTCTAAGTTACATCCATGTCAGCAAATGTTAGCATGGTTGCTGCAATAGCCTGGCTAGCTCAGTCGGTAGAGCATGAGACTCTTAATCTCAGGGTCGTGGGTTCGAGCCCCATGTTGGGTGCACCTTTTTAGCTTACTCAAATCAAGGTTGTCCGACACAATGGACAGGAGAATACAATATTCCTATCACCTTGCACATAGGTTCAGCAGCCCTGATGGATGAGGAGGACTCAACATGCCACCTGCCTCTTGTTCCACCCAAATCACTCAGACATTGTAACACATTCCTCTCCTGAGTCCTCAGAACTTGGCCTGCTAGCCAGAGTCAACTTTTCAAGATACATTGATGCAAATAAAGATAAAGATTCATGGACAAATGCTAACACTACCTTTACAGTGAGTAAGAGAGAGAGACACCCTAGACCAGGGGTCTCACACTGGTCCTCAAAGGGCCACAGTGGGTGCAGGTTTTTGTTCCAACCAGTCACCTTTTCACCAACCAGGTGTGTGAAGACTGTCATCAGTTGATTGTGAGTCCTGGTGTGGGACCTGATATGTGGCTGGATCAGTTTTGCAGTTGATTTATTGATACATCATTGAAAGGTAGATGATGAAAAGATTAGAAACTTCAAAAGTGAATCTTGGGCTCATCAACGTGGGGGTTGATGCACTTTTCTTCATGATGGTGAGGACAGTGGGCGGCACATGGTTGTATACAGCTCAGATGTGGTACATCTAGTCTTCTTTGTCGTAATTTCCCTGTAGAACAGTTGAGTCCTCACAGAGCAAAGGTATCAGGTAAAGAAGATGCAGATGTAGAAAGTACTGGAGACCAGACTTTCTGTAAGTTCTTTTCTACCACACCCAACTCTCAGTATTTCTTCACAGAGTCACTGCTCACTCTCAGAGATATTGATCAGCCACATGATGTTATGTTCATGACTAGCTTGGGATGAAGAAAAACACAAGCTGAGACAAAATAGCATATTATTAACAATTCCCTCTCTAATTATGATGTCAATCAAAACCTGGCAGGTTGGACCAATGAGGGCAATTCGCCTGGTAACCAATGGGAATCGCCAGAGGACACTTTATTAAGGTGGGGAATCTCTACGCGTCCTCTTGATTTTCATTTGGTGTTGGCAGCCAGGTAGCAGAATCAGCTCGTGGCGTTCAGCTGTGATCAGGCGTTTGTTTATAGCCCTGATCGGCCTGTGCATCTCATTACAGCGGCGCTTGGGTAGGTAGTGTTCGCTGCCGAACATCACTTTGTAGATATCAGCTCCATTCATTGGCGCGCGCGTTTGGGTCATGAACGGGTGTTCCGGTTTACGCCAAGTGACTTTGATTTCTTTTGTTCAGGCTGGTGGGCTGACTCGATTGTGGACCACGGGACACTGCTGGTACTCAACCCTCCCCGTCTCCCCGCAGTTTAGGCGTTCCAGGATTGGTGGCGGGTTCACTACCGGTGATTAGTGTAGGGCCTCCTTCCTCCTTTCCCCAGCAACTGCTGCAGGCCGGAAAGCCAAATTGTACTCCAGTCTGTGGTAGTTCTATTAGTTTTCTTATGTGACAAGATTTAAATATTGTTTGGAATAAATAAATTGTGATTTTGGGGTAACCATCTGTCTAGTGTCACTGACTTACGTGTCCTTTTTTTCCTGGGGTGAGATTCCCTAGGTGGCATGTTGAGACCTCTAAATCCACCTTTTTAATTTTGCGAGGCGGCAGCGCCCACTCCGCCACATTTTGGGTGGACGACACTATAGACGACAGGACGTGGTTACCTTTGTTAGTTAAATTGTTATTTTATATATAAAGGAGGTATGCATGTTTGAATGTTTCATTGTTGTTGTTAACGGCAAAACTTGGATAACTATGTCAGAGTGGGTGGAGGAAATTCAAATGTGTATACGGTCACGTCACTTGACTCCTACCGATCAGGCGTATTTTATCTTTGACCACTTGGAGCGAGCAGCTCGTGAGGAGATTAAGTGTCGGAGTGGCGTAGAGCGCCGACACCCAACTCGAATTCTGGCCATTTTACAGGATCTGTATGGGTGTTGTGAGTCCTACGTAACCCTACAGCAGGCATTTTTGCAGGAGGGGGAGACGGTGCAGGAGTTCTCTCTGGCTCTTATGGCGTTGATGGAACGAGTGAAGGAGCGGGCACCAGAAGGGCTGCTTAATGCTGAGGTTTTGCTCCGTGACCAGTTTGTAGAACACGTCTTAGATAGTTCTTTGAGGAGGGAGCTTAAGCAGTTTGTCCGTCGTTGTCCCACCGCCACCATTTTAGAGATTCGTGGTTAAAGCTATCTGCTAGGAGCGTGAGGGTTTCCCCGGAGGCCCAAGGGAGCGTAGCCACTCCCTACCTTCAATTTATAACCATCAGTATGAAGTGCGTGGGCACCTTTGTGTGCATCCCAGAGCGGCGGCCCCCTTGTCTGAGCTGGGTGAGTTAAAGGAGCTTTTGATGCGCCAACAGAAACAGTTAGACCAACTCACCCAGACAGTCGTTTCTTTGCAGTCCAGAATGACTCATTGCTTTGCCGTCGTTGCCATCAACCCGGGCACTTTGCCAGGGACTGCAACTGGCATCGCGGACCTGTCCGTGAGCGTGCTAACTCCACAGCAGGTCTGTCACAACCTGAGCCTGGACCTGCTCATGTTGTCCACCAGCAGGAAAACTAACACCCACTGGCCGGCTGAGCCACGGCTCAGTTGGGGTGTCTAGCGGCTCACAGGTTGAAGTGACCAGATTAATGTCCGCATGTCCCAACATTGTCGTCCGCATGGGTGATGTTGAAGTGTCTTGTTTGTTGGACACTGGTTCTATGGTGTCCACCATCACTGAAAGTTTCTTTTTGGACCAGTTTGCACCTTGGGGACATGACCATCTAAGAGAATGCCACTGGCTACAGCTGCATGCTGTGAATGGTCTTACCATCCCCTATGTTGGTTACATTGAGCTGGATGTGATGCTCTGTGGGAAGGTGGTTCCAGACTGCAGCATTTTAGTTGTCAAGGACCCACCTGGTGCCACACCTACCTCACCTGGTATTTTGGCGATGAACATCATCCAGAGGTGCTTTCAGGAGCTCTTTGGGGCACCTGGCCCCTCCCTCTTTGACATACCCACCGTCATCCAGGCTCCAGGTCCTGTTGTTGATGCCTTGCAGCACTGTCACCAAAGTGTTGTTCAACATTTCCCGGAAGAGGCAGCTTTCGTTAAAATCGGAGGTCGTAGCCCAGTACGCATTCCTGCTGGGATGATGAAGATGGTTGCAGGCACTTGTTCAAAGCAGCTTTCTGGAAGTGTACTGTTTGAGGTAACTCCTCATTAGGTGGTCGTTTTCACCGTGAGGGGTTGTACTTACTCACTATTGGCGGGGTACATTTCTCCCCTCGCATCACTCTTGGGGTTATCCAATAGCGAAGCCTCACTGGAGGGCGGAGCGCACTGAAGGAGAACTGTAAGTTACCTACTGTAACAATTGTTCTCCGAACTGTGCAAAACCCTCTAGTCTCGGCACCCAGCTACCGTACGGGACGAAACGAAATGAAGGGCCTGGTTAGTACCTTGATGGGAGACCGCCCGGGAACCCAGGCGAGCTCTCCCCGAAGTCCCTATATGGCTACTCAACTGCTGCTCAACCGACCGTCTGCCAGCCAATCGTTGGCCTCTGTTGAACACGCCTCCACCAATCACCGTCAACCATTCACCCTTAACTGTCGGAGCGCTGCGCTGCGGGTCATTTTGGATTTCCCTGGCCGAGGTAAGTGACTTTCTTCAATCCGCGATTATTTTAAGATGCTTATGGAAACGTTGTCTTGCTTGTGTTGTCTTTGTTTCATTCTGACAAAACTTTTGTTTCTCAGGTGACGAAAAACATAATTCCTCTCATTCGCGCATCACAAATGGAAATAAATTGGGTAAAATCTCAAGCCAAGTCAAGTCAAATATTGCCTCAAACACTTGCAAAGTGTGATCAATGTTTTGTTTACGAGTTGATGCTACTTCGGTTTATTTGTTTCGTATATTATGTTTAAAGTCAGTCCGTTATTTCTCGAGCTGAGTAATTGTCAGATGCAGGGAAAAACGAGACTGAAATCTTTTCTTTCGTTTCTCAGCTGACTAAAAGTTAATTCCGCTCATCCACGCAGTGCAAATGTCAATAAATAGCCTAAAACCTCTTCATCAAATATTACCTCAAACCCTCACTAAGGTGATTTGTTGACGAGTTGAAGCTACTCCTTTATTTATTTGTTCGTATGTTATGTTTAAAGTGGGTCCGTTATTTCTCCAGCTCATTGATTGCTAGATGCGGGTAACACTAGACTGAAATCAAATAAAAGCTCAAAATACCATTTGGACACTTAAAAAGTATGTGTCCAAATAAGTATTAGTAAAACTAGGTCATCGAAAGTTCCGTTGTCTTTGAGTCGTGATTGAACCCCTCCCCCGCACCCCCTTCATTTCCATCATAATAGGTCGTCGGGGGATGCAGCGACATGACTCACCTACATTCCTGACATGTAAATGAATGAGTGAAGTTCCCCACTTATGTAAACCATTAAAGAAAACAATGGGCCTCATTGTGTCAGTTGTAGCCTTCATACTCAATCATTTTGATTACAACGTGACCAGTTCTTACTTCAAGGTTACTTCAAACTGAAAGTACCTTAACCTATGGGAATAATATTAAATTACAAAATAAATATATTAATCAAGCTATATTATTAAATTGAATTTATACTGTTTTGTTAAATAATGAAAGATTGAGTTTAACAGATGCAGAGAATAAGGGTAAGGTGTCCTCAAATTGACCCTGTATCTATGAAAGAATGTGTGGAGTAAAAATGGTGTGTTTTAAATGGCAGGAATGGCATCTGACATGAGGAACCTTTTGGAGACCGTCTGTGGCGTCGTAAACCAATTAACCAGGTGGAGAACGGATGAGTTGACAGAAGCAACATACCAATAAAGGACAGATGTATAAACATCCTAAAGGGATTTCCAGACGTGGTGGAGGCGACACAAGATCTGGAATCTGATCCAGGACCACAAGAAGACCAGGACCAATCAGTGAAGACTGCACCCCAAGATTGAAGACTGCAGACTGAAAACATATAAAAAGGGTCAGGGCCAGATAGTCTTTGTCACTCTACACCACTGGAGCTAAGGCTAAGTCAGGCGTAGTTGTGGACCCAGAGCTCTGTTAGGGTAATTAGACTCCTCTGTCAGGGAATAAATTCTTTTGGATTTTAAGTTGTGGGTTTTTGGTAGTCATTCTCACGAGTAAACGGACACGCGGAAGATACATCGGAGGTGTATATTCCAACAATTTGGTGACCCCGACGTGATCGTGAGGTGGCTGGATAACAGGACAGAGGAGTCGGACTTGATTTCTGTTGGACGATTGGTCTCCACGGTGCACCGGACTAAAGGTGAGCAGAAACCTGTTTGAGATATCACGAATTCTGCACATTGGGTAAGAACTATTTTGGAGACTGGTTGGAAGACAGTGTTTGGTCCATAGTCATTTTGGTTAAAGACAAGAGCGGGGTTTGGTTCTTTTTATTTGTGAATGCAAATCAGCCAAAGAGCGGGGTTTGGTTCTTTTTATTTGTGAATGCAAATCAGCCAGAGAGCGGGGTTTGGTTCATTTTTTATTTGTGAATGCAAATCAGCGAAAAAGCGGGGTTTGGTTCATTTTGCATATGAATGCAAAGCAGCCATAGAGCGGGCTTTGGTTCATTTTGCATGAACGCGAGTCAGTTTGGAACTGGACTCGGTTCTGTCCCGCCGTAGACTGGCTTGAGATCGGACGCGATCTCATTTTGCAATGTTGCGGTACACATAGGGGATTTTTGGGACCCCCTGAAACAGCGTAGAGTTTTATGCCTGGTCGGATACCAGGAGAATAGAGTTTATACTTGATCGGATATCAAGACAGAGTTTTATGCTTGATCGGATATCAAGACAATAGAGTTTTATCTGGGTCTGATGCCCAGTAGATAGTTTTTTATTTGTCTTTTATTTTGAGTTTGATGGTCTGTGATAGTGAGGTCAGGAACTTATTTTGAGATAAAAAAAAAAAAAATGGGGGGGGGAGAGAGAGAGCGAGGAAAAGGTAAATTGGTAAGAGAAGAGATTAATTTATTGCTTAGTAAGTCAGAGGAAGATGTGTGGTCGGATGTGTGTATATTACAAGGATTTAATAAGTAGAATAACGAGAGTCAGAAAAAGATGGATGACTTGTATGCAGAGATAGAGACACAAGTTTTGGCAGGGGTGGATAAGGAGAGAAAAGAAAAACATAGCAATAGATTAAATAAAGAGTGGGTGGTGTTACGAAAGGAGAAGGAATTTCTGAGGCAGAAATGTACTATGAAACATTTATCTGAGAATTTGCAGCAGAAGGAAAGAAGAGTTGTGGATAAAGGAAAGAAGTTGAAAGATGAGGTGAAATCAGCTACATGGTTGAAAAAGAGGGAGTTGAGGAAGTTGATACAAGAGAATGAGGAGACCAGAATGTTTGTGATATGATGGTAGTGGCTTCAGTGTTAGGGGAGAAAGCAGCCCCACCCCCTGTGACGGAGTCCACAACAGGTCACAGACAGGAGCGTGCAGACGAGCTATCCAACTATCCAATGATGATCAACAATCAGGGAGTATTGCAGTATCATGAGTGGGAGATGAAAGATCCGACCCTGGTAACTAATAAATTGCCAAGTTTGACTGCAGGTGGTGAAGAGTGGATTGGAGCATTAAAGACACATATGGACAGCATTTTACTTGCAGTTGGCGATGTGGTGAGAATCACCCGTGCATGTTGCAGTTCAGTATAACAATCTGACCAAATTCTTCACATGACCGGACTTGATTCTGTAGAGTTAACTTCTCCTTTTGGAGGTTTTGCTTCTTATTTTTTTTTACAGTGATCAGAGATTTGTTCCCTAGAATGCCCCGTCAGTTCCGACTCTGCCAGACTACACGCCAGCCACGGACCCCAGCTCTCACTATGACAAGTGCCTGACTCTGTGGACCGATAAAACTGGTGCACGTCCGTCCAGAAATGATGAAGCAGAGGTGGTTTTCAGAATTGCAATCATGAATACGTGTCCGGAAGAAGTTAGATCAGAATTGGATAAAAACCTGAATTTGGTGGATGCTGAGCCTAAATATTTTAAAAGACACATTATTCATCATCTTAAACTTTTTGCAGATCGTCACGCTGAATCTGAAAGAAAAAAAGTGGCAAGGGCAAGCAGGACCAGCTTTTGAAGCTGTGACTCACATCAGTCCGTTGCAATGCCATGATTCACAAACAAAGAGGGAAGGATAAAGTTAAAGGGGGAGGGGGAGCCCCCAGAGGTCGAGGTGGTCGAGGACCAGCGCCCTGGAATCAACAACCTTATCTACCGCAGCAGCAGAGTTCAGCCTCTGTCAAAGTGGAGGGACAGACTGTCAACATGTTAGTGGACACTGGAACCACACTGTCCACCATCAAGCCTTTGAATCTCTGCAAGAAACACTCTGGAAATCACATGATGCTGATGGGACTCAGATGAACTGCAGCCTCAATGACTCAAGAGCAAGAAGGGGAAGGTGGTGTGCACTCGACCTTCCTGCTGTGGAAGCCCTGGAACGATTCAGTGGCCTCATTAAGACCTCCGATTGACCCCCTCCACCTCACTCTGTTTTATGACCAAAATCAAGATTTGATCTACCAAGAAGCATTTGAATCAGTTAAAGGGGGAAGAATGGCAACTCTCAAGTACCTGCATTTATGTAGGGAAACAGGGAGTAGCTGTAGCTACCAAACTGACATGGTCACAAGGTGAGTGGTTCATGATGTCCGAAACATCTAATCCACACATCTTTCTTGAACCAGTTCACGGGCATGTGCTCAGAGAGCTGGGACCCATGGTGAAGCAGTGTGAGGCAGCGGAAGACTGACAGAGTGGGCAAGTACCAAACATGTCGTTTTCACCTTTGCACTTTTTGTATCCAGGATAAAACAGGAGATTCAGGTGTTCTGGCCACACTAACTAGGTTTCACGGACGAGAGCGCTCTGATCATGAATTATCAGCAGAGATGCTGGACACCCTGCCTGATTCGCTGTGGTCATAAAGACCGGCGGATGTGGGCCACTGTGTCGATTGTGAACCGGTACAGTCACACCTGGCGCGTTTGTTAATGTTCCACAATATTCACGTAAACAGGAGGCGTCTGAGGGGATCGCCAACACTCTGGATGGATGATGGAGTGCTGGAGGTTTCCTCATCAGCGTGCAACACACTTATTTTACCGATAAAGAAAGCAGACTGCGTTAATTATCGTATGGCACATGACCTCAGAGAAATTAATAAGGTAACATTAACATTGTGCGTTCCAGTGTCTGACCCGCACAGATGTTGGAATGTGTTAAGTCCAAAACTTCAGTGGTTTACAGTGAGCGATTTGGCAAATGCGTTTTTCTGTATCTCATTAGCTCTAAAATGTAGAAAGTTCTTTGCGTTCATTTATCGCGGGTGTAAATTACAATACACTAGAGTCCCACAAGGGTGGAAATTGAGCCGTGGGATTTTCAGCCAATATTTGTGTGACATGCTCTCCACTGTTTCATTACCTACAGGTGCTCTCTTGGTACAGTATCTCGACGATCTGTACATTGCGACAGAATCGTTCTGGTATTTGTTTGGAGGCTACCAGGATGATTTTGCTCAGATGAGTATCTGATGATGTTGTAAACGGTGTACTCAACCAAAAGAAAGGTGATGATATATTTGGATTCTGTATATGTTGTGAGTTGTTTGTTGATTTGGCATTTTGGAGACGCAGTGGTTTTGTAACAGCGACTAGGGATCCAGTTGCATATGGGGATCTTATTCATAGGTTGGACACAAGGCTGTCAACGCTGCGCAGTGGTAGTGGTTAAATGCCCAGGACACATGAAGGTGAACACATAGGTTGCCAGGGGTAACCAGGCGGCAGATGCAGCGCCAAGGAGGCTGCAGGCTGTCAGGTTTCTCCTCAATGAGGTAAGCAAGTTGAGGACTTGTTACCTGAAATCACTTTACAAGTTATTCAACAGCTACAGGCGAGTGCGCTGGACAGTGAGAAGCAAGACTGGAGTGCCACTGGGGTGTGATGGAACACTGATCAGGAGGCTGTGGTTCAGCCCAGGGAAGGGACCAAGAAGAGTGGTCCTTCCTGATGATTTGTCAGAGTTTCAGCATTGGTCCAACAAAGAGGGTGATGCAGCAGACGGAGTCAGGGAGGACTCCGGGTGAAGTGGTGGTCATGAACTACATGGACATGGTCACTTCAGAGTAGGTGATGAGGTATCTGGTGATTGTGGATACTTTTTCAGGATGGCCTGAGGTGTATCCGTGTGCGAAAGAGGATTTGTTGCCATCAAAGCGCTGGTTAACCATTATATTTCCACCCATGGGTTATCAGGAATTATCACATCACATCACATCACAGATCGCATGCATTTTACAGCAAAATTAATGGAAAAGTTGTGTAGCTCCTGGGATTGATTTATAAATTTGGTTCTGCATATCATCCCTAATCTCAAGCTCACGTTGAACAAAGGAATCGTATGCTGAAATAGCATTTGGCCAAGACATGTGCACAAACAGGGCTGAATTGGCTACAAGCCCTGCCGATAGTTCTTTTGGCAATCAGACAATCTATTAATCGCCGGACAGGGTTCACACTTTTTGAACTCCTGACTGGTCGTCTGATGCTCGGTCCAGCCTCGGTGCTGCTCCAGCCGGAAGTGGACCCACCAGCCGGCTATAAGCCCTACTGGGAGCAACTTTCTTCATGTTTTTGTGCGCAGGACGATGCGACTTTTGCAGCCGAACCAGACGGACCCCCGCCATCTTCATCCATTTATCTTCATGTGTTGCAGAGAAAGCGGTCCGAACTACTTTGGACTGGATCTTTTGAAGTCATGGTTCAAGCTAAATGTATTGTCACTAGTTTTTGTTTTCTTTGCCCATTTCATATTTTGCAGGAAAATATAAAAAAGAGGGGAGAATAAGATGATGGTGATGGACAAAAAAGGACGACTGGTGACTTTTGGGGATCTGGTGATCTCCTTGGGAGTAATGTCATGGCTGTGCTGGCTAACAACAGGGGACAAGGAACCCAATCTGGTAGGATCTGGCAATGAGACCCTAATCATGAATAGGAACAAAATATCAGCAGAGCCATGAGAGGTTTGAAAGCCATGTCCATCAAACGAAGATCAATGTCAGGAGTGGATGACCTGCTACATAATCTGCTGACAGGCTGGTTTGGCAAATGGAAGGGATTGATGATAACATTGTTGATAACAACGATGATAGACGTGAACTGCTTTACTTTGTGATGGTGTGGATGTTCTATTGTACCTTGTATGCAAGCTGTGTTTTTGAAAATTATTAATAGGGCATTTAAGGAGGACGATGGCAAAGGAGTCTGTGATGCTATGTGTTTCAGGAGACGATGAGACACATCTGGAGGATGACAAGCTGTATCCTTGGTCTGAAATGTTTTGAAACATTTACTCTTATATCTGATTGATTTGCTTACATATACATGTATATCTGCATTTATTTTATTTTTACTTTGTTAGATTCTGGGGAGAAAATTGCATAATACTTTGGATGTGTTGTTGATCTCTTTAGGAAGAGATCAAAAGGGGGATTATGGGAATAATATTAAATTACAAAATAAATATTAATCAAGCTATATTATTAAATTGAATTTATACTGTTTTGTTAAATAATGAAAGATTGAGTTTAATAGATGCAGAGAATAAGGGTAAGGTGTCCTCAAATTGTCCCTGTATCTATGAAAGAATGTGTGGAGTAAAAATGGTGTGTTTTAAATGGCAGGAATGGCATCTGACATGAGGAACCTTTTGGAGACCGTCTGTGGCGTCGTAAACCAATTAACCAGGTGGAGAACGGATGAGTTGACAGAAGCAAGATACCAATAAAGGACAGATGTATAAACATCCTAAAGGGATTTCCAGACGTGGTGGAGGCGACACAAGATCTGGAATCTGATCCAGGACCATAAGAAGACCAGGACCAATCAGTGAAGACTGCGCCCCAAGATTGAAGACTGCAGACTGAAAGCATATAAAAGGGGTAAGGGCCAGATAGTCTTTGTCACTCTACACCACTGGAGCTAAGGCTAAGTCAGGCGTAGTTGTGGACCCAGAGCTCTGCTAGGGTAATTAGACTCCTCTGTCAGGGAATAAATAATTTTGGATTTTAAGTTGTGGGTTTTTGGTAGTCATTCTCACGAGTAAACGAACACGCGGAAGATACATGAAAGGTGTAGATTCCTACAAACCTTAAAAATCTGAGGATTTAAACTTTGTCTTACACTGTTTTTTTTTCTCCCATTATTAGAGATGAATGTTTAGCGTAGCATTAGATTCACATGAAAGCAGCAACTCATTTTACATTTATTCTGTTATGACACCAGATCACAAGAAGCAAAGACCATGGACCGGAAGATGCACGTGTGCCAGAAGAGTTTCACTGACAATTCCAACCTGACTCGCCACATGAAACTCCATGCGCCCAAGGAGCTGCCCAACGCCTGTAATGTGTGCGGAAAGCTATTCACCGGCAAGCAGCAGCTCCTATTACATCTCAAGCAGTACCAGTACCCGGTCATCAGCCTGTACCGGCAGCGAGAGGCCCTCCTTCAGTGTACCCCAGCAGCCAAGGCCACTGTCCCATGAAGGGTGGAAGATCCAGCTTGGTTGGACCCCAGTCGAGCCGAGGCAGCTGCCAGGATGGCTGGCGGGGGGCTGTGGAGAGGCCAGATCGTGCTCACCTTTGGCAAATACACGGGCCAGACATACAAGTGGCTCCTAGAGAACGACGTCGGCTGGACGGTGTGGCTGCTCGCAGAGTATTGCCAAAAGGGTGA
The DNA here is from genome assembly GCF_027744825.2 of Synchiropus splendidus. Taxonomy (NCBI): domain Eukaryota; kingdom Metazoa; phylum Chordata; class Actinopteri; order Syngnathiformes; family Callionymidae; genus Synchiropus; species Synchiropus splendidus. Next base: position 20,204,777 of record NC_071343.1, read on the forward strand.
AGCCAATGAGTTTCTGAAGTGGCAAAAGGAGTGCCTATTGCATTATGTCAATGGCTTCCCGGACGTCACCAGCCACCTGGACAAGAGGCTGAAGGAATGACACACGTCGCCTTTTGGATAAAATTTTGATCCCTAAAGAAGTCCTGAAGTGCATTGGTTCCTTTTACTAATGATCTTACAGTTTTTTCACCCAATTTCTTCAGAAACAGGAGTCAGGAGCCTCCAGGAGTCAGGAGTCCCAGCAGGACGAGAGCTACGCCAGTGATGCTGAGCTGCAGGCTGCAGAAGGTAATATCATGCTGTCATCGCAACTAGGGTCATCCTCTTAGGCTGCCGTGGTGCTGGAAGGTTGGCAGATGTACTGGGAGAACCCGCCATCATCTGGTCAAAACTCCGGCATAGCGGCGGCTAACATCAAGTGGCTCAAGACCAATGAGGAGTATGGTTTGTTCGAGACAGCGTCTTGCTATAAGAATGTTCGGGGAGAGATTGTGATGAGGAAACTCTCGAAGCGCAGAATGGAGTTCAACCGTCCCCCTCTTCCCACAGGTGTCAGAGGAGCTCTTCCCAACGTGCTGTCCTTCTTCACCACACCTGCCTTCTTCTGGCGTTCGGTGGGTCTGATGGAAGCGATGATCCGGTGCCCCAACACCAACTGCCCTGCACCCCCTGGGGAATACCTGGAGAGGAAAGGGTACGGCAGCTTCGCCGGGCAAGTGTGCGGCACGAGGGTAAATTACACCCTCTTGACGGAGAAGCTGAAATGCAAACACTTCGAGAAGATCAGGAAGGCATCAGCCAGCACGTCTCGACGATGACAGCGAGGAGGAAGGGCGCGCCGGATCGCAGCAGCAGTCGTACATCTGGTTGGCCTACAGTCCGAAGATCCTGATGAACCTCATGCCGGCTGTCAGAAGCATTTTCCCTGCCGTGCTGTGTGGAAAGCGAGCCGTCGACAGAGCTGTCATGTCCATGCTGAGCGACCGACTTGACGCCCTTTCCATGAGTAAGGTGCAGCGACTCCTGCAGCAGAGCCACGACGAGGTCTCAGCAGCAGACTGGCATCCTGTCCTACTTGAAACCCACAGGCACTTACACCCCGCTCGTCCCTCGGACTACCCTCCCTTCTGCCCATGTTCTGAGGCGTGCGCATCTGATCATGGGGATGGAGGAGAAGATGGCAGTCTACTGCAGCCAGATCCTCAGCGTGACCGCAGAAATCCTCTGCATCGACGGCACGAAACAGTTACGTACACGTTGACCGGGCTGTATGTTGCAGGCCGGCATGAGACGGATGATGCAATTAAAATTGCGTCATCTTTTGTCACAGGTTCTCAAGAAGATCTACGGTGATGGCCACGGCACCATGCAGTACCTCATGAGCGTGCTGAACAAGTGGGGGCAGTTTGTGACGACCGTGGTGGCGGCCTCCGAGTCAGAGGGCTGCTACGCTCGGATGGCCAGAGGTCTGATGGCGCGGTTGGAGTGCGCCAACGCTCCCGCACCGAAAGTCATCTATGCAGACAGCAACTGTTGTCGGTACGTCAAACAACAATTTCATTATGCCGCTGCAATTTTTATAAGAGTCCGACCCATCACACGTGGAGTTAAGATGAGTACGACAAGCCTGTCGCTTTAAGTAGAACACAGATGCAATGATTACTGACGCCGTTCCATGGTTTTGCTCCAGGAAACGGCATCGGCCGCCGATGCATGCAGGTGAGTTCATGTGTCTGTAATGCTAGACCCAAACCAGAAATAATTTCTGAAATGTGTGACTTGATCTAAACAAACAAAATGTGTTTGCAGGATCCTCCTGGAGTACTGCTGTATGTTGCCGTGAAGACGGTCGTGCTGAACGGCGTGCAGCTGAACAAATACAGGTGCCGGCGAGGGAGCAACTCATTGGAGGGATTGCATGCACATCTGAACAACACCATTCCTTCCCAGAGATGTGGGATCATGCCATTCCAGGTGAGTTACTGAAAAGCATAGGACACAGCAAAGTTAAGCCATTTGTTTTATTTAACAAATCGATCTCAGGCAGAGAATTGTGGCGGTGGCTGGCCGTCTGCACGACCACGACCGTAGCAGCGCCAACTTTGAAGCGGTACGAGTCGAAGTGGTGCTACACACTGTTCGGCCGCTGCCTCGGGGCTGACAAGCCTGAGAGCAGTGCAGCACAGAAGACCAAGTTTGGTTGGATGCGGGTCCCGCAGGCGACAGAAGACGGTCGTCTCCTCTACTTGCTGGTGAAGATGCTGCGGAATCGTCCTCCCACAAATAAGATCACTTCACCCACCAAGGTCACTGCCTCCGTAAGGGGGCAGTATCAACGCATAGCAGACCGGGTGAGGGACGACCCAATCTTGGGCGGACTCCAAATTCCTCTTCCTCACATCAATGCCAAGTCCATTTCAACTTTCCTGAGAAAAGAGGAAAAACGGTCAAACCTCATGGCCACGGTGAGGCCTGTTTCAAAGACCCACCGCATGGTGGTGTCTGAAACAGCAGCACCGGTTGTCCTTGTGGTTCCAGCCCAACCACTGGCACCATCAATCGCCTTTCCAGGACCTTCGTCCAGTAAGGCCTATGTGCCTATACTGCCAGCCCCTGCGTCAAGAGCCAAAGTGGTCCTTCCTCATAAATCGCAGAAGCCCTGTGCAGCTTGCCAGGTGCCTCAGTGTGGTGGCCAGCGCAAGAGGTGCATGCCCTCAAAGGACAAAGTGGCGGGAAGCAGCCAGAAAATATTTACTTTCTGTACCACCACCAGAAAATCCACCACACCCGGTTTTCAAGATGTGATTTATGAAAGTTATGAACACTTTAAAAGTGTGGTGGACCAAAAACTGCAGGATGCCACGCAGTGATTGACACTTGCAGGGGGTTCACCCTTGAACACTTTGGACTCTAAATACTTGGGACACTTATCTTATGTATGTGTAGATATATATATATATATATATATATTCACCCACGCCGTGCAGAGGAAGAGTCATCCATAGCGAGACTGAAGTCCGTTTGTAAAGGAGTTGGAGGAAGTTCTGGAAGGCCTGGTCAACAGCAAAAGTTGCCCCTGAACTGATGTAAAATGTGGTCTGAATCAGGGTCACCTAAATACTCCATTTGTGTGGGCAGGGCCGAGGTGATACCTTTGTTGATTTTGGATAAAACGGTGTTGGAAGAGCCCAGCGTTTGCCAGGTAGCAAACCCCCGCCAAATGATGCAATTTGAAAAGGAGGGGTCTGCGAGTGGGGTGACCTGTGTGTGTGCACTTTGTCTGAACAATGTGTTGAGTCATTGTCACGAGTCATTGGTGAGAAGGAGACAGCGATTCTAATCATAATTACGTTAACTAGAAAGAATAACGATATTTATTAAGTGTACATACATGCATGAAAAGATCGACAGGAACCTGGAAATCAGATACGACCAAGAAGTCGTCCGGACCCCACGGAGTCGGGTCATTCATTGGAGGGGACACTTCATCTGTTCGTCGGTGAGAGCAAAACATTCAGTTCAGTCGAAAAAGTATTTTAACCACATTCTGTCAATGTATTTTATAATTGTCTTCCTATGTTTTTGTTTTATTCAACGCCTGTGCGTATGACAGCGTACAGGTCGGAGGAGCAGACCGTTCACTCGCGGATTCTTTCACTCAGACGCTGCAGCTGGTAGGAGGTGAGAAAAAACATTTATAGTGATACTTTACGTTTCACTGCTGTATCTTTTTTTTTTTTTTCCACATTAAAACAGATACAAAGGCAACGAGCACATCATGTCTTCCACCTGCCGCTTCACCACCTACAACGTTTGGTAAGATGCGAATCTCAATTTTTTCAACACATCTCTACCGTTGAGTATCAGTGGCTGTATGTTCGCTATTATGTGCGTGGTTTAATGATGTCTGCTATTTGGTGTGTTAGAGTGTCAATGTGTCTGTTATCTGTAATGTGCTTTAGACGGTGTAATTTTACAATTGAAGGTGTTTGAGTAACTGTTGCTGCCAAGCGTCATTGTGATTTTACTATCCGTAATATGCTTTAACGGCAGTAGCCATTAGAGGTCGTGATTTTACTAATTGTAATGTGCTTCAATGACAGTATACACTAGTGATTTACTATTTGTTTTTATGCTTTAAATGTCGATCCTTGGTAGATCCCTACATTGACAGCGCCTCGGATACCGCCGCTGACTTGCGTCGCATCACCCCCCAACCAACCACGGACTCTACCACCAGCCCCATCATCCCAAGACCAACCCCAGACTCCACCATCACCAACTCTATTGGCGTTCTATGCAGCAACGACTGTAAAACAACATCTTGAATGCAGAGTACGTACGCTTGAACAACGTCTACATCTACGCAAAATACAGAGTCGTCATCTTGCACGTCAAGCACATAAATACCGATGGGTGACGAGAAATCTGCGTGAAGGTAAGATTAACAACTATATCAATGAATAATCAGCTGGGATGCATATGTCTTATATATTATTATTATCATCGTTACAGAAATCATCAGGAAGGACATCACGAATAAAGCGCTGGTGTCTGAAATCGTGAGGCTCCTAAAACTACAAGGACCTGGTGACAACAGACGTCGTGGACTGATCTGACTGAAGTTCAACCACAGTAAGGTCCATTTGGAGCCTGATTATTTAAAAGCACCGCGGGTGATTGTGTTTTGAGACTGCTGTTTTGGTTAATATTATGTTATGGCCGACCATGATGGTTTTCCTTCTGGTTCTGACCCTGAATCCACCCACAACCAGAAAACTACACCACACCTCATTGACCAGAGTGCTTTGTTGTTTCATAAAACGGCAGCAAATCAACCATTAGCGCATTATGCCACAGGTTTTGCTGATGGTTCGGATCCCTTACACTTGTTTCTAGTTCAAGGACACTATTACGGGGTGAAGAACCCAGAGGGTTTTTTTTAGGATCATGTCACTTTTGCGTCAGCTGTCATAAGGGGTATGAAGATAAATTGAAACACATATGCAAAGGTCACTGGAGCGTTTGTCACAATCCTGTTTGCCCTACAGAGGTCCCAAACCCTGTAACTTGCGGTGACTGTCGCCGGGTTTGTAGGATGCCTTCCTGCATTGTGAAACAAAGTGGCTCTGCCAGAGGTACAAAAAAAAAAAAAAAAAGAAAATTGTGGAAGGTGCCGACATAGCCCATTAAAACCGGATAAACGCGACCATTGTTGTGGTGTGATTAAATGTAACATCTGCAATGTAAAATTGTCAGACAAACGAGGTTCACCAGTGCTACATTCAGCTCGTAGCACCTTTACAATCTTTTGAAAATGAAGATGTATTTCCTTCTGATAGAAAACATTTGATTATTCTTGACGATGTCATTTTTGAAGCTTCTGAAAACTCACAGGTTGTGAAAATTTTTACTCAGTACAGACATAACAATGTGAGTGTTCAAATGCTGACGCAAAACTTATTTCATCGCGGTAAATATAGTCGTACTATTAGTCTGAATAGCAATTACTTTGTATTGTTTAAGAATCCTTGCGATAAAAATGCAGATCAAAGTTCTTGCTCAACAGGTTTACCCGTCTCAAAGAGCTTTCTTTCTAGAAAGCTTTGAAGATGCTACAGCTGGCGCTCAAGTACTTTGTTGGTTGTTGATCTGGCACCTTCATGTCCAGAACGCTACAGACTAAGGACTAGGATACTTCCTCATCAACGTCACACTGTGCACATACCAAAGCCGTCTGCTTAAGTTATGTCAGCGCTTATAAAAAGAAACGCAGGTTTACTTAAGGAACTATACCACGCTCCAACAAAGAAACGTAAAGACATTTTGATGCATAGTTCTCGGGACTTTATTCAAGCTTCCGGTGAGATCGCCCTGAATGTTTTGAAGGGGAATGTACCATTGTCACAGGCTCAGTTCAAAAAACAGAAAAAAAAAAATGGAAGAAAAACACTCTTTGCGAGTAAGAATGCGTGCGTGAAGCGTAAACGAAGGATCCTTAAAAAGCAATGGGGCGGATTCCTGTTGCCGTTGCTATCGGCTGCTGTTCCAAACATTGGAAATCTAACAGGAGGACTTGTAAAGAAGTAAAACACTATGAAGACTGTCCAGAAAATGTATCTCGTCTCTCCTCAGCAAATTAACCAGTTATCACATCCAACCTCGGACATCCATGAAACTGCTGAAGATTGAATTGAATGAGAGGATCAGTCTAAATGATTCAGTTAAACTCATGAGAAGATTAAAAAGTATGATGCTCTATTGCAGAGATATTTAACCTTTACAAAACAGGATCAGAGACCAAAGGAGAGTACCTCTGACTTTACGACTCTGACAGTCGTGTTGAAAGTGTTCTAAAAACACCCTCTGTAACAATGACTTGGGTAAGGATACTCTAAGCCTTCTGTCAAAAGCTCGAAGAAATGCTGAATACATTATCCAGAGGGTATCCAAAAACGGCAACGGTTGGAATATGAATGGCGAATTTATGTATGAAGGAAATGCTGTAAAAGGCTCTCATGTGATTGATATATTCAAGTACCTTTCCCTACCGTATAAGAAAACAAGCTCTTCATTACCTGAGGGATGGACCGAGTTTCTCGTCACATTATTAAAGCTAAACATCCCTCTCACACTGCTGTCCAATCCTGAAGCGAGGGCTCAATATCAGAGACTTAAATCGAATTCTACCTCGCGAAAGAAAAGTATAGCTGAGAGCTGGTCTCCCGACCCAAAGAACTCTAAAGTGACACCTCGACGATGCTTGACGCGTGTATCAACCAAAGGGAAGAAATTTTCTGACACCTCGATGGGTTTCCTGCATAATTGTCTTGTACACGGTTATTGTCTTTTCATCAATAAAATGTTTTATTGAATTACTATGAGATTACAGATTTTTCTTTTAAACACACACACACACAATAAGATTAGTCACACGTTACAATAGTCTTTAAATACAGAAGAGAACAGTTTGTGTTTCCACGGACAGTGTGCACATCTTTTTAGACATTGTTGATGTCCTTTCAAAGTTGTATACCATGAGGTCGTTTAAGGTATCGTCACTGTATAGACTCAATACTTCTTCGATAGACAGCCCTCTAGAACGATGATGGGTTCTGTAGTTGACCATTGTTGTACTTGATGTCGCCAGAATATTTCTTGAGAAACTTCATTTCATCATTGTTCTATTAATGATCGTGACTGCACTCGGCCTGTTCTCACCTGACAATTATTGTGCGTCCTTAGTTTAACTTTAACATATTTGATTGGCCCTGTGTAATTTTTGAGAGGCTGAATTCTTGAACTCATTCAAGATACTCATTAAACTGAAATTTAATATTGAAGGCCAAGGCTTAAAAAATGACTTTTGTCAATTACCTAGAAAGTGTTCTTCTTTGCATTTAGCCAACACCTTCACAAGACTTGTCTACACTTCAGTTATTTATTGCATTTACCAGGATAAAAGGAAAACGATCTGGAGGTAACCACACACCATTTCCTTACAGCATCTCCACAATAACTTCTCCCACCACTCACATCCTGGCATGGATGAGGGGGGTTTGTCCAATTGTAAAATGGCCAAAGCAGTCACATGCATTGACAAAGCAGAAGCTCAGCTCACACCATATATGCTGTTTGCCACCTGCAAAAACAACCACACTTCTGCAACCAGCAATGTACTGTAGACTCCAGCTGAGGTGATGTGATCTTTCAGTGTTTATGTGCTCATTTTCTGCAGAAGTTTCATTTTTTTGTGAAGGGACACACATTATTTTCCTTGTGCACTGCTGTTAAGTTCATTAAAAATGTGACTATTCTTTAGCTTTCATGCCACTTGAAAAATAAAGGGATTTTTAAATGACAATTTCCCTGAGACTGAAGAGACACATGAATGGATTAGAATATGTTTGGAGTCGATAAACGTCAAACTCTTTCTTGGTATTGAACACATGAAGGACAATGTTTGGAGAAAGATGGTTAGTGTTGCTTTCATGACAGTTTTAACTGATCATTCTTTCTGTGTTCACACCTGTCTGTCCCTTTGAGCTTCACAGCTAATGGCACACACCTGGAACCAATTAGCAGTCAAGACAGCTTCACCTGGATAAAAGCTCACCAGATCCAGTGCTGTGTGCCAGAATGTCAATCCTCCTGTGCTGGTGGCTCATCTGTTACTGTTGCTTGCTATCTGTGTGTTTTTTTTTTTTTTTTTTTTTTTCCCTCTTCTCCCTTCACTCTGTTTAATCTCTCTGTTAGTTTCCAAATCTCTCTGTGCTCCAGGAAACCACACACCCTTGGGTTTTGCTTGGTATTGACTGTGACACTTGTGTGCATTGTGCTTGATGTAAAAGCAGAAAATGGGGTGACTGAATGTAACACCACTTATACTCTCTTGGTAAAACATAATTTCCCAGTGAGCTAAAAAGAGGCTGGGGAACAGGTTTCAGCTGTTTAGAGCTGAGTGTTCTTACTGGGCAAATTTTGTGGGAGTGCTCATGTTCTTCGTTGGTGTGTGAAGGAGGATGGTGCCCGGAAAACTGCTGACCTGAGAAGGTTCAGACAATTTGGGGAGGGGGCAGGATTTGGCCAGGTCACATAGATTTAAAACAGTTCATGAGCAGCAAAGGTTTGAATCACATCCACACAAGATGGGGATGATTAGGTATACATAAACAGACACCTATCAAGTGTGATGGATGACAATGGGCCTGTATTTGTGTTCATGTGATGTGTTAAGACTCCTCAGTCACTGTAGGTGAGCATCAATGGGCTATTAAGGCAAATGAGTGGCCTGTTGAAACTCAAATGTTATCTGATTGGCTCCTTCATCACCATGGTAGCAAATTCCAGACACGTCATTTGTTCTTTCCCCCATGGGGTCATAACTTATCGACCCACATGATTGGCTCTTTTGCTCCATTGTTGTTCGCACTTTGTGGGAAGGTCTTGTTAAATATCTGCAATAGAGCATCATACTTTTTAATCTTATGAGTTTAACTGAATCATTTTAGAATCTTATTCAATTCATCTTTAGCAACGTCATGGATGTCGGAGGTTGGACGTGATAACTGGTTAATTTGCTGAGGAGAGACGGGATACATTTTCTGGACAGTCTTCATAGCGTTTTACTTCTTTACAAGCCCTATTAGATTTCCAATGTTTGGAACGGCCACAGGAATCCACCCAGTTACTTTAAGAATCTGTCGTTTACATTTGATGCACGCCTTAACCAAAAGTGTTTAACGTTAACGTGTTCTTGAACATCTTCACCAACCACTTCAAGCTGAACCACATCCTCTCGATCTGCCAGTCTCTGCACTTCATCAGCCAACTCTCTGACCTGTTGCATCAAACCTCTGTAGAAAGTAGCTAGATCAGGAGTGTCTGGTACAGCAGGGCGTGTTAGCACCCTTCTTATCCTGTCGGTGTTAAAAGGCTCTGACTTCTGATTCAATACTGGTACCTCTAACACAGCATCCTTCCTGAACCTCATCGCTAGAGCCAGACAGATCTATCAGAGGGTCAAGAGCAGGTGTCCCTGAATCAGCCGTCTGTTCTGATCAACAAACCTTTCTAACCAATCGCCATTGTCTAAAGAGGCCATTGTCCATTGAGGTAAGAGGTGGATTCAGGGTCAGAACCAGAAGGAAAACCATAACATAATAAAAAAAAAATTAAACAAAACAGCAGTCTCAAAACACAATCACCCGCGGTGCTTTTAAATAATCAGGCTCCAAATGGACCTTACTGCGGTTGAACTTCAGTCAGATCAGTCCACGACGTCTGTTGTCACCAAGTCCTTGTAGTTTTAGGAGCCTCACTATTTCAGACACCAGAGTTTTATTTGTGATGTCATTCCTTGAAATAGTTGTTCATCTTAACTTCACGCAGATTTCTCGTCACCCGCCTGTATCTACGTGCTTGAAGCGCTAGATGACGACTATTTGGCATTGATGTAGACGTCGTTCAAGCGTACGTACTCTGCATTCAAGCTGTTGTTTTACAGTCATTGCAGCATAGAACGCCAATAGAGTTGGTGATGGTGGAGTCTGGGGTTGGTCTTGGGATGATGCGACGAAGCGCTCAGGGGCTGGTGGTAGAGTCCGGGGGTGGTTGGCGGGTGATACGACGTAAGTCTGTGGCGGTATCCGGTCCTGGCTTCTGTGACGAATGATACTGTCGCTTACAGCTCAGAGCGCTGATGTCTCCTTGTTGGTCAATTCCAGGACGAGGAGCGGTAAACTCGTTCTCGCTGTCAGTTATGATAATAGACGCCGTGTTCGGAGCTGCTGGAGGGTAAATCACCTCAGCGCTGCTCTCTTGATTCCGCGCTCTCGGATTCACCGCCGTCGGATCCGCGTGGACCCACAGTCTTTGAAAGTTGGTCGCATTAACCGCTCGAGCTCCTCGGAGCCAATCAACGTCTGCAGGAAGTTATCCGCCGAGCCAATAATGTCTGAAAATAGAAGGGAGGCTGTTGTATCTAATGGAGATTAACAACGAGTTATAAATTAATTAAATCTTTACCTGTATCACTCCGCGTTGAATGAACGTCACACAGATGGGTGACGACATCTGAATGAAAAGATGTGATGTGATAAACATGACGTAACTTACTCACATACTTGTACTTGCATTACATATACTACATAGTGTGTGTACACACATTCACCTACGGCGTGCAGAGGAAGAGGCATCCATCGCGAGACTGGAGTCCATTTGAAAAGGAGTTGGAGGAAGTTCTGGAAGGCCTGGTCAGCAGCAAATGTTACCCCTGAACTGATGTAAAATGTGGTCAGAATCAGGGTCACCTAAATACTCCATTGGTGTGGGCAGGGCCTAGGTGATACCTTTGATTTTGGATAAAACAATGTTGGAAGAGCCCAGCGTTTGCTAGGTAGCTCAGAGGTGTGAACTTTTCCCCTGTCAAATGATGCAATCTGAAAAGGAGGGGTGGGTGACCTGTGTGTGTGTGCACTTTGTCTGAAGACAGCGAGGTTTGCCTTCAGACAGACCTGTCTTCAGATTGCCTCTTTTGAAGATTCAACCGTCCGGGAAAGAACTTGCATATTAACCGGTTATCACGGACTCTGTTTCAGTGTCTGAGAACTAATGCTGAAAACAAAGTATTTCTTCCTTTTGTTTTATCCCTGTTCACTCAACCTTATTTTCTGGAAAACAAAGTATTTCTCAAACAAGTAGAAATTTATTTTGAAAAAATGGTGCATGAGTTTGGTAGCTGTCATTTGAACTATTCGTGAAGACTGAAGTGTTTTATTTCTACTGTTTTATCTTTTTTGAAATATTTGGAGAATGAAAAACTGTTTCATAAGATGCTAAATTACTTCTAAAATATTGAAACCAAAAATAATATTGTAGCTACTAACACTTTAATGTACTGTTTTTATTAAACGGGTTATGACAGGATTCAAACGTAATGTTATACAAAGTTTAAAAAAAAAAAAAAAAAAAATATCACATACGAGGGAATCTTGTGTTTGACATTGACCAGGGCCGGCGTTCTATTCCAGACGTTCAATTAGAGGATCCTCTAGCTCATGTTTGATGTATTCATTCCAGACACTTGATTTTGGAGACCTCATTTCGAGCAAGACTGTCTCAGCCGTAGCCTTGGTTCTCATTTTCTCCGGTTGTTTGTCATTCAGGGTCAAGTAGTGTTGTATCGCAGGCAGAAAGTTGTTGTTACAGAGTCTCTTCATCAACGGGTGGAAGTTAAGAAATCATCCTCCATCTCTTCAAGACAGCTGTGTTGTACTTGGCTGGGATGGTCTACTTGGCAGCCGTAGCAGATCTCCCTCCAATACCTGCGCATGGTTTTACCTAGTAGATGAAATACAACTGTCTTTACAGCTTTCAGGAAGAAACTGCTTATCCATCCATCTGTTTCATTAGCTGCTGGTTCTTGGTGTTGAAGCCGAGGATGAAGCAGGCGGATGCACGCCAACAGTTTCGTTCTTGGGGTAGGAGGTTGTTGCTCTCCCTACAGGTTCCTCATCATCATCTTGCATTTCAGTTGCATCAGAGTCGTCTGTCGTCTTTGGTCAATGAAGGACAGGCTCCGTCTGTCGTGTTGTTGTTAGAACCGTTGTACTCATGATCATCATCAGTAACGTGTCCTATCACAGGAAGTAGAGGGGTCGGCGAGGAGTTGTTCATTCCGTACCAAGTGCCGCCTGTAGCAGCTCTGAGGAAGATAGTGGCAATACGTCTCGGCATGCCTTCGGTCCATCGTTGTCTCAGATGCACTTATCCCAACGGTTACGTCTGCAGGGTGTCGCTCTGGAAAAAAAAATCCTCTTTATAGCAGTCAGAGTTCACAGAAGCAACGCTGGTTTACAACAGCGAAGGCTGACTGGAGACTGATGCTTAGAGGTGTCCTTTATACAGCGAATGTTGAGAGGCCATCCTCCAGTAAGGAGACGCGTGCATTTTGGGAAAAGCATTAGCTGAAATATAGAAACTATGGGGCCTTTGGAATGCAATGCGGACATCAGCATGTAAGCATAGAATTACAAGTAAGCAATACATCTATTCAGTTCAAACCTAAAGGGTACACCAGGGGTGAACCATAAATATGATCAATCAATCACATTTTCTTCATTTCCCTTCTGTTTATCATATTTATCACACAAAGAAAGGCATCTTCATTTGATTTACTGTATCAGAGTCATTAATCCTTGTGGAGAGACGACGCGCAGTTCCTTTGAAATTCGTTGTCCTTTTATGGTTGTCGTGGAGTAGGAAAGTGTTGTGATGTGCCATTGGTTGAAGTGGTTACCGTCCTTATTTCTTTTCACTGTCCTGGTTCTTCTGGGATATCGCCTTCCCGCCCAACTCGACCTCACTCTCGGGTTGTTGTTGAAGTTGGGTATACAGGTAGGTATGTTCCACTGACTTCGCAATGATCCTTTCAATCAGGCTTCGAAGACATGGAATGCAGCAACAACCTATGAGAGCTAATACAACAGGAGCGGCCAGCATCGATAGAGGTTTTTGATATATCCCCCCCATATTCCAAACACTTTGAACCAGTTGGAAAGTGTATCATCGATACCACTGTTTTTAGCCACTTCTTCTGATAAAGACTCGAAGCCTGCCAGGGCTCGGGAGACACTTCCTCCAGGATCTGTGTTGTTGGGAATAAAAGTGCAACAATGACCTTTAAACATAGAACAAACTTCACCTTTTTCTGCCATTGAGAAATCTAATGCCATTCGATTTTGCCATGTCATGAGAGATGTTGGTGCTAGTTGATCTCGAAGTCCTTTAATACCAATGTAAGTAAGGTTTATCAAACGCTGTTGGTTGTAGGAAACATAGTTAATCCAAGCTACGTTTTTATTTGTTTCAATAACAGGTCCTACTACTGGAATGGCTGCAGTCCATCCAGCAGCAATCTCACAACGAGCTTTGAATTGTGATGGAATACCTCGTGGTACACTGATTGCGTCGATAAGTTTCAGGAACATAAACAGGAAGTGTAGGTTTGACAGTTAAATAAATTGGATTTGAGCAAAATTCATTATCGACTCGAGAGATCCAAAATCTGTCACGCTTTTTTATGCTTTGTGTTGACCCAAGTGTTGCGTCCAATGATGCAGCAAAGATGTTTCAATTGCATGGAGGATCACAAAGGTACACTCCTGCTTGCATGTAGGTGTATGGTAGTTGAATATGTTGGCAATATGAGTAACCATAGAATTGTAAAGTCAACAGATCAAGTTCGAATGTCGTTTGTTGGTTTTCGCAAGCGTACAAGACCACTACTGGGCATTAGTGTTGGTCATAGGTGTTTTTAAATTTCCCTCTAACTAAGTCTCCCACTCCCTATAACAGTCCCTAAGATTAGCCACGCTCTCGCCCAATTTTTCCACACTGCCAACCCCATCATCCGCAGTTTTCTTCTGCCAGAGGACCGTCTGCACGATCTATCCCGTTCGTACACCGGACCTTTTAGACTAACTGGTCTTGTCAGATGGGGATGCTAGGAAACTGTCCCTTAGTCTTGTTCAATTTGTGTGGGAGCTCTTTTACAGTGAGCGTTATGTATCCAAGTTGACCTTTCCTGAATTTTAACAGCTGTGGGTGTAGACAATACAACCTTAAACGGGCCTTCCCAACGCGGATTGTGCCAGTGTTTTCTTTTTTGGTGACTTCACAAAAATCCAATCCCCTGTCTTCAATGGAGCTATCTTCTGTCCTGTAGGATCGATAGGTATTTGTGTTTTTGCGGTACAATCGGCAAAGTTGTTTCCTTTTGGTAATGCATCTTGTTTGTTAGTATGTGCTTTACATTTACAGTGACACTTGTTTAGGGAGAAGAACAGCTTTCAGTAGTCGTTCTAACAAGTTTATGTTTTACAGGTTTTGTGAGTGACGCTAGTTCTTTTCTAATCATTTTGGGTGAGCTTGTGGTGTTGCAGTAGTTACCCAGTTCAGTGAAAGTTTACTTTAACTATTACTGTACTGAATTCCACTGTCATCAGGTACTGACCACTGCACATTTTTAGCATGATGTCCCAGATCAACCCATTTAGCTCTTTCTGGCTTTATTAATGAGATGTGTAGCTCATGGGGCATTTTTTTCCATGGTTGTGTTGCTGGTGAGATGCATACAGTTGCAAGGGCATGATGCTCCACAATCACAAAGAAAATTAATAGACATGCCATGTATAATGTTTGCGGCATTATTTTTGGATTCATTTCTGACAGAAAAATCTTTTCAATGTCAATTGTTCGTGAAAATTGTGAGTTATTTTCATCTGACTCTGAATAAAAGGAATCTACTCCTCCCTCCTGTTCACCACAATGTGGTGACATACTGTCGTGTCGTCATACTTGATACTGTTGTTTCTTGACCATTATCGCCTCCTGGACCCGCGACTTCTATCATAGGAAACAGACTTTCACAGTGGAGTGATACAATGTCATGCTTTTTCTCATTTTGACCAATATTTAATACGTTAGCAAATGCTTTAGTAAGGTTCTCAACTGTTGTTATTGAATTGTCATTAATTCTATCAGACTAAGTTTGTTCTAGCGTGTTTTGAGCGTGTAATCATGGGATGAGTGTTTTGCTCAGGATATCTCTGGTGCATGTCTTTTAAGTCTCTGTGAGGGTGTGGAGGGGGTGCAGAGGCAACATTTCCCCCTGATCAGTATCAGGTTGCTGTACTACTATGTCATGCTGCTCAGCAAGAAAAGGCGGTGCATCTTGTTGAACAATGTAACTATCCATAGATGGTGAATCTTCAATGAACAGATTTTTTTTTTTTTTTTTTTTTTTTGTTCAATCTCAATTTTTTCTAGTTTTTTCATTTCTTTTTCAATTTTTCCTTTCTGCCTTCTATTTGCTTCCTCACACCACAACAGCACACTCATATCCATTTTTATCCAGAATTTTGTTATTTCCCTTCGGTCTTTCATTTATTGATTTTCTTAACTCTTCACATTGTTTTGGGTCAAGTTTTCCATAACTTATTTCCATAAAGCTAAATTTTTATGTTTATTTTTGTACATATGCATTTTTTCATTCTTCTTTTTATTATTCCTTTTTTTTCAATTAAATATTAAAGGATCCTATACCGGTTTTATATTATGTATTTATAATAATACTTATATTATAGCGCTGCGTTTATTTATATTCAGGTATATATTACATGCACTCAATTATAGTTATGTACTTCAACTTTTTGGACTGCTTTCAGCTTCAGAGTCAATCAGTTGTTTAGGTCATTACTAAGTACAGTATTGTCCCGGGAGTCAAAGCTACTACTGAATCTGATTCCAAACCTGTGTGTGATCACTTAGATTTCTGGAATCAGCAAGTAGAATCTGGAATAGAACGCCGGTCCTGGTCGATGTCACAAACACGAGATTCCCTCATATGTGATTTACTTTTTTTTTTTTTAAACTCTTTTACTCTCTTTGTATAACATTACGATCGAATCCTGACATAACCTGTTTAAGCATATTTGGCTCTCAGCTCGTTCATTTCTCGTTTAACATGTCGGTGAAACACATCATTAAAAGAGTTTATTATACAATCCTATTCACCCTGGGAGCTGTGGAGGTGTGGATCGCCTTCGTCGAGGGGTGCAGGCTGAGACTGGAAAACCAGTCAGTTCTAAATCTATTAAAGATTTTTTATCAAAACAGGATGCTTACACCCTGCATAAACCGACCAGAGTAAACTTTCCGAGAAACGGTATTTGTTCACAGGCCTCTTCAACAATTCCACGCTGACCTATGCGACATGCAGGCATTGGCTAGATATAACGACGATCAAAATTACTTGTTGACCGTTATAGATGTATTTTCAAAGAAGGCCTATGTACGCGTTTTAAAAAGACTGCGATTGTGAAGGCGTTCGAATCAGTGCTGGAGGAGAGCGGGACGCCTGCGAAGCTACAGACGGATGACGGGAAAGAATTTTTTAACAAGAGTTTCCGGGCTTGGATGGAAAGGAAGGGTATGAGTCATTTTTCACCAGCGGGTGACGTTAAGGCCTCTGTGGTTGAGAGATTTAACCGCACTCTTAAAAATCGGATGTGGAGATATTTCACGGCTAAAAACACACTACGTTACATCGAGGTTTTACAGGATCTAGTAAAGAGTTATCACAGCAGTATAAAAATGACACCGATGGAAGTAACTAAAGAAAATACTCTGCAAGTGTTTGACAATCTTTACATTAGACCATCGAAACATCGCCAGAAGCCAAAATTTAAGGAGGGCGATCATGTTAGGATATCAAAACTACGATTTCGACAGCGAGCCCATCCAGGGGTCATTTTATGATCAAGAATTACAAAAAGTACAACTCGTAAAGGATAAAGTATTTCACGTGGAAAAGATTCTCAAGGAACGCTGCGTTAAAGGAGAGAGACAGGTCTTTGTCCAGTGGAAGAACTGGCCTGAAAAATTCAACAGCTGGGTAAAAGCTTCGGATATAAAAGATATATAAGAAGGTCCTTCTTTACACCAGGCATCATATCACCATGTACGACTCAAAGAACACAGGCTTCTATGTGACTTTACCATCAAACGCCAGCGCAAAAGTTTTTAAAGACAACTCGATCGGTACTTTCCGCGTTGATTTAGCACAACATATCGATTTAAACGGGAAATGGGAGGTCGCTTTGACGGAGATTACATACCCTCACACGTGGCATAATATTCCAGAGGATACAGCATCATTTTACTGGAAACCGAACCATAGAGTACCTGATTCCAACACAAACACGGCTCCCCCAAGAGGATCAGATTCGGAGGCTAACAGGACACGACGGTATAAAGATGAATTTCATAGAGCTATGGCTCGTCTTAGGGCTCCGGATCCCGATGCCAGCGCCTCTGCTCAGAGGAAAGAAGACTAATCACGAGGGGTTGATCGACATTTCAAAACGGCGGGAACAGATATTTCCAGACTGAAGTTTAAGGGAGGATATTACAGCTCTCTTAATCAGATTACAACCGAGTGGAGCAAACCTTTAAAAAAACCAATAACGGCATATGCTTCCTGTTTGACAGTGCACGGCAAAAAATTGATCTTCAAGGAGACGGGCAGAACCTAGTGCTTTTTAACTCTCCTTTGGCTTACATGTTAGGTGTAGAGCCTGGTAATTGGCTCAATTTTTGTGAGTTCAGAGTGCCCCATCCAGTTGATTTAAAAGTGGGTTTTACCATCTCTACTGTTACAGCGATGTTGTAAGACCTCAGCTTGTAGGGGATGCATATGCACCTCTTTTAAGAACTAATGGTATGGCGGTCAGAGTTTTATAACATGATTCTAGCTACAGGAAGACATTTGAGGGATCTGCCTCTAAGCATTGACCGCGAAGGTTTTAACGGCGGTTATTCGTTGTTTGCATTTAATCTCAATCCAGCCGACGACAACGACGCGCTCTCTCCTGTCTCAAATGGGAATTTAGGACTGGAGATGAGATTCAGAGCACCCTTACCAAACACCGTAACACTGATTGTGTACGCTTGTTACGATTCCATTCTGGAGATTGATGCGAAAAGACAAGTGCTGGTGGACTTATTAAAAAAGTTATGGACAGTCTCCAGTTACAGAGGCTGCTGAGAGGTCTCTTGGGCGACACATTTTACGGTGTATGGCCGTCGGACAGGTTGCCTCAATTGACACAACCCCTCAGACCGCCTGCATATTTCATCGTCAACACACATCCGGCACATAAACCAGGAGAGCACTGGTTGGCTTTAACTCTTGAAGAAGACGGTAGAACAACTTTTTTTGACTCATTCGGAATGGGGCCCTACTTTGCACATTACCCTGAAAATATTTTAAAGTTTCTCAAAACATTCAGTCGACATCAAGTACAACAATGGTCAACTACAGCACCCTCTATCGTTTGTATGTGGTCATCACTGTGTCTTCTACCTCTGTCATCGTGCTAGAGGGTTGTCTATCGAAGAAGTATTAAGTCTATACAGCGACGATACCTTAAAAAACGACCTCATGGTATACAACTTTGAAATGTGCACACTGTCTGTGGAAACAACAAAACTGTTCTCTTCTGTATTTTAAAGACTATTGTAACGTGTGACTAATCTTATTTTGTTTGTGCGTGTGTTGAAAAGAAAACCTGTAATCTGAAAGTAATTCACTAAAACATTTTATTGATGAAAAGACAATCGTGTACAAGGTAATTATTCATGAAACCCATCGAGGTGTTAGAGACAATTTCTTCCCTTTGGTCGCTACACACGTCAAGCGTCGTCGAGGTGTCACTTTAGAGTCCTTTGGGTCGGGAGACCAGCCCTCGGCTATAGTTTTCTTTCGTGAGGTAGAATTCGATTTAAGTCTCTGATATTGAGCCCTCGCTTCAGGATTGGACAGCAGTGTGAGAGGGATGTTTAGCTTTAATAATGTGACGAGAAACTCGGACCAGCCCTCAGGTAATGAAGAACTTGTTTTCTTTACGGTAGGGAAAGGTACTTGAATATATCAATCACATGAGAGCCTTTTACAGCATTTCCTTCACACATAAATTCACCATTCGTATTCCAACCTTCGCCGTTTTTGGATATCCTCTGGATAATGTATTCAGCATTTCTTCGAGATTTTGCCGGAAGGCTGTTTAGAATATCCTTACCCAAGTCATCTGTTACAGAGGGTGTTTTTAGAACGCTTTCGTCGCGACTGTCAGAGTCGTGGGGATGATCTCCGTCTCGTTGTAAAGTCAGTTACTCTCCTTTGGTCTCTCTGATCCTGTTTTGTAAAGGTTAAATATCTCTGCAATAGAGCATCATATTTTTTAATCTTCTCATACGAGTTTAACTGAGAATCATTTAGAACGGTCCTCATCTTCTCATTCAATTCATCTTCGGCTGTTTCACGGATGTCGGAGGTTGGACGTGATAACTGGTTAATTTGCTGAGGAGAGACGAGATACATTTTCTGGACAGTCTTCATGGCGTTTTACTTCTTTACAAGTCCTATTAGATTTCCAATGATTGGAACGGCAGCCGCTAGCAACGGCAACAGGAATCCACCCGACTGCTTTTTAAGAATCCTTCGTTTACGCTTCACGCAGGCTTTTTTATTAGCCAAGAGTCTGATGTTTTTCTTCTGTTTTTTTTCAGTTTTTTTGAACTGAGCCTGCGACAATGGTACATTCCTCTTCAAAACATTCAGGGCGATCTCACCGCAAGCTTGAATAAAGTCCCGAGAACTACGCATCAAAATGTCTTTACGTTTCTTTGACGGAGCGTGGTATAGTTCCTGAAGTAAACCAGCGTTTCTTTTTATACGCGCTGACATAACTTAAGCAGACGTTTTTGGTATGTGCACAGTGTGACGCTGGTGAGGAAGTATCCCGGTCCTTAGTCTGTAGCGTTCTGGACATGAGGGTGTTAGATCAACAATTAAGTACCCGTGAGCGTCGGCTGTAGCATCTTCAAAGCTTTCTAGAAAGAAAGCTCTTTGAGACAGGTAAACCTGTTGAGCAAGAACTTTTATCTGCATTTTATCGCGAGGATTCTTAAACAATACAAAGTAATTGCTATTCAGACTAATAGTACGTCTATATTTACCACGATGAAATAAGTTTTGCGTCAGCATTATAACACTCATATTTTTATGATGTCTGTACTGTGTAAAAATGCGAACAACCTCTGGGTTTTCAGAAGCTTCAAAAATAACATCGTCAAGAATAATCAAATCTTTTCTATCAGAAGGAAATACATCTTCATTTTCAAAAGATTCAGGTAAACCTTCAATGAATTTGATATTTTTATTCATCTTTTGCAATTCAGTCTACATAGGTTGGTAAGAAGTATAAATCCACACAATATTTACATTGACATCATCCATAACATTATTCCAGACCCTTTCATTATTCCAGACAATTTTCAAGTATACATTTTACAAAATGGGTCTTTCCTGACCCCGATGGTCCCACCACTAGACATGAAAATGGTGTTTTCAAACGTGGATCGAAATTAATTCCTTCCATAATGACCCCTCATCCACTCAAAACTCAGAATCCGAAAGGTTTGGTTGTGCCGTCCGAAAACAATCGCCTGTTATCGTACACGACCCGGAGTTTTTTAAGAACTGATCTGTTTTTTACGGTGATGTTCTTTTTATCCCTCACGATGTTGTGTTGGAGGGTCTCCAGCACCCCATCAGGTGAATTCTGCAAATACCCCTCTACAAGATCTCTGACGGAGTCAAAGTTTATCCGCTGACAAGATTCTTTTGTTTGCGTGATACCTTTAACTTTCATCACAACCTTCTTCTGTCCTTTGGTCCTATAAGCATACGTCTTAGGACCTGCGGAAACAAAGTCCTCGATGCTATCCCCGTCGAGTTCATCAGTCAGATCACCGAGATAGTTACCTAATTTTAAAGGTGTCTCACCGTCTTTCACCACATATATCAAGCTGTCTGTGTCGACAGAACATTCTCCTGCAATTTCTCCATGTAACTGTACAACTTCAGACGAAGGTCTCTACCCTCCCGGTAAAAGCAGCAATGTTTTTATCGGTGCTTTTACCACTGCTTTTACCGGGAGGGTAGAGACCCTTGTAACGCCACTGGATCACAACTTTTTTCTCATCCAGCACGTTGAAGTAGCTGACCTCGTATTTCCTTGAAAACAAGAAATTGAAAAACTCGTTGGTCTGACACTACAGAAACCTGAGACATGTTCTCCCTTTGACAGAACTTGCTCCATAGGCTTTTAAGACAAGCCTTAGCCACCTGTCTCTTTGCTGGGTTGTGACAAATCTTATCAGCACAAAGCAAAATCCCGTGATGGGCTTGATAATCCTGAATGTATTCGTCGCGGCTTTCCTGATCAACGGCCTCAGCAGGGTAACCAGAAGCCTCCTGCTTGCCCTTCAGGAATGTACGGATGTAACCTGTGAAAATACAATCGCTAGATCTATCAAAATGCCATACTTCGATAATCTTGGATACCTTGTATCCCTTGTCGAACTCAACTGTGACCCAGACCCCTGTCAAAGCACGCTCATCATCATTATGCGTACAGTCACTGTCTTGAACATTATGACTTGAACAGATACTGCATAATGTGAAGTGTAATTTACCCCCTGGTCCTCTATAGGGTAAAACGGGTACATATAAACCCCTAGGAGGATAGACAACTGCCTTGATCAGACCAAAGTACTGTCTAGGATCACAAAAGTCCTTGTGAATTATTTGGGGGTGACGTAGGGGGTAGGAACACGTGCTGTTGACGTAAGGATACAGAGAGGTGACATCAGCATAATAAACTTTTTCACCAGGCTTGGTCGTGTAACGCAGCTTTAAAGCACTGGTTCTACCGCCGTAGAGGGCATTACGAGGGTTGAGAGGCTCAGGGGTGTCAAAATCTAAGAAAATCTCTGAGATCATCACACGATTGTCGAAGCGAACGCCATTCGTGCTCCCAGATGGTAATAAGACGCACCCCATGATCAGACTTTAATGCCTGCTCTCTCTCCATCGTAGCAGAGTAGAATTCACCATGTGGTCTACCTCTTAACGGACAGACTGCATGAGGGTCAACACACGACACCCGTGGAAGAAACATCCGTAAAACTCCCAGACCTGCTTAACACCGTCAACTTCAGCATAACCGTCAACAAAATACTGGCCAAACGACATCTCCCCACGATTCAAGGCATGTTGGATGAAAATGCCCTGTCTGTGTGATTCCCATGCAACCACTGGATGGAAGCATCTGACAACCTCTTGTTGCCTCTTGTCACGTAATTGTAGGGACATGGTATGGCTAATGTGTCTGGTTTTAAAAAGTTGGTCCTGAAAACAGCCATACACGCAGAGGCGATTGCTACGGACGAGAGTGCATCAACACCTGTTTCTTTAAAAAACTCCTAAATATCGTGCATCCTCTGGCCAGAATGTCGACATCGTTTTTGCAATAGTGAATAGCTTCACTCCTGAAATTGAAAGAATTCTCACGCACAGATTCATACCAGCTGTAAAAATCTCTCTGTTCAGGGTCTGACATGCCCTCAACACCATAGTCTGAGGGAGGAGGATAGGCCCCAATGTAATGCAGACGGTCTTTTGAGCTAAACTTGTGTGGAAAAAACCTTTGCACTGGTCGGTGAAACCTAGAGCTTTAGGCATGGAGCTGAGTCGCATGGTTAGGAATGAGAGAGAGTCAATGAATTTTAGCTTGTAGTGAGGATCCTCAAGACAAAGTATCTTACTACCAGTCATGATTACCCTCTTGGGTATTAACCCTTCATCAAACATACCTCTCAAGACAATGATGCTGTCAAAACCCCTGGCATTATGCGCAACAAAAACACAGCCTCTAAACCGGTTCTTTCTGAAATATAAAAGAAACGCTCTAACACAATCGAGACCGTAAAACACCCGCTCTTCACCTTTCTGCGTCTTTGCACACACTAAAAAAGGGACATGTCAACCATGCTCATCTGTAAATGTTTCAAAATCATAAAAAACCAGATGAGGATGCTCTGTCTTCCTGGCGACGGTTTGAATGTAGAACTGATGGACCTCGTTTGTCGTCGATAATTTTACACCGCAGATGTTACATTTAAGCACAACGCAACAGAGGTTGGGTTTACCCGGTTTTAACAGGATTTCCGCATTTTTCACATTTTTTGTATCTCTGGCACATACTCGACCCATTAGCGCCAATCTCTTTGTGTCAATGCAGGAAGGCGTTCTACAAACCCTGTGACAGTCACCACAAGTTACAGGGTTTGGGACCTCTGTAGGGCAAACAGGATCGTGACAAACACTACAGTGACCTTTACATATGTGTTTTGATTTATCTTCATATCCCTTATGACAGCTGATGCAGAAGTAACGTGTTCCTAAAAAACTTTTTGGGTTCTTCACCCCGTAATAGTGTCCCTGAAGTAGAAACAAGTATAAGGGTTCCGAACCATCAGCAAAACCGGTGGCATAATGCGCTAATGGCTGGTTTGCTGTCGTTTTATGAAACACGACAATTTTACGCCTCACTATCTGTTCGAACAGGGGTATATCTGTAAATGTGATTGGTGTTTGAGAATCTAAACCAGCTTTGTTTTGTAATTCTCTTCCCAACTCAACACAATCTTGGTACGTACAATTAGGGTTAAGGAGACAAGAAAGGCTGATTGCGAAGCCAAGCTGATCAGTTCCATCAACTACATAGATGTCGTCTTTTTTCACCAATAATTTCAGCATCCAGTGTCTTCTCGAGCTTGCGTTTAGCGCCTCCTCGAGGGTTATGTACAATTTGAACCGTTAATTCAATTCTCTTACCCAGAGCGATGACTCTGTCAGACTGCACTGTGTTGCTAAGGAGGTCCTCAAAAGCAGGGAAGATATTTCCACAGTCACCTTCAACCACAACATTAACGTGTTCTTGAACATCTTCGCCAACCACTTCAAGCTGAACCACGTCCTCCCGTTCTGCTAGTCTCTGCGCTTCGTCAGCTAACTCTCTGACCTGTTCCATCAAGCCTCTGTAGAAAGTAGCTAAATCAGGAGTGTCTGGTACAGCAAGGCGTGTTAGCACCCTTCTTATCCTGTCGGTGTTAAAAGGCTCTATGACTTCTGAATCAATACTGGTACCACCAATGCAGCATCCTTCCTGAACCGAATCACCGTCTTCATCAACAATGTCATCGCTACAGCTAGAGCCGGGTGCGTCTATCAGAGGGTCAAGAGCAGGTGTCCCTGAATCAGCCGTCTGTAGATTATCAACAAACCTTTCGAACCAATCGTCATTGTCTAAAGAGGTATCAGCCCTACCCTCACGAGATGATGCAGGAACCATATTTAAAATACGATTATCCTCTCTCTCACCAAAAAAATGACTCCATGTTTTCGTTTATACTCGGATCGTAGACCTGCACTACACCCTCCTCAGACATGTCGTCAAACAAGTCAGACAGAAACATACGTGTCGGTGAAGCACTCTGGTCAATGAGGTGTGGTGTAGTGTTCTGGTTGTGGGTGGATTCAGGGTCAGAACCGGAAGGAAAACCATCATGGTCGGCCATAACGTAATAATAACAAAAAAATAATAATTTAAAAATTTAATAAACAAAACAACAGTCTCAAAACACAAACCCCACGGCGTAACAGCAACCTCAAACCCCAATCACCCAGCACTGCTTTTAAATAAATAAATCCAAATGGACCTTACTGTGGTTGAACTTCAGTCAGATCAGTCCACGACGTCTGTTACCACCAGGTCCTTGACGTTTTAGGAGCCTCAGAACTTCAGACACCAGAGCTTTATTTGTGACGTCCTTAACGATGAGTTCTGTAACAACGGTAATAATATATACGACATATGCATCCCAGCTGATTACTCATTGAAATAGTTGTTACTCTTGCCTTCACGTAGATTTCGCGCCAACCGTCGGTATCTACGTGCTTGACGCGCTTGACAGGCTAGACGTCGACTCTGTATTTCGCTCTGATGTAGACGCCGTTCAAGCGTACGCACTCTCTGCTCGGTGGCATGGGGTAGAGGCAGGGGTTGGTCGGGGGATGATGTGACGTAAGACGGCGTCGGTATCCGGGGTGCTGTCCGTGGGCTGTCTGAGGTCGTTGGCGGTGTTGATGGCGGCGGCGACGGTGGCAGCGGAGGTGCAGGTTCCCCAGTTGTCGATGTCGAGTCCTCCACAGGGAACGATCCAGATAGTAGATCCAGAGGTACTGCGAAAACCGGCGTCGATGTCTCCCACAAAGGCCAAGACCCAGGAGGGAGATCTGAAACAGAATATCAACAACAATGCAAATGTAAATACAATCCGGAAGCAAGACGTCCGGTAGCAGTTAATACCGTATGAATATAAGTAGAGTAGTATGGAAATAAGCTGAGTAAAATATGAAAAAAAATACAACCTGCAAAAAAAACCACAATTACGTAATCATATAACCGGTGTAGAGTCATGTTGTTTTCTAACGATGACAATAATAAAACATGTGTAGCATCCATATCAATACTCATGGGGAAATCCATCATCACAACAGAACCAAATCCTTAAGAGCATTAAAAAATAAATAAATAAAAATAATAAAATAAAATAATAAATAAATGTAGGGATCTACTAAGATCAACATTTAAAGCATAAAAACAAATAGTAAATCACTAGTGTATACTGTCATTAAAGCACATTACAATTAGTAAAATCATGACCTCTAGTGGTCAACGGCGTTAAAGCATAGTGTAAATAGTAATCACGACCTCTAGTGGTCATAACCATTAAAAGCATAGTAGTAAAATCACAATGACGTTTAGCTGTAACAGTTACTCAAACACCTTCAGTAATAAAATTACACTGTCTAAAAGCATATAGCCTGAACATAGATAAACCACATTACAGATAACAGACAGCTTGATGCTCTAACACACCAAATAGAGGCATCATTAAACCACACGCATAATACTGACCATACAGCCATTCAGCTGCTACTGAACGGTAGAGATGTGTGTTGAAAAAATTGAGATTCACATCTTGCCAAACGTTGGAGGTTGCGTTGAAGCGACAGGTAGAAGGCACGGCGTGCTCGTTGCCTTTGTATCTGTTTTTTTACGTGAAAAAATAAATAAATAAATACAGCAGTGAAACGTAAACTATCACTCTAAATGTTTTTTCTCACCCCCTATCAGTTGCGGTGTCTGCTGAGTGAAAGAATCCACGTGCGAACAATCTACTCCTTCGACCTCTGACTGACCATCTGTTTTCATACGCACAGGCATTGAATAAAACAAAAACATAGGTAGTTAAATATAAAACACATCGACAGGATGTGGTTAAAATACTTAAAAATATTTTTTTTTGATTGAACTGAATGTTTTGCTCTCACCGACGAACAGTTGGAGCGACCCCTCCAATGAATGATCAGCCTCCGCAGGGTCCGGCCGACTTCCCGGTCATGTCTGATTTCCGGGTTCCGGTTGATCTTTTCATACACACACACACGCATGTATATACACTTAATAAATACTGTTATTCTCTACCTAGTTATCGCAATTATGATTAGAATCGCTGTCTCCATCTCACCAATGACTCGCGCCGGTCCTGTCTTCCGTGCCGAATTATACCGCCGCTTACGACTCAGAGCGCTGGTTACTCCCCTTCGGTCGATTTCCTGTACTCTGTCCCGGACGAGGTGCGGTAAACTCGTCCTCACTGCCGATTATTATAACACACGGGGTGTTCGGAGCCTCAGCGCCGCTCACTCGAAGACTCGCTCTCGGATTCACCGACGACGGATCCG
This sequence comes from Synchiropus splendidus, assembly GCF_027744825.2. Taxonomy (NCBI): domain Eukaryota; kingdom Metazoa; phylum Chordata; class Actinopteri; order Syngnathiformes; family Callionymidae; genus Synchiropus; species Synchiropus splendidus. The sequence goes on from NC_071343.1 coordinate 20,231,559, forward strand.
TGTGGACGCATCCGTCTTCAAAAGTTGCCCGCATTAACCGTTCAAGCTCCTCAGCGTCTCTGGAAAGTTATCCGCGGAGGCGATATCTGAAAAATAGAAGAGCGGTTGTTGTAGCGCATAATAGTAGAGATATTAACAACCAATTATAAAATAAGTAATTATTTTTACCTGTATCACTCTGTGTTAAATGAACATCACACAGATGAGTGACGATATCTGTGAATGAAAAGAGATGTGGTACGTGATAAACATGACATAACGTTTTTATTATACTTATATGTAAATGTAGATACATAGATATACATATGTATATACATATGTATACTGTACATAGATAGATAGATAGACAAATAGATTGATATTCACCTACGATGTGCAGAGGAAGAGGCATCCATGACAAGCCTGGAGTCGTTTGGAGAGGTGGCTGAGGTTCTGGAAGGTCTGGTCAGCACCAAAGGTTACCCCTGAACTGATGTAAAATGTGGTCTGAATCAGTGTCACCTAAATACTCCGTTTGTGTGGGCAGGGCCTCGGTGACACCTTTGTTGATTTGAATACTTCAAAACAATACAGGAAGAGCCCAGTGTCTGCTAGGTCGCTCAGAGGTGTGAACCGACCCTCCACCAAATGGCGCAATTTGAAAAGGAAGGTCTACAGGTGGGGTGGCCTGGGTGTGAACACGGCCTAAACAACATTGTCTGAAAGACAATGAGGTCTGCCTTCAAATTGTCTCTTTTGAAGATTCAATCGTGTGGGAAAGAACTCACGTCTCCCCTGCAAATTAACCGATTATCACAGACTCTGTTTCAGTGTCTGAGAAAGAGTCGGGCATAATACCTGTTGTCGCCCCAGCTGTTTGCATTTTTACTTATTCAGGAAATACTTTCATTGTTTCAAACCCCCCACAGGGTATAAAATTAAATAGTTGAATAGCTGCGTCATTTGAACTAATGCTGAAAAACTAAAAGTATTTCTTTCTTTTGTTTTGTCCTTGTTCCCTCAACCTTATTTTCTGAAAACTAAAAGTATTTGTTTTGTTTTATCCTTGTTCACTCAACCTTATTTTCTGAAAAACTAAAAGTATTTCTTTTGTTTTATACTTGTTCACTCAACCTTATTTTCTGAAAACTAAAAGTATTTTTCTTTTGTTTTACCCTTGTTCACTCAACCTTATTTTCTGAAAACTAAAAATATTCCTCAAACATGTACAAATTATCTGTTTTAAACACATTTTGAAAAATGGTGCATGAGTTGGTGGCTGTGTCATTTGAACTATTAGTGAAGACTTAAAAAAAAGTGTTTTCTTTCTACTGTTTTATCTTTAAGAAATATTTCAAGAATGAAAAACTGCTTCATAAGCTGTTAAATACGTTGAAACCAGAAATAATATCGCAGCTTTTACCCACATCCTCAAGGTAATCCCCGAAGCCTCATCACACCCCACCCACCCAAGACCCTACCTGACCCCCCTGCCGTGTCTAACCATTTGTTGCGCCTGTGAGGATGTAACCGACCCCCACCCCTGTATCACACAAGGGTGAAGCTTCCCCTCTCAACCACCATTATTTTCCTTCCTGTCATAAAACAAGGGGTGAGGTTATTATTTTAATTTCCTGTTGATATAAAAAGGCGGAGGGGTTTTATTACTTCCGGAAGGGTTGGGGTTTATTACTTCCGGAGCCATAAATCAATAAATCATTACAGGTTTGACATATTGTGGCTTCCTTCATCTCTCTTTTATGGAGGGCCCTGAAGGACCATCGTCCTGATCCTGACATTTTTGGCAGCCATATAACAATGAAGGACGGCTTCCTCTCCATTCAATCAGGTTTGTTAGACGCGGCTCCAGCCTTCTGATGTTGTTGTTGTTCTTCTTCTTCTTCAGCCCTTGGAAGATTTTCCGGCTTCACCTCTCTCAGCACACCCCAGTCGTTAGACGATAACAGAGCCATCTCCGTATAGGCACTCAAGGTTTGGTCATCATCCAGTTGATAAATGCACAATTCAGCTGTTTCATACTTAAACGTGTACCCCCATCTCCCTCGGTGTCCGTAAGGCTCTAGAGACCACTCGTCCTGCAAAGATTCCCCGGGCGGTGCCTGTGTACGCTGTAGGTACATTACAGATTTACGGGGAGCCCCAGCACCCATCCACGGGTCCTCAATAACAGTCACAGCCGTCTCGCTGATCGCTGGTGATCCACGCTCCGGTGTAGGGACAGACATTGCCAGTTGGTTGTGTTCAACGGTTCCTTGCTCCTTGCAACGATCTGAAAGGTACATATATATACACACGGGGTGATGTTTATACAGCTGTCCGAACCCCTCCCTTCGTTATTTTCCTTCCTGTTATAAAACAAGGGGGATGGTTATTATTGTAATTTCCTGTTGATATAGAAAAAGGGGGAGGGGTTTTATTACCTCCGGGGGGGGCCATAAATCAATACAGGTTTGACATTTTGGTGTATATTTCATCTCTCTTACATCTTATGAATAAATGTTTAAATCAGAGCTAATATTGTAGCTTCTTGCAGCTTTTGATTATTTTGTCTGGGATGCAGAAACAGTGCGAACATTGACTAATACTGAAACTTAAGCTTTATTTTCAATCTCTCAATGTCATCCTTTTCCCACCCCACATCCTTAAGGTAACCCCTGAAGCCACGTCAACCTTCCCTCGCAGACCCGACCTGACCTCCTGCCGTGCCTAACCAATTGTTGCGACTGAGAGGATGCAGCTGACACCATCTGTGATGAGGTACCCATGTAGCTCCACTATATCGGTCTCCAGAAGATCTGGTGATGTCACCTGTGACATTGAGGCTGTGCTGCTGACATAGCAACCTTATTTGTGTCTTACCATGGTCACGCCACTGTTTAAGATGACTAAAATCACTCTTGTCTAAAAATGTCCCAGAAACAAACGAATGCTTCTTTAAAACTCTTATCGTGGGTTTGAACACAGCTAAAATGGCAGTATCCACTTCTCGGTAAAACATTTCTGATAAAAACGTCAAAAGCAAACAATGGTCAGTAAAAACAGCAGGTAAAATGCGGGAGGAGTTAAACGCATTAAAATGTTAAACAATAACGATCGAGTCTGGCTGAGGAGAGCCGGCTCTCTCTGAGGTGGGACCAGGTATACTGTCGGCAGTCTGGGTCTCGCCACACGTCCACCAGGCCATGGGAGCGGACCAGCTGCTGTGAGGTTCTGCAGGATTACTTTTCTGTACAGTTCAAATACCCACCCAATAATAAAAAAAATCCTCTGTACTACAGTTTTTTTTTTTAAAACATTAACATTCATTAAAAAAAACTGCCTCCTCTCTGCACCAGTTGCTGGAGCGTAGACGTTGATAAAAACAGCATTAAAATGGTCGAAGCGAGCTTGATGACATTCTCGACCTCCAGTGAGTTCCTGGAGAAGCGGAAGCTAACTCCTCCACTAAGGGAAGTGTTATGACTTAATGTCTTCCCCTTCCCACTCCCTTCTCCAGTCTGCTTCGTTGCAAAGATCACTGTTTCTGAGATTAAAAGGACATCTATCTTTTTCAGTTTTATTGTCTCATAAATATTTGTTCTTTTCTTTATTTCTCTCCCTCCATTAATGTTTAAAACTTCCACTATTAAACCATTCATGAGTGAGATGTTAAAAACCAGAGTAAAAGCAAATAATTTATGTAAAAAGTACATACTTATTTTTCTCCTCTTAGCGTGGTTGTTTCTTTGCTTTTAAAACCAGTTTCTTCAGTCCATAAATTTCTTGGTCAGTGAGGCCCGACTCTGCTCTTTGGCTCATGTGGGCTTTGGCTGAAGTATAAAACAGAGGTCTGGAAAATGTTCCTTAATTTTCACCCCATGTTGATTCTTTGTTTGGTGTAAAAACATTTTGATTTTTTTTTCTGCACTGTACGGTTTTGTTTGACTGTTAAAATTAGGAATGTCACTGCTGCCGGAAACGCATTCGTCACTTCTTTCGTCAGTGTTTGTCTTTATTTTAGGTTCAGTTCTGCTATTTTTGCTTCAGTTGTGTTTTTGGTTTTCTTTCCATGTTTTGCTGTCACTGTCTTGTTACTTTCACTGGTTCTGTCTGCCTGTTCTGTCTGTCCATTTTCCTCCCTGATCATGATCACCCTCTTTCCTTTCTCCCACCTGTTCAACCCCCAGAAACCTCCCTGTTTCTACCTGCTCACCGCCTTCTGGTGCCCCCACTTGCGCTGCTTTTTCACTTCCTCATTCGTTCACCTCATCTGTGTTTACAATGTCATTCACTCCACTTTCATTCATCCCCAGAATCAACCCCCACAGTTTAGTCCCCTTCCCATTCACAACTTTCACCCATTCACCCGGTGTGTTACATTAACTCCCCACTTTATCCCGGTTGGACACAGCCGCTGACGTCCCCCGGAGTGAGGGATTACATGTCTCAAGACTCGGCAGGCCACAACCATCACACGCCTTCATGTTCTGTCCACTGTGCTGGAGCTGTCATCTGCCCTCTGCAGCTATCATCACCACCACAGTTTACAGTTCAATATTTGCACTATATACAAGGGAAAAAAAAAACTTTTTGCTGCTTTCTGTTCAACCTACCACTGTTCACAGGCCTTGCCTTGTGAGACACGCGGACAAAATGTGGCACTGCCATAGCGGCTACTAACTTAAAGTTTTAGGATGACCACAGTGCCTGCAGGTGTTGTGAGTGACAGTTCTTACGTATTTCCTTTTAACAACTCCACTCTCCTCCTCAAAGGCTCGCCGACGCCAGTTCCTTTCTGTGTATCGGGACACAGGAGCAGCAGGTGAAGGAAGATGTGGAGTTTGGCTTACCCCAGATGTAGATGCAGTGGCTACAGTGGGGACAGGTGCAATGGGCTGCACTCTGGAGGCAGCAGCGAGCTGGCTGGCTGAAGGATCGGAGCCTGTCCCTCCAAATCGGGGGGAGGGTAAAAGTATGCTGTGGGTCAGATGAGGTTTGTTGGTCCAAGTGCCTGAGGCAGGACACTTCTCCAAATTCTTCTGCCGCTGCTGATACCTTCGAGAGACTTGGACTTAGACTAGACTTTATTGATCCCTTTGGGATGACTCACTGCAGGAAATTTACATTTCCAGCAGCAATAGAGGCACGAAAGGGTATGCAGTCAGGAAGAGTATCACACAGAGAAAATTAAAAAGAAATTTCAATAAAAATTAAAATTAAACCAGATTAAAATTGGTTATTGCACCAGAGAGACGGTTATTGCACATTGAACAAGTGTTCATTACTATGTAGTGTAGCGTACCCTACTTCTTCCTCCCCCCAAGTGAGGAGTTGTAGAGTACCATGGCATGGTGTACAAAGGAGTTCTTAAGTCTGTTGGTCCGACACTTGGGGAGCAGCAGCCTTTCACTGAACAAGCTCCTTTGGTTGCTGATGACTGTGCAGAGGGTGGCTGGCGTTATCCAGCAGTTTGTCCAATTCTCACGCATTTCCTTTTAACAACTCCACTCATTCACCTGCTGCTCCTGTGTCCCCAGAGATGACCATGAGTGCATCAGGGTGCTGTGTCTGCAGCTTTGCTGTGACAGAGTGGATTTTCTCAAAGGCAGTGGCTGCGTCTGCTCTCGGAGGGATGTAAACACAGACGGTGATCACGTGGCCAAACTCCCTCGGCAGATAATATGGCCACAGGCTAACAGCTAGCAGCTTGAGGTCCCTGCAACATGAGATCGTCTTTACGGAGATATGTCCTGGGTTACACCAGCGGTTGTTCACATACATGATGAGACCCCATTTTTGCTTTCCCCGCTTGCTTTAGTGTCTCTGTCGGCTCTCACAGCAGTGAATCCAGGCAGGTCAACGCTAGCATCCGGAACGAGGTGGTTTAGCCATGTCTCCGTGAAGATGAACGGACAGCTCTCCCGGTAGATCCACTGGTTGTTCAGTGCGGACAGCTCGTCGATCTTATTCAGCAGCGAGTTCACATTCCCCATGATGACGGAGGGAATTGATGTCTTGTAGCGCCTTCAATTCTCCGTTCAGTCGGTCTTTAGCTTAGCCCCTGCCTTGCAGCCCCGAGGTCTCCTCCTCAGCTGCACCGGGATGCGATGTCGTATCCCGGCTCGTTCCTTTTGTTTGCAGAGCCAGCAGCTCCTCGCATGAATAAGTGAGGACACTCGTTCTTGTTTGCGTTTGTTTGCCTCCACCCCGGTCTCTATAATGAGGGTCTTCTAGCAGGTCCAAAATGTCAAACATCAGGCCAGGTAGTCTTGTGAGGACCCTTTGTAAGAGCGCGTCCTTTTGATTATGGTCCAATGCTTGTATTCTGGTCTGCATCTCTAATTCTGCATTCCTGTAGCTCCTGAACCCTCTGCTGAGTCTCTGGGTTCAAGTCCTCTGGTCTCCTTCTTCTTCCCCTCCCTCCCTCTGCACGAGTGTGTGGGGAATCAAACTCAGAAGAAGTGGAGGTAGTGTCCGGTACTTCAAATTCCTGACAAAACATACAAACATTGTTTTACAAATGTAAAATAAAAATGCTGCTTGTTCTTCAGTCTGTTTTTAAATTACCATTTTTGCCGCATTTAAAGCATGTGAACTCAGGGCAATTCCTGTAAATGTGTCCTGGCTTCACACACTTGCGGCACACCAGTCTGCCTGTCGTGGATGATCCTGACATTCTCTGGTCCTGCAGGTGATTCAAATTTGACGGAGTACGGTAGTGATTTTATTTCTGTGGTGAATCTCACTTTTAAAAGCCTTGTTCTATCCTCATTGTTAATTTCTGTCCATATCCTCCTTTTTATTTCTGATAATGGTGTCACCCCCATTTGGTCAATTGTCAATAGTTCATCAGACAGGTAAGCCGGCATGTTCTTGAATGACACCACCATTTCTCTTTCGTCAATGTCTTTTGGCGCCATTGTTTTGCCTTTTATTGTAATCCCATCTTTTTTTTTGTTTTCCCTCTTCGTTGTACATTGATTTCCAGTCTCTTTACCCACTCTTCTGCAAACCATGACATCTCCACATTGCTTTTGAACTTTTTTGATTATGTGCAAAATGTTCATTTCCTGATCTAAGTCCATTCTTACAGTGTTCTCATACTTGTATTTTTCATCCATTTTCTCTTCCATGCGTTTTCAATCAAAGGAGGGAGGCTGCAAAAACCTCCACTCCTTTTTTCTCAAAGAATCCAAAATTAAAAAGTTTGTCTTTTTCAGCAAAAAAAAAAAGTCAAACCTTGGTTGTTTTGTCTGTTTGAGCTCCGTCAACAGGGTGGTTTTCAGAGCTCTCCCTCCTACGTCTTCACTCTCCAAATGCTCAGAGTGGTATGGCTGGAAGCGAGAGCTGCTGCCCAACTTTGGCTTCTTATAGCAGACCCACAAGAGGATGGTTACTCTATTGTTATTCCTGATAAATCGACACGCTCGCAATTTTGAGAGTGGGACACTCAGTTTTCACGCCCGTGTGACCTTCCATTGGCCAAATATTCTGTTCCGTATGCACCTTGTGGCTCTCAAGGGGAGAGAAAGGGGGGGAAAAAAAAAGACATTTACAAAATGGAGGGTAGGCTGAGAGAGGTAATGTTTCAGGCCAGGATGAGACAGATGATGCAATTAAAAAGGTGTGATCTTTTGTCATAGGTTCTCAAGAATATCCACGGTGACGGCCGGGGCACCATGCTGTACCTCACAAGCATGCTGAACGAGTGGGGACAGTTTGACGACCATGGTGGTGGCGTCCGAGTCAGAGGGCTGCTACGCTCGGATGGCCAGAGGTCTGATGGCGCGGTTCGAGCGCGCCAACGCTCCCGCACCGAAAGTCATCTATGCAGACAGCAACTGTTGTCGGGTGCAGAGGGGGACTGTGGTGAGACTGGACATTCGGCACTGGCTTCACCGCTGTACGCTGTTGTCATCAAACAGAGCCACGGCAAATACCGCCAATAGCATTCATGAGTGCCATGGCGGGAGCTGTGCTCGGCTACAACAAGGGGGACATGATGCTCTTGGTGCAGGTTGTGAGGAACGGCGCCCCAGAGCTGTACGCAAAGTGCTCGGCCGAGGAGATGATCGTGTTCCTCAAGCCTCACCAGATAAGGTCCTACGTCCGACGCATCGCACGTGGAGTTAAGGTGAGTACGACAAGCCAAACAGATGCAATGATTACTGACGCTGTTTCATGGTTTTGCTCCAGGAAACAGCATCGGCTTCCCAAAGATGTGGGATCATGCCATTCCAGGTGAGTTACTGAAAAGCATAGGACACAGCAAAGTTCAGCCATTTTTTTTTATTTAACAAACTTTTGCCAAAAAATGTGAACATTACTGAAAGTAGTTTTGATTGAATGCGTTTCAGGTGTGCTTGATCTCCTTCGCTGTGCAGTGGAACACCAGGATGGAGTCACACAGGTTGGCTGGAGGTCAGGTTCGGCAGACGACCTGCACTGACCCCCGGCAGATCCAACGGATGAACCGGCATGCTGAGAAGCTCTTTGGCAAGGAGCACGTCCTGGATCCGCTCCCATGCCCTACAATGATGAGTATGGGCCGTGGATGAGGAAGAGCTTCTTGGTGTGGAGTACGCTGTCTGCCAGTCCACTGCATTCTCTGCGAAACCTTACTACGCCCAGAAAGTTATGGTGCCGTTTCATTCATGACACAGCATAAAGTTCACACAAAACTCATCACAATTTTCACATTTGCAGCTGAAGAAGAGCAGTCTCGTGTGGAGGAGGAGGAAGACGAGACTAAAGTGTGAAGAAGAGGAGTTGCCAGACGAGGGTGTTGACCGGGTGTTGAAGAGGATCCCATCGACTGAGTGTGTCAGACTCATAGAATCCTATTGAAGATTGAGCAGGTGGAGGAGAGAGTACAGACCCGCTCTTCAGGATGTCCTCATGAGAAGGAGCCATCTGCATCCGGCGTCGACTGTCACCTGGTGCCTGTCGATCTCAGGCAGAGAATGTGTTCGGCCACTGCCTTGGGGTTGACACGCCTGTGAGCAGTGCGGCACGGAAGACGGTCGTCTCCTTTACTTGCTGGTGAAGATGCTGCGGAATCGTCCTCCCAAAAACAAGATCACTTCACCCACCAAGGTCACTGCCTCCGTAAGGGGGCAGTATCAATGCATAGCAGACCGGGTGAAGGACGACCCGATCTTGGGCGGACTCCCAAGGAGCAGGAATTCCTCTTCCTCACATCAACGCCAAGTCCATTTCAACTTTCCTGAGAAAAGAGGAAAAAAAGGGCAAACCTCATGGCCACGGTGAGGCCTGTTTCAAAGACCCACAGCACGGTGGTGTCTGAAGAACCTCTGCCAGACGCTCCTGCCCTTGAGATGTCGCTGCCACCGCCTGACAGGCCGCAGGTCCAGTACCTGGACACCCACCATGTCACTGGAAAAAGAAGTGGTGAGAAATGGAGGTAAGCTGTCCTATCTCTTTATTGTAGCACGGAAAGCAAAGATTTGTCAGTCGTCCTCATACCGAATCTCTTGTGTTCAAGTTGCAGATTAAGCTTGGACGAGCCCGCACCTGAACTGGAGTTGAAGTGACCCGGATACAGACTTGGCCATCGAGGCGGCAGGCAGATGAGCCGCGGCCACCCACTTGCCGCAGGTGGTGTTCACAGCACCGATACTCCTTGTGGTTCCAGCCCAACCACTGGCACCGTCAATCGCCTTTCCAGGACCTTCGTCCAGTCAGGCCTATGTGCCTATACTGCCAGCATCAGCCCCTACGCCAAGAGCCAAAGTGGTCCTTCCCCATAAATCGCAGAAGCCCTGTGCAACTTGCCAGGTGCCTCAGTGTGGTGGCCAGCGCAAGAGGTACACACCCTCAAAGGACAAAGTGGCGGGAAGCAGCCAGAAAATATTTACTTTCTGTCCCACCACCAGAAATTCACCCTTGAACACTTTGGACACTTATCTTTGGTTAATATCTGCCTGCTGTTGATAAAAAGACATATTTGCTGCATGTTGTTGCAAAATAAACATGTTGAATCAAAATGCTCTGGTCTCCTCTGTTTTTATTTACGATGTCACTAAGTAACTGCACATGCAATGACCAATGTTGGAGTTAATCAATTATCTCACACTACAATGAATCATTTAATCTTTTAATGAATGAATCATTTATAAACATACCAGCAGATGACACCGAAAACAATGAAAGGCACATCATTTTGCAGGACCCAATGATCAGCCTGATTCCGGGATTCCAGGATAGGGACTTCCAGGGGTCATGGGCCGTTCCCAGGTGGTCTCCCATCCAAGTACTAACCAGGCCCGACCCTTCCTCCTGTTTTTTTTTTTTTTTTTTTTCCTTTATTTCATCTTGTTTCGTCTCGCACCGAGTACGGTAGCTGGGTGCCGAGACTAGAGGGTTTTGCACAGTTCGGAGAACAATGGTTACAGTAGGTAACCTACAGTTCTCCTTCACAGTGTGCTCCGCCCTCCAGTGAGGTTTCGCTATTGGATAACCCCAAGAGTGATGCAAGGGGAGAAATGTACCCCTAGCTAGCCGCCAATAGTGAGTAAGTACAACCCCTCACGGTGAAAACCCCCACCTAATGAGGACACCGCCCCTGTGGAGGTAACCTGTTAGCTCAAACAGTACACTTCCAGAAAGCTGCCTGCAACCATCTCCATCATCCCAGCAGGAATGCGTACTGGCCTCCGACCTCAACGACAGCTGCCTTTTCCGGGGAATGTTGAACAACACTTTGGTGACAGTGCTGCAAGGCATCAACAACAGGACCTGGAGCCTGGATGACGGTGGGTATGTCAAAGAGGGAGGGGCCAGGTGCCCCAAAGAGCTCCTGATAGCACCTCTGGATGATGTTCATTGCCAAAATACCAGGTCAGGTAGGTGTGGCACCAGGTGGGTCCTTGACAACTACAATGCCGCAGTCTGGAACCACCTTCCCACAGAGCATCACATCCAGCTCAAGGTAACCAACATAGGGGATGGTAAGACCATTCGCAGCACGCAGCTGTAGCCAGTGACATTCTCCGAGACGGTCATGTCCCCAAGGTGCAAACTGGTCCAAAAAGAAACTTTCAGTGATGGTGGACACCATAGAACCAGTGTCCACCAAACAAAACACTTCAACATCACCCATGCGGACGACAATATTGGGACATGTGGACATTAATCTGGTCGCTTCAACCTGTGAGCCGCTAGACACCCCAACTGAGCCATGGCTCAGCCGACCAGTGGGTGTTAGTTTTTCTGCTGGTGGACACCAGACCTGCTGCGGAGTGAGCACGCTCACGGACAGGTCCGCGATGCCAGTTGCAGTCCCTGGCAAAATGCCCGGGTTGATGGCAATGACGGCAAAGCAAAGAGTCATTCTGGACTACAAAGAAACGACTGTCTGGGTAAGTTGGTCTAACTGTTTCTGTTGGCGCATCAAAAGCTCCTTTAACTCACCCAGCTCAGACAAGGGGGCCGCCGCTCTGGGATGCACATGAAGGTGCCCACGCACTTCATACTGATGGTTATAAATTGAAGGTAGGGAGTGGCTCCGCTCCCTTGGGCCTCCGGGGAAACCCTCACGCTCCTAGCGGATAGCTTCACCCCGAATCTCTAAAATGGTGGCGGTGGGACAACGACGAACAAACTGCTTAAGCTCCCTACTCAAAGAACTATCCAAGACGTGTTCTACAAACTGGTCACGGAGCAAAACCTCAGCATTAAGCAGCCCTTCTGGTGCCCGCTCCTTCACTCGTTCCATCAACGCCATTAGAGCCAGAGAGAACTCCTGCACCGTCTCCCCCTCCTGCAAAAATGCCTGCTGTTGGGTACACCCATACAGATCCTGTAAAATGGCCAGAATTCGAGTTGGCGCTCTCCGCCACTTCGCCACTTAATCTCCTCCCGAGCTTCTCCCTCCAAGTGGTCAAAGATAAAATAAACTGAAATTCCTGCACCCACTCTGAGATAGTTATCCCAGTTTTGCCGTTAAACATAGGGCATCTACGATCTCTGGGTATAACTACTAACCTCTGTCGTTGGCACGCCAGCAGTGGCTGGAGTTGTTATACTGGAGCCTGCTTGTAAATGTGAAGCATCCCTCTCCTGAAGTAGCCACTCGTTGTCTGCTTTAAGTTGAAGCACCAACTCACGCAGCTGCCTCATCTTCTCCTCCATTACTCCAACACAGTGTAGTTAAAAAAAGACGTAAAACAAACCTGTTAGTGGCAAGCTCTAAATTGCGCTGCTGTTTTGTCTCCAACAATAGCACAGTGAAAACACACCAACAATAAAACATTCATACAAACATGCATACCTGCTTCATACATAAAATACCAATTTAAGTGACAAAGGTAACCACGTCCTGTCGTCTATAGTGTCGCAGCAACGCCACAATGTGGTGGAGTGGGCGCTGCCGCCTAGCAAAATTAAAAAGGTGGATTTAGAGGTCTCAACATGCCACCAGGGGAATCTCACCCCAGGAATAAAAGGACACTTAGGTCAGTGACACCAGACAGATGTGGTTACCCCAAAATCACAATTTATTTATTCCAAACAATATTTAAATCTTGTCACATTATAAGAAAACTAATAAAACTACCACAGACTGGAGTACAGTTTGGCTTACCTGACCGCAGCAGCTGATGGGGAAAGGAGGAAGGAGGCCCTACACTAATCACCGGTAGTGAACCCGCCACCAATTCTGGAACACCTAAACTGCGGACACACACACACACACACACACACACACACACACACACACACACACACACACACACACACACACACACACACACACACACACACACACACACACACACACACACACACACACACACACACACACACACACACACACACACACACACACACACACAAAGTAAAACGCGTAGCAGTAAACAAATCACTCAACAGATGGGACGAATGTGGGTAAAAGAACCGCACTGCAAACAAAACAAATAAACAAAATCAATAAATTAAGTCAAACCAATAAAAAGAAGGGCACAGGCGAACACCACGTTGAGGCGCAGTCCCAAGCTACTCGTCACTCGGATGAGGTCCGCTGTTGTCGAGTGTAGCGTGGGATAAGGAGCTGGCACTGACGAGAAACGCCAAGAAGCGGGACAGTGTCTCACTTACAACCTCGGAGACAAATCAGCAGCATACGATGGTTTGAGGGGAGCGGCCATCTAACTGCATTGCAGCCACCTTTGCACCTATTTGTTGTTATGTTTCAATCAAAACAGGTAAAACTTCCCATCGGTGCGATGTGACAAAATGTTGCATATGCGGTGCCAGATTATCATCCACAGCCGAGGCACGTCAATGCTACATACAGCCCCTTGCCAGGAAGAGTGGACATCCTGATCTGTTTTTTTACGACTTTGAGACATTTGCAGATGCGAACGGTTGAACATGTTCCTTTGTTACTATGTGTGAAAACACAGAAAGGGGAAGAACGGGTGTTCTGTGGCCATGGCTGTGTCGAAGCATTTCTACTACACTTCAGGAAGATGAGAGGTTGTGTCTTCGTTGCGAATAATGCGAAGGGTTTTGACAGTGTCTGTGAGGTATTTCTGCTTGTTTTTCTTCAGAAAATGACAAGATCAGTGAACTTGAGATCAAGGGAAATTATACTTCGAAGGAGTCAGCGTTCATAAAAACAACACTGGTTTACAACAGCGAAAGCTGAATGTAGACAGATGCATCGGTGCCTTTTTGTGGTGAGTCCACATTTCTGCCATCCGAGAATGCTGAGAGGCCATCCTGCAATGCGTGCTTTTTGGGGAAAGCAATAGCTTAAATATAGACACTAAGAGACCTTTGAAATGCAGTGCGGACATCAGTATGTAAGCATAGAATTACAAGTAAGCAATACATCTCTTTAGTTCAAACCTAAAGGGTAAACCAGGGGTGAACCATAAATATGATCAATCACATTTTCTTTATCATTTCCCTCCTGTTTATCATATTTATCACGCAAAGTGTCATCATCTGTATACATCTTCATTTGATTTACTGTATCAGAGTCATTAATCCTTGTGGAGAGACGACACGCAGTTCCTTTGAAATTCGTTGTCCTTTTATGGTTGCAGTTGAGTAGGAAAGGGGTGGTGATTTGCCATTGGTTGAAGTGGTTACAGTCCTTATTTCCTCTCACTGTCCAGGTTCTTTGAAGCTGTTGCTTCTCTCCTTCCCGCCCTTACTCTCAGGTTGTTATTGAAGTTCTGTGTACAGGTAGGTGTGTTCCACTGACTTCGTGATGATCCTTTCAATCAGGAAGTGCATTGAATGAATGCAGCAACAACCTATGAGAGCTAATACAAGAAGAGCGGCCAGTATCAATAGGTTTTTGATATATCCTCAGAGATGAAGGGGACACCAAAATGTCAAACCTGAATTGATTTATGGCCCCCTGGAAGTAATAAAAACCCCTCCCCTCTTCTGGAAGTAATAAACCCCTCCCCCTTTGTTTATATCAACAAGAAATTAAAATAACCCTCCCCCTTGTTTTATGACAAGAAGGAAAATAACGAAGGTCGAGGGGGGAAGCTACATCCTGTGAGATGCATGGGAGGGGTCAGCTGCATCCTCACAGCCGCAACAAATGGTCAGGCACGGTCGGGGGTCAGGTAGGGTCTGCGTGAGGGAGGGGTTTGATGTAAGTTGGATTACCTTAAGGACGAAATTGAGATACTGAAAATGAAGACGTTGAAACACTTTAAAGTTTCAGCATTAGTCAATGTTTGAACCGTTTCTGCATTCTAGACTAAGTTATCAAAATGTGTAAAGAACTACAATGTTGTTCTTTCTGGTTTAAACATTTTAGAAGTAATTTAACATCTTATGAAACAGTTTTTCATTCTTCAAATATTTCTTAAAGATAATAGAAAGAAAACACTTTAGTCTTCATTACTAGTTCAAATGACACAGATATCCAACTCATGCGCCATTTTTTCAAAATGTGTTTAAAACAGATCATTTCTGCTTGTTTGAGAAATACTTTTTTTTCAGAATATAAGGTTGAGTGAACAAGGATAAAACAAAAAGAAATACTTCGTTTTCAGCATTAGTTCAGATGACAATAATCCAGCTCGCCTGAGTTTCTGTTGAATCAGTCTATTTAAATTTTATACCCTGTGTGAGTCTGAAACAATGCATTTTTACTTACTCAGGAAATACTTTCAAAAAAGAGGTCAAACAGTGGGGGAACAACAGTCATGATGCCTGACTCACTCAGACACTGATAGAGTCCATGATAACTGTTTAATTTGCTGAGGAGATGCGAGTTCTTTCCCGGATGGTTCAAAAAAAAAAAAAAAAAAAAAAAAAGACTGAGGTTTGTCTGAACATTGTGTTCAGACAAAGTTCACAACCAGGTGACCCGACCCGTAGACCCCTCCTTTTCAAATTGTATCATTTGGCGGGGAAAAGTTCACACCTCTGAGCTACCTAGCAAACGCTGGACTCTTCCAACATTGTTTAAGTATCCAGATCAACAAAGGTATATCAACAGCTGTTCCTAGGCCCTGCCCACACAACCAGAGTATTTATGTGACCCTGAATCAGACCACATTTTACATCAGTTCAGGGGTAACATTTGCTGCTGACCAGGCCTTTCAGAACTTCCTCCAACTCCTTTTCAAACGGACGCCAGTCTCGCAATGGACGACTCTTCCTCTGCACAACATAGGTGAATCTATCGATCTACACTATATCTATCTACATATACATATAAGTATCATAAAAAACTTACATGTTTATCACATATCACATCACTTTTCATTTACAGATGTCGTCACCCATCTGTGTGACGTTCATTTAACGCAGAGTGATAAAGGTAAAAAGATTTACTCATTTTATAATTCGTTGTTAATCTCTATTATGTACTACAACAGCCTCCCTTCTATTTTCAGACATTATTGTCTCGGTGGATAACTTCCCGGAGACGTTGATTGGTGCCGAGGAGCTAGAGCAGTTAATGCGACCAACTTTCGAAGACAGTGACGTCCACGCCGATCCGTCGGCGGTGAATTAGAGAGCGCGGATTCAAGAGAGCAGCGCTGAGGTGATTTACCCTCCAGCAGCTCTGAACACGCCGTCTATTATAATAACCGACACAGAGGACGAGTTTACCACTCCTCGCCCGGGACCGAGTACCGGGAATCAACCAACGAGGAGACATCAGCGCTCTCTGAGCCGTAAGCAGCGGTATAATTCGTCACAGAAGCCAGGACCGTCACGAGTCATTGGTGAGAAGAAGACAGCGATTCTAATCATAATTACGATAACTAGGTAAAGAATAACGATATTTATTAAGTGTATATACATGCGTATGTGCGTGAAAAGGTCACCAGGAACCCGGAAATCAGACAAGACCGGGATTTCGTCCGGACCCCGCAGAGTCGGGTCATTCGTAGGAGGGGACGCTTCAACTGTTCGGCGGTGAGAGCAAAACATTCAGTTCAGTCAAAAAACGATTTTAACCACATTCTCTACCTATGTTTTTGTTTTATTCAACGCCTGTGCGTATGAAAACAGACGGTCAGTCAGAGGTCGGAGTAGTGCGTTCACTCACGGATCCTTTCACTCACCAGACGCCACAGTCGATAGGAGGTGAGAAAAAAAACATTTAGAGTGATAGTTTACGTTTCACTGCTGTATTCATTTTATTTTTTTTCACATGAAAACAGATACAAAGGCAACGAGCACATCGTGCCTTCTACCTACCGCTTCACCGCCACCTCCTCCAACGTTTGGTAAGATGTGAATCTCAATTTTTTCAACACACATCTCTACCGTTCAGTATCAGCTGAATGGCTGTATGTTCGCTATTATGTGTGTGGTTTAGTGATGTGTCTGCTATTTGGTGCGTCAAGAGCGACAATGTGTCTGTTATCTGTAATGTGGTTTCTGTGTTCTGGCTATGTGCTTTAGACCGTGTAATTTTACAATTGAAGGTGTTTGAGTAACTGTTGCTGCTAAGAGTCATTGTGATTTTACTACTATGCTTTTAATGGTTATGACCCCTAGAGGTCGTGGTTACTATTTACACTATGCTTTAACGCCGTTGACCACTAGAGGTCGTGATTTTACTAATTGTAATGTGCTTCAATGACAGTATACACTAGTGATTGGTGATTTGCTATTTGTTTTCATGCTTTAAATGTCGGTCCTTAGTAGATCCATACGTTGAGTTTTTTTTTTACATTTATTTATTTTTTAATGCTATTTACCATTTGCTTCTGTTGTGATGATGATTTTCCCCATGAGTATTGATATGGATGCTTCACGTGTTTTATTATTGTCATCGCTAGAAAACAACACGGCTCTACACCGGTTATATGATTACGTAATTGTGTTTTTCTGGAGGTCGTATTTTTCATATTTTACTCAGGTTATTTTCATACTACTCTATTTATATTCATATGATATTAACTGCTATCTGGGGTCTTTCTTCTAGATTGTATTTACATTTTATGTTGTTGCTGATATTCTGTTTCAGCGCTCCCTCCTGAGTCTTGGCCTTTGTGGCCGGTTTCCGCAGTACCTCTGGATCTACTATCTGGATCGTTCCCTGCGGAGGACTCGACGTTGGCATCTGGGCAACCCACACCTCCCCCCACCGCCGCCATCAACACTGCCAGCGACCTCAGACAGCCCGCAGACAGCGCCTCAGATACCGCCACCGACTTACAGCGCATCACTCCCCAACCACCCCCTGCCCCCGAGCGCTCTGTCGCAGCACCCCAAGACCAACCCTACGCTCCACCATCACCGACCCTATTAGCGTTCTATGCTGCAACGACTGTAAAACAACAGCTCGGATGCAGAGTACGCACACTTGAATATCGTCTACATCAGCGCGAAATACAGAGTCGTCGTCTAGCACGTCAAGCACGTAGATAGACGGGTGACGAGAAATCTGCGTGAAGGTAAGATTGACAACCATTTCATTGAGTAATCAGCTGGGATGCATATGTCTTATATATTATCATTGTTACAGAACTCGTCATTAAGGACATCACGAATAAAGCGCTGGTGTCTGAAGTTGTGAGGCTCCTAAAACTACAAGGACCTGGTGGCAGACGTCTTGGACTGACCTGACTGAAGTTCAACCACAGTAAGGTCCATCAGGAACCTCATTTTTTAAAAGCAGCGCTGGGTGATTGTGTTTTGCGGTTGCAGTTGCACGGCGGGGGGTTGTGTTTTGTTTAATTTTTTTTTTAATTAAACCATGATGTTTTCCTTCCGGTTCTGACCCTGAATCCACCCACAGCCAGGACACTACACCACACCTCATTGACCAGAGTGCTTCACCAACACGTATGTTTCTGTCTGGCTTGTTTGAACCTTTGCATCAAACCTTTCTACAGAGGCTTGATGCAACAGGTCAGAGAGTTGGCTGATGAAGCTCAGAGACTGGCAGATCGAGAGGATGTGGTTCAGCTTGAAGTGGTTGGCGAAGATGTTCAAGAACACGTTAATGTTGTGGTTGAAGGTGACGGCGGAAATATCTACCCTGCTTTTGAGGACCTCCTTAGCAACACCGTGCGATCTGACAGAGTCATCGCTATGGGTAAGAGAATTGAATTAACGGTCCAAATTGTGCATAACCCTCGAGGTGGCGCTAAACGCAAACTCGAGAAGACGCTGGATGCCAGAATTATTGGTAAAAAAAAGACGACATCTCTATGTAGTTGATGGTGATGGAACTGATCAGCTTTGCAATCAGCCTTTCTTGTCTCCTTAACCCTCACCGTACATATCAAGATTGTGTTGAGTTGGGGAGGGAATTACAAAACAAAGCTGGTTTAGATTCTCAAACATCTATCACATTCACAGATATACCCCTGTTTGAATGGATAGTGAGGCGTAAAATTGTCGTGTTTCATAAAACGACAGCAAACCAGCCATTAGCGCATTATGCCACCGGTTTTGCTGACGGTTCGGAGTCCTTGTACTTGTTTCTACTTCAGGGACACTATTACGGGGTGAAGAACCCAAAAGGTTTTTTAGGAACACGTTACTTTTGTGTCAGCTGTCATAAGGGGTATGAAGATAAATCAAAACACATCTGCAAAGGTCACTGTAGCGTATGTCACAATCCTGTTTCCCCTACAGAGGTCCCAAACCCTGTAACTTGCGGGGACTGTCACAGGGTTTGTAGAACGCCTTCCTGCATTGTGAGACACAAAGAGATTGACGCTAATGGGTCAAGTCTCTGCCAGAGGTACAAAAGATGTGAAAATGCGGAAGGTGTCGGTATATCCCGTTAAAACCGGGTAAACCTAACAGTTGTTGCGTTGTGCTTAAATGTAACATCTGCCGTGTAAAATTATCATCGACAAACAAGGTCCACCAGTGCTACATTCAACCCGTCGTCAGGAAGACTGAGCATCCTGATCTGTTTTTTTTTATGACTTTGAAACGTTTACGGACGACCAAGGTAGACATGTCCTTTTTTTAGTGTGCAAAGACGCAGAGAGGTGAGGTTTTATGGTCTCGATTGTGTTAGAGCGTTTATTTTATATTTCAGAAAGAACCGGTTTAGAGGCTGTGTTTTTGTTGCGCATAATGCCAGGGGTTTTGACACCATCATTGTCTTGAGAGGTGTGCTTGACGAAGGGTTAATACCTAAGAGGATAATCATGACTGGTAGTAAGATACTTTGTCTCGAGGATCCTCACTACAAGCTAAAATTCATAGACTCTCTCATTCCTCATCATGCGACTCAGCTCCATGCCTAAAGCTCTTGGTTTCACCGACCAGTGCAAGGGTTTTTTTTCCCCACAAGTTTAGCTCAAGAGATCATCTGCATTACGTAGGGGTCTATCCTCAGACTATGACGTTGAGGGCATGTCAGACCCTGAACATAAATTTTTACAGCTGGTATGAATCTGTGCGTGGGAATTCTTTCGATACGAGTGAAGCTATTCACTATTGCAAAAACGATACTGACATTCTGGCCAGAGGATGCACGATATTTAGAGGAGTTTTTTAAAGAAACAGGTGTTGATGCACTCTCATCCGTAACAATCGCCTCTGCGTGTATGGCAGTTTTCAGGACCAACGTTTCAACCAGACACATTAGCCATACCATGTCCCAACAATTATGTAAGAAGAGGTTCTCAGATGCTTCCATCCAGTGGTTGCAATGGGAATCACACAGACGGGGCATTTTCATAAAACATGCCTTGAACCATCCAGAAGATTCAGAAGCCCCGATGACAAAAACAAAAACACCAACGACCGTGACGCAGCCCGGCATGGCGCAGCCGGGGCCCCACCCTGGAGCCAGGCCTGGGGTTGGGGCTCGAATGCGAGCGCCTGGTGGCCGGGCCTCTGACCATGAGGCCCGGCCGGGCCAAGCCCGAATGAACGACGTGGGCCGTCCCTCCTGCGGACCCACCACCCACAGAGGGAGTCATAGGTGTCGGGTGCAAAGAGAACTAGGTGGCAGTCGAGGCCGGGGGACCCGACGACCTGGTTCGTGTGGACATTCTCTGGCTCTTGGAACATGGAATGTCACTTCGCTGGGGGGGAAAGAGCCTGAGCTTGTGCGGGAGGTTGAGAGATACCGGCTAGATATAGTTGGGCTCTCCTCCACGCACAGCCTGGGCTCTGGAACCCAACTCCTCGAGAAAGGCTGGACCCTCTACTTTTCTGGAGTTGTCCGCGGGGAGAGGCGGCGGGCTGGCGTAGGCTTGCTCATAGCCCCGCAGCTCTGCAGCTTCGTGTTGGGGTTTACCCCGGTGAACGAGAGGGTCGCGTCCCTACGCCTACGGGTTGGGGACAGGTGTCTCACGGCGGTCGCGGCTTACGGACCGAACAGCAGTGCAGACTACCCTGTTTTTTTGGAGTCACTGGGAGGGGTAGTTGACAGTGCCCCAACCGGGGAACTCCATTGTTCTACTGGGAGACTTCAACAAGCAAGCTGTGGCAGCGAGTATAACGGCTGACGTGGACATCTGTGAACATGGAGGCTTACTTGGCGCTGATCTGTCACTACATTAATAAAAATATGCATTTGTGTACATCAGTGTTGGGAGTTCAATACTTTCCACAAAGTCACACTGCAGACAATTTGGCCCAGGTCAAGAGAGCTGTTATGAAGGACTGGGCCATAACTAACAAAGTAAAGTGTTTTGTGACCGACGCTGCTCCAAACATGATCGCATCTATCAGACAGCTCCAAATTCGGCACAAAATTTGCATTGCACATATTCTAAATTTGTTAGTTAAAAAGTCTTGTGACCAGATCCCCGCACTGACAGCCATCAGACAAAAAGCTAGGAACATAGTCACTCATTTCCGCTCCAGCACGACAGCCAAGGAGAAGCTCGCTCAGGTGCAGCAACAGATGGGACGACCAACACTGAAACTGATCAATGAGGTGCCAACGCGCTGGAACAGCACATATGAAATGTTGTCTAGGATGCATGATGAGAGGGAACCAGTGTGGGTATCTCTGGCCTCTCTAAAGACAGATTTGACTCCACTGACTGCTGATGAGTTTAACACCGTGGGGGAAGTACTTCAAGTGCTTGCCCCATTCCATCAAGCAACAGTGGAGTTGTCAGGAGAGAGGCGAGTTTCAGGATCGAAGGTCATCCCGATGATGAAAATGCTCTCTCGCACTTGAGCGTCATGCTTCTACCGTGCAGACACAGCCCGTCATACAGTTGCATGACCACCTCAAGCGTCGAGTCGCAGACACTGCTTCCAATCTGGAGTCTTTAAGTGTGTTAACACTAGCAACACTTCTAGACCCCAGATACAAATCACTAGGGTTCCGTAGTTCCTCCCGGTGTACAGAAGCAGTCACTAGGCTGCGTTCAGAATGCGGGCGCACACAGGAGGCCCAGCCAGGACCTTCTTCACTGCTGACTCTGACACCATCAGGTTCTTTATCATTATGTAATTTTTATTTCTGGAAATGCGCTAAAATTCCTCTTTTTTTTTTTTCCAGACGACATGTGGCAGCACCTCGACCATGAAGTTGGCCAGATGATGCGCAACCCCACTGTTGATGCGCACTCAGAGGTGCAGCGCTATATGTCAGCAGGACACGTTGCACGTACGGAAGACCCGCTCTTATACTGGAAGTCCATGGAGGCAGCGTTCCCTCACCTATTTATATTGGCCACACAGGTGTTGTGCACACCGGCCTCTTCAGTGCCTTGTGAGAGGATCTTCTCAAAGGCGGGGGAAATTGCCTCAAAAGAAAGAAATAGACTGAATAACAAAACGCTGGAGAAACTAATTTTTTTGAATAAAAATCTTTAATTACAATGAGTCCATTGTCATTCACATTCAACACTTTTACTTAGGTATTCAGACAGATGTTCACTTAATTTATCAACTGCGTCTCGAATATCAAAGATTTTTTTTTTTTTTTATGAAATTACGTACATGTAAAAATAATGTGAATGCAAATGCCTAATCAATGGAATTGGATAAAATTGGTTTGACAGATCAGTGTCAGATGACCCTGTCAAATGTTTCCTGCAAGTCCACCAGGTGTCAGTATTCAGCAACACAGTGTGTCACTGTGTCGAAACGATACAGGATGCCTCATCTACCAATCACTAATTTGTCACAACCCTGCAAAGAGACAAGTGGCTAAGGTTTGTCTGAACAGGCTGTGGAGCAAGTTTGCTCAGAAAGAGACATGTCTCAGTTTCTTGTTTTCAGGGAAATACGAGGTCAGCTACTTTAACGTGCTGG
This sequence comes from Synchiropus splendidus, assembly GCF_027744825.2. Classification (NCBI taxonomy): domain Eukaryota; kingdom Metazoa; phylum Chordata; class Actinopteri; order Syngnathiformes; family Callionymidae; genus Synchiropus; species Synchiropus splendidus. The sequence continues at coordinate 20,254,245 of NC_071343.1, forward strand.
ATGAGAAAAAAGTTGTGATCCAGTGGCGTTACAAGGGTCTCTACCCTCCCCGTAAAAGCAGCAATGTTTTTAATCGGAGCTTTTACCACTGCTTATGCTCGTCTGAAGTTGTACAGTTACATGGAGACATTGAAAGGTAATGTTCTCTATGTTGACACAGACAGCTTGATATATGTGGTGAAAGATGGCGAGACACTGCTAAAATTAGGTAACTATCTCGGTGATCTGTCTGATGAACTTGACGCATCGAGGCTTTGTTTCGGCGGGTCCTAAGTCGTTTGCTTATAGGACCAAAGGACAGAAGAAGGTTGTGATCAAGGTTAAAGGTATCACACAAACAAAAGAATATTGTCAACAGATAAACTTTGACTCCGTCAGAGATCTTGTAGAGGGGTATTTGCAGAATTCACCTGATGGGGTGCTTGAGACCCTCCAACACAACATCGTGAGGGATAAAAAGAACATCACCGTAAAAAACAGGTCAGTTATTAAAAAACTCCGGGTCGTGTACGATAAGAGGCGCTTGTTTTCGGACGGCACAACCAAACCTTTTGGGTTCTGAGTTTTGGGTGGATGAGGGGTCATTATGGAAGAAATTCATTTCGATCCACGTTTGAAAACACCATTTTCATGTCTAGTGGTGGGACCATCGGGGTCAGGAAAGACCCATTTTGTAAAATGTATACTTGAAAATTGTCTGGAATAATGAAAGGGTCTGGAATAATGTTATGGATGATGTCAATGTAAATATTGTGTGGATTTATACTTCTTATCAACCTATGTACACTGAATTGCAAAAGATGAATAAAAATATCAAATTCATTGTTTACTTGAATCTTTTGAAAATGATGTATTTCATTCTGATAGAAAACATTTGATTATTCTTGACGATGTTATTTTTGAAGCTTCTGAAAACCCAGAGGTTGTTCGCATTTTTACACAGTACAGACATCATAAAAATATGAGTGTTATAATGCTGACGCAAAACTTATTTCATCGTGGTAAATATAGTCGTACTATTAGTCTGAATAGCAATTACTTTGTATTGTTTAAGAATCCTCGCGATAAAATGCAGATAAAAGTTCTAGCTCAACAGGTTTACCCGTCTCTTGAAGATGCTACTGCTGGCGCTCACGGGTATTTAATAGTTGATCTACCACCCTCATGTCCAAAACGCTACAGACTAAGGACTGTGATACTTCCTCATCAACGTCACACTGTGTACATACCAAAAACATCTGCTTAAGTTATGCCAGCGCGTATAAAATGAAACGCAGGTTTACTTAAGGAACGATACCATGCTCCATCAAAGAAACGTAAAGACATTTTGATACGTAGTTCTCGGGACTTTATTCAAGCTCGCTGTGAGATCGCCCTCAATGTTTTGAAGGGGAATGTACCATTGTAACAGGCTCAGTTAAGAAAACTGAAAAAAACAGAAGAAAAACATCAGACTCTTGGCTAATAAAAAGGCATGCGTGAAGCGTAAACAAAGGATCCTTAAAAAGCAATCGGGAGGATTCCTGTTGCCGTTGCCATCGGCAGCTGTTCCAAACATTGGAAATCTAACAGGAGGACTTGTAAAGCAGTAAAACACAATGAAGACTGTCCAGAAAATGTATCTCGTATCTCCTCAGCAAATTAACCAGTTATCACGTCCAACCTCCAACATCTGTGAAACTGCCAAAGATGAGGACCATTCTAAATGATTCTCAGTTAAATTCGTATGAGAAGATTAAAAAGTATGATGCTCTATTGCAGAGATATTTAACCTTTTCTAAACGAAAGCGTTCTAAAAACACCCTCTGTAACAGATGACTTGGGTAAGGATATTCTAAATAGCCTTCCGTCAAAAGCTCGAAGAAATGCTGAATACATGATCCAGAGGGTATCCAAAAACGGTGATGGTTGGACTATGAATGGTGAATTTATGTATGAAGGAAATGCTGTAAAAGGCTCTCATGTGATTGATATATTCAAGTACCTTTCCCTACCGTAAAGAAAAAAAGTTCTTCGTTACCTGAGGGATGGTCCGAGTTTCTCGTCACATTATTAAAGCTAAACATCCCTCTCACACTGCTGTCCAATCCTGAAGCGAGGGCTCAATATCAGAGACTTAAATCAAATTATATCTTGCGAAAGAAAAGTATAGCTGAGAGCTGGTCTCCCGACCCAAAGGACCCTAAAGTGACACCTCGACGACGCTTGACGCGTGTAGTGACCAAAGGGAAGAAATTTTCTAACACCTCGATGGGTTTCCTGCATAATTGTCTTGTACACAGTTATTGTCTTTTCATCAATAAAATGTTTTATTGAATTACTATGAGATTACAGATTTTTTTTTTTTTTTAAACACACACACATGCACAATAAGATTAGTCACACGTTACAATAGTCTTTAAAATACAGAAGAGAACAGTTTTGTTGTTTCCACGGACAGTGTGCACATCTTTTTAGACATTGTTGATGTCCTTTCACAAAGTTGTATACCATGAGGTCATTTTTTAAAGGTATCGTCGCTGTATAGACTTAATACTTCTTCGATAGACAGCCCTCTAGCACGATGACAGAGGTAGAAGACGCAGTGATGACCACATACAAACGATAGAGGGTGCTGTAGTTGACCATTGTTGTACTTGACGTCGCCTGAATGTTTCTTGAGAAACTTTAAAATATTTTCATGGTAATGTGCAAAGTAGGGTCCCATTCCAAACGAGTCAAAGAAAGTTGTTCTACCATCTTCTTCGAGAGTTAAAGCCAACCAGTGCTCTCCTGGTTTATGTGCCGGATGTGTGTTGACGATGAAATATGCAGGTGGTCTGAGGGGTTGTGTCAATTGAGGCAACTTATCCGACGGCCATACACCGTAAAATGTGTCGCCCAAGAGACCTCTCAGCAGCCTCTGTAACTGGAGACTATCCATAACTTTTTTTATAATCGTCCACCAGCACTTGTCTTTTTGCATCAATCTCCAGAATGGAATCATAACAAGCGTACACAATCTGTGTTACGGTGTTTGGTAAGGGAACTCTGAATCTCATCTCCAGTCTTAAATTCCCATTTGAGACAGGAGAGAGAGCGTCGTTGTTGTCGGCTGGATTGAGATTAAAGGCAAACAGTGAATAACCACTGTTAAAACCTTCGCGGTCAATGATAATGAATAGAGGTAGATCCTTCAAATGTCTTCCTCCCCTTATTAAACTGAGGTTGAAAAGCTTTTGCGGGGATCTGTCGGCCATCCTGACAGACGGCTAGATATTCAGTGTAATGATGAAAATTGAACGGGGAGAGATCTCTCCTACCGGTAAATGCCTCATGATGCAGCATCCCTAAAACCACGTATTTAGGTATTGAACCCAGAAATAAATTCTCCTGGGTACATATTGAGTTTTCTGGAATGGAGTTTGTTTTTACATTGACTCGCGAGAGCGGGTAGAGAGCATTTCTTTTAACAAACCCGCTGCATGATCTATTCTCACAGCTGGCGAAACAGTGATTTTCTTCACAAACAGAGAGGCGCAGAGGATTTTCAGACGAAAGGTGGAGTCGCGGGGACCGGGGTGAGTTTAATTCTTAAATCGACCAAGTTTAATAACAGTCTCTCACTGAAAAAATATGTCACTGTGGAGAGGACCGAGAAGATGTACTTCTCTGGATCTGCTCGTGAACTCTGCCCGTTTATTAAGGCCTGCATTGGGACCATTTACAGTGATGATCCAGTCAACTGACCCTGGTGTGTCTTGGTAAAAAAGACCGGCACTAAACTGTGTTTTAAGAGTGTCGCCTGAAAAGTTCAGAAGTGTTTCAATCATAGCTCTGTACGGGTGACTGGAACTGGACTGCGAAATCATTCGATCCCCCAGAACCACATCGCACTGATCAAAGATAGTGTTCAGAGAATAATTGATGAGACCGATGGCGTTAGTAATTCTTGCACGCACGTGTAGAAGGGTGTCATTTAGGTCGAGATACTTTTCGCCTTCTCCCGGTATAAAAAAACTCAATCGGTCCTCCTTCGCTGATAGCGGCTCCTGGAGCAATTTCAGTGTAACTTTTGTCCTCGATGGAAAGCTGTGTCATCGGCGGCGTGAATAAATCCAGTTCTGCCAATGTGCGTTCAGCAGATTTCTGGTGTAGGAGCGCCAGTTTGGAAATATCTGTCCCCGCAGTTTTGAAATGTCGATCAGCCCCTCGCGATTCGTCTTTTTTCCTCTGACCTGAGGCACTGGCGTCAGGATCCGGAGCCCTAAGTCTCGCCATGGCTCTATGAAATTCATCTTTATGCCGCCGCGGCGTGTTAACATCTGTATCTGATCCTCTCGGGGGAGCCGTGTTTGTGTTGGAATCAGGTCCTGTTGGGTTCGGTTTCCAGCAAAATGACGCTGCATCCTCCGGAATATTATGCCACGTGTGAGGGTATGTAATCTCCGTCAAAGCAACTTCCCATTTTCCATTTAAATCGATATGTTGTGCTAAATCAACACGGAAAGTACCGATCGAATTGTCTTTAAATCTTTTGCGCTGGTGTTTGATGGTAAAGTCACATAGAAGCCTGCGTTCTTTGAGCTGTACATGATGATATGATGCCTGGTGTAAAGGAGGATCGTCTTATATATTTATGAAATCTGAAGCTTTTACCCAACTGTTGAATTTTTCAGGCCAGTTTTTTCACTGGACAAAGACTTGTCTCTCTCCTTTAACGACTCGTTCCTTGAGAATCTTTTCAACGTGAAATACTTTATCCTTCACGAGTTGTACTTTTTGTAATTCTTGATCATAAAATGACGCCTGGATGGGTTCGCCGTCGCAATCTTTCAATTTATACAAGGGCGGATTGCGGTGAATACATTCAGTTATCGTAAATATCTCATATGTAAAACTCTGCTCATACTTTTTGTCAAATACAACTCGTAGTTTTGATATCCGAACATGATCGCCCTCCTTAAATTTTGCCTTCTTTCGACAGTCTAATGTAAAGATTGTCAAACACAGAGTATTTTCTTTAGTTACTTCCATTGGTGTCATTTTTATACTGCTGTGATTATAACTCTTTACTAGATCCTGTAAAACCTCGATGTAACGTAGTGTGTTTTTAGCTCTAAAATATCTCCACATCCGATTTTTAAGAGTGCGGTTAAATCTCTCAACCACAGAGGCCTTAACGTCACTCGCTGTTGAAAAATGAATAATACCCTTCCTTTCCATCAAAGCCCTGAAACTCTTGTTAACAAATTCTTTCCCGTCATCCGTCTGTAGCTTTGCAGGCGTCCCGCTCTCCTCCAGCACTGATTCAAACACCTTTATTGTCTCAATCGCAGTCTCTTTTTACAACGCGTACATAGGCCTTCTTTGAAAATACATCTATAACGGTCAACAAGTAATTTTGATCGTCGTTATATCTAGCCAATGCCTGCATGTCGCATAGGTCGGCCTGGAATTGTTGAAGAGGCCTGTGAACAAATACTGTTTCTCGGAAAGTTTACTCTGGTCGGTTTATGCAGGGTGTAAGCATCCTGTTTTGATAAAAAATCTTTAATAGATTTAGAACTGACTGGTTTTCCAGTCTCAGCCTGCACCCCACGACGAAGGCGATCCACACCTCCATAGCTCCCGGGGTGAATAGGATTGTAATAAACTCTTTTAATGATTTGTTTCACCGACATGTTAAATGAGAAATGAATGAGCCGAGATCCGAATATGCTTCTTAATGTTTTTTTATTAAACAGGTTATGTCAGGATTCTAATGTAATGTTATACAAAGAGAGTAAAAGCAAAAAAAAAAATAAAAAAATCACATACGAGGGAATCTCGTGTTTGACATCGACCAGGACCGGCGTTCTCTTCCAGATTCTACTTGCTGATTCCAGACGTTCAATTAGAAGATCCTCTGGCTCGTGTTTGATGTATTCGTTCCAGACGCTTGATTTTGGAGACCTCATTTCGAGCAAGACTGTCTCAGCCGTAGCCTTGGTTCTCATTTTCTCCGGTTGTACGTCATTCAGGGTCAAGTAGTGTTGTATAGCAGGCAGAAAGTTCTTGTTACAGAGTCTCTTCATCAACGGGTAGAAGTTAAGGCTGTAGAAATCATCCTCCATCTCTTCAAGACAGCTGTGTTGTACTTGGCTGGGATGGTCTACTTGGCAACCGTAGCAGATCTCCCTCCAGTACATGTGCATGGTTTTACCTAGTAGATGAAATACAACTGTCTTTACAGCTTTCAGGAAGAAATCGCTTATCCATCCATCTGTTTCATCATTAGCTGCTGGTTCTTGGTCTTGAGAAGCTAGGGGTAGAAGGTTGTTGCTCTCCCTACAGGTTCCTCCTCATCAGAGTCGTCTCTGTCGTCTTTGATGGTCAATGAAGGACAGGCTCCGTCTGTTAGAACCGTCGTACGCATGACTGTCACCGGTAACGTGTTCTACCACAGGAAGTAGACGGGTCGTCGAGGAGTTGTTCATTCCCAGTGCCGCCTGTAGCAGCTCCGAGGAAGATAGTGCCAATACGTCTCGGAACACCTTCGGTCCTCATCGTTGTCTTGGTTGCGCTTGTTCCGACGGGTACGTCTGCAGGGTGTCGCTCTGGAAAAAATCCTCTTTAAAGCAGCCATCAGCGAGTGGGTGGTCCAAAGGGGGCGGAACTAAAAAGTCAATGCTTTTTTCAGCACAAGGGCATCATTCCATAAGCGGCTATGGTAGAAGAGGCCGACGATTTTCAAAGAAATCTCCTGAATTTTCTCACTCCAAGCATCCATCGGTATGGTTAACAGTGTACGAAATATGTCGTCGGGTTTAGGTTTTCAAGGTTTTGTGTACAAGGCGATTGGCTATAACATAAGCCGTCCCTAGTTCCGAGCACACTACCTCCCTTTGCCTCTCTGGTAAAGGGCCCCTCGGGTGGTCAACTCAGTCAGCCTCTTGTTGCGGACATGAGAGATGAAGGAAGCCACTATCTGTCAAACCTGTAATGATTTATCGATTTATAGCTCCGGAAGTAATAAACCCCAACCCTTCCGGAAGTAATAAAACCCTCCCCCTTTTTATATCAAAAAGAAATTAAAATAATAACCTCACCCCTTGTTTTATGACGGGAAGGAAAATAATGGTGGTTGAGAGGGGAAGCTTCACCCTTGTGTGATACAGGGGTGGGGGTCGGTTACATCCTCACAGACGCAACAAATGGTTAGACACGGCAGGGGTGTCAGGTAGGATCCGTGGGAGGGTGGGGTGTGGGGTGTTGGCTACATCCTCACAGACGCAACAAATGGTTAGACACGGCAGGGGGGTCAGGTAGGGTCTTGGGTGGGTGGGGTGTGATGAGGCTTCGGGGATTACCTTGAGGATGTGGGTAAAAGCTGTGATATTATTTCAGGTTTAAACATTCTAGAAGTTATTTAACAGCTTATGAAGCAGTTTTTCATTCTTGAAATATTTCTTAAAGATAAAACAGTAGAAAGAAAACACTTTTTTTTAAAGTCTTCACTCATAGTTCAAATGACACAGCCACCAATTCATACACCATTTTCCAAAATGTGTTTAAAACAGATAATTTGTACATGTCTGAGAAATACTTTTAGTTTTCAGAAAATAAGGTTGAGTGAACAAGGGTAAAACAAAAGAAAGAAATACTTTGTTTTTCAGAAAATAAGGTTGAGTGAACAAGGGTAAAACAAAAGAAAGAAATACTATTAGTTTTCAGCATTAGTTCAAATGACATAGCTATTCAACTCATATGACTTTCTGCTGAATCAGTCTATTTAATTTTATACCCTGTGTGGGGTTTGAAACAATGCATTTTTACTTATTCAGGAAATACTTTCAAACAGCTGGGGTGACAACAGGTATTATGCCTGACTCTTTCTCAGACACTGAAACAGAGTCTGTGATAATCGGTTAATGTGCAGGGGAGACGTGAGTTCTTTCCCACACGATTGAATCTTCAAAAGAGACAATTTGAAGGCAGACCTCATTGTCTTTCAGACAACGTTGTTTAGGCCGAGTTCACACCCAGGCCACCCCACCTGTAGACCTTCCTTTTCAAATTGCGCCATTTGGTGGAGGGTCGGTTCACACCTCTGAGCTACCTAGCAGACACTGGGCTCTTCCTGTATTGTTTTGTAGTATTCAAATCAACAACGGCGTCACCTAGGCCCTGCCCACACAAACGGAGTATTTAGGTGACCCTGATTCAGACCACATTTTACATCAGTTCAGGGGTAGCCTTTGCTGTTGACCAGACCTTCCAGAACCTTAGCCGCCTCTCCAAACGACTCCAGGCTTGTCATGGATGCCTCTTCCTCTGCACATCGTAGGTGAATATCGATCTATTTGTCTATCTATGTACAGTATACATATATGTATATACATATGTATATCTATGTATCTACATTTACATATATAAGTATAATAAAATTGTTATGTCATGTTTATCACGTACCACATCTCTTTTCATTCACAGATATCGTCACTCATCTGTGTGATGTTCATTTAACACAGAGTGATACAGGTAAAAATATTTAATTATTTTATAATTCGTTGTTAATACCTCTACTATTATGCGCTACAACAACCGCTCTTCTATTTTTCAGATATCGCTTCCGCGGATAACTTTCCAGAGACGCTGATGAGCTTGAGCGGTTAATGCGGGGAACTTTTGAAGACGGATGCGTCCACACGGATCCGTCGTCGGTGAATCCGAGAGCGAGTCTTCGAGTGAGCGGCGCTGAGGCTCCGAACACCCCGTGTGTTATAATAATCGACAGTGAGGACGAGTTTACCGCACCTCGGCCGGGACCGAGTACAGGAAATCGACCGAAGGGGAGTAACCAGCGCTCTCTGAGTCGTAAGCGGCGGTATAATTCGGCACGGAAGACAGGACTGGTGCAAGTCATTGGTGAGAAGGAGACAGCGATTCTAATCATAATTACGATAACTAGGTAAAGAATAACAGTATTTATTAAGTGTTTATACGTGCGTGTGTGCGTGTGTGCGTGTGTGCGTGTGTGTGTGTGTGTGTATGAAAAGATCAATCCGAACCCGGAAATCAGACACGCCCGGGAAGTCGGCCGGACCCTGCGGAGGCTGATCATTTATTGGAGGTGTCGCTCCAACTGTTCGCCGGTGAGAGCAAAACATTCAGTTCAATCAAAAAAAAAAAAAAGAAAAAGTATTTTAACCACATCCTGTCGATGTCTTTTATATTTAACTACCCATGTTTTTGTTTTATTCAATGCCTGTGCGTATAAAAACAGATGTTCAGTCAGAGGTCGAAGGAGTAGATCATTCGCACGTGGATTCTTTCACTCAGCAGACACGACAACTGAGAGGGGGTGAGAAAAAAAACATTTAGAGTGATAGTTTACGTTTCACTGCTGTATTTATTTATTTATTTTTTCACGTAAAAAAACAGATACAAAGGCAACGAGCACGCCGTGTCTTCTACCTGTTGCTTCAACGCAACCTCCAACGTTTGGTAAGATGCGAATCTCAATTTTTTTCAACACACATCTCTACCGTTCAGTATCAGATGAATGGCTGTATGTTCAGTATTATGCTCGTGGTTTAATGATGCGTCTATTTGGTGTGTTAGAGCATCAAGCTGTCTGTTATCTGTAATTTGGTTTATCTATGTTCAGGCTATATGCTTTTAGACAGTGTAATTTTATTATTGAAGGTGTTTGAGTAACTGTTACAGCTAAACGTCGTAATTTTATTACTATGCTTTTAATGGTTATGACCCCTAGAGTTCGTGATTACTATTTACACTATGCTTTAACGTCGTTGACCACTAGAGGTCGTGATTTTACTAATTGTAATGTGCTTTAATGACAGTATACACTAGTGATTAACTATTTGTTTTTATGCTTTAAATGTTGAACCTTAGTAGATCCCTACATTTATTTATTATTTTATTTTATCATTTTTATTTATTTATTTTTTAATGCTCTTAAGGATTTGGTTCTGTTGTGATGATGGATTTCCCCATGAGTATTGATATGGATGCTACACATGTTTTATTATTGTCATCGTTAGAAAACAACACGCCTCTACACCGGTTATATGATCACGTAATTGTGTTTTTTTTTTGCAGGTCGTATTTTTTCATATTTTACTCAGCTTATTTCCATACTACTCTACTTATATTCATACGGTATTAACTGCTACCGGAGGTCTTGCTTTCGGATTGTATTTACATTTGCATTGTTGATATTCTGTTTCAGATCTCCCTCCTGGGTCTTGGCCTTTGTGGGAGACATCGACACCGGTTTTAGCATTACCTCTGGATCTACTATCTGGATCGTTCCCTGCGGAGGACTCGACATCGACAACTGAGGAACCTGCACCTCCACTGCCACCGTCGCCACCGTCATCAACACCGCCACCGTCGGCGCGTCATCAACACCGGCAACGACCTCAGACAGCCCACGGACAGCACCCCGGATACCGTCGCCGTCTTACGTCACATCACCCCTCGACCAACCCCTGCCTCTACCCCCTGCCACCGAGCAGAGAGTGCGTACGCTTGAACGGCGTCTACATCAGATCGAAATACAGAGTCGACGTCCAACCCGGCAAGCGCGTCAAGCACGTAGATACCGACGGTTGGCGCGAAATCTACGTGAAGGTAAGATTAACAACCATTTCAATGAGTAATCAGCTGGGATGCATATGTCTTATATATTATTACCGTTGTTACAGAACTCATCGTTAAGGACGTCACAAATAAAGCTCTGGTGTCTGAAGTTCTGAGGCTCCTAAAACGTCAAGGACCTGGTGGTAACAGACGTCGTGGACTGATCTGAAGTTCAACCACAGTAAGGTCCATTTGGAGCCTCATTATTTAAAAGCAGTGCTGGGTGATTGTGTTTTGAGGTTGCTGTTGCACCGCGGGCGATTGTGTTTCGAGATTGTTGTTACACCACGGGTTTGTGTTTTGAGACTGTTTTGTTTATTAAATTTTTTAATTATTATTTTATTGTTATTATTACGTTATGGCCGACCATGATGGTTTTCCTTCCGGTTCTGACCCTGAATCCACCCACAACCAGAACACTACACCACATCCCATTGACCAGAGTGCTTCACCAACACGTATGTTTCTGTCTGACTTGTCTGAGGAGGATGTAGTGCAGGTCTACGACCCGAGTATAAACGAAAACATGGAGTCAATTTTTTTCGGTGAGAGAGAGGATAATCGTATTTTTAATATGGTTCCTGCATCATCTCGTGAGGGTAGGGCTGATACCTCTTTAGACAATGACGATTGGTTAGAAAGGTTTGTTGATAATCTACAGACGGCTGATTCAGGGACACCTGCTCTTGACCCTCTGATAGACGCACCCGGCTCTAGCTGTAGCGATGACATTGTTGACGATGACGGTGATTCGGTTCAGGAAGGATGCTGCATTGGTGGTACCGGTATTGAATCAGAAGTCATAGAGCCTTTTAACACCGACAGGATAAGAAGGGTGCCAACACGTCCTGCTGTACCAGACACTCCTGATTTAGCTACTTTCTACCGAGGCTTGATGGAACAGGTCAGAGAGCTAGCTGACGAAGCGCAGAGACTAGCAGAACGGGAGGATGTGGTTCAGCTTGAAGTGGTTGGTGAAGGTGTTCAAGAACACGTTAATGTTGTGGTTGAAGGTGACGGGGGAAATATCTACCCTGCTTTTGAGGACCTCCTTAGCAACACAGTACAATCTGACAGAGTCATCACTATGGGCAAGAGAATCGAATTAACGGTTCAAATTGTACATAACCCTCGAGGAGGCGCTAAACGCAAGCTCGAGAAGACACTGGATGCCGAAATTATTGGTAAAAAAAAAGACGGCATCTCTATGTAGTTGATGGTGATGGAACTGATCAGCTTTGCAATCAGCCTTTCTTGTCTCCTTAACCCTAATTGTACGTACCAAGATTGTGTTGAGTTGGGAAGAGAATTACAAAACAAAGCTGGTTTAGATTCTCAAACACCGATCACATTCACAGATATACCCCTGTTTGAACGGATAGTGAGGCGTAAAATTGTCGTGTTTCATAAAACGACAGCAAACCAGCCATTAGCGCATTATGCCACCGGTTTTGCTGATGGTTTGGAACCCTTATACTTGTTTCTGCTTCAGGGACACTATTACGGGGTGAAGAACCCAAAAGTTTTTTTAGGAACACGTTACTTCTGCGTCAGCTGTCATAAGGGGTATGAAGATAAATCAAAACACATATGTAAAGGTCACTGTAGTGTTTGTCACGATCCTGTTTGCCCTACAGAGGTTCCAAACCCTGTAACTTGCGGGGACTGCCGCAGGGTTTGTAGAACGCCTTCCTGCATTGCGAGACACAAAGCGAATGGTGCTAATGGGTCGAGTCTGTGTCAGAGATACGAAAAATGCGGAAGGTGCCGGTATATCCCGTTAAAACCGGGTAAACCCAACCACTGTTGCGTTGTGCTTAAATGTAACATCTGCGGTGTAAAATTATCGACGACAAATGAGGTCCACCAGTGCTACATTCAAACCGTCGCCAGGAAGACTGAGCATCCTGATCTGGTTTTTTATGATTTTGAAACATTTACAGATGAGCATGGTAGACATGTCCCTTTTTTAGTGTGTGCGAAGACGCAGAAAGGTGAAGAGCGGGTGTTTTACCGTCTCGATTGTGTTAGAGCGTTTTTTATATTTCAGAAAGAACCGGTTTAGAGGCTGTGTTTTTGTTGCGCATAATGCCAGGGGTTTTGACAGCATCATTGTCTTGAGAGGTATGCTTGACGAAGGGTTAATACCCAAGAGGATAATCATGACTGGTAGTAAGATACTTTGTCTTGAGGATCCTCACTACAAGCTAAAATTCATTGACTCTCTCTCATTCCTAACCATGCGACTCAGCTCCATGCCTAAAGCTCTAGGTTTCACCGACCATTGCAAGGGTTTTTTTCCACACAAGTTTAGCTCAAAAGATCGCCTGCATTACGTAGGGGCCTATCCTCCTCCCTCAGACTATGGCGTTGAGAGCATGTCAGACCCTGAACAGAGATTTTTACAGCTGGTATGAATCTGTGCGTGAGAATTCTTTCAATTTTAGGAGTGAAGCTATTCACTATTGCAAAAACGATGTCGACATTCTGGCCAGAGGGTGCACAATATTTAGGAGTTTTTTAAAGAAACAGGTGTTGATGCACTCTCATCCGTAACAATCGCCTCTGCGTGTATGGCTGTTTTCAGGACCAACTTTTTAAAACCAGACACATTAGCCATACCATGTCCCTACAATTACGTGACAAGAGGCAACAAGAGGTTCTCAGATGCTTCCATCCAATGGCTGCAATGGGAATCGCACAGACGGGGTATTTTCATCCAACATGCCTTTAATCGTGGGGAGATGTCGTTTGGCCAGTATTTTGTTGACGGTTATGCTGAAGTTGACGGTGTTAAGCAGGTCTGGGAGTTTTACGGATGTGTTTCTTCCACAGTTGTCCTTCGTGTGTTGATCCTCATGCAGTCTGCCCATTAAGAGGTAGACCCTATGCTGAATTCTACTCTGCTACGATGGGGAGAGAGCAGGCATTAAAGTCTGATCATGGGGTGCGTCTTATTACCATCTGGGAGCACGAATGGCGTTCGCTTCGACAATCGTGTGATGATCTCAGAGATTTTGACACCCCTGAGCCCCTCAACCCTCGTAATACCCTCTACGGCGGTAGAACCAGTGCTTTAAAGCAGTGTTTTTCAACCTTTTTTGAGCCACGGCACATTTTTTACATTGGAAAAATTTTGTGGCACACCACTAACCAAAAATGTTTCAAAATGACACTCTGTATAGTATATTTAATTACAATATAATTTCTCAATTTATTTATACTCAGTGTGAAACCTGGGCCTGTTTAGATGAACACAAAGCCGATATCCTGGCAGGAATAGAAGAAAGACACACACGAAGCTCTTCTTCAACAGCTCAGGTGCATCACTAATTCTCTTGGAGGAACGAGGCAATCAGCTACGTGTTGCCACACGGACAAATATTACATTACTCTGCCAGCCTTTACAGCACGGACACTGGACAATGACATAATATTTGCAGAAAATTATTAATAAATGTTAATTTTAAAAAAAAGGTGATATTGGATAATTTCTCACGGCACACCTGACGATCTCTCACGGCACACTAGTGTGCCGCGGCACAGTGGTTGAAAATCACTGCTGTAAAGCTACGTTACACGACCAAGCCTGGTGAAAAAGTTTATTACGCTGACGTCACCTCTCTGTATCCTTACGTCAACAGCACGTGCTCCTACCCTCTAGGGCATCCCCGAATAATCCACAAGGACTTTGGTGATCCTAGACAGTACTTTGGGCTGATCAAGGCGGTTGTCTATCCTCCTAGGGGTTTATATGTACCCGTTTTACCCTATAGAGGACCAGGGGGTAAATTACACTTCACATTATGCAGTATCTGTTCAAGTCATAATGTTCAAGACAGTGACTGTACGCATAATGATGATGAGCGTGCTTTGACAGGGGTCTGGGTCACCGTTGAGTTCAACAAGGCTCTGGACAAGGGATACAAGGTGGCCAAGATTATCGAAGTATGGCATTTTGATAGCTCTAGCGATTGTATTTTCGCGGGTTACATCCGTACATTCCTGAAGGGGAAGCAGGAGGCTTCCGGTTACCCTGCTGAGGCCGTTGTTCAGGAAAGCCGCGACAAATACATTCAGGATTATCAAGCCCATCAGGGGATTTTGCTTTGTGCTGATAAGATTTGTCACAACCCAGCAAAGAGACAGGTGGCTAAGGCTTGTCTTAATACCCTGTGGGGCAAGTTCTGCCAGAGGGAGAACATGTCTCAGGTTTCTGTAGTGTCAGACCCCAACGAGTTTTTCAGTTTGTTTTCAGGGAAATACGAGGTCGGCTACTTTAACGTGCTGGATGAGAAAAAAGTTGTGATCCAGTGGCGTTACAAGGGTCTCTACCCTCCTGGTAAAAGCAGCAATGTTTTTATCGGTGGTTTTACCACTGCTTATTCTCGTCTGAAGTTGTACAGTTACATGGAGAAATTGCAGGAGAATGTTCTCTATGTCGAAACAGACAGCTTGATATATGTGGTGAAAGACGGTGAGACACCTTTAAAATTAGGTAACTATCTCGGTGATCTGACTGATGAACTCGACGGGGATAGCATCGAGGACTTTGTTTCGGCAGGTCCTAAGACGTATGCTTATAGGACCAAAGGACAGAAGAAGGTTGTGATGAAGGTTAAAAAGGTATCACGCAAACAAAAGAGGCTTGTCAGCAGATAAACTTTGACTCCGTCAGAGATCTTGTAGAGGGGTATTTGCAGAATTCACCTGATGGGGTGCTTGAGACCCTCCAACACAACATCGTGAGGGATAAAAAGAACATCACCGTAAAAAACAGGTCAGTTATTAAAAAACTCCGGGTCGTGTACGATAAGAGGCGATTGTTTTCGGAGGGCACAACCAAACCTTTCGGATTCTGAGTTTTGAGTGGATGAGGGGTCTTTATGGAAGAAATTCATTTCGATCCACGTTTGAAAACACCATTTTCATGTCTAGTGGTGGGACCATCGGGGTCGGGAAAGACCCATTTTGTAAAATGTATACTTGAAAATTGTGAACATGTTATGGATGATGTCAATGTAAATATTGTATGGATTTATACTTTTCAACCCATGTACAGTGAATTGCAAAAGATGAATAAAAATATCAAATTCATTGAAGGTTTACCTGAATCTTTTGAAAATGAAGATGTATTTCCTTCTGATAGAAAACATTTGATTATTCTTGATGTTATTTTTGAAGCTTCTGAAAACCCAGAGGTTGTCCGTGTTTTTACACAGTACAGACATCATAAAAATATGAGTGTTATATTGCTGACGCAAAACTTATTTCATCGTGGTAAATATAGTCGTACTATTAGTCTGAATAGCAATTACTTTGTATTGTTCAAGAATCCTCGCGATAAAATGCAGATAAAAGTTCTTGCTCAACAGATTTACCCGTCTCAAAGAGCTTTCTTTCTAGAAAGCTTTGAAGATGCTACAACCGACGCTCACGGGTACTTAATTGTTGATCTAACACCCTCATGTCCAGAACGCTACAGACTAAGGACTGGGATACTTCCTCACCAGCTGCTCCGAACACGCCGTCTATTATAATAACGGACACCGAGGACGAGTTTACCACTCCTCGTCCGGGAATCAACCAACGGGGAGACATCAGCGCTCACTGAGCTGTAAGCAGTGGTGTCATTCGTCACAGAAGCCAGGACCGTCGCGAGTCATTGGTGAGAAGAAGACAGCGTTTCTAATCATAATTACGGTAACTAGGTAAAGAATAACGATATTTATTAAGTGTTTATACACATGTGCATGAAAAGATCGCCAGGAACCTGGAAACACGACCGGGAAGTGGTCCAGAACCCGTGGAGTCAGATCATTCATTGGAGGGAACGCGTCAACTGTTCGGTGAGAGAGCAAAACATTCAGTTCAGTCGAAAAAGTATCTTTCCATGTTTTTGTTTTATTCAACGCCTGTGCGTAGGAAAACAGACGGCCAGTCTGTAAATAAGAAGCTTCTGGTCACCTGCTGCTGAGGCCGTTGATCAGGAAAGCTTGGACAAAATACATCCAGGATTCTCAAACCCATCAGGGGATTTTGCTTTGTGCTGATAAGATCAGATTTCTGTAGTGTCAGACCCCAATGAGTTTTTCCACTTTGTTTTCAGGGAAATACAAGGTCAGCTACATTAACGTAGCTGGATGAGAAAAAAAGTTGTGATGCGAGACATTGCAATGTAATGTTCTCTGTTGACAGAGAGCTTGATATGTGATGAAAGATGGCGAGACACCTTTAAAATTAGGTAACTATCTCGGTGATCTGTCTGATGAACTCGACGGGGATAGCATTGAGGACTTTGTTTCGGCGGGTCCCAAGTCGTTTGCTTATAGGACCAAAGGAGAGTGTGATGAAAGGTAAAGGTATCACGTAAACAAAGTCTTGTCAGCGGATAAACTGACTTATAAAATGCTGGTTTGCTTAAGACACGATACCATTCTCCGCAGAAGAAACGTAATGACATTTTAATGCATAGTTCTCGGGACTTTATTCAAGCTCTGTGAGATCGCCCTGAATGTTTTGAAGGGAAATATTGTCACAGGCTCAGTTTAAAAAAAAAAAAAAAAAAAAAAAAAAAAAAAAAAAAAAATTCTTAAAGTAATCGGGTGGATTCCTGTGGCCGTTCCAATCACTGGAAATCTAATAGGGCTTGTAAAGAAGTAGAACGTGATGAAGACTGTCCAGAAAATGTATCTCGTCTCTCCTCCGCAAATTAAACAGTTATCACGTCCAACTTCCGACATCCATGAAATTGCTAAAGATTAATTGAATGAGAAGATTCTAAAGTGATTCAGTGAAACTCATAAGATTAAAAAGTACAATGCTCTATTCAATCGGCCATTCATTTGCCTTAACAGCCCATTGATGCTCACCTACAGTGACTGAGGAGTCTTAACATCACATGAACATAAATACAGGCCCATTGTCATCCATCACACTTTGTCTGTTTATGTATATCTAGTCATTACCATCTTGTGTGGATGTGATTCAAACCTTTGCTGCTCATGAACTGTTTTAAATCCATGTGACCTGGCCAAATCCTGCCCCCCACAAATGCTTGTCTGAATCTTCTCATGTCAGCAGTTTTTCCAGGCACCATCCTCCTTCACACCCCGACGAAGAACATGATCACTCACAAAATTTGTCCAGTGAGAACTCAGCTCTAAACAGCTGAAACCTGTTCTTTTTAACTCATTGGGAAATCAGGTTTTACCAAGACAGTACAAGTGGTGTTACATCCAGTAACCCCATTTTCTGCTTGGTTGGCAAGTGTCCACCTTAACTTTTTACATCAAGCACAATGCACACGTGTCACGATCAGTACCAAGCAAAACTCAAAGGTTTCCTGCAGCACAGAGAGAGCTGAGAGTTCAGTTGTTTTATGAACACAACTGAGGCCACTAAAACCAGGAGTAAAACACAAACCAAGTCAAGGAGCAGCATCTGAAAACAGTGACATGAATAGGAAATAAAACAGAAACTATATATATATATATATATATATATATCTCAAGCGATAACCTGGAGGTCAGAAGACTTAGAAGATACAGAAAATAAGGAATCAAAACAAACAAGCCCAAGGTGGTCAATCCCACACACAGTTGTGAGAATAAACAGAGTGAAGAGGGGGGAAGAAGAAGAGAGAAAGAAGGGGGGGAAGAGGAAAAAAAAAAACAAAACAAAAAAACAGCAGAACACAGATAACAAGCAACATTAACATATGAGCCACCAGCACAGGAGCATTTGCATTCTGGCACACAGCACTGGGGCTGGTGAGCTTTTATCCAGGTGAAGCTATCTTGATTGCTAATTGGTTCCAGGTGTGAGCCATTAGCTGTGAAGCTCAAAGGGACAGACAGGTGTGAACACAGGAAGAATGATCAGTTAAAATTGTCATGAAAGCAACACTGATCATCCTTCTCCAAACATTGTCCCTCATGTGTTCAATACCAAGAAAGAGCTTGATGTTCATCAACTTCAAAGATATTCTAATCCTTTCATGAGTCTCTTCAGTCTCAGGGAAATTGTCATTTAAAAATCCCTTTTTTTTTTTTTTTTAAGTGGCATGAAAGATAAAGAATAGTTATATTTTTAATGAACTTAACAGCAGTGCACAAGGAAAAAATGTGTGTCCCTTCACGAAAAAAAAAGAAACCTCTGCAGAAAATGAGCACAAACACTGAAAGATCACATCACCTCAGCCGGAGTCTACATTGCTGGTTGCAGAAGTGTGGTTGTTTTTGCAGGTGGCAAACAGCATATATGGTGTGAGCTGAGCTTCTGCTTTGTCAATGCATGTGACTGCTTTGGCCATTTTACAATTGGACAAACCCCCGAACCATGCCAGGATTTACCCTGGTAAATGCAACACGAAGCTCTCTCCCCTGTCTCAAACAGGAATTTAAGACTGAAGATGAGATTCAGAGTTGCTTCACCAAACACTGTACGCTTGTTATGATTCCATTCTGGAGATTGACGCAAAAAGACAAGTGCTGGTGGACTATTATTAAAAAAGTTATGGATAGTCTCCAGTTACAGAGGCTGCTGAGAGGTCTCTTGGGCGACACATTTTACGGTGCATGGCAGTCGGATAAGTTGCCTCAACTGACACAACCCCTCAGACTGCCTGCATATTTCATCATCAACACACATCCGGCACATAAACCAGGAGAGCGCTGGCTGGCTTTAACTCTCGAAGAAGACGGTACAACAACTTTCTTTGACTCGTTTGGAATGGGACCCTACTTTGCACATTACCCTGAAAATATTTGAAAGTTTCTCAAGACACATTCAAGCGACGTCAAGTACAACAATGGTCAACTACAGCACGCTCTATCGTTTGTATGTGGTCATCATTGCGTCTTCTATCTCTGTCATCGTGCTAGAGGGCTGTCTATCGAAGAAGTATTGAGTCTATACAGTGACGATACCTTAAACGACCTCATGGTGTACAACTTTGAAATGTGCACACTGTCTGTGGAAACAACAAAACTGTTCTCTTCTGTATTTTAAAGACTATTGTAACGTTTGACTAATCTTATTTTGTTTGCATGTGTTTAAAAAAGAAATCTGTAATCTCATAGTAATTCAATAAAACATTTTATTGATGAAAAGACTAACTGTGTACAAGACAATTATTCAGGAAACCCATCAAGACAATTTCTTCCCTTTGGTCACTTCAAGCGTCGAGGTGTCACTTTAGGGTCCTTTGGGTAGGGAGACCAGCTCTCAGCTATACTTTTCTTTCGTGAGAGAATCTGATTTAAGCATCTGATATTGAGCCCTCGCTTCAGGATTGGACAGCAGTGTGAGAGGGATGTTTAGCTTTAATAATGTGACGAGAAACTCTGACCATCCCTCAGGTAACGAAGGACTTGTTTTCTTTACGGTAGGGAAAGGTACTTGAATATATCAATCACATGAGAGCCTTTTACAGCGTTTCCTTCATACATAAATTTGCTGTTCATATTCCAACCATCACCGTTTTTGGATATCCTCTGGATAATGTATTCAGCATTTCTTCAAGCTTTTGACTGAAGACAATTTGGAATATCCTTACCCAAGTCATCTGTTAAAGAGGGTGATTTGAGAACACTTTCAACACGACTGTCAGAGTCATTAAGGTGGTCGTTGACTCAGTCTTACTCTCCTCTGGTCTCTCTAATCCTGTTGAGTAAAGGTTAAATATCTCTGCAATAGAGCATCATACTTTTTAATCTTCTCATACGAGTTTAGCTGAGAATCATGTAGAATGGTCCTCATCTTCTCATTCAATTCATCTTCAGCAGTTTCACAGATGTCGGAGGTTGGACGTGATAACTGGTTAATTTGCTGAGGAGAGACGAGATACATTTTCTGGACAGTCTTCATAGTGTTTTACTTCTTTACAAGTCCTATTAGATTTCCAATGATTGGAACAGCAGCCGATAGCAACGGCAACAGGAATCCTCCCGATTGCTTTTTAAGAATCCTTCGTTTACACTTCACGCATGCCTTTCTATTAGCCAAGAGTCTGTTTTTCTTCCGTTTGTTCAGTTTTTTTAACTGAGCCTGCGACAATGGTACTTTCCCCTTCAAAACATTCAGGGCGATCTCACAGCGAGCTTGAATAAAGTCCCGAGAACTACGCATCAAAATGTCTTTACGTTTTCTTTGATGGAGCGTGGTATAGTTCCTTAACTAAACCTGCGTTTCATTTTATACGCGCTGACATAACTTAAGCAGACGTTTTGGGTATGTACACAGTGTGACGTTGATGAGGAAGTATCACAGTCCTTAGTTTGTAGCGTTTTGGACATGAGGGTGGTAGATCAACTATTAAATACCCGTGAGCGCCAGCAGTAGCATCTTCAAGAGATGGGTAAACCTGTTGAGCTAGAACTTTTATCTGCATTTTATCGCGAGGATTCTTAAACAATACAAAGTAATTGCTATTCAGACTAATAGTACGACTATATTTACCACGATGAAATAAGTTTTGCGTCATTGCATTATAACACTCATTTTTATGATCTCTGTACTGAGTAAATATGCGAACAACCTCTGGGTTTTCAGAAGCTTCAAAAATAACATCGTCAAGAATAATCAAATGTTTTGTATCAGAAGGAAATACATCTTCATTTTCAAAAGATTCAGGTAAATCTTCAATGAATTTGATATTTTTATTCATCTTTTGCAATTCACTGTACATGGGTTGAAAAGTATAAATCCATACAATATTTACATTGACATCATCCATAACATGTTCACAATTTTCAAGTATACATTTTACAAAATGGGTCTTTCCCGACCCTGATGGTTCCACCACTGGACATGAAAATGGTGTTTTCAAACGTGGATCGAAATGAATTTCTTCCATAAAGACCCCTCATCCACCCAAAACTCAGAACCCAAAAGGTTTGGTTGTGCCGTCCGAAAACAATCGCCTCTTATCGTACACGACCCGGAGTTTTTTAGTAACTGACCTGTTTTTTAAAGTGATGTTCTTTTTATCCCTCACGATGTTGTGTTGGAGGGTCTCAAGCACCCCATCAGGTGAATTCTGCAAATAGCCCTCTACAAGATCTCTGACAGAGTCAAAGTTTATCCGCTGACAAGATTCTTTTGTTTGCGTGATACCTTTGACTTTCATCACAACCGTCCTTTGGTCCTATAAGCAAGCGACTTAGGACCCGCCGAAACAAAGTCCTCAATGCTATCCCCGTCGAGTTCATCTGTCAGATCACCGAGATAGTTACCTAATTTTAAAGGCGTCTCGCCGTCTTTCACCACATATCAAGCTGTCTGTGTCGACATAGAAAACATTCTCCTGCAATGTCTCCATGTAACTGTACAACTTCAGACGAGCATAAGCAGTGGTAAAAGCTCCGATAAAAACATTGCTGCTTTTACGGGGAGGGTAGAGACCCTTGTAACGCCACTGGATCACAACTTTTTTTTCTCATCCAGCACGTTAAAGTAGCTGACCTCGTATTTCCCTGAAAACAAGAAACTGAGACATGTCTCTTTCTGAGCAAATTTGCTCCACAGCCTGCTCAGACAAGCCTTAGCCACTTGTCTCTAGGCATTTGCATTCACATTATTTTTACATGAACGTAATTTCATTAAAAAAAAAATCTTTGATATTCGAGACGCAGTTGATAAATTAAGTGAACATCTGTCTGAATACCTAAGTAAAAGTGTTGAATGTGAATGACAATGGACTCATTGTAATTAAAGATTTTTATTCAAAAAAATTAGTTTCTCCAGCGTTTTGTTATTCAGGCTATTTCTTTTTTTTGAGGCAATTTCCCCCGCCTTTGAGAAGATCCTCTCACAAGGCACTGAAGACGCCGGTGTGCACAACACCTGTGTGGCCAATATAAATAGGTGAGGGAACGCTGCCTCCATGGACTTCCAGTATAAGAGCGGGTCTTCCGTACGTGCAACGTGTCCTGCTGACATATAGCGCTGCACCTCTGAGTGCGCATCAACAGTGGGGTTGCGCATCATCTGGCCAACTTCATGGTCGAGGTGCTGCCACATGTCGTCTGAAAAAAAAAAAAATGAGAGGAATTTTAGCGCATTTTCCAGAAATAAAAATTACATAATGATAAAGAACCTGATGGTGTCGGAGTCAGCATTGAAGAAGGTCCTGGCTGGGCCTCCTGTGTGCGCCCGCATTCTGAACGCAGCCTAGTGACTGCTTCTGTACACCGGGAGGAACTACGGAACCCTAGTGATTTGTATCTGGGGTCTAGAAGTGTTGCTTGTGTTAACACACTTAAAGACTCCAGATTGGAAGCAGTGGCTGCGACTCGACACTTGAGGTGGTCATGTAACTGTATGACGGGCTGTGTCTGCAAGGAAGAAGCATGACGCTCAAGTGCGAGAGAGCATTTTCATCATCGGGATGACCTTCGATCCTGAAACTCGCCTCTCTCCAGACAACTCCACTGTTGCTTGATGGAATGGGGCAAGCACTTGAAGTACTTCCCCCACGGTGTTAAACTCATCAGCAGTCAGTGGAGTCAAATCTGTCTTTAGAGAGGCCAGAGATACCCACACTGGCTCCCTCTCATCATGCAGCCTAGACAACATTTCATATGTGCTGTTCCAGCGCGTTGGCACCTCATTGATCAGTTTCAGTGTTGGTCGTCCCATCTGTTGCTACACCTGAGCGAGCTTCTCCTTGGCTGTCGTGCTGGAGCGGAAATGAGTGACTATGTTCCTAGCTTTTTGTCTGATGGCTGTCAGTGCGGGGATCTGGTCACAAGACTTTTTAACTAACAAATTTAGACACTGTGCAATGCAAATTATGTGCCGAATTTGGAGCTGTCTGATAGATGCGATCATGTTTGGAGCAGCGTCGGTCACAAAACACTTTACTTTGTTAGTTATGGCCCAGTCCTCCGTAACAGCTCTCTTGACCTGGGCCAAATTGTCTGCAGTGTGACTTTGTGGAAAGTATTGAACTCCCAACACTGATGTACACAAATGCATATTTTTATTAATGTAGTGACAGGTCAGCGCCAAGTAAGCCTCCATGTTCACAGATATCCACATGTCAGCCGTTATACTCACTGCCACAGCTTGCTGTACTTTCACTCGTTCCCGTTCCTCCCGGTATTTTTCGTCTACCATCTGCTTGATGGTCTGAAAATTGTTACAAAAGCAAATCAATACGTTAGAAATACTGATGGACTATAACTGGCTTTATCAACTACTACTTTAGGAAAAACAAACCTTTCTGATGGCAAAGAATATGAGGGTTCAAGGACCTGAATAAGTTCCTTGAACCCTTCACTCTCCACAATGCTGAGCGGCTGGCAGTCTTTGAGAAGGAAGTTCAGGAGTGCTTGATCAAGCAGGTCTGTAGTGAAAGTGACGGATGGTCTAGTCACGGACGCCTGCGTCTGTGACGTGGATATTATGAAAATTAATATCACCTCGAAAGTTTGGGGCACCACCTGAAATATAGTTTCCAGGAGACTATTAAGCTCTCTTGATTAACACTTAATTAATTAACTGTGATAACTTAATTATTAGCGTAATCAATCTATTTATCTGAAGTCACTACTCGTGATGTAATGTCCTTTACTGATCAGAGGCTCTTAGATTGATTATAATACACTCCAAAGTAACGTGATCAAGACCAACGTAATTTTATAGATTTATTTAAGAATAAAAGAACAGAGGGAAACAGGAAAGATGCAAAGTGGAATGAGATGATCCCGACAATATCGCGATGGAAGCGTAAACCAGTTATGAAGCAATATCAATACTGCATCAGACGCGTATGTAACTGATGGGAAAGTTGAGACGTTCTAGTCTAACTGTCAACCTCAGGCAAGTAATGATATTACAGAACCCCAACACACCAATCTGTGCAGAGATGACACACAGCGGCTTACTTTGACGATGAGTGGAGGGATGAATGGGATGGATGGATGGATGGATGAGAGGATGATGAGTAGATGCAGAAAGTCGGTCAGGAGATGAGGGAGGAGGCAGGCGGCTTTGGAGGGAGGCGTCCTGGTTCTCAGCGAGGTGGCTCGAAGGTGATGAGGACCCGCAGCTTCAGGCGTGGGTGGCACTCTCGGATCGTCTTCCGGACCTTCGTGGATCTTTCGTCGCAGACGGAGTGATCGTCGCTGGCAGAGAACGGCGTAGGACCGAAGGCGTATCTTTATCTCGTGCCAGGTGATTCACCGGTCTGAACAACCTTCTAGAGTGGTCGCCTTAATGACACACTCCAGGCAGCGGAAGGTTGTTGAAAGTTGGACTCGCGCACTCGTCACGGCTGCCGGCTGTGATCACGTGGTGTGACTGGGCCGTTCCTGACGGAAGCTCTGGCTTGG
Organism: Synchiropus splendidus; assembly: GCF_027744825.2. Classification (NCBI taxonomy): domain Eukaryota; kingdom Metazoa; phylum Chordata; class Actinopteri; order Syngnathiformes; family Callionymidae; genus Synchiropus; species Synchiropus splendidus. The sequence goes on from NC_071343.1 coordinate 20,279,213, forward strand.
CAGACCGCTGGAGGACGAGGGCGATGTGCAACTTTGAAGAAGTTACTCAATGACTCTCACACTTGGAGGACTCACACGTGAGTGGAGGAGCAGCAGGAGTCTGCAGGAAGCTTGAGCAGGAGCCGTCGATGAAGTTGGTTGCAGGAGGCGAAGTAGCCAGAAGAAGTGGCAGAAGCAGGCAAACAAAGGAAAAAAAGCAAAAGTCTGTCAAAACTTTCCCATCTCAATTTTAGCATTCAAACGACACCAAACATGACCATCCTCGCACATAACCTTCTATAATGATCAACATAACAATCAACCATTCATGTCAAGTTTAACATCACATGTTCAGGGCATCTGGTTTGCTTGAACATCCTGTGGAAACCATGGGTTAAGTGGGAAACAAAAGTCCTTTTTCAGAAATACACATTCACATAAGTGTCTTTGTTCATCTGGAACCTGGAGAAGGGGGAGCTGTGTGTGTCCCCCACCAAACAGGGTTCATGAGTTGGTCAGGATTCCTGTTTACTTCAAACCCCTCTTGGAATGTTCTCTGGTCTCTCCCCCCTTCGACCATTCAACCAATTTATGGTCCTTATCTGGGGGGGTCCGAGATCTCTGAGCTGCAACAGGCATGGGAGGAACCCGAGGAGATGTCTCCGAGTTGAAGTTATACCTTCACCAAAGTTCAACAGGAGTTCATGTTTGCTTCTCTGGAGAAGGAATCACTACATATCCCCCCACTTGGCGTCGTGTGGAATTGTTGAAGGTATTCCATCGGGGCCAAGATGAGTTGAGTCCTTCGGTTGGTCGTAGCTGGCGCATGGCTCCTGGTGATGAGAGTCACTCATACAGACTGGTGTGTTCTAACATCCCTCCACCCCCCTTAGTGCCCTAAGAGAGAGTGAGTGGTAGAACGACCCCCGGGATCACATGCATCTAGCTAATTTACCTGGTCTTGAGGTTGGGATAACTTAAGTGTGCAGGAGGAGTTTGACCACTAAAGGAAAAGCAAAATAATAGGTTGCTATGAACGGAAGAGGCTACGCGAAGTAACTTTGCAAATTTTGTTTTATTGAATTCGGTATAGTATACTTCAATTCACAAACACACAATCGCTAAAGAACTTCTGATTATTACACGCGTGCAGTATTACAATTAGGAGGGTGTTTCCAAAAAAAAAAATTCTTCTCTCGGGTTTTTTATATATATATATATATATATATATATATATATATATATATATATATATATATACACACACACTGGTGTATAATCAGGTCCATTCGAAGATGCGCAGCGAGGAGAACAAAGGAACAGAAGAGGCTACAGAAAGAAGAGGAAAGAAAAAAACAAATCAATATGCATATATGTGTAGAGAGAGAAAGGGAAGAATAATTAATACCAATAAATCGGAATACTAAAACCATACAATGGTAGAACAAAGTAAAGGTGAAATGTCCTTCAGGGAGAGTTACAGCAGTCAATAGTTTGTTCTGATGTTCAGGTGGAGCCCGACTTTGCATTTCCGAGGGAGTTTGATTGTGATCGTGGGAATGTGGGTGGTATCTTCCTCTAGATCGAAGAGGACTCCCTCTATAAACCGGGGTCCTTCTTCTTCCTCTTCGTTGGAGTTCCGGTGTTTTGGTTTGAACACCTTTGCTCGTGAGGCCTTACAGCGACCACATGCCTCTTTAAGATCTTTCATTTTACGAAAGAAGAGGTAGGCTACTAGAAAAGTTAGGATGTATCCTAAACTTACAAGTGTGATGAGCATGGTGTCGGCTCCTGACCAAACGCGAGTGAAAGGTGGATTAGGGTTGCTCCAGGACGCGTCAATGTCTTGGAGCACGGAGTTGATTGGGGCCAGGTCGACGGTCTGTGTTCCCTCGAACTTGATCTGTTCGGTTAGTTCCGGACTGAGTTGGAAATTGTGTTGATCGAAATATTGAGATATTTCGATCTCTGATTCGTATCCCATTTCAGGTAGATGGTATAGTGCAACATCGTCGACGTGCAGGATGGCATCCTCTGGGACATCGACCCAGAAAGTTTGGTCTGGTAGCAGTATGTGAGTGTCAGTGTCGTGTCTGTCGTAATTAAGCGTGGCCGTTCTTGCGGGGGTGTTTACCAACCACCGTGTGCCCACAATCTCAGCCAGGGTGGTCTTCACCTGATGTCTCGGAGAGACGTCCGCCTTGCAGCGAGCGCCATCCCTAGTGGGTTTGAGTCCACAGATGCCAGCAGACACATCCCGAACGAACGGTTTGCTGGGGCATAAATAGTGGATCTCTTTAGTGAGCGTGCACATTTTCAAGTTTGGTGCTAAGTATAAGGCGGGATTGCTGTCGTGGAAAGCCACCACTTCCGGAGTACTGACCTTCACGTATGCGTCATCTTTCCAGGATCCTACGTTAACGTCTTTGAGCCTGTAAATATTTTGGGAATCGATGATGGGAATGGTGACCAAGAAGGATATTTCTCGGAGGTATGGGTTGACGTACAAGACCGTAGCACTGCCTCGCGCAAAAGCTAAGTGGAGTTGCAGGGGTTTGACTGGGCCTGTTAGGGTTTTCCGCATTATTCGTTCACTGAGGTCTAGAGGGACCAGATAAGCTGGGATTTTGCTCATAGCGAGGGTGTCGATCGACGAGCTAATTTCCCTAAGCATATCGTTCATCAGCATCATAACAATCTGAGTATGAGCGTAGTCATTTTGGACCACAGATAGGAGTTTGTTTACGGTTTCCGTGGTATGGTTTAAAACCACGCTATGCGTGTTCAGCACCAGGATGGTACCTTTCACGGTCTGGCCTATGGTTTCGAGGTTGCGGATTTGGTCACTTAACCTGTCTCGGATCTCGGGGATTTCACGCTGCAATTCTGCAACCTGTTCTTTAACGGTTTTAAGGCTGATGGTGTTCATGGTTGACATGCCCACACCAAACAGAGAACCCACGGTGGCGGCAGCCATAAGAAGGCTGCCCACAAACCTTTTTGAACGCCCAGTTACGCGCCCCAGCTCAGACTGGGTCACAGTAAACTTTTGCAGCTGTTGGAGCATGTGTGTAACGTCTGCGTTAGCGTGGTCAATGGCTTCGCGGGTCCATGTCTGGCCTGCCCAACTGGTTTGGGCTGGGGGCGTTTTGACATGGGTGCGATAAACGTCCATGGGGTTGATCCGGACAAACACCCGTTGGGTGTGGGTCCGGCAATTGGTGATGAGCAGTCCGGGTTGGTCTCGCAATACGATTCCGGATGCGGGTCCTGGAGTTACGTCCGTCTGGGCTCCAGTTTCCTGGGCCATTATGGCGAGGAGCAGGAGTAGCAGCATTCCGATTCTGGTGGCAGATCAGAGAGGGGCAATGAGCAGGTGACACGTTACAGCTTATGCGTTAGCCTTGTCCGGAATTTATTTTAACACTTGGCTGAGTTTAGTGACGGCATTATTCCTGAGTATGGTTCAACTCTGACTTTCCTTTTTGCATTGCTCTCACCTGTTGCGACACATTCACTCACTTGGTCCTATTATAACCCAACATGAGAACGGATGTGAGCATCACAACTTATAATTTATATACATTCGGTAGGTAGACTCGATGGTTTTCATGCCAGCCTATCCTAGTTATTGTCTGTTTGGGTTTTGGAGATGTTGGGAGTATGGTGTTGTTTAATTTGGTTTCGGTGGACCCACTTGAGAGAGGTTTCTCCTCGTTTGTTGTGGACCCTGATTTGATAGGTGACAGGCGACAGCTTGTTGGTGATCGTATATGGCCCTGACCATTTTGGAAGCAGTTTGCGGGAGATGCCCTGATTTGCTTCTCGTTTTGTTCTACCGGGCTGGTTGCACTTTGTTGCAGGTGCTTTTGAGCGAACTGGAAGGTGTTTCGGAGGTGAGCGTGTAGGTCTGCCATGTATTGATGGGTGGTGTAGGCCGTGGCCACACTTGCTTCTCCTGGCATGTACAGCAGGTGTAATGGCAGCGTCATACGTCTGCCTGTCATCATTTCAAATGGAGAGATACCTGTGGATGCTTGGGGTGTAGCACGTATTGCCATGAGCACCAGGGGGAGTTTTACATCCCAGTCTTTGTGATTGCTGCTCACAAACTTCTTTAGCATGTTCACAACCGTCTTGTTTGTTCGTTCCACCTGCCCAGATGCAATGGGGTGGTGACTGATGTGAAATTGGGATTTGATCCCCAACAGTTTCCAGAGTTCCTGGATCACCTCTGCGGTGAAGTGGGTTCCTCTGTCAGAGTTCACCCGTAACGGGAGGCCGAACCTGGAACACGTGGTTCATGAGTAGGTAGGCCGTAGTTTGGGCTGTGTCATTTGGAGCCGGAATGCATTCGACCCATTTTGTGAATGCACACGCGACTGTAAGGAAGTATTTATTGCCTCTGGTGGATCTGACCAGGGCTCCCACCCAATCGATTTGCAAGTCTGACCATGGGAATGCAACTCCCCTGTTTCTTAAGGGAGCTCGGTGATTAGGGTTAGTCGGTTGGAACTGACAGCATGTTAAGCATCCTTTTATGTAGTCAGCTACATCTTGATGCATGCATTGTCACGAGACGAAGGGACGAGGGAGCTAAAAGCCACATATGGAAGACGTGGAGTGGGACCCAAGCGCAAGTGGTGATAGGCACAGGAGGCAGGAGCGAGTAAAAAAAAAAATAAAAAATTAATAATTAAACAAACTACAACAGAACAGAAAGTGTCACCGAACCGGGAGAAAACTAACTTAATTCACAAATGAGACCGAGAATAAGTACAAAAGAAACCAGGAAAACACACGGCAAACAGGAAGAAACAAAAACACTAGCTCAAACACCAAGAGAACAAGACAAAATGAACAAACTAGAGAACGTCGAGAGAACAAAGAGCCACGAGAAGCAGGAGTTACCACGGGGAGGAAAGAGGAGTCCAAAATCCCAGGAAAGGGAGGAACTCAGCGAGACGATTACAAGGAACACAGGGAACTACAGCGAAACACTAGGAACAAACAATGGGATAAATAACGAACTGGCACACGGTGCTGGAGCCCAGGTGTTTTAATGCACATGTGATCAGTGGTTAATCGGCTCCAGCCGTGTGCCAAAAGAAAACAGAGGGAGAAAAGCAAAACAAGGCTCAGGGACACTGAGCCAGGAAGCGGAGCCATGACATGCATGGCCAGTAGGCTACTTGCTGTAGTGCATTAACGGTTGCTTTGACACCCCTGTGACCTGCGCATGGTGCATCGTGTGCATATGTTAGCATCACCCCCCTTAGGCTCAGTGGAACTGCAAGTCGTGGCGTGGCATGTTCATCTGAGACATAAACCAGCAAATTGTCAACCATGCGCAGTTTGTTCCTAACCATGAGCCAGCGGGACATTTCCTTGTCCGGCCGGGCGTCGCTGGGGCTGGGGCAGTCATTTTCATGGTCAGCTGTGAGGCTGCGAATGAGAGATGACAGGGTGGGATCTTGGTGTTGCTGATGTATCAAGTCTGAGTTTTGAAAAACTGGGTCGCATGCCAAGTGTAAACATGTGTTACAGTGCGTGGGGGCACTTTTGGATTGTTGGCGAGTTGTGACTAACACTGCTGGCATGGATTCCTTGGGGATCCAAGCAGGTTGGAAGCTCCACGGTTTGCCGTGGAGAGCACCATCTTTGGCCAGAGCGTCCGTGAGGTCGTTATACTCTTTGTCCCGGCCGGGAATACGTGAATGACCCCGTACCTTTTTCCAATACACCCGCATGTCATTGGTGTTGACCAGGTGATCACACACAGTGAATAGGTCTTTGTGTTTTACTGGCTTACGGCTGGCTGTGAGGAAACCGTTGCGTTTCCAGCTTGGAAGGTGGTAGAGAAAGGCCAACCGAGCATAATTGGAATCTGAGCAGATAACCAATTATTTCACCTGTTTTTGGATAGCCATGTGTAGAGTGATCAGGATCCCTGCAATTTCTGCATATTGGGATGTTTGGGGACCCAGTAGGAAACTTTGAGGGTCTTGAGGGGTGTCACCAACCCACGCTACCCCCACACCTGCTTTTATTTCATCAGAACGTCGATATGAGCAGCCATCAACATAAACCATGGGCATGTCGCGGCAGGCGTTCCGCTGGCGTATGCGACCACGCGTTTATCTTGGTCGTATTTTTGAAACAGTCCCGCAGAGATGCAGTGAGCAGAGAACCTTGATTCTAAAAATAATTCTTTGTCAGTGTTGGGGTGCGTCAGACAGGGTGCAGTACACAGGCGTTGTTTGAGTGTCTGCATAGCTTGTTCTTGTTCGTCACCCCATGAGAATCTTGTGTCCTTTAAGAGTTCTGTCAATGGTCGTGCAATGTCTGCATAGTCGTCAATGAACTGGCGAGAGTAATTACAAACGCCAAGAAAACTGCGCAGCTCGGAGATGTTGGACGGTGCCTTGATGTTCAGGACACCCTGGACCCGACTGGATTGTGGTTCAATGCCATCAGGCCCAACAAGCAAGCCCACGTAGTTTACCTTTTTGCGACACCACTGGCCTTTGAGAAGGGAGAGCTTGGCACCGGCGGTGGCTAATTGGCTCAGCACGTGGTCGATTTCGTCAAGGTGTACCTGGAGGTTTGGACTTCTCATTAATGTCATCGACATATATGAGGTTGCCACGGGCCGCAGCGTGGGGGCACGCTTTGTTGAGGAAGATGTTAAACTCTGCAGGCGAGTTAGCGTAGCCAAAAGGGCACCTTGTGAAAGTGTACTGTTTGTTGGCGAGGGTGAAGGCCAACTTGTGCTGGTCTGCGGGGTTTACTGGGATTGTCCAGAACCCGGATGCAATGTCGACAGTGGTGAAGAACTTTGCATCCCTAATTTTTGGAAGTTCTTGTTCCAGTTGTGTCATGGGCCATCTGGAAAGTGGGACTTGTTTGTTCAATTGTCTGTAGTCAATAGTGGGCCGCCACTTGCCGTTCGGTTTCAAGACCGGCCACAGCAGGGCGGAGTAGGTACTGTTGCAAGGTCTGATGACACAATTTTTCAGCATGTTATCTATGGCTTCTTGAACAGATTCATATGAGGCGATCGGGATTTTGTATTGCCGTACAAACGTAGGTGGTGCACCTGGTTTAGTAGGAATACGAACCGAGTGTATGTTTGTCAGGCCACAATCTAATGAGTCCCTGGCAAATATGGGACCATACTTGGTCAGTACTTGACGGAGCAAGCGTCGGTCTGGAGTGCGTCGGCGTCTGCCAGTACTTGGTCCAGGTGCTCATTGAAGTCAGGGGACGGCCCAGGATCCTGGCCGATGGTTGGTAGGTCCGAGCTGCCTGGTTCGTCACAGCTGTGGGGGCTTCGCTCGGGGACTACGGTTTCTGTTGTTATTGCATGAATAACCATCTGTCTGTCAGAGGAGAATTCAACTCTCACAACAGCGTCATCGTGGGGGCCTACGTCAAGCAACATGACCATGCGGGATGGTAGCGTGAGGGTGTGGTCATTAACCCCATTTTCAGCTCGCAGACTGGCTGGGATGCCGCCGATGATGGGAAGAGTTAGGTGGAAGTCATGGAAGTCCGTTCTGAGTAGACAGCCTAGGTTGGTGCCTTTAAGCACCAGGATGTTGTTGGGAGGGAGGTTGTGGACGAGCAGGTAGGTCACTCTGGTGGCATCCACCATAGGTGTAGCTTCCAGTGACAGTTGTAGCTCCTTAAACCTGGTTCAGGGCTGGAAGAATGCACTGGGATGTGACGGCTGCTGTCCGGTTTTAATGTTAAGGCGCACAGGAATATTGCGTGTCATTGCTGGGAGCGTGCAGTCGCTTTCATTGACCACTTCACAACTTTCAGGTATTGTCTGACCAGCGAGCAGGTTGCGTGGGTTTGTCATGGGAGGGCAAGGTTTGGCTTCTGCCATGGACCAGAGAGTGTTATTCACTGTGTCCATTTGCCCTGCCAGTCTGACTAGCAGGTCAGCCCCAATCATAACTGAGTGGGGAAGGTTTTTTACGATTTGGAAGTTATGTGTCAAGGATCGGTGGTTCCATTGAACTGTCAATGCACATACCCCGGTTGACTTCGTGGTGTTGTGTGGATTGATTCCAAGTGGGAATCGTCCAACTTTGTTGACACATGGGAGTCCCGGGTGGTTCATATGAATTGAATCAAACAGTTCATGGCTGACAGCCGACTTGTCTGCCCAGAGAGCCAGTGTAACATCTCCTGTGAGAGTGCTTTGCAGCTTCAAGCCACCTTCCACGAGGGGGCAGTATGTGTCATGTTTGGTCAAAGGCTTGATGTGGCAGAGAAGGGTGTCCCCACGTGCGTTTAAAGGCTTTAGTGGGTTGCTACAGGAGTCGGGTCCTGCCGAGTCGCCCCCCGTTGCTACTGTATAGCAAGAAGGGTTTGAGTCAGGCTCTAGCGGCAGGGGATGACGAACCTGGGCCCATATTTTAAAACGCTGGAAATCTATCAGTGGTTCAAACCTGTTTAGCAAATCTTTGCCGATAAGCAGGGGAATGTTGTTATGTGGTGACACATAGACAGGGTGGACCACAGTCATGGGTCCGATGGTCCAGTGTATCACCGTCAGTGTTCAGCTGTGTGCCAACAATGGAGAAGGCCCAGACGTCTAATTTGCATTTTTGTAGTTTGAGAGTTTTGCCTTCGGCATGTGCAGCTTGTCGTAATTGGTCAAACACCTGTGTGGACATAGTAGTGATGTCTGCTGCCGTGTCAACAAGGGCTTCGTGGTGAAGTAAGCCCTCGAGAGTCGTGGCAAGGTAAAACTTGCGAGCCACCCCCCTTTCTGTCAACTCACCCAGAAGCTGTTGTATGGGTTGAGCTGTGTGTTCGACCCATGGGTTTTCCCCTGAGGATGGCGAGTTCTGGTCATAGTTGACTACCAGGACTGCGGTGTTTGGTGTGTTTGGAGTGTTGTCAGGCGGTGGTGTGGCTGGACTCTCAGTTGCCTCCTGGCCTAGTCAGGAGAGAGGCTTCTTTGGGTTCTGTTCCTTGTACCACTGGGCGAACAGTTTGTACATCTGTTCTTCCTCAAGACTGGGATTTTTTTGATCGTCATTTTTCTTATGACGACGATTAGCTTGGGGATCTGCTTGAGTGGAGGGGGCAGGTTTAACGTGGTGGTCTCCGTGGTTAGCATGTCTACGCTAAGCGTTTCCAGGGTACGCTGGTTTGTAGCCACCCTTATGGTTGTTCATGGACTGCGGTGGCGCTGTGGAGTCATCTGACCTTGCATTCCATTGACCGAATGCCTTACGGGTCTGACAAGGGCTTGTTTTGCGCTCTGGGTGTCGGTGCATCTGTGAAGGTTTTCCTTCTGGCGGGGCTACTGATGCGTCCCTTTGGAGTTCCATGTGGGAACTTTGGGCACCAAGTGGCAGCAGTGAAGGTGGTTCACCATTTTTCCAGCTGCCCAGCATCTGTTTGGCGAAGCCTTTATTGGCTAGATCACGCAACTGAAAGCTGTTCATAGTGTTGGGGCAGGCTGTCACTCCCAGGTGATGACTGGTGCCAGGATGAAGATTTCTAAGGAACAGAGCTTTGAAGTTGGGCTCTTCTTCCATATTTTGGGCATTTTTGTCACCAAAGAATGCTTGTCGGAATCGGTGATAGTATTGAGCTGGTGGCTCATTTCGGCCTTGTTTGACAGCGATAGCTGACAACAGACCTAGTGAGGGTTCGGGGCTGGAGTATTCTCTCAGCACCAGTTCGGTGAGGGTGTCAAAATGATTTTGGACAGCTGGTGGCTGCCTGTCAATGAAGTTTCCTACTTCCCGGCTGGATGTAATTTTGAGGAGGTAGATTTTGTCTGGGGTGGTTGCTTCTGGGAACCGCTGAAGGTGATATTCAACATCCCTCAGATGGACCCTGGTCTCTGTATTACCTCCGGGTTTGGGCTCAAACCGAGGTATATTGCGAGCCAGTTTGTCTAACACATTTGCGGCCAGGCCCTGTGCTGGCGCTCGGTCAGGTGGGGCTGCGGCTGCATAACCTTCCTCATGAGGAGGGTCATTAGGCCAGTGAAGAGAAGCAGAGTCATAGTTTTATTTTCATAGTAGATTTGCTGCCTTCCGAGTGAGCAGTCCCCTGAGAGAAAGGATTGAGAAACTTCAAGGGACCTGGTTGTTGTTCCTTGGCATCTACAAGCAGAGACCCTGGATTAGATGGAGGTTCGGGGCCCACGTCCCTACGTCTTTGGGTTTGCTCTACTGTGTTTTGCAGCTCGCTCTTTGTCCTGCTAAGGTCTTCTTGGAGCTGACTTACATGGTCTTCTAAGGACTTTGTGTGGCGGAGGAGGTGGTAGACCTTTTCTACTTCTTCCTCCTTTTCCGCCTTTATTGAGTCGACCTGACTTTGGAGGGACTGAACCTTTTCATTGGCTTGTTGTAACAGTTGCCGGGTTTTATCACGTTCGTCTAGAAGTCTCAGGTACAGCTCTTCTTGACGAGGATCACGTTTTGTTAATGCGTCTGACAAGGTCTCGACTTCAGCGCATGCATCAGACAGCTCCTTCGGGAGTGAGGATAGTTTAGCCTCCACCCGCTTGAGTTCCTCCTGAAACGTCAGTGACTCAGCCTGGGCATCTAGGAGGTCTTGCGTTTGTTGATCTCTGACGGTCTCATGGTCAGTTAGATCTTGTCTCAGTTGAGACACCTCTTGAGTAAGCTCAAGGTTGTCTTGTTTCAGCTTACAAAGTTCTGTGGTGTTTGACTGAGATTCAGCCTTGTCGAGTCTCTCTGTAAAGAGGGACTCTCTCTGTCTCAGCAGGGCTCGCTCCTGTTGTCCACGCTCCCATTGTTTTTTTCTGTCTTTGTTTTCTTTTTCGTTAACCTTTAGTTGTGCCACCAAGTTCAGGGTCATGCAACTCAGGGCCTTAACGAGGGATTTATCTTTAGGATCTGTAGACTCCAATTGGCCCATGAGCTGTGCGATATTGTTATTGATGGCATCAGGTTGATCCGCTGCCAGGGTTGCGCTGTAACCTGGGCATATCTTATCAGTGAGTGTGGTTAGCAGATGCTCTAATGAATCCAGGTTTTCGTAGTCGACCGGGGATTCTCTGCCTTCAGCCATTTAGTCGTTTGTTTTGTTTTATTGCTGAATTCCTTACCTTTAGGTAGGTAAGCTAGTTGAAATGTTTAAGGAAAACTTATCAGCGTATTGTTCTTAGGTTATTGAAAACCAACTTAAATTATTGGGAGGTTAAAAGTAACCCTTTTAGTAATCGCTATTGTTATTACTCAGGTTGTTGAGATAACCAGGGGATCACTTTAGGTGCGTTACTTTTAGTGGATTTGATGTCTAAAATTTCAATGTGAATTTAAAATTTGTTTAAATCAAATCTCAAATGGTTTAATTGTTTCTACTAATAACTAAGTTATTTAAGTGAGTGACAAGTAATTTTTTTAAATTTCGAATTCAATAGTTGGTTTGTCAACTTGGATGCAAGATTTAATTATGTGGGCGGTTTAGGGACTTGGTTGAACTATTTAATTAAGTAATTATTAATTAAAAAGGCTAGGTTTGTTTGTATTGTCTGTTTCTAATTGAGTACTGCGATAGTTATTCGATAAAAATATTCAAGTGTGTGCATAAATTTGTAATCTTAATTAAAATTATTTTATACACAAGTGGGGTTGGAATTACTAGGTTTGTACTTTTAAATCCACTGTAGTTTGACTTTGGGTTGGTGACAACAGGTGGAGAGACTGTGGAGCAAGAATCTGCAAACACTAAATAAAACAAATAGACAAAGCTTTTTTTTTTTTAAACGCACTGCACAATGGACAAGCAACACCACAAGCATCAGCAATTTGCAGGATGGCAGAAAGCAAACAGCTAATTTGTGTGCAAAGCAAAACAGACAAACACAAGCTAATCGTGGCAGATTAGCATTACCAGCTATCGCAGCTGCAGGCTGCAGACTGTAACACCGCTAGTGGTGGCCTAGCAAGTAGCACAGCACAAACAAGACACGGAGGCCCCAACTGTCAACTTTAAACAAGTTGGCACTGTAACAAAGTAAGCCAAAGGCTAAAGTTATACAACCTCAGTAGCTTAGCATCTGACGTGGTAACTAAACAATAGCTTTCACCGCAGTTAGGCTATCAGTAGAAGTGAGCATCACACGCCTTAGCATTAGCAACAACAAATAGCATTCAACAGTGTTAAACCTATTGTCAATGGCAGGCTAGCTGTTAGCCGGCTAGCTAAGCAACAGTTGCTACACTGACGTCACTTCCTTTAATGAGGCGGGACTTCCTGTCCGCCCTCCAGTAGGGTACAATTACTCCAGAGAAGCACGCTTCTTTCACTAGGAAGAAGAAGCTGTGACCAGCATGCGCAAAAGCCTTATGAGATCAAATTCTCTGCTCTACACACAGCAATAAATAAGTGAATAAGGCGGGACTTCCTGTCCGCCCTCCAGTGATGTGGAATGACTCCAGAGGAGCGCGCTTCTCCCACTGGGACAAAGAAGCTGCGACCACGCATGCGCGAAAGCCTTATGAGATCAAAATCTCTGCTCTCCACACAGCAACAAGAATAGGTCGATTACGCTCACCACACCCAACACAAGCTCACGTCAATTGATCACTATTGTTCCCGTAGGCAGAAACTCGTGCGCCGGGCAAATGTAAGACTCCCGTCGTGTTGGAACAACGTTTTAATAACTGGTTAGCTACGCCAATAATTAAAGTTGGAGTTGGACGTGAAAATCGTGTTGGTTAGACGCTCGTAACTCGGTCGTGATTTCAGTCCGCAGATCTGATGAATTAATGCTCAGCGTTTTGACACTAGAGCAAACACGTGTATATTCTCTCGATAAGACTTGTAGTCTCTTTTTTTTTTTTTTTTTTTGAGGCAGTAGGTACCATCAAAGTAATTTCAGCGCTTTTGAAGCACAGAAAAAGTGGTTTAGAACGCGTTATTAATTTTGTTCTTATTTTTATTTTTAAGTTTTTTTTTTGTTTTTTTTTTTTTTGTTAAAGTCTGGGCAGGCTGGGCACACGCTTGGAGAGAGTGAGAGGAAAGAGACGAGGGGAAGCGAGGGGGGGGGTTTGTGACGCTCCTGTCTGCAAGTTTAAGTTACGTTTGGTCAGGAGGGAACACTCTACCTTTATGGAATGGTTTACAATCAAAATTTAGCAATTAATCAGCCTCACACGGGGCACCAGTAAGTCTGTAGTGAAAGTGAAGGATGGTCTGGTCACGGACGCCTGCGTCTGTGACGTGGATATTATGAAAAATAATATCTCCTCGAAAGTTTGGGGCACCACCTGACATATAGTTTCCTGGAGACTATTAAGCTCTCTGGATTAACACTTAATTAATTAACTGTGGTAACTTAATTAACTATTAGCGTAATCAATCTATTTATCTGAAGTCACTACTCGTGATGTAATGTCCTTTACTGATCAGAGGCTCTTAGATTGATTATAATGCACTCCAAAGTAATGTGATCAAGACCAACGTAATTTTATAGATTTATTTAAGAATAAAAGAACAGAAACAGGAAAGATGCAGAAGTAGAATAATATGATCCCGACAATATTGCGATGGAAGCGTAAACCAGTTATGAAGCAGTCGGGGTCAATACTGCATCAGACGCGTATGTAACTGATGGGAAAGTTGAGACGTTCTAGTCTAACTGTCAACCTCAGGCAAGTAATGATATTACTAAACCCCAACACACCAATCTGTGCAGAGATGACAAGCAGCGGCTTACTTTGACAATAAGTGGAGGGATGAATGGGATGGATGATGAGTAGATGCAGGAGATGAGGGAGGAGGCAGGCGGCGTTGGAGGGAGGCGTCCTGGTTCTCAGCGTGGTGGCTCGAAGGTGATGAGGACCCCCGGCTTCAGGCGTCGATGGCACTCTCGGATCGTCTTCCGGACCGTCGTGGGTCTTTTGTTGCAGACAGGGTGATCGTAGCTGGCAGAGAGCGGCGTAGGACCGAAGGTGTATCTTTCTCTCGTGCCAGGTGATTCACCGGTCTGAACAACCTTCTAGAGTGGTCGCCTTAATGACACACTCCAGGCAGAGGAAGGTTGTTGGAAGTTGGACTCGCGCACTCGTCACAGCTGCCGGCTGTGATCACGTGGTGTGACTGGGCCGTTCCTGAAGGAGGCTCTGGCTTGGCAGACCGCTGGAGGACGAGGGCGACGTGCAACTTTGGAGAAGTTCTCAACCACTCTCACACTTGGATGGGCAGCGAGTGGAACGCTGGCACGGCTTCAAGGGTGGAGGGGAAGCAAGAGTCTTTGCAGGAACTTGAGCAGGAACCATCGAAGAAGTTGGTTGTAGGAGGCGAAGTAGCCAGAAGAAGTGGCAGCAGCAGGCAAACAAAGGAAAGAGCGCACAAAGGAAAAAAAGGGGTGCTGAAGCTCTTTTGACCGGGTCTTTTAAACTCTCATGAAGAGTCTCATTGTCCAGTTTTGATTGGTTGAAGGGGTTCCATCACCTATTGCTGATTGGACGAGTGTTTCCAAGCCTGGCCTTCCTCCTCCTCCTCCGACAAGGTCATAAATTCCAGTCTTGAGATGGGAGATTTTGATCCCCCCAGTACCAGAGTTTTATTTGACAATAAAACATTACCTGAGTTGTAAAGTTGCTCACAATCTGTCAAAACTTTCCCATCTCAATTTAAGCATCAAATGACACCAAACATGACCATCCTAGCACATGGTCTTCTATAATGATCAATATAGCAATCGACCATTCATGTCAAGCTTCAACATCACATGTTCAGGGCATCTGGCTTGCTTGAGCATCCTGTGTGGGGTTAAGTGCGAAACAAAGTCCTTTTTTTCAGAAATACACATCAAGACACATTCACATACAAGTCTGTCTTTGTTCATCTGGAACCTGGAGAAGGGGGAGCTGTGTGTGTCCCCCACCAAACAGAGTTCACGAGTCGGTGAGGGTTTTTCAGTGCGCGCAGAAACATCACATTACGGTAGCAATGAAACGGCGCCAAAGACTGCGAGTTCAAACAAATAAAGCGAATGATTCTTGCGACAGAAACTTTTCACGTTATTTTTTATTTTGAGCCGAATTAATATTTGGAGGAGAGATATGAAAATCGATATCATTTTGGTCAAACATGATCGGTGCTTTTATTTTAGGTGTGAAACATCCGCAATGACATCATTAATTTAATCAATGCAGTCCTGCTAACACTCTGTAACAATGCATTTCAATACCTTGGATCATTTTTACCTTTACTCATTATTTATGCAAATGCCTGTGATTAAATATGCATTTATATTATAGTGCACTGTACTTTGACCAAATACTGCACAGAAATGTGCAAAGGTCTGTGAATAACAACATCACCAGCTCATAGAGAGCAGTAGCTACCTCCAGAGGGATTTTGGTCCCATATCATGGCAGCATTTTGGAATAATCCAGGATTCAATGTGTAATACAAACATGTCTATTGCAGCATCACAGACGGATGGACAAAAATATTGGACGGACGGACGGACGGACAAAAATATTGGACGGACAGACAGACATGTACATCTTTATGGCTCCCTCAACATAGATCGATGGCTTATTTACAGTCTATTTACAATATATACACACTCCCAATATAAATGTTGATGCTTTTACTCTTCAAAGCATTTTGGGCTGAACCATTCTTCGTCTGAGTTAATGGCTGTTTCGGGAATGTCAATGCAAGTATGATGATACCATTCATTGCAGGCATTGCACTGAACCATCAGTTCTCCACTGTGTGCTGTACGACACACACCCAGTACACATGGACAGTGCATTGGCTTCCTTGTTGCCCTTCATGTGCCTTCTTTTCAAATGGAAAGTTGGGTGCAGTTTTCTTTTTGAATGAAGAAAACAAGGATGCTCTCATGCCCTTCTCTTTAAAGACGCATGTCTCTGGCCTTATTTTTTTGCATATAGCCTCAGCAAAAGCTATTGCAAAACGGCCACAGGTGCTTCCACTCCTCTGTTCCTGGACTACAGGTCTCTGAATGGTGAAATGGCTTCGAACTGGCCGTAACATCCATGACAGTACTTGCTTTGCAGCTGAGCTGCAGTCCTTTCTCCTCTGGCTGTCATAAATGGCCAGCTCATTTGGTCCACAGAACACATTGCTGACCGTCACCCAATGATTGCCATCCACATGGAGAACCTGAACAAACTTCTAGTTGGGGGTTCCAACCACTCCACCATTCCCAATGGCTGAGAAAAGAAGGACTGACTGGAATCCGTCCAACTCTGGGTGCTGCCTTGCAAGCTAGTAGGAGGCCAAATCTATTTCATCACTGGTAAGCCAGTAATTTTGATTCAAAATGCTGGTGATGTCAGTGACTTTGGCCTCCTTTACTAGCCTGCATGTTGGAATGACATCTGCGGGTGTTAATCTATCCCATGTAGGGCCACGTTGGGTCTTTGCTTTGTGATTGATGCCACATTGCTTGGCTGTCTTCCTTTTTTTTCCCAGGGACTATCTGAACAAATAAACATTCAACAAATATTTCAAAGCAAGTAGTGAAAGTAAGACAGACCTCAGTTAGCTACATTTCAGAAGTGCCTTAATATGGTTGACAGTAAAAATTGTATGTGTGTAGATGAAATTAATTTGGTATAAAAATAATAAAACAATAATTTCATTATTTAATGAAAGTCAGGGACATATGATGCTTCAATTTGGCCTGTTTAATAATTAAGACCATTTAAAACAGAGCTCTGACAGATATGCTGTATTACCTCTTGAGTATCAGATGCAGGAACACTTGTCTCTCCTGCTGTATTCTGGACCTTCCTTGCCCTCTATAGGATAAGATAAGCTATACTTTATTGATTTAAAAATGGAGAACTTCACTGTTACAGGAGCTCTTAGAACACAGTGGGAGGAAAACGGTTCGAAGGTGCAGAAATAAGTAATTAATGCAATCAGGTAATCAAAAATTACAGGTAAAAATGTTAGAATATTTTAGTGCAGGTTGTCAGCATAACCAGTGGTTAACTGCACATGCTATGAACCACACAGTCGAGTTGTGCAGTCTGACAGCAGTGGTGATGAAGGACCTGCCGTAGCGCTCCTTCCTGCACTGAGGGTGTCTCAGTCGTCCACTGAAGGAGCTGCTCAACTCCTCGATGGTCTGGTGCAGTGGGTGACAGCATGATGGAGGTGAGCTTGGCCAGCGTCCTCCGCTCACTCACCTCCTGCACAGCCCAGGACAGAGCTGGCCCTCCTGACCAGCTTGTTAAGTCTCTGTCCCGCTCTGTGCTGCCCGAGGCCCAGCAGACAGACGCATGGAAGAACGGCCACCACAGAGTCATAAAAGGTCCTGAGCAGAGGTCTACACAGGCCGAAGGACCTGAGTCTCCTCAGAAGATGGAGGCGACTCTGGCCACTCTTGTACAGGGCACAGTGTGGTAGTAGTAAGTAAAAGCCAAGGTGGGAATATCTACTGAACATAATCATCTTGTCAACTTAAATTTCCCAAGAATACTCTCGGTACCATGAGATAACAAAGGTCAAACCACTTGTGTTATTATATTGTGTCCTAGGCAGCGTGGAAATTAAAATAAAATGGCTCTTTTTGCCAAACGTGTCTTTGTATTGATATTAATTGCAAGTCTGAAAAATGTATTGAAATTACATTTAAGAAGATCTTACCTTTGAAGATGGGTTTTCAAATTTAGATGGACACAAAATCATCCATCCTTATCAGCCGACGTTGGTTAAACCGTTTTTTTTTTTTTCAGGTCCCACTGGCTCTTTTCCATGATGCCCTGCATCGTATTGTCTGAAGAGTAATTCTAACACATAATAGGATGATAATTAAAAAAATGAAAAAAACATTGCATTTATAAGAGCTGAGGTTTTTTTCCCCATAACTTAGAAAATTACCAGTGTGTCCTTTTGGGCTATTAATTGAAATGTTTTGGACAATGCCAAGTATGCTGGTCCTTTCCCATGTCTGCCAATATTTGAGTCATGTAAAAATAAGTATTTCTTCATCAACGAAAACACCAAAAAAATCTGATTGCACTACAATGATAATCCTCGACATTTTCTTTGCTTTTATTTTATTTTGTTTCTAATATATTTTCAATCTTATGACACCATTAATGTCACAGAAATGCTTGGGCATATAACTTACTTCAATTTATTTTGACAATAAGGTTCTTGTATAATGAATAAGACATGTGAAAACAGCGTCTCTTAAATATAATCTATGTTTATCCAACTCATCATTAAACCCCAAAATGTCAATGTGACTGAGACTGCAGTTTATTAATTTTATTATTATTATTTATTATTAGTAGTATTTCCACATATTGTATATAAAGTGAACTAAGCAAGCAGGAGTCCAGACCACAGAGCTACATGTGGGAAGAACTTGGAGACCAGTGATGAGATGAATGTCTCAGAATAGTACACATTGGCTTCTCCAGATGAATCCAGTGGTGCCTTGCTGCACACGTCAGCAAAATGTTGAACAAAAGCTGAATGTCCAACATCAACCTGGTGCTTTATGCAGAAGAACATTTCAGGCAGTCACTTATATGCCTATATGCAAAATTTGTTTGCAATCTCACTTGACCACATTTCATTAACTGCATAACTGTCTGTGATAGTAAAATAGGAAAAAGTACCTCTACTATGTTTTCGGCATCAACACCAGAATTCTCCACGGTGGACTGTCCAAGGCAGTTCATCATTGCCTTGAGATGTTTTTCCACATTTTGTCCAACGCGTGGGCTGGAGATTACTGTTGTTGCACTTGTCAACATTTCATCCAATTCCAGCAAAGTGCTTGCGGTGATCAGCAGTCCAAAAACATGCATTCCAAACTGATGTTGGTTTGCCAAGCTAGGGAACGAATACATGTAGAATATACATATGTGAGATATTGTAGTAGTATGTAGTAATATATTTAATAATAAATATATGCACGATATAATATGTGTGTTATATAATAAATGTGTAATTATATATCTGACATCCAAAAAGGTACTCACTGTTTTTTGCAAAGTGTTTTTGCATTTTTCATGATATGGCTCAAGCACCGATGCAGGATTGTCACTGTGCAGTCCTTCATGGTGGCTTTGCCGGTCACTATTCGGTAATATATGTCCATAATGCCATCCAAATTGCTCTTGCAAAATGTTTGTGCAATTGGCGGCATCAAAACTATAGAGCCGTCACAGACGATCATTTTTGGACTCCTGACATTAGTCCCATACAGTTTCCTGTGAGCGGTCTGAAAGGATGCCAAAAAATACTGGACAGAGGCAGTTGTGTGGTCACAAGTGAGGAATGTTGCTACCGGAAATGGAGAACATCCTTTCACTGGGTTCCTCACAACTAATTCGTACATAGTACGGCGCACAACTCTTGTTTTTTTTTCCAAGATGCTCCCTGTAGCATCAAGATAAACAATATCTTCTCTTGTCCTGTCATGAAATACTTGAATACTTCATTCTGACCACAGCATCACTCCTTTGGGGTGGAGAAGGACTTTCTGGAGGACATCTTCAGGTGAATATGTTCTTTCATCCACCATAATCTTCAGGCTAAGGGTTTCATCAGGATTTTTTCTTGTATTTTCTGTTGCTCCAGGAAATCATGTTGAGAACTTGGGGCATCCCGGTTACCTGAGTGAATGTCACCCTGAGTTAGTGTTTTTAAATTATCAAGATAGAGGGCCCTGGGAAGTTTGGACTCTAAAATGTGTCCCAACTTCTTTCTGTCTTCCGCTCTAACGTAGTGACGTTCAATTTCTAATCTATTGTGCCGTGCCACCTGACCAAAAAACTGGATTCAGTTTTAATCGTCACATTGACGGTAATTGGACGGTCCAGAAACCGGCAGTATCCGTTGCAGGTGAACAGTGGCCCAGAACTGAGGGAGCCCAGTATTTTTTACCCTGTGCCCCGTGAATCCAAAGCTGCAGTATGAATACACTGACCGGATACTCCTGAACATGATGTTGGTCCTCTGCAGTCCAATAAACCTCCTGTTGTCCTGCTTCCTCCTCAAGTTCAACCAGTCATTACGAGCGACATAAAAGAAAGTAGTTGACTCAGGTGGGATTTTAGTGCTGAAGTTCCACTCCTCGTCATGAAAATTGACAGATCGTCTGAGTGCTCTGTAGATCTTGGTCTTTTCAGCAGCTCCCTGCATGACAGACAGTACAGTATGTAAGATTTCACTTTGGTAAGTACTTGTCAACATTCTGTAAGTCAGGCATTTCAAATTTATATGTAAACATGGAATCAATTTTTTCACATTTTGTTTTAAACTAATACTCTCTTCTTTAATCACCTCTTTTTTCTGCACTTGTACCTCTGCAGGTCTGTGATCCAGTGGGTCATGTTCTTTTTCCTCCTGGCCAAGGAGGTCGTTGTGTTCGTCCTCCTCCTCAGCAGGGAGGTCTTGGTGCTGCGGTCCAAGTTGATCTGCCTTTTTTTGTTGCTGGAATATATTGAAAGAAATTAGAATAATGAACATCCATGTAGTCACTGAGCAATGCATTAAACCCGACATTGCTGGTCCCTGAGGAAAATAAGTTAACTAAAGTGGATGACATAATTTATTACGGATGTATAGTTTAAATAACAAAGCAAAAAAGGTTCTTGAATTTTTGCTGCACGTTAAAGTAAAAAAAAAAATGATGGTAACAGAGTTATGGTCGTTATGGTCTTAGTGAGCATACAGGGTAACAGGCTTTGCAATCCATCCAATGAGCCACATACTGTGTAAGGGTAACAGTAGTTAATTTGAAGGTCATCCAGCAAAAAATGTATTCATAATCATACCTTGGAGCGAAAAACCTTTCGCAGTTTCGTACGATTTGTGACTGTATTTGGAATACACAATGATGTACACAAATGTGCCCAAAAGCCATGGTGGTTGTACGGTGATGGGTCAGCCTTTTTGATGACTGGACTGCAATGGTTGCAATCTCTTCCCATTCTTTGTCACCTTTCTTGGCTGTACAACAAACAAAATGATATGGAATATACACGACCCTCTTATATTATCATTCCTACCTGCTCAGTGCATTCCAAATGATGCATTATTGTCAACAATTATAATTGTAACATTGTATAGTTAAGGAAATCTTACCTTGCCAAGCAGCAAATGCATAAACTCTGAGAAGATACAAATATAAATATATAACCACTGTTTTAAGTAATTGCAGCACATTATTGTTCATTGCATTTCAATAATCCACAAACCATGACCATTTCAAATTCCCCTTAATTATTTTCCTCGTATTCTTTACATACATTAATGAGCAATCACATGGGGGCGCTGTTATGTCAAAATTACAGAAAGTAGCAGGTGGCAGTCTGTGATTGTTGATCACATGACTTCATCGCATTACATGGACGCAAGTGGATTTGCTGATTTGTGACGCTCTGTCAATCAAATACTCAAGAGTGCCTAATAGGAAGAGAAAAAAAAGAACTGGAGGAAAACCAGGTTTTCTTTATGGTTGTTCTATGATAAAAGTTGTCCACATAGTAATCTTGAGATGAACATTAGGATGGAATGAAATATCACAGTCAAAAGGGGTTACAATTTATTTAATGACTCAAGACATACATACACTGTGGTTACTACCTTTCACTGTGATGTTATTCACAGACCTTTGCACATTTTTCTGAAAATCACAGTCAAATGTAATAGAACGTGATTCTCAACTCAGTTGGATTACAGAAAGAATCCTGGATTATGATTCAAGATATTGAACTGATCCAAGGTATTGAAATGTATTATTACAGAGTGTTAGCAGGACTGCATTGATTAAATGAATGATGTCATTCCGGATGTTTCACACCTAAAATAAAAGCATCGATCATGTTTGACCAAAATGATATAGATTTTAATATCTCTCCTCCAAATATTAATTCGGCACAAAATAAAAAAATAACGTGGAAAAGTTTCTGTCGCAAGAATCATTCGCTTTATTTGTTTCAACTCGCAGTCTTCGGCTCCGTTTCGGAGATTCATCGGAGGTTGGAGATCCAGAGGAGGACATGGACACCACAGTGGCTAAAATAATGAGAAACTAATACCATTTTCACATGATAGGTCCTTCAAAACATTAAACAGGCACAGGAAAGACAGAAGAAATCTTACGCTACCTGTAAGAAAACGTCTGTTTGAGTGTGCACAGTCAATGTTGGAGATGATGTCCTGATCTCAGGAAGCCCCAAAGATCGATTTCGTTCAGCAGCCATGTCCAATCGGCATGAGGGTCCCTTCACTGTTACCGGCATCTCTTCAAAAGGTGCGGCAACAGTGAGAAAAAGTGACGGGAGGCTCTGGATGCTCAACATAAAGCACCTCAGGCCATATAGGAGATTGGAGAGTATGAATTTTATTTAGAATTTCATCATTTTCACCTCAAAAACCTTGTCGCCACTCATGTTTTCTGTGTAATTAGGTTGTCTGAGCAAGATAGCGTTTTGCTTCATCACCCATATTGGACTGATAAGCAGGATGAGCATCTTTACGCTTCATCTGGAGAGATATGGGAGCAGAAGTTAGGTCCTCTTCAGGATAAAAGGATAACATCTTGAACATAGAATGATTTCTTTGTCTTGCCCCCTTTCGCTTTTAGATTGGAAATGCCTGCCTGAAGCTCATTCAAGAAGCTGCTCAGCGATGTGTAATTTTAAAAAATTCTGGCAGTGACATTGATGTATGCATCTAGTTGGCAAAGACAACAATTTTTGTTTTCGTTGAGCTTTTTTAGGGCTTTCCTCAAAACTCCTCCAACCATTGTGGGGTCATGATGCTAGTGGTAAACATGTCCTCGCATATGTTTCATCCATTCTCTAAATGTAAACATTTGTCTTTATTTGACAGTACGCTCTCTGCATTTGCACCGGCAGCCCATTTCACTTTTCTGAGGTGAGTTTAAGTCATGTGTCAGTCAGAAAAACATTGCCTTCTTAGTTTGAATCAAATTTTCTTCTTTCGTCTTTCAGAGTGACATGCTGTCAGTCCGCAAGTGGTGGTGTGCACAGCAAATGGAGAGGTTCACCATTGAAGGGTTATGACATTTAAATCAGTCATTCGAATTTTACTGATCAAATAACACATTAATTAATCAATTGGATTATTCTGAAGGCATGGCCAGCAATTTGCCTTCTGGACCCAGGAGGCTATAGAACTTGTAGCCCCGGCACCAATTACACAACTGAATTATGATTTCTATTGGAAGTTGAAGTTATTACTTTTTTTTTCCTTTTTGCTATTCTACTTTGGAGAGCTTTTTGTTAGATTCTTCATTTATTTATTTTTCTCATTTATTTTTATTTTGAAAAAAAAAAAGGGTGTATTAAAGTAAAATAGAGTAGATCCCGTCTAGAGTATCGCGAGTTTGCTGGTTCATAATCCGGTTCAGCACAGCACGCTCGAGTCTCGGGACCGCAACAAAGTTACCACTTGGTTGCGAGGAAATCGTCTGCCATCGGAGTGATTCTACAGCGGAATCACCTTTAGAAGCGCACCAAAGGCAGTGACTTGAGTGGTTAACACCTTGACTCAACGGTGAGTGAGAGCACCAACTCCGCGGTCGGCAGATATTGGTGGGGTTGAGTTTAGCGGTGTGGTGATGCTAATCATTAGCTAGAAGTCACGATCTGAAAGAAATGCTAACCAGCCTGCCGTGAAGCGAACGAGTGATAGCAGGTGCGCCATGTGAACCGAGTGATATGAGTGCTGTGAATGTTGTTTTGTGAACTGATGTTATATGTTGACGTGCATGACTGATGAGTGTTGTTAGTAAGTACACTTGTTGATGTTTCTCTTGCTGATCCGGAGCAGTGAGAGGACTGTACGTAACTGTTTTATAATGTTATTAGAATGATTTACTCAGTCATTTGATATATGTGTGAAACCTATTTGAATCTATTTAATGGTGTCATCACGGTAAATTAACTTTTGGATTTTCTTTTGTTGTACAACTGAATTATTTGACATTTAGAGTTGTTTGAAACTGACAGACTGTAGAATGTAACAAGTTAATGGAAATTTTGCACATCTTCTGGCCTGCTTAGGTCAGGTTTTTTTTTTTTTTTTTTTTTTTTGAGTTCGGATCAAAGGATTCCTGATACGTCGGGTTGGATCCACATCCGACCATTGACTTTACGGAGACAGCAGTGTGTCAAGACTGCACCACGTGAGGAATTCCCAGTGTGCACTGGGTGGCGAGCCACAGGAACCAGAGGAAAAGAAGATTCATCCACAAAGAAGATTTGGAGTCAACGACCACATTTCCACTTGGCAACTGGTGGGGTAGGACCAAGCACATTTGTTCACATATGGGCCCCAACGTTACAAACTTTGGGGAGGGAAACAAGGGTTTTTTTCTTTTTTTTTGGCGCCGTTTGTTTTGGTAATTTTCCATATTTTTCCTTATATAATTATGTTCTATTGCTATGTTGAATTCACCAAAGCTCTGTAAAAGTTTGTTTTCTTTCCGATTTGTTCACTAAAAGATTGACAAACGTTTTTTTTTATTGAGGTGTACCACTGGCTATAACGAGCTGAGGTTTTCTGATCTGGTCCATTATCGTTATTATGCAAGAGTTTAACTGTTTCCCACTTCAAAAAGGGTAAGAAGGGTTACAAACTGCTCCATGGCGGACTTGAGCCTCTTTTTCGGCTGCCCCGCAGAAGGGCCAGGAAGAATCCACTTTTGGTATTCCCTAGACTTGAATAATACAAGTACTAGCAATAGTATCTTGTGTTTTGCGGTTATGGCAATATGTGCTATTTTACTTTGCTGCAGGATCAGTTGAGAACCGGAAAGATGAAAACCCAGGTTTCTTCAAGAGTAAGTGGAGGGTGCCCGCATTCCATAGTGAGCAGGAGCAGGAGGACGCTGTGAGGAATCTGCAGGAGGACAATGAAAATGGCGCTGATGCCAGAGATCCTTTCATGTTTGTTTTTGACGATATGGAAAACATGGAAAAGTTTGAGTGAATGTTGTGATCAGAGGGACCTGAGAGTGAATGCTGAATGTGTTGTAGATAATAATGAGTAGGTGAAGGTCTGTTTTGTCTGAACTGTTGGGGCATTTGTTAATAATAGTGTTCTCATGTTTTGTATATAAAATAAGTTTCCTCATAAGTTTAGTCGTTTGTAAATAATGTTGGTGTGTTTTCATGTTTTGTTAATAAAATGTAATTCCTCATAAGAGTTGTGTCAATGAAAAAGACTTGTTTATTTGGTTGCAATAAACCAACTTAACCACTGAGACCTCATAGGCAAGATAGAAAGCTCCATACAAATTGCACAGAGAAATCCAATTATTTTATTTGAAATTTGTTAAAATGTATTGTTGAGTACACAAGTCAAATGTAGTGAATGAAATCAACAATGTAGTGATGATTTTATTCTAATTTATGCATTAAGCGGATACAACCCTGTGTGCATGCGGGCAGCAAATGATGTCAAACACGAGCCCTGGAAGAAAATCGGGATGAGGAAGAAAATAGGGCCGCGACACTGGTACAGCTTCACGACATGGCTGATAAAGTTAGAGAGCTGGCCAATCAACAGGACATGGTTCAGATTGAGATTGTAGACGGTCATCTACAAGATCACGCCACGAGTCGAGCGCCCTGTTTCTTTTACAGGATCATTACCATGCGGTGAAAAACGTCAAAGGTTTTCTAGCAGCTGAACATTTGTCATCACTGCCAGGGGGGTATCAATAATCTGCATACTCACTCCTGCCAAGGTTTATGTCATGTCTGTCGTGACCCTATCTGTCCTGCAGAACCACTAAGACTACGGGTCTTAGTGGTTCTGCAGGACAGATAGGCCCCGACTGCCATAGGAACTGTAGATCTGCCTCCTGCATGGCACGTCACAAAGAGAGAGAACAAAGGTCAGTCAGTCTTTGCCAAAGCGTCAAAAGATGTGAAAAATGTGGCTGGTCATACATCAGCCCCAAGAAGGGGCTGAATTCGCATCACTGTCATGACAGGTGTCATGACAGCGATGCGTCACCCCCCTTTTTTATATCGAGAGGAAATGAAAATAATGAAGGGAGCTAAATCCTCTGTGCTGCATAGGAGGGGTCAGCTGCATCCTCTCAGCAGCAACAAATGGTTAGGCACGGCAGGGGGTCAGGTCGGGTCTGCGTGAGGGAGTGGCTGATGTGGCTCTGGGGGATTACCTTAAGGATGTGGGGGAAAAAAGGACGAAATTGAGATACTGAAACTTTAAAGTTTTATTTTCAATTAGTGAATGTTCAAAATGTTTCTGCATTCTAGACTAAATAAAACGTGTAAGTTGCTACAATATTTTCTCTGGTTTAAACATTTTAGAAGTTATGTAACATCTTAAACAGTTTTTCATTCTTCAAATATTTCTAAAAGATAAACCTGTAGAAAGAAAACCCTTTAGTTTTCACTAATGGTTCAAATGGCACACCAAGCCGACACCATTGTTTGTTTTTTTTCAAAACTTGTTCAAGACAGATAACTTCGACTTGCTTGAAAAATACTTTTTGTTTTATAAGTTAAATAGTTAAATAAGATTGAGTGAACAAGGGTGAAAACAGAAGAAATAAATACTTTGAGTTGTATCGCTGTAAATACTGAAAACTATACACAATAGGTTTCTTTTTAAACTACATTGAAAACAGATAATTTCTACTTGCTTGAGAAATACTTTGTTTTCACTATTAGTTCAAATGACAACAATCCAACAGGTATGAGTTTCTGTCGAATCAGTCTGTTAAATTTTATACTGTGTGTGGGTTTGAAACAAAGCATTTTTACTTAAATACTTTCCAAAAATATGGTCAAACAGTTGTGGAACAAGAGTCATGATGCCTGACTCACTCAGACACTGATATGCATCTACAGAGCCCGAGAAACTTTCTGACCAATGTCTGCTGATGGAGGCGCGCCTTCTTTCCAGACGGTCGATTCTTCAAAAAACAAAATCTTCAAAAGAGACAATCTGAAGGTAATGAGAAAGGTCACGACAATATTCCACATTCACTTCCTCAGGATCTCTAGCAGACGTTCATTTGAACTATAGTCTGAGGTGTCGATGGTTCAGGGGTCTTTGTCTCGACATCACACATCAGGTCGGCCCCCACAGACCCCCCTTTTCAAATCAGGTGGCCTGAACCAGACCACATTTTACATCAGTTCAAGGGTAACCTTTTATATATATATATATATATATATATATATATATATATATATAGATGCCCAGGATTGCCTGCAGTTTGCATACCAGGCAGATGTTGCCATGGAGGATGCCATCCTCTACCTACTCCATCGAGCCCATTCCCATCTGGAGAAGGGAAGCGGCACATTGAGGATTCTCTTCTCAGACTTCCCCAGAGGCTTTAACACCATCCAGCCTTCTGTGCTTTGGGACAAACTGGGCAGGATGGGAGTGGACCCCCACCTGGTGGACTGGATCTCCGATTACCACAGTACATCGGGCTGAAGGACATCACGTCTGACACGGTGGTCAGCAGCACAGGAGCCCCCCAGGGCACAGTGCTGGCCCCTGTTCTCTTCACCCTGTACACCTCCGACTTCTGCTACAACTCAGAGCTGTGCCACATCCAGAAGTAAGCCGACGACACAGCCATAGTCGGGTGCATACTGGACGACAGAGAGGAGGAGTATCGGAGACTGGTCAGGGACTTTGCTGCATGGTGCCGCACCAACCACCAGCAGCTCAAAACCTCTAAAACGAAGGAGCTGGTTATTGACTTCGGCAGGTCCAAACCAAGACCGCGACCTGTCCTGTTAGAGGGAGCTGAGGAGGAGGTTGTGGACTGTTCCAAATACCTTGGGCTGTGGCTGGACAATAAACTGGACTGGACAACACACACCAGCCACCTGTATAGGAAGACACAGAGCAGGATGTACTTCCTGAGGAGACTGCGGTCCTTCAACATCTGCAGTAAACTGCTGCAGATGTTTTACCAGTCTGTGGTTGCCAGCATCCTTTTCTACACCGTGGTGTGCTGGGGGGGCAGCATATCCAAGAAGGACACTTCCACACTGGACAAAGTGATCAGGCGGGCCGGCTCTGTGGTCGGCATGAAGCTGGACTCTCTGGTGACCGTGGCAGGGTTGAGGATTATGGACAAACTGCTGGATATGATGGACAACGCCAGCCACCCTCTGCACACCGTGATCAGCAACCAGAGGAGCTTGTTCAGTGAAAGGCTGCTGCTCCCCAAGTGTCGGACCCGTCGACTCAAGAACTCTTTTGTACACCATGTCATCGTACTCTACAACTCCTCACTTGGGGGGAGGAAGAAGTAGGGTACGCTACACTACGTAGTAATTGACACTTGTTCAATGTGCAATCACTGTCTCTCTAGTGCAATAACCTATCTTAATTTATTTTTTTATTTATTCTTATTTTTTTAGTATTATTATTATTATTAATTCTGTGTGATGCTCTTCCTGACTGCATGCCCTTTCTTGCCTCTATTGCTGCTGGAAATGTAAATATCTTGGAGGGAGTCATCCCAAAGGGATCAATAAAGTCTAGTCTAAGTCTCTCTAAGTCTGTTGTCTAGTGTCTGCTAATTGGTGTGTTAGAGTGTCAATGTGTTATCTGTAATGTGGTTTCTGTGTTCTGGCTATGTGCTTTACACGGTGTAATTTTACTGTTGAAGGCGTTTGAGTAACTGTTGCTGCTAAGCGTCGTTGTGATTTTACCATCGCAGTATGCTTTGATGGCAGTAGCCACTACAGGTCGTGATTACTATTCACACTATGCTTTAAATGGCTCTCCTTAGTAGATGCCTACATTGCGTTTTTTTTTTTTTAATGCTCTTTACTATTTGCTTCTGTTGTGATGATGATGGTTCCCCCCCCCCCCCCCCATCACTAGAGAACAACATGGCTCTTGTTATGATTAAGTAATTGTGATTTTCTGCTGGTCGTATTTTTCATATTTTACTCAGCTTATTTTCATACTACTCTGCTTATATTCATATGATATTAACTGCTATCTGGGGTCTTGCTTCTAGATTGTATTTACATTTCGTATTGTTGCTGATATTCTGTTTCAGCTCTCCCTCCTGGGTCTTTGTAGGAGACATCGACACCCGTTTCTACGGTACCGCTGGAGCTACTATCTGGATCGTTCCCTGCTGAGGACTCGACGTCAGCATCTGGGCAACCCACACCTCCCCCACCACCATCGACCTCAGACCGCCCCCAGACAGCGCCTCGGATACCGCCACAGACTTACGTCGCATCACCCCCCCAACCAACCCCAGACTCCACCATCACCAACCCTATTGGCGTTCTATGCTGCAACGGCTCCAGAACATCTTGAATGCCGAGTATGTACGCTTGAACGGTGTCTGTGTACGCGAAATACGTAGTCGTCATCTTGCACGTAGATAAACGGGTGACGAGAAATCTGCGTGAAGGTAAGATTACCAACTATTTCAATGAGTAATCAGCTGGGATGCATATGTCTTATATCTTATCATTGTTACAGAAATCGTCAGGAAGGACATCACGAATAAAGCGCTGGTGTCTGAAATCGTGAGGCTCCTAAAACTACAGGGACCGGGTGGCAACAGACGACGTGGACTGATCTGAATGAAGTTCAACCACAGTAAGGTCCATTTGGAGCCTGATCATTTAAAAGCACCGCGGGTGATTGTGTTTTGAGACTGCTGCTTGTAATAATCATTTTATTGTTATTATTACGTGATGGCCAACCATGATGGTCCCAAACCCTGTAACTTGCGGTGACTGTCGCCGGCTTTCTCGAACGCCTTCCTGCATTGTGAGACAAAGAGATTGGCGCTAATGGGTCAAGTCTCTGCCAGAGGTACAAAAAAATGTGAAAAATGCCGATATATCCCATTAAAACCAGATAAACCCTGCCATTGTTGTGGTGTGATTAAATGTAACATCTGCAATGTAAAATTATCGACAAACAAGGTCCACCAGTGCTACATTCAGCCCGTAGCCAGGAAGACTGAGCATCCTGATCTGGTTTTTTATGATTTTGAAAGGTTTACAGACGACCAGGGTAGACATGTCCCATTTTTATTGTGTGCAAAGACACAGAGGTGAAGAACAGGTGTTCTGTGGTCTTGACTGCGTTAGGGTGTTTTTGTACTTCGGGAAGAACGGATTAGAGGCTGTGTTTTTGTTGCGCATAATGCCAGGGGTTTTGACAGCGTCATTGTCTTGAGAGGTATGCTTGATGAAGGGTTAATACCTAAGAGGATAATCATGACTGGTAGTAAGATACTTGAGGATCCTCACTACGAGCTAAAATTCATTGACTCTCTCTCATTCCTAACCATGCGACTCAGCTCCATGCCTAAAGCTCTTGGTTTCACCGACTAGTGCAAGGGTTTTTTTTCCCCCACAGAAGTTTAGCTCGAAAGACCATCTGCATGACGTAGGGGTCTCTCCTCCTCCATCACTTTTAATAACAAGAGGTTCTCAGATGCTTCCATCCAGTGGTTGCAATGGGAATCACACAGACAGGGCATTTTCATAAAACATGCCTTGAACCGTGAGGAGATGGTGTTTGGCCAGTATTTTGTTGATGGTTATGCTGAAGTTGGCGGTGTTAAGCAGGTCTGGGAGTTTTATGTACGTTTCTTCCACGTTCTGTCCATTAAGAGGTAGACCATATGGTGAATGGCCAGACAGTACTTTGGTCTTATCAAGGTAGTCGTCTATCCTCCTAGGGGATTGCACGTATCCATTATACCCTACAGGGGGTAAATTACACTTCACGTTATGCAGAATCTGTTCAAGTCGTAATGTTCAGGACAGTGACTGTACGCATAATGATGATGAGCGTGCTTTGACAGGGGTCTGGGTCACGGTTGAGTTCAACAAGGCTCTGGACAAGGGATACAAGGTGGCCAAGATTATCGAAGTATGGCATTTTGATAGATCTAGCGATTGTATTTTCACAGGTTACATCGATACATTCCTCAAGGGCAAGCAGGAGGCTTCTGGTTACCCTGCTGACATATGCGATCAGGAAAGCGGGACAAATACATTCAGGATTCTCAAGCCCATCAGGAGATTTTGCTCTGTGCCGATAAGATTGGTCACAACCCAGCAAAGAGACAGGTGGCTAAGATTTGCCTTAAGAAGCTTTGGGGCAGGTTTTGTCAGAAAGAGAACATGTCTCAGGTTTCTGTAGTGTCAGATCGAGTTTCAGTTTTCAGGATAATACGAGGTCAGCTACTTTAATGTGCTGGATGAGAAAAAAGTTCTGATACATTGGAGTTTAAGTTCTATACCCGCCCGAGAAAAAGCAGCAATGTTTTTAAATCTGCGCTTTTACCACTGCTTATACCCATTTGAATTTTTACATGGAGAACTTGCAGGAGAATGTTCTGTAGACACAGACAGCTTGATATGTGGTGAAACGGTGAGACACTTTTAAAATTGGGTTACCATCTCGTGATCTGACTGATTAACTTTATGGGGCTAGCTGTGAGGACTTTGTTTCGGCTGATCCGAAGACTTATGCTTAGTTTCGCTGTGGACTTAAGAAGCGGCAAAATTTTACCAAGTGTTTTTGTCTAGAAATTTCACAAAAGACGGACGCACCATATTGCCTGGACAGTTCAAGTCAGTAGGACTTACACTATTTAATCATTAAACTTTTATGCAAAAATCCACCTTTTAGCCTCGTTGTTCTCCTGATCACAATTCTAAGACAGATCAACTTCTGACTTGAGCAGAAGTGTACAATAACAAGCTACTACACCTGTTGAGTGTGGCATTAACAAATATTAATCGACCATTAATATACCAATCCACAGTGACTCAGGACTCGTCACGTTAACATAATTGCAGACCCATTGCCATCCATCACACTTGATTGGCGTCTGCTGTTTATGAACACCTGCTCATTACCATACTGGTCCGCCCAGCTTCTCTGCATTTATGTGATTCAAACGTTTGCTGCTTGATGATCCTGATTACTGACCTCTCATAAACAACTGTTTTCAACCACTAATTTGTCTCTCTCCACAGTCAAGAGCCAACTGTAGCAATTCCACCGGCTGCGCGGGGCGCACCAGCACTGGAGCGGAACACACACCAAAAGCCAGTGCAGCGTCTGTGAGTCAGGAGTCTCCGGATTCCATGACATGCTCCATTTGTGGTCATGCGGTTGCACCAGACCAATTCACAGAGCACCTGTCTGACTTCCATGTCCAGGAGCAGTGTGAGCATTGTGATGAAAATGCATGGGGTGCTGTGGGACTATCACAGCACCTTCAGAGCCGTCATGCTGCACAACCACCCTCAGTCATTGTGACACCATCAACCTCATCCTCTTATCCCTCCACTGCTCACACAGGCACCAGATATCCACCCCCCCGACAGTGGCCCACCACTTCTGTCCCTGTATCTCCTCAAGCAGCACCAGGACTCGTGGATTCTCCAGATGTACGTCGTGTCTTTCCTTAAGGTGATCAAAAGAGGAGACCCGGAATGGATTGTTCACATCTTGTATGAGCATACTGGGCGGCTGAAGCAGGACATTCAGGACAATTGGCACCATCCCCCAAATCCAACTACTTTTGTCAGAGTATGTTCATTTGGGCGTCAATGTGGATGTGGGGCATTCCTCTGTAAATGCACCCAGCGCAACCGCAAGATGCATCACTCTGGTATATATCTGAAAGCCAGAGAGGTCATCGACGTGGCAACAAGATATTATCTAATTGGAGCAGACTACCCAAGGTGCATCAAGCGCAAAATACCTGTCTGTCCTTGGAGCCAGGACATTTTGAAGCAGCTGGACCCAGCAACACGCAAACAAGTTCCTGCCGTCTTTACCACTCACATGGCACTGGACAGGAATTGCGTGACCCTTCTTCGTCCGTGAACAGCAGGGAACAGCTCTAGCTACCTGCAGCAGGCCTTTGAAGAGGCTCACATTGAGGAATGGATGAGAAGGTGCTGTGAGTACTTCAGATTGCGAGAGGCACAAAAAAATCCGGTCTCAATCCATCTGATGCCATAAATGGACCACCACCGTCCTTCTGCCCCCTGCCTCTGACCCAGTGGTTTGAGACAGTCCATACACTGTTGTGGGTCATCTTGAGGTCAAAGGTGTTGACTGACAGAATTCTCAAACTCAACTCCACTAAGGTAAATGTACACCTATGTACACACATTAACATTTTTCATTTATCTGGCTAAGAGTAGATGTTCTTATGTCTGTATTTGTGTTATATCACAAAAAAACTTGCAGGAGGAATTGAGGACACCCCGACATGGATAACTAACATTGGAAAACGAAAACATTGTTGCGGCGACAGAGGTAGGTTAACTATTTTGTGTTGCAATGTTTTGACTGAAAACCAACTTCTATTAATGACCTTATGAAGTCACGCAGGAGTGAGTCCTGTTCTCCGTTGGTTTCGGCCATCGACGTCCACAGTGCGGTTGGATGTGCTCCATTTCATGAGGTGATTCACTCATGGTCTCACAACGGAACACCATACACCTCTGTATGGCATGTTCTGCTCAAAATTATCAAGCTGAATTTGAGAGGGATAATCAGGTGATGAAAGCCCCGCCTCCATCTGAGGAGAGCGAGCCCCTCACCGCAGCTTTGGTTCCGTGGATAAATATCCAATTGTCATAATCTAATGTGGTATGCTCCTCTTATGACCATTAGAGATGTGGGTTTCATGATATATTTTCTCATTACTCTTCCTGGGGTTCCTGGATGGGAGGCAGCTGATGCCCTGGCATCGTACCTGGTTGAGCTGAACCAAACAGTGACCGCACTCTAACACAGAAGTGGCAGAGATTGTGAGGTTATATGCTGGTTTACACATCCAGGATCAGATGATCTCCAAACACACCCAAGTGACAAAACGACTTTGTCAGGACCCTGCAGAGCCTAAAAAAAACGCAGCGGCTCTGCTCCAGGCCAGCAAGCAGCGGAAAGGTATTTACAGCTCACAGAGCTGAGATTAGTCCTCGGTAGTAATGCATTGTGTGAATGTGATATGGTGTGGTATATTTGCAGGTTGTACATGGCAAGGCTGCTCACTGACCAGACCTCAACCGAGTTCGAGTGTTTAGCTTTGAAACTCTACCATGAGTTCTGGGAGGCCACATATAGGCCCAAAGACAAAAGGGCGGACATTCCCCATCCCACAATTAATGACTTACAGCCGTATCAAAACAGTTGCTGGAGGACTCCAAAGATGGATAAGATAGACCTGTTAGTTAACAGTGTTGACCTGGTGAGTTTCTCTATATCTAATCTAATCTCAATTGCATGACTGCATTTATCATAAAAGCGTGATTTCCATTGCACTTTATAAATACTGTTAAAAGTGCTTGAATATTCATTTGTTTGTTTTTATGTCCTGTACACTGCAAGATCGCAAAAAAAAAAAAAAAAAAAAAGACAGAGCAGGATTCACTCCTTCAGGGGGTACAGCTTCCACAACAAATTGCTGTGACTGAGGAACTGCAACCTGAGCCTCGTGCCCTCCCCTCGCAGCCAGTACAGCATGGACAAGCTCCTCTTGTGTTCCAGGAGCCTGAGAACCAGGAGGCTGAGGCAAGGATCCGTCAGTGGGGCAGCACCAGAACACCTGCACCACTTCCAGAGTGCAGGGTTTCCTCCCTCTTCAACTGGTCAGTATCCCCCGGTGCACTACCAGAGCTGGACCCTGCTTCCTCAAGCACCCCACGTACAACCCCATGGTTGGTTCTCTGCCTACCAGCCACCCCCAACCGGTCCTCAAGCTTAGCCCTTAACCCGTAAATATAAGTTGCGCTCGATTTCTGGAAAAAAAATATGGATGAAATTAATTTTAACAAATGCGTGAATAAAATAAATAAGTACTTCAAGAATGAATGAAATGTGCTTTCAAGTTGTTATCACACATATTTAGGTTGCTATTATATATATACATAAATCTCTCTCCCTCTCCATCTATAAATAGAATATATACATGGTTATCCTATATTTTCCTTTCTGCATCAGTGACGAGGTCAGTCAACAAATTAGAGTAATGATGATTTGAGAAATGTACCAAACGGAGAAAACTGTAATAGTGGATTAGTAATGATCCTTAGCAATGTTTCAAGAACCTTGCAAAATGTGCTTACAATATTCAGAAAGTGAAGTCAACCACAAAGAAACATTGAAACAGAACATAATTTTTTAGTGATCACAGCTGTCGTTACATTTTGACTCTGGACTTCTGGCCATCATTATCATTTTTTAGCATCATATGCAGACCATTAATACAACCAGTAATAACATAAGAGGGGGGCATCCAGCGATGTGGATGGGGCAGGAGAGGGGACCATCCACATGGAAACCATTTTATCCTTTGGGTAAGCTCTTCATGTCATCTCTTTATTTAGTGACTTATTTTTTATAAGGTATGATGGTGACTCTCAGCTTTTTAATGCACACACACATTGCTTTGATTTCAATAGACATTTATTATATTGATATGCTACGTATATCTTATGATCCAGTTATTCGGAATTTTGCATGTGTTCGACTTCAAAAAAAGAAATCATAAGAGTGTATGATTCACTCGCTGTGTACAAGACGATCAGTGACAGTGACATGGATCTCTTGAGGTAAGCTAGTAATGTAATAAGTAACTAATTTGGGTTATTAATTCAGTGCTATATCTTTTAGAAATGCCTTCAGATATTTGGGGGGCCCTCGATGGATGGACTGTCTCATACCCTCCTCAGTGGAAGCCTCCTTCAACTGTGGTGTATTTGTTTGCTCTGGAAGTGACTTTTCCTAACATGCCAATATTATTATCAAAAAGGTGTGCCATCATTGACAAATTGTTCTCCATAGGCTGCAGAGAATGACATGAAAAACACGACTGTTGCAGTGGCTAACCTGACTCTCACCCAATGTCACATTTCAGAAACTCATCATTCGGGTAATGCATTTCACATAAAACCTTATTTTCACAGAGATAACATTCTGGATTCTGCAAGTGGAAGAAATCCTGACAGATGCAGAGATTATGGTAATTATATAAGTGTGATATAATGAAAAATATTGTGGAAGTAATAATGAAATCGAAAAAAAAAAAAATCAATGTTCCCTTTTTGCATTTGGAAAAACTTACTGAAATAAAGTCACGCAGCTCACCAACGGTGCAAACATCTTCTTCAACGTCATCTAACCTGACTGCATGCTAACACATGGTTCTCAAATGGGATACTTGAAGGCACTTCAGAGAAAAGTTGAGATTTTCTTTATATATATATATATCGAGTATTGTTTCTACCCAGAATAAATAACAGAAAAAGATAAACTGTGCATGGGGGAACCATAGGTACCTGGTATTCATCATTTTAGTTTTATTTTCTGAACGACGTTCCACTGTTGCATTAAGTCAGAATTATCTTATTACAGGATTTGGGAAAAAAAAAAAAAATTGGAGAGCGGGCAACTTCTCTCCAACAGAATGCATTTGTGAAACAAGACTTTTGACCAAGGTTTAAGAAGTTTCTACAGGGAGCACTCCACTGTTCTCCGTGACACAAAGGTATGTCTGTTGCAGTATTGTGATTTAGTGCTAATCATATCGATGTGAAAATTGTGGTTATTCTTTAATTTCCCTGAATTTTGCAGTTGTTTAAATTTGAAATAGTCACAAACGCAGAGCCCCAATTGTGGAACTTTCCTCGCAGTTGAACAACACTTTTTTTTCTTAACTCGGTCTGACATAATTCTCCTGTCCGTAGAAACAATTGCAGGCATGAATTTAAAGCCAAAATGTTTCAGATATCAATGTTGTCATTCTGGTCTTTCCTTGAAAAATAAATGAATAATAAAAATAAGAATCAGGAAGAGAGAGAAAGGCAAAGGTTACACTTCTCTTCAGATAAAACGGCTTATATGAACTGACGGTTTGAGACCCCAAGTACATTTGATCTAAAAAAAAAAAAGAAAAAAACCCTTCCTTTTCCTTTTTCTTTTTTTTTTTACACACCATTTACTAGAAAAGCACTGCAAAATATTGTATGTATTCTTTGTATACATCCAGATGCAACCATTTGTGTCATTTATGGTCAATATCCATTACAGGTCTTGATTCAAAGGCTCCAAAAGGAAGTCAGGATGTGCAGATTCAGGGCAGAGGCCATCCTGTTGAAGGGCAACCTTGGCAGGGAGACTGAGATGCACATGTGAGTCAGCTAAGCAAAAGGGACAAAGGTGAGGTAAGATACATTTTAATGAGTATGTGTATCTAACAACCTTAGGCCTATTTAAAAAATAAACAAAAAAAAAAAAAAAACTGCATTATTGTTATTGAGAGTGTGATAATTTGTATTCACTGACATTAAGCTATAAGTATACATTGACTTTACATTGATATGAAAAAGTAAGTACTGTATGATTCAAGATTTGAAAAGCTGCTGTAGAGTGGTGCCGCAGAGGGCAGCTCGAAGAGGCTTGCCAACCACCAGCTCTTTGAGATGGACATGGAGGACCAGGTGCAGACCCTCAATAATCTCCACAGCTGGGAGGATGAGTTGGATGACTCATCCCCGGCAGCACTATTGACATTTCAGTTTGGGGAAAAAAAAAAAAAAAAAAAAAGACTGACAACTTTTGCAGAGAGGTCATAGATAAAATGAATCGCAAAGTATATGCACACATCTTAGAATAACGAAGTTTAATGATTAAACAACTTGAGGGGAAATAAATCTTGCCATCAATGTATGATCACTAATAAAGTGAAAACTTGATGAAACTGTTTAAATGTTTTTTATTTCAATGATGGAGATCAATCATAGAATGACAAATCATGAAAAAAAAAAAAAAAAAAAAAAAAAAATTATATATATATATATACATATATATATATATATATATATATATATACATATATATATATATATATATATATATATATACCTGTACTGTATGTCTCAGCCAGAAATTTAATTTAATTTATCAACAACACACGATAGGGCTTTAATGAATCCACCATTGTTTAATAAGTAATGCAATGTAATTAATTAGAATTAAAAATAGACAATCTGAAGACGGTGAGGTTTGTCTGAAGACCAACCTCACCGTCTTCAGACAACATTGTTCAGACAAAGTTCACACCCAGGTCACCCGACCCGTCGACCCCTCCTTTTCAAATTGCATTGTTTGGCGGGTGAAAAGTTCACACCTCTGAGCTACCTAGCAGACGCTGGGCTCTTCCAACATTGTTTTGAAGTATCCAGATCAATAAAGGTATCAAAGGTATCAACAACAACAGCTGTTCCTAGGCCCTGCCCACACAACCGGAGTATTTCGGTGACCCTGAATCAGACCACATTTTACATCATTTCAAGGGTAACATTTAATGTTGACCAGGCCTTCCAGAACTTCCTTTTCAAATGGACTCCAGTCTCGCTATGGATGCCTCTTCCTCTGCACGCCGCAGGTGAATCTATAACATATCTATGTATCTACCTATACATATAAGTATTGTTCCGTCTGCGGTGAATTCAAGAGGAGCGCTGAGGTGATTTACCCTCCAGCAGCTCCGAACACGCCGTCTATTATAACAACCGACACCGAGGACGAGTTTACCACTCCTCGTCCGGGAATCAACCAATGGGGAGACATCAGCGCTCTCTGAGCCGTAAGCGATGGTATCATTCGTCACAGAAGTCAGGACCGTCGCGAGTCATTGGTCAGTAGAAGACAGCGTTTCTAATCATAATTACGGTAACTAGGTAAAGAATAACGATATTTATTAAGTGTATATACATGCGCATGAAAAGATCATCAGGAACCTGGAAACACGACTGGGAAGTGGTCCAGAACCCGTGGAGTCAGATCATTCATTGGAGGGAACGCGTCAACTGTTTGGTGAGGGAGCAAAACATTCAGCTCAGTCGAAAAAGTATTTTAGCCACAATCTGTCAGTGTTTTATATTTAACTTCCTATGTTTTTGTTTTATTCAACGCCTGTGCGTAGGAAAACAGACGGTCAGTCTGTAAACAAGAAGCTTCTGGTCACCCTGCAGACGCCGTTGATCAGGAAAGCTTGGACAAATACATCCAGGATTCTCAAACCCATTAGGGATTTTGCTTTGTGCTGATAAGATTTGTCACAACCCTGCAAAGAGACAGGTGGCAAAACTTTGTCTGAACGGCCAGTGGGAGAAGTCTGCCAGAAATATATCATGTCTCAGATTTCTGTAGTGTCAGACCGCAATGAGTTTTTCCAGTTTGTTTTCAGGGAAATACGAGGTCAGCTACATTAATGTGCTGGATGAGAAAAACTTTGTGATCCAGTGGCGTTACAAGGGTCTCTACCCTCCCGGTAAAAACAGCAATGTTTTTATCAGAGCTTCTACCACTGCTTATGCTCGTCTGCAGTTGTACAGTTACATGGAGACGTTGCAAGAGAATGTTCTGTGTTGACACAGACAGCTTGATATGTGATGAAAGATGGCGAGACACCTTCAAAATTATGTCACTATCTCGGTGATCTGTCTGATGAACTCGATGGGGATTGTAGTCATTCCTTCTCCAGAGAAGCAAACATGAACTCCTGGGGAACTTTGGTGAAGGTATAACTTCAACTCGGAGACATCTCCTCGGGTTCCTCCCATGACTGTTGCAGCTCAGAGGTCTCTGAACCGGTTGAATGGTCGAAGGGAGGAGAGACCAGAGAACATTCCAAGAGGGGGGTTAAAGTAAACAGGAACCCTGACCAACTTGTGAACCCAGTGATGGGGAAGGGGGAGAGGCGTCATCCACAGCTCCCCACTTTCCAGGTTCCAGATGAACAAAGAAACTTGTAGGTGAATGTGTCTTAATGTGTATTCCTGAAAAAGGACTTTGTTTCCCCACTTAACCCATGGTTTCCACAGGATGTTCAAGCAAACCAGATGCCCTGAACATGTGATGTTAAACTTGACATGAATGGTCGATCGTTACAGAAGGTCATGTGCTAGGATGGTCATGTTTGGTGTCGTTTGAATGCTTAAATTGAGATGGGAAAGTTTTGACAGATTGTGAGCAACTTTACAACTCAGGTAATGTTTTATTGTCAAATAAAACTCCGGTACTGGGAGGTTTCAGATCTCCCATCTGCAGACTGGAATTTATGACCTTGGCAGAGGAGGAGGAGGACGGCTTGGAAACTCTCCAGTCCAATCAGCAATAGGTGATGGGACTCCTTCAACCAATCAAAACTGGGCAATGACACTCTTCATGAGAGTTTAAAAGACCCGGTCTAAAGAGCTTCGTGGCTCTTTCCTTTGTTTGCCTGCTGCTGCCACTTCTTCTGGCTACTTCGCCTCCTACAACCAACTTCATCGACGGTTCCTGCTCAAGTTCCTGCAAAGACTCTTGCTTCTCCTCCACCCTTGCAGCCGTGCCAGCATTCCACTCGCTGCCCATCCAAGTGTGAGAGTGATCGAGAACTTCTCCAGTTGCACGTCGCCCTCGTCCTACAGCGGTCTGCCAAGCCAGAGCTTCCTTCAGGAACGGCCCAGTCACACCACGTGATCACAGCCGGCAGCCGTGACGAGCATGCGAGTCCAACTTCCAACAACCTTCCGCTGCCTGGAGTGTGTCATTAAGGCGACCACTCTAGAAGGTTGTTCAGACCGGTGAATCACCTGGCACGAGAGAAAGATACGCCTTCGGTCCTACGCCGCTCTCTGCCAGCGACGATCACCCCGTCTGCGACGAAAGATCCACGACGGTCCGAAAGACGATCCGAGAGTGCCATCGACGCCTGAAGCCGCGGGTCCTCATCACCTTCGAGCCACCACGCTGAGAACCAGGACGCCTCCCTCCGAAGCCGCCTACCTCCTCCCTCATCTCCTGACCGACCTCCAGCATCTACTCATCATCCTCTCATCCATCCATCCCATTCATCCCTCCACTCATCGTCAAAGTAAGCCGCTGCTTGTCATCTCTGCACAGATTGGTGTGTTGGGGTTTAGTAATATCATTACTTGCCTGAGGTTGACAGTTAGACTAGAACGTCTCAACTTTCCCATCAGTTACATACGCGTCTGATGCAGTATTGACATTGCTTCATAACTGGTTTACGTTTCCATCGCGATATTGTCGGGAATCATATTATTCTACTTCTGCATCTTTCCTGTTTCTTTCTGTTCTTTTATTCTTAAATAAATTTATAAAATTACGTTGGTCTTGATCACGTTACTTTGGAGTGTATTATAATCAATCTAAGAGCCTCTGATCAGTAAAGGACATTACATCACGAGTAGTGACTTCAGATAAATAGATTGATTACGCTAATAAGTTATCACAGTTAATTAATTAATTAAGTGTTAATCAAGAGAGCTTAATAGTCTCCTGAGAGAGATGAAGGAAGCCACAATATGTCAAACCTGTAATGATCTATTGATTTATGGCTCCGGAAGTAATAAAACCCCTCCCCTTTTTATATCAACAGGAAATTAAAATAATAACCTCACCCCTTGTTTTATGACAGGAAGGAAAATAATGGTGGTTGAGAGGGGAAGCTTCACCCTTGTGTGATACAGGGGTGGGGGTCGGTTACATCCTCACAGGCGCAACAAATGGTTAAGCATGGCGGGGTGTCAGGTAGGATCCGTGGGAGCGAGGGGTGTGGGGGGTCAGCTACATCCTCACAGACGCAACAAACGGTTAGGCACGGCGGGGGGTCAGGTATGGTCTTGGGAGGGTGGGGTGTGTTGAGGCTTCGGGGATTACCTTGAGGATGTGGGTAAAAGCTACGATATTATTTCTGGTTTAAACGTTCTAGAAGTTATTTAACAGCTTATGAAGCAGTTTTTCATTCTTGAAATATTTCTTAAAGATAAAACAGTAGAAAGAAAACACTTTTTTTTAAGTCTTCACTCATAGTTCAAATGACACAGCCACCAACTCATGCACCATTTTTCAAAATGTGTTTAAAACCGATAATTTGTACATGTTTGAGGAATATTTTTAGTTTTCAGAAAATAAGGTTGAGTGAACATGGGTAAAACAAAATAAAGAAATACTTTTAGTTTTCAGAAAATAAGGTTGAGTGAACAAGGGTAAAACAAAAGAAAGAAATACTTTTAGTTTTCAGAAAATAAGGTTGAGTGAACAAGGGTAAAACAAAAGAAAGAAATACTTTGTTTTTCAGAAAATACGGTTGAGTGAACAAGGGTAAAACAAAAGAAATACTTTTAGTTTTCAGCATTAGTTCAAATGACTCACCTATTCAACTCATATGACTTTCTGCTGAATCAGTCTATTTAATTTTATACCCTGTGAGGGGTTTGAAACAATGCATTTTTACTTATTCAGGAAATACTTTCAAACAGCTGGGGCGACAACTGGTATTATGCCTGACTCTTTCTCAGACACTGAA
Source organism: Synchiropus splendidus (assembly GCF_027744825.2). Taxonomy (NCBI): domain Eukaryota; kingdom Metazoa; phylum Chordata; class Actinopteri; order Syngnathiformes; family Callionymidae; genus Synchiropus; species Synchiropus splendidus. The sequence continues at coordinate 20,321,586 of NC_071343.1, forward strand.
ACAGAGTCTGTGATAATCGGTTAATGTGCAGGGGAGACGTGAGTTCTTTCCCCACACGCTTGAATCTTCAAAAGAGACAATTTGAAGGCAGACCTCATTGTCTTTCAGACAACGTTGTTTAGGCCGAGTTCACACCCAGGCCACCCCACCTGTAGACCTTCCTTTTCAAATTGCGCCATTTGGTGGAGGGTCGGTTCACACCTCTGAGCGACCTAGCAGACGCTGGGCTCTTCCTGTATTGTTTTGTAGTATTCAAATCAACAAAGGTATCACCTAGGCCCTGCCCACACAAACGGAGTATTTAGGTGACCCTGATTCAGACCACATTTTACATCAGTTCAGGGGTAACCTTTGCTGTTGACCAGACCTTCCAGAACCTTAGCCGCCTCTCCAAACGACTCCAGGCTTGTCATGGATGCCTCTTCCTCTGCACATCGTAGGTGAATATCAATCTATTTGTCTATCTATCTATCTATCTATGTACAGTATACATATATGTATATACATATGTATATCTATGTATCTACATTTACATATATAAGTATAATAAAAACGTTATGTCATGTTTATCACATACCACATCTCTTTTCATTCACAGATATCGTCACTCATCTGTGTGATGTTCATTTAACACAGAGTGATACAGGTAAAAATAATTAATTTTATAACTCGTTGTTAATATCACTACTATTATGTGCTACAACAACCGCTCTTCTATTTTTCAGATATTATCGCCTCCGCGGATAACTTTCCGGAGACGCTGAGGAGCTTGAGCGGTTAATGCAGGCAACTTTTGAAGACGGATGCGTCCACACGGATCCGTCGTCGGTGAATCCGAGAGCGAGTCTTCAAGTGAGCAGCGCTGAGGCTCCGAACACACCGTATGTTATAATAATCGACAGCGAGGACGAGTTTACCGCACCTCGTCCTGGACCGAGTACAGGAAATCGATCGAAGGGGAGTAACCAGCGCTCTCTGAGTCGGAAGCGGCGGTATAATTCGGCACGGAAGACAGGACCGGCGCGAGTCATTGGTGAGAAGGAGACAGCAATTCTAAACATAATTACGATAACTAGGTAAAGAATAACGGTATTTATTAAGTGTATATACATGCATGTGTGTGTGTGTGTGTGTGTATGAAAAGATCAACCGGAACCCGGAAATCAGACACGACCGGGAAGTCGGCCGGACCCTGCGGAGGCTGATCATTCATTGGAGGGGTCGCTCCAACTGTTCGTCGGTGAGAGCAAAACATTCAGTTCAATCAAAAAAAAAAAAAAAAAAAGTATTTTAACCACATCCTGTCGATGTGTTTTATATTTAACTACCTATGTTTTTGTTTTATTCAGTGCCTGTGCGTATGAAAACAGCTGGTCAGTCAGAGGTCGAAGGAGTAGGTCGTTCGCTCGTGGATCCTTTGACTCACCAGACACCGCAACTGATAGGGGGTGAGAAAAAAACATTTAGAGTGATAGTTTATGTTTCACTGCTGTATTTATTTATTTTTTCACATAAAAAACAGATAAAGGCAACGAGCACGCCGTGCCTTCTACCTGTCGCTTCAACGCAACCTCTAACGTTTGGTAAGATGCGAATCTCAATTTTTTTCAACACACATCTCTACCGTTCAGTATCAGATGAATGGCTGTATGTTCGGTATTATGTGTGTGGTTTAATGATGCGTCTATTTGGTGTGTTAGAGCATCAAGCTGTCTGTTATCTGTAATTTGGTTTATCTATGTTCAGGTTATATGCTTTTAGACAGTGTAATTTTATTATTGAAGGTGTTTGAGTAACTGTTCCAGCTAAACGTCGTTGTAATTTTATTACTATGCTTTTAATGGTTATGACCACTAGAGGTCGTGATTACTATTTACACTATGCTTTAACGCCGTTGACCGCTAGAGGCCGTGATTTTACTAATTGTAATGTGCTTTAATGACAGTATACACTAGTGATTTACTATTTGTTTCTATGCTTTAAATGTTGAACCTTAGTAGATCCCTACATTTATTTATTATTTTATTTTATTATTTATTTATTTTTTAATGCTCTTAAGGATTTGGTTCTGTTGTGATGATGGATTTCCCCATGAGTATTGATATGGATGCTACACATGTTTTATTATTGTCATTGTTAGAAAACAACACGACTCTACACCGGTTATATGATCACGTAATTGTGTTTTTTTTTTGCAGGTCGTATTTTTTTCATATTTTACTCAGCTTATTTCCATACTACTCTACTTATATTCATATGGCATTAACTGCTACCGGAGGTCTTGCTTTCCGATTGTATTTACATTTGCATTGTTGTTGATATTCTGTTTCAGATCTCCCTCCTGGGTCTTGGCCTTTGTGGGAGACATCGACGCCGGTTTCCGCAGTACCTCTGGATCTACTATCTGGATCGTTCCCTGTGGAGGACTCAACATCGGCAACTGGGGAACCTGCACCTCCACTGCCACCGTCGCCGCCGTCATCAACACCGCCACCGTCGCCGCCGTCATCAACACCGGCAACGACCTCGGACAGCCCACGGACAGCACCCCGGATACCGTCGCCGTCTTACGTCACATCACCCCTCGACCAACCCCTGCCTCTACCCCCTGCCACCGAGCAGAGAGTGCGTACGCTTGAACGGCGTCTACATCAGATCGAAATACAGAGTCGACGTCTAGCCAGGCAAGCGCGTCAAGCACGTAGATACCGTCGGTTGGCGCGAAAACTACGTGAAGGTAAGATTAACAACTATTTCAATTAGTAATCAGCTGGGATGCATATGTGTTATATATTTCTACCGTTGTTACAGAACTCATCGTTAAGGACGTCACAAATAAAGCTCTGGTGTCTGAAAGTCTGAGGCTCCTAAAACATCAAGGACCTGGTGGTAACAGATGTCGTGGACTGATCTGACTGAAGTTCAACCACAGTAAGGTCCATTTGGAGCCTCATTATTTAAAAGCAGTGGTGGGTGATTGTGGTTTGAGGTTGCTGTTACGCCGCGGGGTTTGTGTTTTGAGACTGTTGTTTTGTTTATTAAATTTTTAAATTATTATTTTATTGTTATTGTTATTACGTTATGGCCGACCATGATGGTTTTCCTTCCGGTTCTGACCCTGAATCCACCCACAACCAGCACACTACACCGCACCCCATTGACCAGAGTGGTTCACCGACACGTATGTTTCTGTCTGGCTTGTTTGACGACATGTCTGAGGAGGATGTAGGGCAGGTCTACAACCCGAGTACAAAGCCTTTTAACACCGACAGGATAAGAAGGGTGCTAACACGTCCTGCTGTACCAGACACTACTGATCTAGCTACTTTCTACAGAGGTTTGATGGAACAGGTCAGAGAGTTGGCTGACGAAGCGCAGAGACTGGCAGAACGGGAGGACGTGGTTCAGCTTGAAGTGGTTGGCGAAGATGTTCAAGAACACGTTAATGTTGTGGTTGAAGGTGACGGCGGAAATATCTACCCTGCTTTTGAGGACCTCCTTAGCAACACAGTGCAGTCTGACAGAGTCATCGCTATGGGTAAGAGAATTGAATTAACGGTTCAAATTGTACATAACCCTCGAGGAGGCACTAAATGCAAGCTCGAGAAGACGCTGGATGTCAAAATTATTGGTAAAAAAAGACGACATCTCTATGTAGTTGATGGTGATGGAACTGATCAGCTGTGCTTCGCAATCAGCCTTTCTTGTCTCCTTAATCCTAAGCGTACGTACCAAGATTGTGTTGAGTTGGGAAGAGAATTACAAAACAAAGCTGGTTCAGATTCTCAAACACCTATCACATTCACAGATATACCCCTGTTCGAACAGATAGTGAGGCGTAAAATTGTCGTGTTTCATAAAACGACAGCAAACCAACCATTAGCGCATTATGCCACCGGTTTTGCTGATGGTTCAGATCCCTTATAGTTGTTTCTACTTCAGGGACACTATTACGGGGTGAAGAACCCAAAGGGTTTTTTAGGAACACGTCACTTTCGCGTCAGCTGTCATAAGGGGTATGAAGATAAATCAAAACACATATGTAAAGGTCACTGTAGCGTATGTCACAATCCTGTTTGCCCTACAGAGGTCCCAAACCCTGTAACTTGCGGCGACTGTCGCAGGGTTTGTAGAACACCTTCCTGCATTGTGAGATACAAAGAGATTGGCGCTAATGGGTCGAGTCTGTGTGAGAGATACAAAAAATGTGAAAAATGCGGAAGGTGCCGGTATATCCCGTTAAAACCGGGTAAACCCAACCACTGTTGCGTTGTGCTTAAATGCAACATCTGCGGTGTAAAATTATCGACGACAAACGAGGTCCACCAGTGCTACATTCAAACCGTCGCCAGGAAGACAGGAAGCATCCTGATCTGGTTTTTTATGATTTTGAAACATTTACAGATGAGCATGGTAGACATGTCCCTTTTTTAGTGTGTGCGAAGACGCAGAAAGGTGAAGAGCAGGTGTTTTACGGTCTCGATTGTGTTAGAGCGTTTATATTTCAGAAAGAACCGGTTTAGAGGCTGTGTTTTTGTTGCGCATAATGCCAGGGGTTTTGACAGCATCATTGTCTTGAGAGGTGTGATTGACGAAGGGTTAATACCCAAGAGGATAATCATGACTGGTAGTAAGATACTTCGTCTTGAGGATCTTCACTACAAGCTAAAATTCATTGACTCTCTCATTCCTAACCATGCGACTCAGCTCCATGCCTAAAGCTCTAGGTTTTTTTCCCACACAAGTTTAGCTCAAAAGATCATCTGCATTACATTGGGGTCTATCCTCCTCCCTCAGACTATGGTGTTGAGGGCATGTCAGACCCTGAACAGAGAGATTTTTACAGCTGGCATGAATCTGTGCGTGAGAATTCTTTCAATTTCAGGAGTGAAGCTATTCACTATTGCAAAAACGATGTCGACATTCTGGCCAGAGGATGCACGATATTTAGGAGTTTTTTAGAGAAACAGGTGTTGATGCACTCTCGTCCGTAACAATCGCCTCAGCGTGTATGGCTGTTTTCAGGACCAACTTTTTAAAACCAGACACATTAGCCATACCATGTCCCTACAATTACGTGACAAGAGGCAACAAGAGGTTCTCAGATGCTTCCATCCAGTGGCTGCAATGGGAATCGCACAGACAGGGTATTTTCATCCAACATGGCTTGAATCGTGGGGAGATGGCGTTTGGCCAATATTTTGTTGACGGTTATGCTGAAGTTGACGGTGTTAAGCAGGTCTGGGAGTTTTACGGATGTTTCTTCCACGGGTGTCATTCGTGTCTTGACCCTCATGCAGTCTGTCCGTTAAGAGGTAGACCCTATGGTGAATTCTACTCTGCTATGATGGGGAGAGAGCAGACGTTAAAGTCTGATCTTGGGGTGCGTATTATTACCATTTGGGAGCACGAATGGCGTTCCCTTCGACAATCGTGTGATGATCTCAGAGATTTTCTCTTAGATTTTGACACCCCTGAGCCTCTCAACCCTCGTAAATGTGCTTTAAAGCTGCGTTACACGACCAAGCCTGGTGAAAAAGTTTATTACGCTGACGTCACCTCTCTGTATCCTTACGTCAACAGCACGTGTTCCTACCCCCTAGGTCACCCCCGAATAATCCAAAAGGACTTTGGTGATTCTAGACAGTACTTTGGTCTGATCAAGGCAGTTGTCTATCCTCCTAGGGGTTTATATGTACACGTTTTACCCTATAGAGGACCAGGGGGTAAATTACACTTCACATTATGCAGTATCTGTTCGAGTCGTAATGTTCAAGACAGTGACTGTTTGCATAATGATGACGAACGTGCTTTGACAGGGGTCTGGGTCACAGTTGAGTTCAAAAAGGCTCTGGACAAGGGATACAAGGTGGCCAAGATTATCGAAGTGTGGCATTTTGATAGATCTAGCGATTGTATTTTCGCGGGTTACATCCGTACATTCCTGAAGGGCAAGCAGGAGGCTTCCGGTTACCCTGCTGAGGCCGTTGATCAGGAAAGCCGCGACAAATACATTCAGGATTATCAAGCCCATCAGGGGATTTTGCTTTGTGCTGATAAGATTTGTCACAATCCAGCAAAGAGACAGGTGGCTAAGGCTTGTCTTAATAGCCTTTGGGGAAAGTTTTAAGAGAGAGAGAACAAGTCTCAGGTTTCTGTAGTGTCAGACCCCAACGAGTGTTTCAGTTTGTTTTCAGGGAAATATGAGGTCAGCTACTTTAACGTGCAGGATAAGAAAAAAAAGTTGTGATCCAATGGCGTTACAAGGGTCTCTTCCCTCCCGGTAAAAGCAGCAATGTTTTTATCGGTGCTTTTACCACTGCTTATGCCCGTCTGAAGTTGTACAGTTACATGGAGAAATTGCAGGAGAATGTTCTCTATGTCGACACAGACAGCTTGATATATGTGGTGAAAGACGGTGAGACACCTTTAAAATTAGGTAACTATCTCGGCGATCCTACTGATGAACTCGGCGGGGATAGCATCGAGGACTTTGTTTCGGCAGGCCCTCAGACGTATGCTTATAGGACCAAAGGACAGAAGAAGGTTGTGATGAAAGTTAAAGGTATCACGCAAACAAAAGAATCTTGTCAGCGGATAAACTTTGACTCCGTCAGATATCTTGTAGAGGGCTATTTGCAGAATTCACCTGATGGGCTGCTTGAGACCCGTCAACACAACATCGTGAGGGATAAAAAGAACATCACCGTAAAAAACAGATCAGTTATTAAAAAACTCCGGGTCGTGTACGATAAGAGGCGATTGTTTTCGGACGGCACAACCAAACCTTTTGGGTTCTGAGTTTTGAGTGGATGAGGGGTCATTATGGAAGAAATTAACTTCGATCCGCGTTTGAAAACACCATTTTCATGTCCAGTGGTGGAACCATCAGGGTCAGGAAAGACCCATTTTGTAAAATGTATACTTGAAAATTGTCAACATGTTATGGATGATGTCAATGTAAATATTGTGTGGATTTACATCTTTTCAACATATGTACACTGAATTGCAAAAGATGAATAAAAATATCAAATTCATTGAAGGTTTACCTGAATCTTTTGAAAATGAAGATGTATTTCCTTCTGATAGAAAACATTTGATTATTCTTGACGATGTTATTTTTGAAGCTTCTGAAAACCCAGAGGTTGTTCGCATTTTTACACAGTACAGACATCATAAAAATATGAGTGTTATAATGCTGACGCAAAACTTATTTCATCGTGGTAAATATAGTCGTACTATTAGTCTGAATAGCAATTACTTTGTATTGTTTAAGAATCCTTGCGATAAAATGCAGATAAAAGTTCTAGCTCAACAGGTTTACCCGTCTCAAAGAGCTTTCTTTCTAGAAAGCTTTGAAGATGCTACAACCGATGCTCACGGGTACTTAATTGTTGATCTAACACCCTCATCTCCAGAACGCTACAGACTAAGGACTGGGATACTTCCTCATCAACGTCACACTGTGTACATACCAAAAACGTCTGCTTAAGTTATGTCAGCGCGTATAAAAAGAAACGCTGGTTTACTTAAGGAACTATACCACGCTCCGTCAAAGAAACGGAAAGACATTTTGATGCGTAGTTCTCGGGACTTTATTCAAGCTCTTGGTGAGATTGCCCTGAATGTTTTGAAGGGGAATGTACCATTGTCGCAAGCGAAGTTAAAAAAACTGAAAAAACAGAAGAGAAACAGACTCTTGGCTAATAAAAAAAGCATGCGTGAAGCGTAAACAAAGGATCCTTAAAAAGCAATCGGGAGGATTCCTGTTGCCGTTGCCATCGGCAGCTGTTCCAAACATTGGAAATCTAATAGGACTTGTAAAGAAGTAAAACACTATGAAGACTGTCCAGAAAATGTATCTCGTCTCTCCTCAGCAAATTAACCAGTTATCACGCCCATCCTCTGACATCCGTGAAACAGCCGAAGATGAATTGAATGAGAAGATGAGGACCGTTCTAAATGATTCTCAGTTAAACTCATATGAGAAGATTAAAAAGTATGATGCTCTATTGCAGAGATATTTAACCTTTACAAAACAGGATCAGAGAGACCAAAGGAGAGTAACTCTGACTTTATGAGACTGAGTCAGCGATCATCCCCACGGGTCTGACAGTCGTGTCGAAAGTGTTCTAAAAACACCCTCTGTAACAGATGACTTGGGTAAGGATATTCTAAACAGCCTTCCGTCAAAAGCTCGAAGAAATGCTGAATACATTATCCAGAGGGTATCCAAAAACGGCGACGGTTGGAATATGAATGGTGAATTTATGTATGAAGGAAATGCTGTAAAAGGCTCTCATGTGATTGATATATTCAAGTACCTTTCCCTACCGTATAAGAAAACAAGTTTAATTCTTAAATCGACAGAGTTTAATAAAAATATTTAAAAAAAAAAAATGTCACTGTGGAGAGGCCCGAGAAGATGTACTTCTCTGGATCTGCTCGTGAACTCTGCCCTTTTATTAAGACCTGCGTTGGGACCGTTTACAGTGACGATCGAGTCAACTGACCCGGGTGTGTCTTGGTAAAAAAGACGGGCGCTAAACTGTGTTTTAAGAGTGTCGCCTGAAAAGTTGAGAAGTGTTTCAATCATAGCTCTGTACGGATGTGTGGAACTGGATTGCGAAATCATCCGATCCCCCAGAACCACATCACACTGGTCAAAGATTGTGTTTAGAGGATAATTGATGAGACCGACTGCTGCGTCGTTAGCCAGCAGTGTGCCATCGGCGTTAGTAATTCTTGCACGCACGTGTAGAAGGGTGTCGTTTAGGTCTAGATACTTTTCACCGTCTCCCGGTATAAAAACCTCAATCAGTCCTCCTTCGCTGATAGCGGCTACTGGAGCAATTTCAGTGTAAATTTTGTCTTCGATGGAAAGTTGCGTCATTGGGGGCGTGAATAAATCCAGTTCTGCTAATGTGCTTTCAGCAGATTTCTGGTGTAGGAGCGCCATGTTACCGTTATAAGGTTTTTTAAAATATATCGGAGCTCCCTCTGGACTTCCTCTTGGCCCGTCTGCTTCTGTCAACTGGCTTCTTTCTTTTTTTGTTTGTACGTTTATTAGAGCTCTGTGTTACACGTCGTCCTGGTGGGCGTCTCTTTGTCCTTCGTGATAAGATGGCTATACCTCCTGACCCTTCCTGTCTCTGTTGATCGCTCATTCCTCGGGTGAACATGTCCGAGGCTATGTTACCCACTGCTGATTTGAGATGGGGTTTCGCCATGGCAATACCTCTTTTCAACAGAGGTGATACAAACCGAAACATTTTTGAGAAGAGGGAACCGATGCCTCGTCCGTACATAACAGGGGCACCGTAGAAACCGGGTAGATCTCCGCCCACCTGTTTTTCATAATATTGTACAAATCTCTGCGGGTCGTCTCTTAAGCCTGTGTGAACCATTGTGTTTGTTTACGACTTGGCCTGCAAAGACTGGTTATCTCTCTCCGGTGTTGTGATGGTGAATGAATTTCCACATGACAATACAAGGGTTATATAATATCTTCTCAAGTAACAGGTCTAAAGTGTGGAGTCACCACCACCTTTCCAAAAGTAAAATTGACTGGTTTGTTAAGATCCGATTTAATTTGTATCTGAATATTTTCAATATGGTTCTTGGCAACTGGTAAATAGTAAGCAGGGTTAAAATGTTGTGTGATTATATCTGAGTAACTACCCTTGATTTCCACAGTTCTTAAAAGCAGTGCATATGCATCCCCTACAAGCTGCGGTCTTACAACGTCGCTGTAACAGTAAAGATGGTAAAACCCTACTTTTAAAGCAACTGGATGGGGCGCTCTGAACTCGCAAAAATTGATCCAATTACCAGGCTCTACACCTAACATGTAAGCCAAAAGGCGAGTTAAAAAGCACTAAGTTCTGACCGTCTCCTTGAAGATCAATTTTTTGCCGTGCACTGTCAAACAGGAAGCGTATGTCGTTATTGGTTTTTTTAAAGGTTTGCTCCAACTCGGTTGTAATCTGATTAATAGAGCTGTAATATCCTCCCTTAAACTTCAGTTTGGAAATATCTGTTCCCGCCGTTTTGAAATGCCGATCAACACCTCGTGATTCGTCTTTTTTCCTCTGAGCAGAGGCGCTGGCATCGGGATCCGGAGCCCTCAGTCTCGCCATGGCTCTATGAAATTCATCTTTATACCGTCGTGTCGTGTTAGCCTCCGAATCTGATCCTCTAGGGGGAGCCGTGTTTGTGTTGGAATCAGGTCCTCTAGGGTTCGGTTTCCAGTAAAATGACGCTGCATCCTCCGGAATATTATGCCATGTGTGAGGGTATGTAATCTCCGTCAAAGCCACCTCCCATTTCCCGTTTAAATCGATATGTTGTGCTAAATCAACGCGGAAAGTACCAATCGAGTTGTCTTTAAAAACTTTTGCACTGGCGTTTGATGGTAAAGTCACATGGAAGCCTGTGTTCTTTGAGTCGTACATGGTGATATGATGCCTGGTGTAAAGAAGGACCTTCTTATATATTTTTTATATCCGAAGCTTTTACCCAGCTGTTGAATTTTTCAGGCCAGTTCTTCCACTGGACAAAGACCTGTCTCTCTCCTTTAACGCAGCGTTCCTTGAGAATCTTTTCAACGTGAAATACTTTATCCTTTACGAGTTGTACTTTTTGTAATTCTTGATCATAAAATGACCCCTGGATGGGCTCGCCATCGAAATCCTTCAATTTATACACAGGCGGGGTGCGATGAATACATTCAGTTACCGTAAATATCTCATCTGTAAAACTCTGCTCATACTTTTTGTCAAATACACCTCGTAGTTTTTATATTCTAACATGATCGCCCTCCTTAAATTTTGGCTTCTGCCGATCTTTCGACGGTCTAATGTAAAGATTGTCAGACACTTGCAGAGTATTTTCTTCAGTTACTTCCATTGGTGTCATTTTTATACTGCTGTGATTGCTGTGGTTATAACTCTTTACTAGATCCTGTAAAACCTCGATGTAACGTAGAGTGTTTTTAGCAAGTAATTTTGATTGTCGTTATATCTAGCCAATGCCTGCATGTTGCTTAGGTCGGCCTGGAATTGTTGAAGAGGCCTGTGAACAAATACTCTGTTTCTCGGAAAGTTTACTCTGGCTGGTTTATGAAGGGTGTAAGCATTCTGTTTTGATTGATGTTTTTATTAAACAGGTTATGTCAGGATTCGATCGTAATGTTATACAAAGACAGTAAAAGAGTTAAAAAAAAAAAAAAAAAAGTAAATCACATACGAGGGAATCTCGTGTTTGTGACATCGACCAGGACTGGCGTTCTATTCCAGACGTTCAATTAGAAGATCCTCTGGCTCATTTTTGGTGTATTCACTCCATACACTTGATTTTGGAGACCTCATTTCGAGCAAGACTGTCTCGGCTGTAGCCTTGATTCTCATTTTCTCCGGTTGTTCGTCATTCAGGGTCAAGTAATGTTGTATAGCAGGCAGAAAGTTCTTGTTACAGAGTCTCTTCATCAACGGGTGGAAGTTAAGACTGTAGAAATCGTCCTCCATCTCTTCAAGACAGCTGTGTTGTAGTTGGCTGGGATGGTCTACCTGGCAACCGTAGCAGATCTCCCTCCAATACCGGCGCATGGTTTTACCTAGTAGATGAAATACAACTGTCTTTACAGCTTTCAGGAAGAAACCGCTTATCCATCCGTCCGTTTCATCATTAGCTGCTGGTTCTAGGTCTTGAGAAGCAGGGGATAAAGCAGGCGGATGCACGCCGACAGTTTCATTCCCGGGGCAGGCGGTTGCTGCCTTCCCTACAGGTTCCTCCTCATCATCCACATCTTGCATTTCAGTTGCAACAGAGTCGTCTGTGGCGTCTTTGACGTCCAATGAAGGACGGGCTCCGTCTGTCGTGTCGTTGTCAGAACCCTCGTACTTACGGCCGTCAACCGCAACGTGTTCTACCGCAGGAAGTAGAGGTGACGGCGAGGAGTTGTTCATCCCGTACCCGGGGCCGCCTGTAGCAGCTCCGAGGAAGGTAGTGACGATACGTCTCGGAACACCTTCTGGCCTCATCGTTGTCTTGGACGGTCTTGTTCCAACAGGTACGTCTGCATGGTGTTGCTCTGGAAAAATCCTCTTTATAACAGCCGTCAACAAGTAGGCGGTCCAGAGTGGGGCGGTCCTAAAAGGTCAGTGCTTTTTTCAACACAAGGGCATCATTCCATAAACGGCTATGGTAGAAGAGACCGTCGATTTTTGGAGAAATCTCCTGGATTTTCTCACTCCAAGCATCCATCGGTATGGTTAACAGAGTATGAAAAACCCCACAATCGGAATTAAAATACTCCAGGACGAAATCTTCTTCTTCACCTGTGACTCCTGTTGATACTTTATGGATGGCCCTGAAGGACCAACGTCCTGATCCTGACATTTTAGCCAACCATATAGCCATGAAGGACGGCTTCCTCTCCATTCGCTCGGGTTTGTTAGAAACGACTCCGACCTTCTGACGTTCTTCTTCTTCAGTCCGTGGAAGATTTTCCAGCTTCACCTCTCTCAGCACACCCCAGTCGTTAGACGATAACATAGCCATCTCCGTATAGGCACTCAAGGTTTCGTCATCCTCCAGCTGGTAAATGTACAATTCGGCTGTTTCGTACTTAAACGTGTACCCCCATCTTCCTCGACGTCCGTAAGGCTCTAGAGACCACTCTTCCTACAAAGATTCCCCCGGCGGTGCCTGCGTACGTCGTAGGTACATTACAGATTTACGGGGAGCCCCGACGCCCATCCACGGGTCCTCAATAACAGTCACAGCCGTCTCGCTGATCACTGGTGATCCACGCGTCGATGTAGGGACTGACATTGTCGGTTGGTTGTGCTCGACGGGTCCTCGTTCCTGGCTACAGTCTGAAGGGGGCGTATATATATATATATATATATATATATATATATATATATACACACACACAGGGTGATGTTTATACAGCTGTCCGACCCACTCCCTTCGTTATTTTACTTCCCGTCATAAAACAAGGGGGTGGGTTATTATTTAAATTTCCCGTTGATATAAAAAAGGGGGAGGGTTTTATTACTTCCGGAAGGGTTGGGGGTTTATTACTTCCGGAGCCATAAATCAATAAATCATTACAGGTTTGACATATTGTGGCTTCCTTCATCTCTCTCTCCTGGAAACTATATTTCAGGTGGTGCCCCAAACTTTCGAGGAGATATTATTTTTCATAATATCCACGTCACTGACGCAGGCGTCCGTGACCAGACCATCCTTCACTTTCACTACAATACTGTTATTAAACTGAGGTTGAAAAGTTTTAGCAGGAATCCGTCTCCCATCCTGATAGAGCACCCGATATTCAGTGTCGTAATGATGAAAACTGAACGGGGAGAGAGATCTCTTCTTCCGGTAAATGCCTCATGATGCACCATCCCTAAAACCACGTATTTAGTTATCTAGAGTTGCCTTTGCAAGTATAATGTTGCCATTGTTGTGTATATTTCCATCTGCTATTACATTTTTCATGGTTTCACCTCAGTCCTTCCTCAGAAACTAACGTGGTTTGGGGGGTGAGACTTAAGACAGTGTGAAGGAAAGATTGTTACTGTTCAGACAAATGGAAAGCTACTGGTGAAGGCTGCCTCATTCTTTTTGGTTGTACCACTCCTTGTTTTCAGGACTCTGAAAATGCATTGTTTATTCCGCCGTGTTACAAATGTGCCCACAGACGCATCTGAGACCGGTGCACAAAGTAAACCCTCCCAACATCTCACACATACTAACAGCAGCAGTTCAAAGAAAAGCGACAAATCAACCAGCAGCAACATGGCAATTATCAAGACCGACAAAAACATTCAGTTTTATATCACTGTTCTATTAATGATCGTGACTGCACTAGGCCGGTTCTCACCTGACAATTATTGTGCGTCCTTAGTTTAACCTTAACATATTTGATTGGTCCTGCATAATATTTCTGAGGCTGAATTCTTGAACTCATTCAAGATACTCATTAAACTGAAATTTTATATTGAAAGCCAAGGCTTAAAAAAAAAAGACTTAGATTTTTACCTAGAAAGTGTTCTTCTTTGCATTTAGCCAACACCTTCACAAGACTTGTCTACACTTCAGTTATTTATTGCATTTACCAGGATAAAAGGAAAATGATCTGGAGGTGACCACACACCATTTCCTGACAGCATCTCCACAATAACTTCTCCCACCACTCATATCCTGGCATGGATGAGGGATTTGTCCAATTGTAAAATGGCCAAAGCAGTCACATGCATTGACAAAGCAGAAGCTCAGCTCACACCATATATGCTGTTTGCCACCTGCAAAAACAACCACACTTCTGCAACCAGCAATGTAGACTCCAGCTGAGGTGATGTGATCTTTCAGTGTTTATGTGCTCATTTTCTGCAGAAGTTTCATTTTTTTGTGAAGGGACACGCATTTTTTTCCTTGTGCACTGCTGTTAACTTAAGTTCATTAACAATATGACTATTCTTTATCTTTCATGCCACTTAAAAAAAAAAATAAAGGGATTTTTAAATGACAATTTCCCTGAGACTGAAGAGACACATGAATGGATTAGAATATGTTTGGAGTTGATGAACATCAAGCTCTTTCTTGGTATTGAACACATGAAGGACAATGTTTGGAGAAAGATGGTCAGTGTTGCGTTCATGACAGTTTTAACTGATCATTCTTCCTGTGTTCACACCTGTCTGTCCCTTTGAGCTTCACAGCTAATGGCACACACCTGGAACCAATTAGCAATGAAGACAGCTTCACCTGGATAAAAGCTCACCAGATCCAGTGCTGTGTTCCAGAATGTCAATCCTCCTGTGCTGGTGGCTCATCTGTTACTTGCTATCTGTGTGTTTTTTGTTTTTTTTCTTCTCCCTTCACTCTGTTTAATCTCTCTGTTAGTTTCCAAATCTCTCTGTGCTCCAGGAAACCACACACCCTTGGGTTTTGCTTGGTATTGACTGTGACACTTGTGTGCATTGTGCTTGATGTAAAAGCAGAAAATGGGGTGACTGAATGTAACACCACTTGTACGCTCTTGATAAAACCTGATTTCCCAGTGAGTTAAAAAGTGGCTGGAGAACAGGTTTCAGTTGTTCAGAGCTGAGTGTTGTTACTGGAGAATTTTTGTGGGAGTCCTCATGTTCTTTGTCGGGGTGTGAAGGACGGTGCCTGAAAAACTGCTGACCTGAGAAGGTTCAGACAAGAATTTTAGGGGGGGGGCAGGATTTGGCCAGGTCACATGGATTTAAAACAGTTCTTTATGAGCAGCAAAGGTTTGAATCACATCCACAGAAGATGGTAATGACTAGGTATACATAAACAGTGTGATAAGGCAAATGAATGGCCGATTGAAACTCGAATGTTAATGCCACACAACAGGTGTGACATACCTGTTGTGCACTTCTGCTCAAGTCAGAAGTTGATCTGCCTTGGAATGTTGATCACCAGAACAACGTATGAGGCTAAAAGCTGGCATGTTGACATCACATCACAGTTGAATGACTCAATCGTACTTGCCTCATGGTAACCACATCGATAAGGGATCTCTTTGCCAAATATGTTTCATACATTTCGCCAAACTGCAGTGTCAGGACAACTCTCAGTATATCTCAAATTTCGCTCCTTATTAAACTGTGCGCTGAAACTCCAATGTACATCTGATTGGCTCCTTCATCACCGTGGTAGCAAATTCCAGGCACCATTGGTGCAAAACTTTTCAACCCAAATGATTGGCTCTTTTCCCTCCATTGTTCGGACTTTGTGGGGAGGTCTTGTTAAATATCTGCAATAGAGCATCGTACTTTTAATCTTGTTTATTTAAAGTTGTCATCTTATGAGAATCATCTTAGAATCTTCTCATTCAATTAATCTTTAGCAATTTCATGGATGTTGGACGTGATAACTTTAATTTGCGGAGGAGAGACAAGATACATTTTCTGGACAGTCTTCATCACATTCTACTTCTTTACGAGCCCTATTAAATTTCCGATGATTGGAACGGCCACAGGAATCCACCCGATTACTTGAAGAATCCTTCGTCCCGAGAACTATGCATCAAAATGTCATTACGTTTCTTCTGCGGAGCATGGTATAGTGTCTTAAGCAAACCAGCATTTTATACGCACAGACGTTTTTGGTATGTACACAGTGACATTGATGGAAGTATCCCAGTCCTTCGTCTGTAGCATTCTGGACATGCGGGTGTTAGATCAACGATTAAGTACCCGAGAGTGTCGGCTGTAGCATCTTCAACTTTCTAGAAGGAAGGCTTGATGACACGGGTAAATCTGTTGAGCAAGAACTTCTGTCTGCATTCAAAACAATGCAAAGTAATTGCTATTTAGACTATTTACCACGATGAAAAGTTTTGTCGGCATCAAAACACGTCTGTACTGAGTAAAAATTCAAACAAACTCAAGGTTTTCAGAAGCTTCAAGAATAATCTGTTTTCTATCAGAAGGAAACACATCTTCGTATTCAAAAGATTCAGGTAAACCTTCAATGAATTGGTATTTTTATTCATCTCTTGCAATTCACTGTACATAGGTTGAAAAGATGTAAATCCATACAATATTTACATTGACATCCATAACATTCACAATTTTCAAGCATACAATTCATGTCTTTCATGAGCCTGATGGTCCCACCACTAGACATGAGATGTTCTGAAATGAGGGTCGAAATTAATTTCCTCCATGACCCCTCATCCACTGAACTCAAACCAAAAGGTTTGGATGTGCAGTCAATCGCCTCTTATTGCACACGACAGTTTCTTCATGACTGACCTGTAACCATTGAAAAATAGGTAAGACTTGGATTGGAATACACATTCTAACGATATATCCTATTGCTTATTTACAGTTAAATCATTACTTATGCTACTTTTTTGATTGAGTCAGGCCAGAGAAGTACTTTATCATGAAGAATTAGATGCATATTGCTTCTAATACATGTGCAAATAAGCTTATTGATGGTATTATATATTCCCTAATCTAAAGTGGGACTGCAAAATGACATGTCCACAATAATAAAGCCAGACTGCAGTGAATGAAGGCAAAGTTTTGTGACTTGGGGGTCATCTGGTCCTGGATGTGTAAACCAGCATATAACCTCACAATCTCTGCCACTTCTGTGTTAGAGAGTGCAGCCACTGTTCGGTTCAGCCCGACCAGGTACGATGCCAGGGCATCAGCTGCCTCCCATCCAGGAACCCCAGGGGAATCACACCCAGTGTCCAGTCATAAGAAATGAACCAATAAAATAAATTACAATGAGAAAAGATGACTATAAACCCACACCTCTAATGGTCATAAGAGGGGCATATCACATTAGATGACATGAGATAATTCGATCTGTATCCACGTACCAAAGCTGCGGTGCGGGGCTGGCTCTCCTCAGGTGGGCGGGGCAGATGTGACGGCAGTGTCACTCTCCTCCAATACCGGCCAGGAAGATGTAGCAGTCTCCTCAAATGCAAAAGTAGATTCCTGGGGAGGTCAACAAAACATTATGTGTATATTATAAAGACTGATTCAGAACAACTTTTTCCAAAGCCATTTGATAGATAATGAAACTCGTGTCATAGTGTTACCTGAAAAGTAATGACATATGGCACAGTTATGTCTGTGCTGTCCTCAGCTCGGACAGCGTCCAACGTGCCTGGCCGTATCTCACTGACGTCCTGCTGGCTCAGGAGATCTCCTCTGTTCGACTGCGCCAGGAGGTATTGCACTGCAATGAGTTCTCCTGCAATGAATGGGGGTGAATAAAGATTATCTTTTTACCTTCCTACCTATTAGGTCATCATCAACAGCAGTCCATTTTCTTACCAGTAGGGTAAACAAACTCTGGAAGAAGAGGTCTTGCCAAGACTCTGCGGCTCAGTGCATTGGCACTGGACATCAAGCGTATCATTTTTTTCGTCCCGGATGTCTCTGCCATCCGAAGAGCTTGTGCTGAACGGTTGATGTTCCACCTCGAAACACCTTCCTGCATATACATTTGAGTGTGCAATGCATTGCATTTCCACCCTGATAAGAAAAATACAACATGATCACTGACTACAGCATATTGCAGCATTATGACACAGACATTATTTGACATCTAATGTCAAACAACAATTCTAAACTTGCCTGGAATGAAAGCACAATGTTTATGAAAACACATCTGAGGACATCCAACGTTCGGTCACCTTTCTCCAGCCGCGACCCGGTGTTGGTGTACAGCTGCAATCCTGGTGGATCCTGGATGCAGGCAAGGTGCTTTAGCTGGACCTCCCACACTCAAGACATGCTCTCATGATTGAGGTGCAGCCCAGTGCTGTCCATGAGGTCCCACAGAGTCCAGAAGACCTTTTGAGGAGGGCACGGGTCTCCTGCGGCAGTGTTTGGCCAGCTCGCTAGATCTGATGCTTGCCAACACCTGGGCGTCAGTTGGTTCATAGCCCTGATGTTTTTTCTTCAGCTCCACCCACTTGGCCTCCTTCAGACAACAGATGTTGCTTATCCCACTCGAATGCAGCTTGACAATTTTGAGCAGAACGTGCCACACAGTGGATGGTGTTCCTTTGCAAGACCATGAATGAATCGCCTCATGAAATGGAACACATCCAACCGCACTGGACGTCCATGGCCAAAACCAATGGACAACAGGACTGACTCCTGCGTGAATTCATAAGGTTAATAGAAGTTGGATATCAGTCAAATCAGAACAAATAATAGTTAACCTACCTCTGTTGCTGCAACAGTGTTTTCGTTTTCCAATGTTGGTTATCCATGTTGCGTTGAACTCAACCGTGACCCAGACCCCTGTCAAAGCACGCACGCCATCATTATGTGTACAGTCGCTGTCCTGAATATTACGACTTGAACAGAAACTGCATAACGTAACTTACTCCCTGGACCCCTGTAGGGTAAAATGGGTACATGCAAACTCCTGGGGGGGATAGACGACTGCCTTGATAAGACCAAAGTACTGTCTGGGATCCCCGAAGTCCTTGTGAATTATTCAGGGGGTGACCTAGGGGGTAGGACCACGTGCTGTTGACGTAAGGATACAGAGGTGACATCAGTGTAATAAACTTTCACCAGGCTTGGCTGTGTAACGCAGCTTTAAAGCATTGGTTCTACCACTGTAGACGGCATTACGAGGGTTGAGAGGCTCAGGAGGGGTCAAAATCTAATGGAAAATCTGAGATCACACGATTGTCAAAGTGAACATCAGTCGTGGTCCCAGATGGTAATAAGATGCACCCCATGATCGACAAACGCCTGCTCTCTCTCCATCGTAGCAGAGTAGAATTCACCGTATGGTCTACCTCTTAACAGACTGCATGAGGGTCAACACATGAAGGACAACCGTGGAAGAAACGCCCATAAAACTCCCAGACCTGCTTAACACCGTCAACTTCAGCTTAACCAACAAAATACTGACCAAACACCATCTCCCCACAGTTCAAAGCATGTTGGATGAAAATGCCCTGTCTGTGTGATTCCCATTGCAACCACTGGATGGAAGCATCTGAGAACGTCTTACATCTTGTTACGTAATTGTTGGGACATGGTATGGCTAATGTGTCTGGTTTTAAAAAGTTGGTCCTGAAAACAGCCATACACGCAGAGGAGATTGTTACGGACGAGAGTGCATCAACACCTGTTTCTTTAAAAAAACTGCTCTAAATATCACGCACCCTCTGGCCAGAATGTCAACATCGTTTTTACAATAGTGAATAGCTTCACTCCTGAAATTGAAAGAATTCTCACGCACAGATTCATACCAGCTGTAAAAATGTCTCTGTTCAGGGTCTGACAGGTCCAACGCCATAGTCTGATGGAGCTGAATCACACGATGAGGAATGAGAGTTGATGAATTTTAGCTTGTAGTGAGGATCCTCAAGACAAAGTATCTTACTACCAGTCATGATTATCCTCTAGGTATTAACCCTTTATCAAGCACACCACCCAAGACAATGACGCTGTCAAAGCCCCTGGCATTATGTGCGACAAAAACACAGCCTCTAAACCGATTCTGTCTGATATATAAAAGAAACGCTCTAACACAGTCGAGACCATAAAACACCCGCTCTTCACCTCTCTGCGTCTTTGCACACTAAAAAAAGGACATGTCTACCTTGGTCGTCCGTAAACGTTTCAAAATCATAAAAAAACAGATCAGGATGCTCAGTCTTCCTGACGGGTTGAATGTAGCACTGGTGGACCTTGTTTGTCGATAATTTTACACGGCAACTGTTAGGTTTACCCGGTTTTAACGGGATATACCGACACCTTCCGCATTTTTCACATTTTTTGTACCTCTGGCAGAGACTTGACCCATTAGCGGCAATCTCTTTGTGTCTCACAATGCAGGAAGGTGTTCTACAAACCCTGCGACAGTCGCCGCAAGTTACAGGGTTTGGGACCTCTGTAGGGCAAACAGGATTGTGACATACGCTACAGTGACCTTTGCAGATGTGTTTTGATTTATCTTCATACCCCTTATGACAGCTGACGCAAAATTGACATGTTCCTAAAAAACCATTTGGGTTCTTCACCCCGTAATAGTGTCCCTGAAGTAGAAACAAGTATAAGGACTCCGAACCATCAGCAAAACCTGTGACATAATGTGCTAATGGTTGGTTTGCTGTCGTTTTATGAAACAACAATTTTATGCCTCACTATCCGTTCAAACACTGGTATATCTGTGATTGTGATAGATGTTTGAGAATCTAAACCAGCTTTGTATTGAAATTCCCTCCCCAACATAATCTTGATTCGTACGGTTAAGATTAAGGAGCCAAGAGGCTAATTGTGAAGCAGATCAGGTCCATCACCACAAACTACATCAAGATGTCATTTTTTTTTACCAATAATTTCGGCATCCAGAGTATTCTCGAGTTTGCGTTTAGCGCCTCCTTGAGGGTTATGTACAATTTGGACCGTTAATTCAATTCTCTTACCCATAGCGATGACTCTGTCGGATTGTACTGTGTTGCTAAGGAGGTCCTCAAAAGCAGGGTAGATATTTCCCCCGTCACCTTCAACCACAACATTAACGTGTTCTTGAACACCTTCACCAACCACTTCAAGCTGAACCACATCCTCCCGTTCTGCTAGTCTCTGCGCTTCGTCAGCTAGCTCTCTGACCTGTTGCATCAAGCCTCTGTAGAAAGTAGCTAAATCAGGAGTGTCTGGTACAGCAGGACGTGTTAGCACCCTTCTTATCCTGTCGGTGTTAAAAGGCTCTATGACTAATGATTCAATACCGGTACCACCAATGCAGCATCCTTCCTGAACCGAATCACCGTCTTCATCAACAATGTCATCGCTACAGCTAGAGCAGGGTGCGTCTATCAGAGGGTCAAGAGCAGGTGTCCCTGAATCAGCCGTCTGTAGATTATCAACAAACCTTTCTAACCAATCGTCATTGTCTAAAGAGGTATCAGCCCTACCCTCACGAGATGATGCAGGAACCATATTAAAAATACGATTATCCTCTCTCTCACCCAAAAAAATTGACTCCATGTTTTCGTTTGTACTCGGGTCGTAGACCTGCACTACACCCTCCTCAGACATGTCGTCAGACAGAAACATACGTGTCGGTGAAGCACTCTGGTCAATGAGGTGTGGTGTAGTGTGCTGGTTGTGGGTGGATTCAGGGTCAGAACCGGAAGGAACACCATCATGGTCGGCCATAACGTAACAATAACAATAAAATAATTTAAAAATTTAATAAACAAAACAGTCTCAAAACACAAACCCGTGGTGTAACAGCAACCTCAAACCACAATCACCCAGCACTGCTTTTAAATAATGAGGCTCCAAATGGACCTTACTGTGGTTGAACTTCAGTCAGATCAGTCCACGACGTCTGTTACCACCAGGTCCTTGACGTTTTAGGAGCCTCAGAACTTCAGACACCAGAGCTTTATTTGTGACGTCCTTAACGATGAGTTCTGTAACAACGGTAATATATAAGACATATGCATCCCAGCTGATTACTCATTGAAATGGTTGTTAATCTTACCTTCACGTAGATTTCGCGCCAACCGACGGTATCTACGTGCTTGACGCGCTTGCCGGGCTAGACGTCGACTCTGTATTTCGATCTGATGTAGACGCTGTTCAAGCGTACGCACTCTCTGCTCGGTGGCAGGGGGTAGAGGCAGGGGTTGGTCGGGGGGGTGATGTGACGTAAGACGGCGACGGTATCCGGGGTGCTGTCCGAGGTCGCTGGCGGTGTTGACGGCGGCAACGGTGGCAGTGGAGGTGCAGGTTCCTCAATTGTCGATGTCGAGTCCTCCGCAGGGAACGATCCAGAGGTACTGCGGAAACCGGCGTCGATGTCTCCCACAAAGGCCAAGACCCCGGAGGGAGATCTGAAACAGAATATCGACAACAATGCAAATGTAAATACAATCCGGAAGCAAGACCTCCGGTAGCAGTTAATGCCGTATGAATATAAGTAGAGTAGTATGGAAATAAGCTGAGTAAAATATGAAAAAATACGACCTGCAAAAAAAAAACACAATTACGTGATCATATAACCGGTGTAGAGTCGTGTTGTTTTCTAACAATGACGATAATAAAACAACATGTGTAGCATCCATATCAATACTCATGGGGAAATCCATCATCACAACAGAACCAAATCCTTAAGAGCATTAAAAAATAATAAAATAAAATAATAAATAAATGTAGGGATCTACTAAGGTTCAACATTTAAAGCATAAAAACAAATAGTAAATCACTAGTGTATACTGTCATTAAAGCACATTACAATTAGTAAAATCACGACCTCTAGTGGTCAACGACGTTAAAGCATAGTGTAAATAGTAATCACGACCTCTAGTGGTCATAACCATTAAAAGCATAGTAGTAAAATCACAATGACGTTTAGCTGGAACAGTTACTCAAACACCTTCAATAATAAAATTACACTGTCTAAAAGCATATAGCCTGAACATAGATAAACCAAATTACAGATAACAGACAGCTTGATGCTCTAACACACCAAATAGACGCATCACTAAACCACAGCATAATACTGAACATGCAGCCATTCATCTGATACTGAACGGTAGAGATGTGTTGAAAAAAATTGAGATTCACATCTTACCAAACGTTAGAGGTTGCGTTGAAGCGACAGGTTGAAGGCACGGCGTGCTCGTTGCCTTTATCTGTTTTTCATGTGAAAAAATAAACGAATAAATACAGCAGTGAAACGTAAACTATCACTCTAAATGTTTTTTCTCACCCCCAATCAGTTGCGGTGTCTGCTGAGTGAAAGAATCCACGTGCGAATGATCTACTCCTTCGACCTCTGACTGAACATCTGTTTTTATACGCACAGGCATTGAATAAAACAAAAACATAGGTAGTTAAATATAAAACACATCGACAGGATGTGGTTAAAATACTTTTTTTTTTTTTTTTTTTGATTGAACTGAATGTTTTGCTCTCACCGACGAACAGTTGGAGCGACCCCTCCAATGAATGATCAGCCACCGCAGGGTCCGGCCGACTTCCCGGGCGTGTCTGATTTCCGGGTTCCGATTGATCTTTTCATACAAACACACACACATATGCACGTATATACACTTAATAAATACTGTTATTCTTTACCTAGTTATCGTAATTATGTTTAGAATTGCTGTCTCCTTCTCACCAATGACTCGCGACGGTCCTGTCTTCCGTGTCGAATTATACCGCCGCTTCCGACTCAGAGAGCGCTGGTTACTCCCCTTCGATCGATTTCCTGTACTCGGCTCAGGCCGAGGTGCGGTAAACTCGTCCTCACTGTCGATTATTATAACACACGGTGTGTTCGGATCCTCAGCGCTGCTCACTCGAAGACTCGCTCTCGGATTCACCGACGATGGATCCGTGTGGACGCCTCCGTCTTCAAAAGTTCCCCGCATTAACCGCTCAAGCTCCTCAGCGTCAATCAGCGTCTCCGGAAAGTTATCCGCGGAGGCGATAATATCTGAAAAATAGAAGAGCGGTTGTTGTAGCGCATAATAGTAGAGGTATTAACAACGAACTATAAAATAATTAAATATTTTTACCTGTATCACTCTGTGTTAAATGAACATCACACAGATGAGTGACGATATCTGTGAATGAAAAGAGATGTGGTACGTGATAAACATGACATAACGTTTTTATTATACTTATACATAGATATACATATGTATATACATATATGTATACTGTACATAGATAGATAGATAGATAGACAAATAGATTGATATTCACCTACGATGTGCAGAGAGAGGCATCCATGACAAGCCTGGAGTCGTTTGGAGAGGCGGCTAAGGTTCTGGGAGGTCTGGTCAACAGCAAAGGTTACCCCTGAACTGATGTAAAATGTGGTCTGAATCAGGGTCACCTAAATACTCCGTTTGTGTGGGCAGGGCCTAGGTGACACCTTTGTTGATTTGAATACTTCAAAACAATACAGGAAGAGCCCAGTGTCTGCTAGGTCGCTCAGAGGTGTGAACCGACCCTCCACCAAATGGCGCAATTTGAAAAGGAAGGTCTACAGGTGGGGAGGCCTGGGTGTGAACTCGGCCTAAACAACGTTGTCTGAAAGTCAATGAGGTCTGCCTTCAAATTGTCTCTTTTGAAGATTCAATCGTGTGGGATAGAACTCACGTCTCCCCTGTAAATTAACCAATTATCACAGACTCTGTTTCAGTGTCTGAGAAAGAGTCAGGCATAATACCAGTTGTCACCCCAGCTGTTTGAAAGTATTTCCTGAATAAGTAAAAATGCATTGTTTCAAACCCCTCACAGGGTATAAAATTAAATAGACTGATTCAGCAGAAAGTCATATGAGTTGAATAACTGAGTCATTTGAACTAATGCTGAAAAACTAAAAGTATTTCTTTCTTTTGTTTTACCCTTGTTCACTCAACCTTATTTTCTGAAAAACTAAAAGTATTTCTTTCTTTTGTTTTACACTTGTTCACTCAACCTAATTTTCTGAAAACTAAAAGTATTTCTCAGACATGTACAAATTATCTGTTTTAAACATTTTGAAAAATGGTGCATGAGTTGGTGGCTGTCATTTGAACTATGAGTGAAGACTTTAAAAAAAAAGTGTTTTCTTTCTACTGTTTTATCTTTAAGAAATATTTCAAGAATGAAAAACTGCTTCATAAGCTGTTAAATAACTTCTAGAATGTTTAAACCAGAAATAATATCACAGCTTTTACCCACATCCTCAAGGTAATCCACGAAGCCTCATCACACCCCACCCTCCCAAGACCCTACCTGGCCCTCCTGCCGTGTCTAACCATTTGTTGCGTCTGTGAGGATGTAGCCAACACCCCACACCCCACCCTCCCACGGATCCTACCTGACACCCCGCCATGCTTAACCATTTGTTGCGTCTGTGAGGATGTAACCGACCCCCACCCCTGTATCACACAAGGGTGAAGTTTCCCCTCTCAACCACCGTTATTTTCCTTCCCGTCATAAAACAAGGGGGGGAGGTTATTTTAATTTCCTATTGATATAAAAACTGGAGTGGGTTATTATTTTAATTTCTTTTTGATATAAAAAGGGGGAGGGTTTTTATTACTTCCGGAAGGGTTGGGGTTTATTACTTCCGGAGCTATAAATCGATAAATCATTACAGGTTTGACAGATAGTGGTTTCCTTCATCTCTCTGACATGCCCGGAACACCTCCCCAGGGAGGCGTCCAGGGGGCATCCGAATCAGATGCCCGAGCCACCTCAGCTGGTTCCTCTCGATGTGGAGGAGCAGCGGCTCCACCCCGAGCTCCTCCCAGATGACCGAACTCCTCACCCTATCTCTAAGGGTGCGCCCAGCCACCCTGCGGAGGAAACTCATCTCAGCCGCTTGTATCCGCGATCTCAACCCTCGAGCACCCGATGGAGGGTATAGAGCTGGTCCAGTGTTCCACGACTGGGACGAAAACCACACTGTTCCTCCTGGATCCAAGGTTCGACTATTGGCCGAAGTCTCCTCTAGTACCCTGGAATAGACCTTTCCAGGGAGGCTGAGGAGTGTGATCCCCCTGTAGTTGGAACACACCCTCCGGTCCCCCTTCTTAAACAAGGGGACCACCACCCCAGTCTGCCAATCCAGAGGCACTGTCCTCGACTGCCACGCGATGTTGCAGAGACGTGTCAGCCACGACAGCCCTACAACATCCAGGGATTTCAGATACTCCGGACGGATCTCATCCACTCCCCGGGCCCTACCACCGAGGAGCTTACGAACAACCTCGGTGACTTCGGCCCGGGTGATGAGAGAGCCATCCGAGTCCTCAGTCCCCGCTTCCTGAGTGGAAGACATGACGACGGGATTGAGGAGACCCTTGAAGTATTCTTTCCACCGCCCGACATCACCAGTCGAGGTCAGCAGTCTCCCCCCCGCGCTGTAAACAGCACTGGTGAGGCACTGATTCCCGCTTCTGAGGCGACGGACGGTTTGCCAGAATTTCTTCGAGGCTGACCAATGGTCCTCCTCCATGGCCTCTCACCGGGGTAAACCCCAACACGAAGCTGCAGAGCTGCGGGGCTATGAGCAAGCCTACGCCAGCCCGCCGCCTCTCCTCGCGGACAACTCCAGAAAAGTAGAGGGTCCAGCCTTTCTCGAGGAGTTGGGTTCCAGAGCCCAGGCTGTGCGTGGAGGAGAGCCCGACTATATCTAGCCGGTATCTCTCAACCTCCCGCACAAGCTCAGGCTCTTCCCCCCCAGCGAAGTGACAGTCCATGTTCCAAGAGCCAGAGAATGTCCACACGAACCAGGTCGTCGGGCCCCCCGGCCTCGACTGCCACCTAGTTCTCTTTGCACCCGACCCCTATGACTCCCTCTGTGGGTGGTGGGTCCGCAGGAGGGACGGCCCATGTCATTCATTCGGGCTTGGCCCGGCCGGGCCTCATGGTCAGAGGCCCGGCCACCAGGCACTCGCATTCGAGCCCCAGGCCTGGCTCCAGGGTGGGGCCCCGGCTGCGCCATGCCGGGCGGCGTCACGGTCCTTGGTGTTTTTGTTTTTGTCATCGGGGCTTCTGAATCTTCTGAATGGTTCAAGGCATGTTTTATGAAAATGCCCCGTCTGTGTGATTCCCATTGCAACCACTGGATGGAAGCATCTGAGAACCTCTTCTTACATAATTGTTGGGACATGGTATGGCTAATGTGTCTGGTTGAAACGTTGGTCCTGAAAACAGCCATACACGTAGAGGTGATTGTTATGGATGAGAGTGCATCGACACCGGTTTCTTTTAAAAACTCCTCTCTAAATATCGTGCATCCTCTGGCCAGAATGTCAATATCGTTTTTGCAATAGTGAATAGCACTCGTGTCGAAAGAATTCTCACGCACAGATTCATACCAGCTGTAAAAATTTCTATTCAGCGTCTGACATGCCCTCAACGTCATAGTCTGATGGAGGATAGACCCCTACGTAATGCAGATGATCTTTTGAGCTAAACTTGTGTGGAAAAAAACCCTTGCACTGGTCGGTGAAACCAAGAGCTTTAGGCATGGAGCTGAGTCGCATGGTTAGGAATGAGAGAGTCTATGAATTTTAGCTTGTAGTGAGGATCCTCGAGACAAAGTATCTTACTACCAGTCATGATTATCCTCTTAGGTATGAACCCTTCATCAAGCACACGACTCAAGACAATGACGCTGTCAAAACCCCTGGCATTATGCGCAACAAAAACACAGCCTCTAAACCGGTTCTGTCTGAAATATAAAAGAAACGCTCTAACACAGTCGAGACCATAAAACACACGTTCTTCACCTCTCTGCGTCTTTGCACACTAAAAAAAGGACATGTCTACCTTGGTCGTCCGTAAACGTTTCAAAATCATAAAAAAAACAGATCAGGATGCTCAGTTTTCCTGACGACGGGTTGAATGTAGCACTGGTGGACCTTGTTTGTCGATGATAATTTTACACGGCAGATGTTACATTTAAGCACAACGCAACAACTGTTAGGTTTACCCGGTTTTAACGGGATATACCGACACCTTCCGCATTTTCACATTTTTTGTACCTCTGGCAGAGACTTGACCCATTAGCGTCAATCTCTTTGTGTCTCACAATGCAGGAAGGTGTTCTACAAACCCTGCGACAGTCGCCGCAAGTTACAGGGTTTGGGACCTCTGTAGGGCAAACAGGATTGTGACATACGCTACAGTGACCTTTGCAGATGTGTTTTGATTTATCTTCATACCCCTTATGACAGCTGACGCAAAATTGACATGTTCCTAAAAAACCTTTTGGGTTCTTCACCCCGTAATAGTGTCCCTGAAGTAGAAACAACTATAAGGGATCTGAACCATCAGCAAAACCTGTGGCATAATGCGCTAATGGCTGGTTTGCTGTCGTTTTATGAAACACGACAATTTTACGCCTCACTATCCGTTCAAACAGGGGTATATCTGTGAATGTGATAGGTGTTTGAGAATCTAAACCAGCTTTGTTTTGTAATTCCCTTCCCAACTCAACACAATCTTGATACGTACGCTTAGGATTAAGGAGACAAGAAAGGCTGATTGCAAAGCTGATCAGTTCCATCACCATCAACTACATAGAGATGTCGTCTTTTTTTACCAATAATTTCAGCATCCAGCGTCTTCTCGAGTTTGCGTTTAGCGCCATCTCGAGGGTTATGCACAATTTGGACCGTTAATTCAATTCTCTTACCCATCGCGATGACTCTGTCAGATCGCACGGTGTTGCTAAGGAGGTCCTCAAAAGCAGGGTAGATATTTCCGCCGTCACCTTCAACTACAACATTAGCGTGTTCTTGAACATCTTGACCAACCACTTCAAGCTGAACCACATCCTCTCGATCTGCCAGTCTCTGAGCTTCATCAGCCAACTCTCTGACCTGTTGTATCAAACTTTTCTACAGAGGTTTGATGCAAAGGTTCAAACAAGCCAGACAGAAACATACGTGTTGGTGAAGCAGTCTGGTCAATGAGGTGTGGTGTAGTGTCCTGGCTGTGGGTGGATTCAGGGTCAGAACCGGAAGGAAAACCATCATGGTTTAATTAAAAAAAAAAAAATTAAACAAAACAGCAACCTCAAAACACAATCACCCAGCGCTGCTTTTAAAAAATGAGGTTCCTGATGGACTGTGGTTGAACTTCAGTCAGGTCAGTTCATGATGTCTGCCACCAGGTCCTTGTACTTTTAGGAGCCTCACAACTTCAGACACCAGCGCTTTATTCGTGATGTCCTTAATGACGAGTTCTGTAACGATGATAATAATATAAGACATATGCATCCCAGCTGATTACTCAATGAAATGGTTGTCAATCTTACCTTCACGCAGATTTCTCGTCACCCGTCTATCTACGTGCTTGACGTGCTAGACGACGACTCTGTATTTCG
The DNA here is from genome assembly GCF_027744825.2 of Synchiropus splendidus. NCBI lineage: Eukaryota > Metazoa > Chordata > Actinopteri > Syngnathiformes > Callionymidae > Synchiropus > Synchiropus splendidus. The sequence continues at coordinate 20,350,983 of NC_071343.1, forward strand.
CGCTGATGTAGACGATATTCAAGCGTGCGTACTCTGCATCCGAGCTGTTGTTTTACAGTCGTTGCAGCATAGAACGCTAATAGGGTCGGTGATGGTGGAGCGTAGGGTTGGTCTTGGGGTGCTGCGACAGAGCGCTCGGGGGCAGGGGGTGGTTGGGGAGTGATGCGCTGTAAGTCGGTGGCGGTATCCGAGGCACTGTCCGCGGCCTGTCTGAGGTCGCTGGCAGTGTTGATGGCGGCGGTGGAGGTGTGGGTTGCCCAGATGCCAATGTCGAGTCCTCCACAGGGAACGATCCAGATAGTAGATCCAGAGGTACTGTGGAAACCGGCCACAAAGGCCAAGACTCAGGAGGGAGAGCTGAAACAGAGTATCAGCAACAACATAAAATGTAAATACAATCGAGAAGAAAAAACCCAGATAGCAGTTAATATCATATGAATATAAGCAGAATAGTATGAAAATAACCCGAGTAAAATATGAAAAATACGACCTACAGAAAAACACAATTACGTAATCATATAACCAGTGTAGAGCCATGTTGTTTTCTAGCGATGACAATAATAAAACACGTGAAGCTTCTCACCAAACATTGCAGGAGGTGGTGGTGAAGCGGTAGGTAGAAGGCAGGATGTGCTCGTTGCCTTTGTATCTGTTTTCATGTAAAAAAAAAAAATAAAATAAATACAGCAGTGAAACGTAAACTATCACTCTAAATGTTTTTTTCTCACCTATCGGCTGTGGCGTCTGGTGAGTGAAAGGATCCGTGAGTGAACGCACTACTCCGACCTCTGACTGTTTTCATACCCACAGGCGTTGAATAAAACAAAAACATAGGTAGTTAAATATAAAACACAGACAGAATGTGGTTAAAATCCTTTTTTGACTGACCTGAATGTTTTGCTCTCACCGCCGAACAGTTGAAGTGTCCCCTCCAATGAATGACCCGACTCCGGGGTCCGGACGACTTCCCGGTCGTGTCTGATTTCCGGGTTTCTGGCGATCTTGTCACGCACATATGCATGTATGTACACTTAATAAATATCTTTATTCTTTACCTAGTTACCGTAATTATGATTAGAAACGCTGTCTTCTTCTCACCAATGACTCGCGACGGTCCTGGCTTCTGTGACGAATTATACCGCTGCTTACGGCTCAGAGAGCGCTGATTTCTCCCCTTTGGTCCCGGACGAGGAGTGGTAAACTCGTCCTCGCTGTCGATGATTATAATAGACGCCGTGTTCGGCGCCTCCGTGCTGCTCTCTTGAAGCTGCGCTCCTGGCTTCACCGCCGATGGATCCGCGTGGACGTCACCGTCTTCGAAAGTTGCACGCATTAACCGCTCGAGCTCCTCAGCGCAAATCAACGTCTCTGAAGTTATTCACGGAGCCAATAATGTCTGAAAAATAGATGGGAGGCTGTTGTAGTGCATAATAGAGATATTAAGAACGAATTATAAAATAATTAAATCTTTTTTACCTGTATCACTCTGCGTTAAATGAATGTCACACAGATGGGTGATGACATCTGTGAATGAAAAGTGATGTGATATGTGATCAACATGACAGTTTTTCATTATACTTAGCTATGTAAATGTAGATACATAGATATGTTGTATACATATATGTATATTGTATGTGTATATATATATATTCACCTACGGCGTGCAGAGGAAGAAGCATCCATAGCGAGACTGAAGTCCGTTTGAAAAGGTGTTGGAGGAAGTTGTGGAAGGTCTGGTCAGCAGCAAAGGTTACGCCTGAACTGATGTAAAATGTGGTCTGAATCAGGGTCACCGAAATACTTCATTTGTGTGGGCAGGGCCGAGGTGATACCTTTGTTGATTTGGATACTAAAAACAATGCCGGAAGAGCCCAGCGTCTGCTAGGTAGCTAAGAGGTGTGAACCTCCCCCCAGCCAAATGATGCAATTTGAAAAGGAGGGGTCTACGGGCGGGGTGGCCCAGGTGTGAACTTTGTCTGAACAATGTTGTCTGAAGACAGTTAGGTTTGCCTTCAGACAGACCTCATTGTGTTCAGATTGTCTCTTTTGAAGATTCAACCGTCGGGAAAGAACTCGCATTTCCTCAGCAAATTAACCGGTTACCTCTCGGACTCTGTTTCAGTGTCTGAGAAAGAGTCCCCCCCACTGTTTGACCTCATTTTTTGAAAGTATTTCCTGAGTAAGTAAAAATGCATTGTTTCAAACTCACACAGGGTAAAAAATTAAATACCGATTCAGCAGAAACTCATGAGTTGGATAGCTGTGTCATTTGAACGAATGCTGAAAACTAAAAGCATTTCTTTCTTTTGTTTTTATCCCTGTTCATTCAACCTTATTTTCTGAAAACTAGAAGTATTTCTTTTTGTTTTTATCCCTGTTCACTCAACCTTATTTTCCGAAAACTAAAAGTATTTCTCAAACAAGTACAAATGATCTGTTTTAAACACATTTTGAAAAATGGTGCATGAGTTGGGTAGCTGTGTCATTTGAACTATTAGTGAAGTTGTTTTCTTTCTACTGTTATCTTTAAGAAATATTTCAAGAATGGAAAAACTGCTTCATAAGATGTTAAATAACTTCTAAAATGTTTAAACCAGAAATAATATTATAGCTACAATGCAGAAACTGTTCGAACATTGACTAATGCTGAAACTGAAGTTTTATTTTCAATATCTCAATTTCATCCTTTTTTTTTCCCCACATCCTTAAGGTAATCCCACTGAGCCACATCAAACCCCTCCCTAATGCAGACCCTACCTGACCTCCCACCGTGCCTGACCATTTGTTGCGGCTGTGAGGATGCAGTTGACCCCTCCCATGCATCACACAGGGTGTAGCTTCCCCCCTCGACCTTCGTTATTTTCCTTCCTGTCATAAAACAAGGGGGAGGGTTATTTTAATTTCCTGTTGATATAAACAAAGGGGGAGGGGTTTATTACTTCCAGAAGAGGGGAGGGGGTTTTATTACTTCCAGGGGGCCATAACTCCATAAATCAATTCAGGTTTGACATTTTGGTGTCCCCGTTCTCTCTGAGGATATATCAAAAACCTATTGATACTGGCCGCTCTTCTTGTATTTGCTCTCATAGGTTGTTGCTGCATTCCATGTCTTCGAGCCCTGATTGAAAGGATCATCACGAAGTCAGTGGAACACACCTACCTGTACACAGAACTTCAATAACAGCCTGAAAGTAAGGACGAGAAGGGCGGGAAGGAGAGAAGCAACAGCTTCAAAGAACCTGGACAGTGAGAGGAAATAAGGACTGTAACCACTTCAACCAATGGCACATCACCACCCTTTCCTACTCAACTGCAACCATAAAAGGACAACTAATTTCAAAGGAACTGCATGTCGTCTCTCCACAAGGATTAATGACTGATACAGAAGATCAAATGAAGATGTATGCAGATGACTCTCTCATTTACCTCCTGTTTATCATATTACAAAGAAAATGATCATATTTATGGTTCACCCCTGGTTTACCCCTTAGGTTTGATCTGAAGATATTTACTGCTTACATGCTGATGTCCGCACTGCATTTCAAAGGTCCCTTAGTGTCTATATTTAAGCTATTGCTTTCCCCAAAAAGCACGCATCTCCTTATTGCAGGATGGCCTCTCAGCATTCTCGGATGGCAGAAATGTGGACTCACCACAAAAAGGCACCGATGCATCTGTCTCCATTCAGCTTTCGCTGTTGTAAACCAGTGTTGTTTTTATGAACGCTGACTCCTTCGAAGTATAATTTCCCTTGATCTCAAGTTCACTGATCTTGTCATTTTCTAAAGAAAAACAAGCAGAAATACCTCACACACTGTCAAAACCCTTCGCATTATTCGCAATGAAGACACAACCTCTAATCTGATCCTTCCTGAAGTGTAGTAGAAATGCTTCGACACAGCCATGGCCACAGACCACCCGTTCTTCCCCTTTCTGTGTTTTCACACATAGTAACAAAGGAACATGTTTAACCGTTCGCATCTGCAAATGTCTCAAAGTCGTAAAAAAACAGATCAGGATGTCCACTCTTCCTGGCAAGGGGCTGTATGTAGCATTGACGTGCCTCGGCTGTGGATGATAATCTGGCACCGCACATGCAACATTTTGTTACATCGCACCGATGGGAAGTTTTACCTGTTTTGATTGAAACATAACAACAAATAGGTGCAAAGGTGGCTGCAATGCAGTTAGATGGCCGCTCCCCTCAAACCATCGTATGCTGCTGATTTGTCTCCGGGGTTGTAAGTGAGACACTGTTTCTTGGCGTTTCTCGTGAGTGCCAGCTCCTGATCCCCCGCGACACTCGACAACAGTGGACCTCATCCGAGTGACGAGTATCTTGGGACTGCACCTCAAGGTGGTGTTCGCCTGTGCCCTTCTTTTTATTGGTTTGACTTAATTTACTGATTTTGTTTATTTGTTTTGTTTGCAGTGTGGTTCTTTTACCCACATTCGTCCCATCTGTTGAGTGATTTGTTTACTGCTACTCATTTTACTTTGGTGTGTGGCTGTGTACTTGTGGTTGTGAGTGTGTGGTGGACAACGGTGTATGTGCGTGTGCAAGCGCGTTCGGGTCGTGATCGGGTGTGCCGGTTTACGCAAAGTGACTTTGATTTCTTTTGTTCAGGCTGGTGGGCTGAATGGATTGTGGACCACGGGACACTGCTGGTACTCGACCCTCTTCGTCTCCCCGCAGTTTAGGCGTTCCAGAATTGGTGGCGGGTTCACTACCGGTAATTAGTGTAGGGCCTCCTTCCTCCTTTCCCCAGCAGCTGCTGCGGTCCGGTAAGCCAAATTGTACTCCAGTCTGTGGTAGTTTTATTAGTTTTCTTATAATGTGACAAGATTTAAATATTGTTTGGAATAAATAAATTGTAATTTTGGGGTAACCACTCTGTCTAGTGTCACTGACCTACGTGTCCTTTTATTCCTGGGGTGAGATTCCCCAGGTGGCATGTTGAGACCTCTAAATCCACCTTTTTAATTTTGCGAGGCGGCAGACACTATAGACGACAGGACGTGGTTACCTTTGTCACTTAAACTGTTATTTTATGTATAAAGCAGGTATGCATGTTTGAATGTTTCATTGTTGGTGTGTTTTCACTGCGCTATTGTTGGAGACAAAACAGCAGCGCAATTTAAAGCTTGCCACTAACAGGTTTGTTTTACGTCTTTTTTTAACTACACTGTGTTGGAGTAATGGAGGAGGAGATGAGGCAGCTGCGTGAGTTGGTGCTTCAACTTAAAGCAGACAATGAGTGGCTACTTCAGGAGAGGGATGCTTCACATTTACAAGCAGGCTCCAGTATAACAACTCCAGCCACTGCTGGCGTGCCAACGCCTGAGAGGTTAGTAGTTATACCCAGAGATCGTAGATGCCCATGTTTAACGGGAAAACTTGGATAACTATGTCAGAGTGGGTGGAGGAAATTCAAATGTGTATACGGTCACGTCACTTGACTCCTACAGATCAGGGGTATTTTATCTTTGACCACTTGGAGGGAGAAGCTCGGGAGGAGATTAAGTGGCAGAGTGGCGTACAGCGCCGAGACCCAACTCAAATTCTGGCCATTTTACAGGATCTGTATGGGTGTTGTGAGTCCTACGTAACCCTACCGCAGGCATTTTTGCAGGAGGGGGAGACGGTGCAGGAGTTCTCTCTGGCTCTTATGGCGTTGATGGAACGAGTGAACACGTCTTAGATAGTTCCTTGCGTAGGGAGCTTAAGCAGTTGTCCGTCGTTGTCCCACCGCCACCATTTTAGAGATTCGGGGTGAAGCTATCCGCTGGGAACGTGAGGGTTTCCCCGGAGGCCCAAGTGAGCGAAGCCACTCCCTACCTTCAATTTCTAACCATCAGTATGAAGTGCGTGGGCACGTAAGTGTGCATCCCAGAGGGGCGGCCCCCTTGTCTGAGCTGGGTGAGTTAAAGAAGCTTTTGATCCGCCAACCGACCAACTTACCCAGACAGTAGTTTCTTTGCAGTCCAGAATGACTCATTACTTTGCCGTCGTTGCCATCAACCCGGGCACTTTGCCAGGGACTGCAACTGGCATCGCGGACCTGTCCGTGAGCGTGCTAACTCCGCAGCAGGTCTGTCACAACCTGAGCCTGGACCTGCTCATGTTGTCCACCAGCAGGAAAACTCCCACAGGTCGGCCGAGCCATGGCTCAGTTGGGGTGTCTAGCGGCTCACAGGTTGAAGTGACCAGATTAATGTCCACATGCCCCAATGTTGTCATCCGCATGGGTGATATTGAAGTGTCTTCTTTGGTGGACACTGGATCTATGGTGTCCACCATCACTGAAAGTTTCTTTTTGGACCAGTTTGCACCTTGGGGACATGACCGTCTCGGAGAATGTCACTGGCTACAGCTGCATGCTGCGAATGGTCTTACCATCCCCTATGTTGGTTACCTTGTGCTGGATGTGATGCTCTGTGGGAAGACTGCGGCATTTTAGTTGTCAAGGACCCACCTGGTGCCACACCTACCTCACCTGGTATTTTGGCAATGAACATCATCCAGAGGTGCTTTCAGGAGCTCTTTGGGGCACCTGGCCCCTCCCTCTTTGACATACCCACCGTCATCCAGGCTCCAGGTCCTGTTGTTGATGCCTTGCAGCACTGTCACCAAAGTGTTGTTCAACATTCCCCGGAAAAGGCAGCTGTCGTTGAAATCAGAGGTCGTAGGCCAGTACACATTCCTGCTGGGATGATGAAGATGGTTGCAGGCACTTGTTCAAAGCAGCTTTCTAGAAGTGTACTGTTTGAGGTAACAGGTTATTGGTAACAGGTAACCTCCGCAGGGGCGGTGTCCTCATTAGGTGGGGGTTTTCACCGTGAGGGGTTGTAGTTACTCACTATTGGCGGCTAGCTAGGGGTACATTTCTCCCCTCGCGTCACTCTTGGGGTTATCCAATAGCGAAACCTCACTGGAGGGCAGAGCACACTGAAGGAGAACTGTAACCATTGTTCTCCGAACTGTGCAAAACCCTCTAGTCTCGTCTCCCAGCTACCGTACTCGGTGCGAGACGAAACAAAACGAAATAAAGGGAAACAAAAAACAGTAAGGGTCGGGCCTGGTTAGTACTTGGATGGGAGACCACCGGGCAATCCAGGTGCTGTAAGCTTTTGCCTCAGTGGACTGCATGTAAAAGTACTTCATTCGGGCTCCCTTCCACATTGTAAATACCTTTTCCTATTAAACTATTAAAAGATTAAAGGATTCATTGTAGTGTGAGATAATTGATTAACTCCAACATTGGTCATTGCATGTGCAGTTATTTGGTGACATCTTAGAACGGAGGAGACCAGAGCATTTGATGTTTATTTTGCAACAACACACAGCAAATAACAGTCCCTGCAAGTGTCAATCACTGCATGGCGTTCTGCAGTTTTTGGTCCACCACACTTTTAAAGTGTTCATAACTTTCATAAATCACATCTTGAAAGCCGGGTGTGGCGGATTTTCTGGTGGTGGGACAGAAAGTAAATATATTCTGGCTGCTTCCCGCCACTTTGTCCTTTGAGGGCATGCACCTCTTGCGCTGGCCACCACACTGAGGCACCTGGCAAGTTGCACAGGGCTTCTGGGATTTATGGGGAAGGACCACTTTGGCTCTTGGCGTAGGGGCTGAGGCTGGCAGTATAGGCACATAGGCCTTACTGGACGAAGGTCCTGGAAAGGCGATTGACGGTGCCAGTGGTTGGGCTGGAACCACAAGGAGAATCGGTGCTGTGGACACCACCTGCGGCAAGTGGGTGGCCGCGGCTCATCTGCCTGCCGCCTCGAGGGGCAAGTCTGTATCCGGGTCACTTCAACTCCAGTTCAGGTGCGGGCTCGTCCAAGCTTAATCTGCAAATTGAACACAAGAGATTCGGCATGAGGACGACTGACAAATCTTTGCTTTCCGTGCTACAATAAAGAGATAGGACAGTTTACCTCCATTTCTCACCACTTCTTCTTCCAGTGACATGGTGGGTGTCCAGATACTGGACCTGCGGCCTGTCAGACGGTGGCAGCGACATCTCAAGGGCAGGAGCGTCTGGCAGAGGTTCTTCAGACACCACCGTGCTGTGGGTCTTTGAAACAGGCCTCACCGTGGCCATGAGGTTTGCCCTTTTTTTCCTCTTTTCTCAGGAAAGTTGAAATGGACTTGGCGTTGATGTGAGGAAGAGGAATTCCTGTCCGCCCAAGATCGGGTCGTCCTTCACCCGGTCTGCTATGCATTGATACTGCCGGAGGCAGTGACCTTGGTGGGTGAAGTGATCTTGTTTGTGGGAGGACGATTCCGCAGCATCTTCACCAGCAAGTAAAGAAGATGACCGTCTTCCGTGCCGCACTGCTCACAGGCGTGTCAACCCCAAGGCAGTGGCCGAACACATTCTCTGCCTGAGATCGACAGGCACCAGGTGACAGTCGACGCCGGATGCAGATGGCTCCTTCTCATGAGGACATCCTGAAGAGCGGGTCTGTACTCTCTCCTCCTCCTGCTCAATCTTCAATAGGATTCTATGGGTCTGACAGACTCAGTCGATGGGATCCTCTTCAGCACCCGGTCAACACCCTCGTCCGGCAACTCCTCTTCTTCAGACTGTCTCGTCTTCCTCCTCCTCCACACGAGACTGCTCTTCTTCAGCTGCAAATGTGAAAATTGTGATGAGTTTTGTGTGAACTTTATGCTGTGTCATGAATGAAACGGCACCATAACTTTCTGGGCGTAGTAAGGTTTCGCAGAGAATGCAGTGGACTGGCAGACAGCGTACTCCACACCAAGAAGCTCTTCCTCATCCACGGCCCATACTCATCATTGTAGGGCATGGCAGCGGAAAAGTCGGGCTCCAGGACGTGCTCCTTGCCAAAGAGCTACTCAGCATGCCGGTTCATCCGTTGGATCTGCCGGGGGTCAGTGCAGGTCATCTGCCGAACCTGACCTCCAGCCAACCTGAGTGACTCCATCCTGGTGTTCCACTGCACAGCGAAGGAGATCAAGCACACCTGAAACGCATTCAATCAAACCTACTTTCAGTAATGTTCACATTTTTTGGCAAAAGTTTGTTAAATTAAAAAAAATGGCTGAACTTTGCTGTATCCTATGCTTTTGAGTAACTCACCTGGAATGGCATGATCCCACATCTTCGGGAAGCCGATGCAGTTTCCTGGAGCAAAACCATGAAACGGCGTCGGTAATCATTGCATCTGTTTGGCTTGTCGTACTCACCTTAACTCCACGTGTGATGCGTCGGACGTAGGACCTTATCTGGTGAGGCTTGAGGAACGCGATCATCTCCTCGGCCGAGCACTTTGCGTACAGCTCTGGGGCGCCGTTCCTCACATCATGTCCCCCTTGTTGTAGCCGAGCACAGCTCCCGCCATGGCACTCATGAATGCTATTGGCGGTATTTGCCGTGGCTCTGTTTGATGACAACAGCGTACAGCGGTGAAGCCAGTGCCGGATGTCCAGTCTCACCACAGTCCCCCTCTGCACCCGACAACAGTTGCTGTCTGCATAGATGACTTTCGGTGCGGGAGCGTTGGCGCGCTCGAACCGCGCCATCAGACCTCTGGCCATCCGAGCGTAGCAGCCCTCTGACTCGGACGCCACCCACCATGGTCGTCAAACTGTCCCCACTCGTTCAGCATGCTCGTGAGGTACAGCATGGTGCCCCGGCCGTCACCGTAGATCTTCTTGAGAACCTATGACAAAAGATCACACCTTTTTAATTGCATCATCTGTCTCATCCCGGCCTGCAACATTACCTGTCTCAGCCTACCCTCCATTTTGTAAATGTCTTTTTTTTTTTTTCCCCCCTTTCTCTCCCCTTGAGAGCCACAAGGTGCATACGGAACAGAATATTTGGCCAATGGAAGGTCACATGGGCGTGAAAACTGAGTGTCCCACTTTCAAAATTGCGAGCGTGTCGATTTATCAGGAATAACAAGAGAGTAACCATCCTCTTGTGGGTCTGCTATGAGAAGCCAAAGTTGGGCAGCAGCTCTCGCTTCCAGCCATACCACTCTGAGCATTTGGAGAGTGAAGACGTAGGAGGGAGAGCTCTGAAAACCACCCTGTTGACGGAGCTCAAACAGACAAAACAACCAAGGTTTGACTTTTTTTTTTTTTTGGATTCTTTGAGAAAAAAGGAGTGGAGGTTTTTGCAGCCTCCCTCCTTTGATTGAAAACGCATGGAAGAGAAAATGGATGAAAAATACAAGTATGAGAACACTGTAAGAATGGACTTAGATCAGGAAATGAACATTTTGCACATTATCAAAAAAGTTCAAAAGCAATGTGGAGATGTCATGGTTTGCAGAAGAGTGGGTAAAGAGACTGGAAATCAATGTACAACGAAGAGGGAAAACAAAAAAAAAAAAAGATGGGAGTACAATAAAAGGCAAAACAATGGCGCCAAAAGACATTGACGAAAGAGAAATGGTGGTGTCATTCAAGAACATGCCGGCTTACCTGTCTGATGAACTCATTTTGACAATTGACCGAATGGGGGTCAATTGTTCAGGAATAAAAAGGAGGATATGGACAGAAATTAACATGGAGGATAGAACAAGGCCTTTAAAAGTGAGATTCACCACAGAAATAAAATCACTACCGTACTCCGTCAAATTTGAATCACCTGCAGGACCAGAGAATGTCAGGATCATCCACGACAGGCAGACCGGTGTGCCGCAAGTGTGTGAAGCCAGGACACATTTACAGGAATTGCCCTGAGTTCACATGCTTTAAATGCGGCAAAAATGGTAATTTAAAAACAGACTGAAGAACAAGCAGCATTTTTATTTTACATTTGTAAAACAATGTTTGTATGTTTTGTCAGGAATTTGAAGTACCGGACACTACCTCCACTTCTTCTGAGTTTGATTCCCCACACACTCGTGCTGGCAGAGGGAGGGAGGGGAAGAAGAAGGAGACCAGAGGACTTGAACCCAGAGACTCAGCAGAGGGTTCAGGAGCTACAGGAACGCAGAATTGCAGAGATGCAGACCAGAATACAAGCATTGGACCATAATCAAAGGGACGCGCTCTTACAAAGGGTCCTCACAAGACTACCTGGCCTGATGTTTGACATTTTGGACCTGCTGGAAGACCCTCATTATAGAGACCGGGGTGCATCCCGGTGCAGCTGAGGAGGAGACCTTGGGGCTGCAAGGCAGGGGCTAAGCTAAAGACCGACTGAACGGAGAATTGAAGGCACTACAAGACATCAATTCCCTCCGTCATCATGGGGAATGTGAACTCGCTGCCGAATAAGATCGACGAGCTGTCCGCACTGAACAACCAGTGGATCTACCGGGAGAGCTGTCCGTTCATCTTCACGGAGACATGGCTAAACCACCTCGTTCCGGATGCTAGCGTTGACCTGCCTGGATTCACTGCTGTGAGAGCCGACAGAGACACTAAAGCAAGCGGGGAAAGCAAAAATGGGGTCTCATCATGTATGTGAACAACCGCTGGTGTAACCCAGGACATATCTCCGTAAAGACGATCTCATGTTGCAGGGACCTCAAGCTGCTAGCTGTTAGCCTGTGGCCATATTATCTGCCGAGGGAGTTTGGCCACGTGATCACCGTCTGTGTTTACATCCCTCCGAGAGCAGACGCAGCCACTGCCTTTGAGAAAATCCACTCTGTCACAGCAAAGCTGCAGACACAGCACCCTGATGCACTCATGGTCATCTCTGGGGACACAGGAGCAGCAGGTGAATGAGTGGAGTTGTTAAAAGGAAATGCGTGAGAATTGGACAAACTGCTGGATAACGCCAGCCACCCTCTGCACAGTCATCAGCAACCAAAGGAGCTTGTTCAGTGAAAGGCTGCTGCTCCCCAAGTGTCGGACCAACAGACTTAAGAACTCTTTTGTACACCATGCCATGGTACTCTACAACTCCTCACTTGGGGGGAGGAAGAAGTAGGGTACGCTACACTACATAGTAATTGACACTTGTTCAATGTACAATCACCGTCTCTCTGGTGCAATAACCTATTTTAATCTCGTTTAATTTTAATTTATTGAAATTTCTTTTTAATTTTGTCTGTGTGATGCTCTTCCTGACTGCATACCCTTTCTTGCCTCTATTGCTGCTGGAAATGTAAATTTCCTGCAGTGAGTCATCCCAAAGGGATCAATAAAGTCTAGTCTAAGTCCAAGTCTCTCGAAGGTATCAGCAGCGGCAGAAGAATTGTCCTGCCTCAGGCACTTGGACCAACAAACCTCATCTGAGCCACAGCATACTTTTACCCTCCCCCCGATTTGGAGGGACAGGCTTCGATCCTTCAGCCAGCCAGCTCGCTGCTGCCTCCAGAGTGCAGCCCATTGCACCTGTCCCCACTGTAGCCACTGCATCTACATCTGGGGTAAGCCAAACTCCACATCTTCCTTCACCTGCTGCTCCTGTGTCCCGATACACAGAAAGGAACTGGCGTCGGCGAGCCCTTGAGGAGGAGAGTGGAGCTGTTAAAAGGAAATACGTAAGAACTGTCACTCACAATACCTGCAGGCACTGTGGTCATCCTAAAACTTTAAGATAGTAGCCGCTATGGCAGTGCCACATTTTGTCCACGTGTCTCACAAGGCAAGGCCCGTGAACAGTGGTTGGCTGAACAGAAAGCAGCAAAAAGGGTTTTTTTTCCCTTGTATATAGTGCAAATATTGAACTGTAAACTGTGGTGGTGATGATAGCTGCAGAGGGCAGATGACAGCTCCAGCACAGTGGACAGAACATGAAGGCGTGTGATGGTTGTGGCCTGCCGAGTCTTGAGACATGTAATCTCTCACTCCGGGGGACGTCAGCGGCTGTGTCCAACCGGGATAAAGGGGTGAGTTAGTGTAACACACCGGGTGAAAGTTGTGAATGGGAAGGGGACTAAACTGTGGGGGTTGATTCTGGAGATGAATGAAAGTGGAGTGAATGATATTGAGAACACAGTGAACGAATGAGGAAGTGAAAAAGCAGCGCAAGTGGGGGCACCAGAAGGCGGTGAGCGGGTAGAAACAGGGAGGTTACTGGGGGTTGAACAGGTGGGAGAAAGGAAAGAGGGTGATCATGATCAGGGAGGAAAATGGACAGACAGAACCAGTGAAAGTAACAAGACAGTGACAGCAAAACATGGAAAGAAAACCAAAAACACAACTTAAGCAAAAATGAACTGAACCTAAAATAAAGACAAACACTGACGAAAGAAGTGACGAATGCGTTTCCGGCAGCAGTGACATTCCTAATTTTAACAGTCAAACAAAACCGTACAGTGCAGAAAAAAAAATCAAAATGTTTTTACACCAAACAAAGAATCAACATGGGGTGAAAATTAAGGAACATTTTCCAGACCTCTTTCTGTTTTATACTTTAGCCTAAGCCCACATGAGCCAAAGAGCAGAGTTGGGCCTCACTGACCAAGAAATTTATGGACTGAAGAAACTGGTTTTAAAAGCAAAGAAACAACTACACTAAGAGGAGAAAAATAAGTATGTACTTTTTACATAAATTTGCTTTTACTCTGGTTTTTAACATCTCACTCATGAATGGTTTAATAGTGGAAGTTTTAAACAATGGAGGGAGAGAAATAAAGAAAAGAACAAATATTTATGAGACAATAAAACTGAAAAAGATAGATGTCCTTTTAATCTCAGAAACAGTGATATTTGCAACGAAGCAGACTGGAGAAGGGAGTGGGAAGGGGAAGACATTAAGTCATAACACTTCCCTTAGTGGAGGAGTTAGCTTCCGCTTCTCCAGGAACTCGCTGGAGGTCGAGAATGTCATCAAGCTCGCTTCGACCATTTTAATGCTGTTTTTATCAACGTCTACGCTCCAGCAACTGGTGCAGAGAGGAGGCAGTTTTTTTAATGAATGTTAATGTTTTAAAAAAACTGTAGTACAGAGGATTTTTTTTTATTCTTGGGTGGGTATTTGAACTGTACAGAAAAGTAATCCTGCAGAACCTCACAGCAGCTGGTCCGCTCCCACGGCCTGGTGGACGTGCGGCGAAGGATGGACCCAGACTGCCGACAGTATACCTGGTCCCACCTCAGAGAGAGCCGGATCTCCTCAGCCCGACTCGATCGTTATTGTTTAACATTTTAATGCATTTAACTCCTCCCGCATTTTACCTGCTGTTTTTACTGACCATTGTTTGCTGTGTTCAAACCCACGATAAGAGTTTTAAAGAAGCATTTGTTTGTTTCTGGGACATTTTTAGACAAGAGTGATTTTAGTAGTCTTGCACAGTGGCGTGACCATGGTAAGACACAAATAAGGTTGTTATGTCAGCAGCACAGCCTCAATGTCACAGGTGACATCACCAGATCTATTAAAGATCTGGTGATGTCACCTGTGACATCAACAGGAAATTAAAATAATAACCTCACCCCTTGTTTTATGACAGGAAGGAAAATAATGGTGGTTGAGAGGGGAAGCTTCACCCTTGTGTGATACAGGGGTGGGGGTCGGTTACATCCTCACAGGCGCAACAAACGGTTAGGCACGGCGGGGGCTCAGGTAGGGTCTTGGGTGGGTGGGGTGTGATGAGGCTTCGGGGATTACCTTGAGGATGTGGGTAAAAGCTGCGATATTATTTCTGGTTTAAACGTTCTCGAAGTTATTTAACAGCTTATGAAGCAGTTTTTCATTCTTGAAATATTTCTTTAAGATAAAACAGTAGAAAGAAAACACTTTTTTTTAAGTCTTCACTAATAGTTCAAATGACACAGCCACCAACTCATGCACCATTTTTCAAAATGTGTCTAAAACAGATAATTTGTACATGTTTGAGAAATACTTTTAGTTTTCAGAAAATAAGGTTGAGTGAACAAGTGTAAAACAAAAGAAAGAAATACTTAGTTTTCATAAAATAAGGTTGAGTGAACAAGGGTAAAACAAAAGAAAGAAATACTTTGTTTTTCAGCATTAGTTCAAATGACACAGCTATTCAACTCATGACTTTCTATTGAATCAGTCTATTTAATTTTATACCCTGTGTGGGGTTTGAAACAATGCATTTTTACTTATTCAGGAAATACTTTCAAACAGCTGGGGTGACAACAGGTATTATGCCTGACTCTCTCAGACACTGAAACAGAGTCTGTGATAATCGGTTAATTTGCAGGGGAGACGTGAGTTCTTTCCCACACGATTGAATCTTCAAAAGAGACAATTTGAAGGCAGACCTCATTGTCTTTCAGACAACGTTGTTTCGGCCGAGTTCACACCCAGGCCACCCCACCTGTAGACCTTCCTTTTCAAATTGCGCCATTTGGTGGAGGGTCGGTTCACACCTCTGAGCGACCTAGCAGACACTGAGCTCTTCCTGTATTGTTTTGTAGTATTCAAATCAACAAAGGCGTCACCTAGGCCCTGCCCACACAAACAGAGTATTTAGGTGACCCTGATTCAGACCACATTTTACATCAGTTCAGGGGTAACATTTGCTGTTGACCAGACCTTCCAGAACCTCAGCCACCTCTCCAAACGACTCCAGGCTTGTCATGGATGCCTCTTCCTCTGCACATCGTAGGTGAATATCAATCTATTTGTCTATCTATCTATCTATCTATGTACAGTATACATATGTATATACATATGTATATCTATGTATCTACATTTACATATATAAGTATAATAAAAACGTTATGTCATGTTTATCACGTACCACATCTCTTTTCATTCACAGATATCGTCACTCATCTGTGTGATGTTCATTTAACACAGAGTGATACAGGTAAAAATATTATTGTATTAATTATTGTATAATTCGTTGTTAATATCTCTACTATTATGCGCTACAACAACCGCTCTTCTATTTTTCAGATATCGCCTCTGCAGATAACTTCCCGGAGACGCTGAGGAGCTTGAGCGGTTAATGCAGGCAACTTTTGAAGACGGATGCGTCCACACGGATCCGTCGTCGGTGAATCCGAGAGCGAGTCTTCGAGTGAGCAGCGCTGAGGCTCCGAACACACCGTGTGTTATAATAATCGACAGCGAGGACGAGTTTACCGCACCTCGGCCTGGACCGAGCACAGGAAATCGACCGAAGGGGAGTAACCAGCGCTCTCTGAGTCGTAAGTGGCGGTATAATTCGGCACGGAAGACAGGACCGGCGCGAGTCATTGGTGAGAAGGAGACAGCAATTCTAATCATAATTACGATAACTAGGTAAAGAATAACGGTATTTATCAGGTGTATATACGTGCATATGTGTGTGTGTTTATGAAAAGATCAACTGGAACCCGGAAATCAGACACGACCGGGAAGTCGGCCGGACCCTGCGGAGGCTGATCAGTCATTGGAGGGGTCGCCCCAACTGTTCGTCGGTGAAAACATTCAGTTCAATCAAAAAAAAAAGTATTTTAACCACATCCTGTCGATGTGTTTTATATTTAACTACCTATGTTTTTGTTTTATTCAATGGAGTAGGTCGTTCGCTCGTGGATCCTTTCACTCACCAGACACCACAACTGATAGGGGGTGAGAAAAAACATTTAGAGTGATAGTTTACGTTTCACTGCTGTATTTATTTATTTATTTTTTCACATAAAAAACAGATACAAAGGCAACGAGCACGCCGTGCCTTCTACCTGTCGCTTCAACGCAACCTCCAACGTTTGGTAAGATGCGAATCTCAATTTTTTCAACACACATCTCTACCGTTCAGTATCAGCTGAATGGCTGTATGTTCAGTATTATGCTTGTGGTTTAATGATGCGTCTATTTGGTGTGTTAGAGCATCAAGCTGTCTGCTATCTGTAATTTGGTTTATCTATGTTCAGGCTATATGCTTTTAGACAGTGTAATTTTATTATTGAAGGTGTTTGAGTAACTGTTACAGCTAAACGCCGTTGTGATTTTACTACTATGCTTTTAATGGTTATGACCACTAGAGGTCGTGATTTTACTAATTGTAATGTGCTTTAATGACAGTATACACTAGTGATTTACTATTTGTTTTTATGCTTTAAATGTTGATCCTTAGTAGATCCCTACATTTATTTATTTTATTTTATTATTTTTATTTATTTATTTTTTAATGCTCTTAAGGATTTGGTTCTGTTGTGATGATGGATTTCCCCATGAGTATTGATATGGATGCTACACGTTGTTTTATTATTGTCATCGTTAGAAAACAACACGACTCTACACCGGTTATATGATCACGTAATTGTGGTTTTTTTTTTGCAGGTCGTATTTTTTTCATATTTTACTCAGCTTATTTCCATACTACTCTACTTATATTCATATGGCATTAACTGCTATCGGAGGTCATGCTTCCGGATTGTATTTACATTTGCATTGTTGTTGATATTCTGTTTCAGATCTCCCTCCTGGGTCTTGGCCTTTGTGGGAGACATCGGCGCCGGTTTTCGCAGTACCTCTGGATCTACTATCTGGATCGTTCCCTGTGGAGGACTCGACATCGACAACTGGGGAACATGCACCTCCGCTGTCACCGTCGCCATCAACACCGCCAATGACCTCAGACAGCCCACGGACAGCACCCCGGATACCGACGCCGTCTTACGTCACATCACCCCCCGACCAACCCCTGCCTCTACCCCCTGCCACCGAGCAGAGAGTGCGTACGCTTTAACGGCGTCTACATCAGATCGAAATACAGAGTCGACGTCTAGCCAGGCAAGCGCGTCAAGCACGTAGATACCGTCGGTTGGCGCGAAATCTACGTGAAGGTAAGATTAACAACTATTTCAATGAGTAATCAGCTGGGATGCATATGTCTTATATATTATTACCGTTGTTACAGAACTCATTGTTAAGGACGTCACAAATAAAGCTCTGGTGTCTGAAGTTCTGAGGCTCCTAAAACGTCAAGGACCTGGTGGTAACAGACGTCGTGGACTGATCTGAAGTTCAACCACAGTAAGGTCCATTTGGAGCCTCATTATTTAAAAGCAGTGCTGGGTGATTGGGGTTTGAGGTTGCTGTTACACCGCGGGTGATTGTGTTTTGAGACTGTTGTTTTGTTTATTAAATTATTATTTTATTGTTTGTTATTATTACGTTATGGCCGATCATGATGGTTTTCTTTCTGGTTCTGACCCTGAATCCACCCACAACCAGCACACTACACCACACCTCATTGACCAGAGTGCTTCACCAACACGTATGTTTCTGTCTGACTTGTTTGACGACATGTCTGAGGAGGATGTAGGGCAGGTCTACGACCCGAGTACAAACGAAAACATGGAGTCAATTTTTTTTGGGTGAGAGAGAGGATAATCGTATTTTAAATATGGTTCCTGCATCATCTCGTGAGGGTAGGGCTGATACCTCTTTAGACAATGACGATTGGTTCGAAAGGTTTGTTGATAATGTACAAACGGTTGATTCAGGGACACCTGCTCTTGACCCTCTGATAGACGTACCCTGCTCTAGCTGTAGCGATGACATTGTTGATGATGACGGTGATTCGGTTCAGGAAGGATGCTGCATTGGTGGTACCGGTATTGATTCAGAAGTCATAGAGCCTTTAAACACCGACAGGATAAGAAGGGTGCTAACACATCCTGCTGTACCAGACACTCCTGATTCAGCTACTTTCTACAGAGGCTTGATGGAACAGGTCAGAGAGCTGGTTGATGAAGCGCAGAGACTAGCAGAACGGGAAGACGTGGTTCAGCTTGAAGTGGTTGGCGAAGATGTTCAAGAACACGTTAATGTTGTGGTTGAAGGTGACGGCGGAAATATCTACCCTGCTTTTGAGGACCTCCTTAGCAACACAGTGCAGTCTGACAGAGTCATCGCTATGGGCAAGAGAATCGAATTAACGGTTCAAATTGTACATAACCCTCGAGGAGGCGCTAAACGCAAGCTCGAGAAGACGCTGGATGCCGAAATTATTGGTAAAAAAAAGACGGCATCTCTATGTAGTTGATGGTGATGGAACTGATCAGCTTTGCTTCGCAATCAGCCTTTCTTGTCTCCTTAATCCTCACCGTACGAATCAAGATTGTGTTGAGTTGGGGAGGGAATTACAAAACAAAGCTGGTTTAGATTCTCAAACACCTATCACATTCACAGATATACCCCTGTTCGAACGGATAGTGAGGCGTAAAATTGTCGTGTTTCATAAAATGACAGCAAACCAACCATTAGCACATTATGTCACAGGTTTAGCTGATGGTTTGGATCCCTTATACTTGTTTCTACTTCAGGGACACTATTACGGGGTGAAGAATCCAAAGGGTTTTTTAGGAACACGCTACTTTTGCGTCAGCTGTCATAAGGGATATGAAGATAAATCAAAATACATATGTAAAGGCCACTGTAGCGTATGTCACGATCCTGTTTGCCCTACAGAGGTCCCAAACCCTGTACCTTGCGGCGACTGTCACAGGGTTTGTAGAACACCTTCCTGCATTGCGAGACACAAAGAGATTGGCGCTAATGGGTCGAGTCTGTGCCAGAGATACAAAAAATGTGAAAAATGCGGAAGGTGTCGGTATATGCCATTAAAACCGGGTAAACCTAACAGTTGTTGCGTTGTGCTTAAATGTAACATCTGCCGTGTAAAATTATCATCGACAAACAAGGTCCACCAGTGCTACATTCAACCCGTCGTCAGGAAGACTGAGCATCCTGATCTGTTTTTTTATGATTTTGAAACATTTACAGATGAGCATGGTAGACATGTCCCTTTTTTAGTGTGTGCGAAGACGCAGAAAGGTGAAGAGCGGGTGTTTTACGGTCTCGGTTGTGTTAGAGCGTTTCTTTTATATTTCAGAAAGAACCGGTTTAGAGGCTGTGTTTTTGTTGCGCATAATGCCAGGGGTTTTGACAGCATCATTGTCTTGAGTGGTGTGCTTGACGAAGGGTTAATACCCAAGAGGATAATCATGACTCGTAGTAAGATACTTTGTCTTGAGAATCCTCACTACAAGCTAAAATTCATTGACTCTCTCTCATTCCTAACCATGCGACTCAGCTCCATGCCTAAAGCTCTAGGCTTTTTTCCACACAAGTTTAGCTCAAAAGATCATCTGCATTACATTGGGGCCTAGCCTCCTCCCTCAGACTATGGTGTTGAGGACATGTCAGACCCTGAACAGAGAGATTTTTACAGCTGGTATGAATCTGTGCGTGAGAATTCTTTCAATTTCAGGAGTGAAGCTATTCACTATTGCAAAAACGATGTCGACATTCTGGCCAGAGGATGCAGGATATTTAGAGAGGAGTTTTTTAAAGAAACAGGTGTTGATGCACTCTCGTCCGTAACAATCGCCTCTGCGTGTATGGCTGTTTTCAGGCCCAACGGTGGTTTTCAGGCCGGTACGGTGAATTCTACTCTGCTACGATGGAGAGAGAGCAGGCGTTAAAGTCTGATCATGGGGTGCGTCTTATTACCATCTGGGAGCACGAATGGCGTTCGCTTCGACAATCGTGTGATGATCTCAGAGATTTTCTTAGATTTTGACACCCCTGAGCCTCTCAACCTTCGTAATGCCCTCTACGGTGGTAGAACCAGTGCTTTAAAGCTGCGTTACACGACCAAGCCTGGTGAAAAAGTTTATTACGCTGATGTCACCTCTCTGTATCCTTACGTCAACAGCACGTGCTCCTACCCTCTAGGGCATCCCCGAATAATCCACAAGGACTTCGGGGATCCCAGACAGTACTTTGGTCTGATCAAGGCAGTTGTCTACCCTCCTAGGGGTTTATATGTACCCGTTTTACCCTATAGAGGACCAGGGGGTAAATTACACTTCACATTATGCAGTATCTGTTCGAGTCGTAATGTTCAAGACAGTGACTGTAGGCATAATGATGATGAGCGTGCTTTGACAGGGGTCTGGGTCACGGTTGAGTCCAACAAGACTCTGGACAAGGGATACAAGGTGGCCAAGATTATTGAAGTATGGCATTTTGATAGATCTAGCGATTGTATTTTCGTGGGTTACATCCGTACATTCCTGAAGGGCAAGCAGGAGGCTTCTGGTTACCCTGCTGAGGCCGTTGATCAGGAAAGCCGCGACAAATACATTCAGGATTATCAAGCCCATCAGGGGATTTTGCTTTGTGCTGATAAGATTTGTCACAACCCAGCAAAGAGACAGGTGGCTAAGGCTTGTCTTAATAGCCTTTGGGGAAAGTTTTGTCAGAGAGAGACCATGTCTCAAGTTTCTGTAGTGTCAGACCAACGAGTTTTTCAGTTTCTTGTTTTCAGGGAAATACGAGGTCAGCTACTTTAACGTGCTGGATGAGAAAAAAAGTTGCGATCCGGTGATCTGATTGATGAACTCGACAGGGATAGCATCGAGGACTTTGTTTCGGCAGGTCCTAAGACGTATGCTTATAGGACCAAAGGACAGAAGAAGGTTGTGATGAAGGTTAAAGGTATCGCGCAAACAAAAGAATCTTGTCAGCGGATAAAGTTCGACTCCGTCAGAGATCTTGTAGAGGGGTATTTGCAGAATTCACCTGATGGGGTGCTTGAGACCCTCCAACACAACATCGTGAGGGATAAAAAGAACATCACCGTAAAAACAGATCAGTTATTAAAAAACTCTGGGTCGTGTACGATAAGAGGCGATTGTTTTCGGACGGCACAACCAAACCTTTCGGATTCTGAGTTTTGAGTGGATGAGGGGTCATTATGGAAGAAATTAACTTCGATCCGCATTTGAAAACACCGTTTTCATGTCTAGTGGTGGGACCATCGGGGTCAGGAAAGACCCATTTTGTAAAATGTATACTTGAAAATTGTCAACATGTTATGGAGGTTGTCAATGTAAATATTGTGTGGATTTATACTTCTTTTCAACCTATGTACACTGAATTGCAAAAGATGAATAAAAATATCAAATTCATTGAAGGTTTACCTGAATCTTTTGAAAATGAAGATGTATTTCCTTCTGATAGAAAACATTTGATTATTCTTGACGATGTTATTTTTGAAGCTTCTGAAAACCCTGAGGTTGTCAGTGTTTTTACACAGTACAGACATCATAAAAATATGAGTGTTATAATGCTGACGCAAAACTTATTTCATCGTGGTAAATATAGTCGTACTACTAGTCTGAATAGCAATTACTATGTATTGTTTAAGAATCCTTGCGATAAAATGCAGATAAAAGTTCTTGCTCAACAGATTTACCCGTCTCAAAGAGCTTTCTTTCTAGAAAGCTTTGAAGATGCTACAGCTGGCGCTCACGGGTACTTAATTGTTGATCTAACACCCTCATGTCCAAAACGCTACAGACTAAGGACTGGGATACTTCCTCACCAGCGTCACACTGTGTACAAACCAAAAACGTCTGCTTAAGTTATGCCAGCGCGTATAAAAAGAAACGCTGGTTTACTTAAGGAACTATACCACGCTCCGTCAAAGAAACGTAAAGACATTTTGATGCGTAGTTCTCGGGACTTTATTCAAGCTCTTTGCGAGATCGCCCTGAATGTGTTGAAGGGGAATGTACCATTGTCGCAAGCGCAGTTCAAAAAACTGAAAAAACAGAAGAAAAACATCAGACTCTTGGCTAATAAAAAAGCGTGTGTGAAGCGTAAACGAAGGATTCTTAAAAAGCAGTCAGGTGGATTCCTGTTGCCGTTGCTAGCGGCTGCCGTCCCAATCATTGGAAATCTAATAGGAGGACTTGTAAAGAAGTAAAACACTATGAAGCCTGTCCAGAAAATGTATCTCGTCTCTCCTCAGCAAATTAACCAGTGATCACGTCCAACCTCTGACATCCGTGAAACAGCCGAAGATGAAGACCGTTCTAAATGATTCTCAGTTAAACTCGTTTGAGAAGATTAAAAAAACATTAAAAAAAGATTTAAAAAACTTACATCGCTGTAACAGTAAAGATGGTAAAACCCTACTTTTAAATCAACTGGATGGGGCACTCTGAACTCGCAAAAATTGATCCAATTACCAGGCTCTACACCTAACATGTAAGCTAAAGGCGAGTTAAAAAGCATTAGGTTCTGCCCGTCTCTTTGAAGATCAATTTTTTGCCGTGCACTGTCAAACAGGAAGCGTATGTCGTTATTGCTTTTTTTAAAGGTTTGCTCCAACTCTGTTGTGATCTGATTAATACAGCTGTAATATCCTCCCTTAAAGTTCAGTTTGGAAATATCTGTTCCCGCCGTTTTGAAATGCAGATCAACCCCTCGTGATTCGTCTTTTTTCCTCTGAGCAGAGGCGCTGGCATCGGGATCCGGAGCCCTAAGACGAGCCATGGCTCTATGAAATTCATCTTTATACCGTCGTGTCGTGTTAGCCTCCGAATCTGATCCTCTAGGGGGAGCCGTGTTTGTGTTGGAATCAGGTACTCTATGGTTCGGTTTCCAGTAAAATGACGCCGCATCCTCCGGAATATTATGCCATGTGTGAGGGTATGTGATCTCCGTCAAAGCAACCTCCCATTTTCCGTTTAAATCAATATGTTGTGCTAAATCAACGCGGAAAGTACCAATCGAGTTGTCTTTAAAAACTTTTGCACTGGCGTTTGATGGTAAAGTCACATAGAAGCCTGTGTTCTTTGAGTCGTACATGGTGATATGATGCCTGGTGTAAAGAAGGACCTTCTTATATATTTTTTATATCCAAAGCTTTTACCCAGCTGTTGAATTTTTCAGGCCAGTTCTTCCACTGGACAAAGACCTGCCTCTCTCCTTTAACGCAGCCTTCCACATCCTTGAGAATCTTTTCAACGTGAAATACTTCGCCGTCGAAATCTTTCAATTTATACACAGGCGGGGTGCGATGAATACATTCAGTTATCGTAAATATCTCATCTGTAAAACTCTGCTCATACTTTGTCAAATACACCTCGTAGTTTTGATATCCTAACATGATCGCCCTCCTTAAATTTTGGCTTCTGTCGATCTTTCGACGGTCTAATGTAAAGATTGTCAAACACTTGCAGAGTATTTTCTTTAGTTACTTCCATCGGTGTCATTTTTATACTGCTGTGATAGCTGTGGTTATAACTCTTTACTAGATCCTGTAAAACCTCGATGTAACGTAATGTGTTTTTAGCCGTGAAATATTTCCATCTGATTTTTAAGAGTGTGGTTAAATCTCTCAACCACAGAGGCCTTAACGTCACTCGCTGTTGAAAAATGATTAATACCCTTCCTTTCCATCAAAGCCCTGAAACTCTTGTTAAAAAATTCTTTCCCGTCATCCGTCTTTAGCTTTGCAGGCGTCCCGCTCTCCTCCAGCACTGATTCGAACGCCTTCACTGTCTCGATCGCAGTCTCTTTTTAAAACGCGTACATAGGCCTTCTTTGAAAATACATCTATAACGGTCAACAAGTAATTTTGATCGTCGTTATATCTAGCCAATGCCTGCATGTCGCATAGGTCGTCCTGGAATTGTTGAAGAGGCCTGTGAACAAATACTCTGTTTCTCGGAAAGTTTACTCTGGTCGGTTTATGCAGGGTGTAAGCATCCTGTTTTGATAAAAAATCTTTAATGGATTAAGAACTGACAGGTTTCCCAGTCTCGACCTGCACCCCTCGACGGAGGCGATCCACGCTGCTGTAGCTCCCAGGGTGAATAGGATTGTAATAAACTTTTAATGATGTTTCACCCACATGTTAAACGGGAAATGAACGAGCTGAGATCCAAATATGCTTCTTAATGTTTTTATTAAACAGGTTATGTCAGGATTCGATCGTAATGTTATACAAAGAGAGTAAAAGAGTTTAAAAAAAAAAGTAAATCAAATTCGAAGGAATCTCGTGTTTGTGACATCGACCAGGGGATAAAGCAGGCGGATGCACGTCGACAGTTTCATTCCCGGGGCAGGCGGTTGCTGCCTTCCCTACAGGTTCCTCCTCGTCATCCACATCTTGCATTTCAGTTGCAACAGAGTCATCTGTGGCGTCTTTGACGTCCAATGAAGGACGGGCTCCATCTGTCGTGTTGTTGTCCGAACCCTCGTACTTATGGCCGTCAACCGCAACGTGTTCTACCGCAGGAAGTAGAGGTGACGGCAAGGAGTTGTTCATCCCGTACCCGGGGCCGCCTGTAGCAGCTCCGAGGAAGGTAGTGACGATACGTCTCAGAACACCTTCAGGCCTCATCGTCGTCTTGGTCCAACAGGTACGTCTGCATGGTGTTGCTCTGGAAAAAATCCTCTTTATAACAGTCAACAAGTAGGCGGTCCAGAGTGGGGCGGTCCTAAAAGGTCAGTGCTTTTTTCAACACAAGGGCATCATTCTATAAGCGGGTATGGTAGAAGAGACCGTCGATTTCTGGAGAAATCTCCTGGATTTTCTCACTCCAAGCATCCATCGGTATGGTTAACAGTACGAAAAACACCACAATCGGAATTAAAATACTCCAGGACGAAATCTTCTTCTTCTTCACCTGTGACTCCTGTTGATACTTTATGGATGGCCCTGAAGGACCATCGTACTGATCCTGAGATTTTAGCCAACCATATAGCCATGAAGGACGGCTTCCTCTCCTTTCGCTCGGGTTTGTTAGAAACGACTCCGACCTTCTGACGTTGTTCTTCTTCAGTCCGTGGAAGATTTTCCGGCTTCACCTCTCTCAGCACACCCCAGTCATTAGACGATAACACAGCCATCTCCGTACAGGCACTCAGGGTTTCGTCATCCTCCAGCTGGTAAATGTACAATTCGGCTGTTTCGTACTTAAACGTGTACCCCCTTCTTCCTCGACGTCCGTAAGGCTCTAGAGACCACTCTTCCTACAAAGATTCCCCCGGCGGTGCCTGCGTACGTCGTAGGTACATTACAGATTTACGGGGAGCCCCGACGCCCATCCACGGGTCCTCAATAACAGTCACAGCCGTCTCGCTGATCACTGGTGATCCACGCGTCGATGTAGGGACTGACATTGTCGGTTGGTTGTGCTCGACGGTTCCTCGTTCCTGGCTACAGTCTGAAGGGGGCGTGTATATATATATATATATATATATATATATATATATATATATATACACACATATATATATATACATATACACACACACACAGGGTGATGTTTATACAGCTGTCCGACCCACTCCCTTCGTTATTTTACTTCCTGTCATAAAACAAGGGGGTGGGTTATTATTTTATTTTCCCGTTGATATAAAAAGGGGGAGGATTATTTTAATTTCTTTTTGATATAAAAAGGGGGAGGGTTTTATTACTTCCGGAAGGGTTGGGGGTTTATTACTTCCGGAGCCATAAATCAATAAATCATTACAGGTTTGACATATTGTGGCTTCCTTCATCTCTCTCTCCTAGAAACTATTTCAGGTGGTGCCCCAAACTTTCGAGGAGATATTATTTTTCATAATATCCACGTCACTGACGCAGGCGTCCGTGACCAGACCATCCTTCACTTTCACTACAATACTGTTATTAAACTGAGGTTGAAAAGTTTTAGCAGGAATCTGTCTCCCATCCTGAGAGCGCTAGATATTCAGTATCGTAATGATGGAAACTGAACGGGGAGAGAGATCTCTTCTTCCGGTAAATGCCTCATGATGCACCATCCCTAAAACCATGTATTTAGATGTCTAGAGTTGCCTTTGCAAGAATAATGTTGCCATTGTTGTGTATATTCCATCTGCCATTCCATCTTCCATTCCATCTGCTATTACATTTTTCATGGTTTCACCTCAGTCCTTCCTCAGAAACTAACGTGGTTTGAGGGGTGAGACTTAAGACAGTGTGAAGGAAAGATACAGTTCAGACTAATGGAAAGTTACTGGTGAAGGCTGCCTCATTCTTTTTGGTTGTGCCACTCCTTGTTTTCAGGAAAATGCATTGTTTATTCCGCCGTGTTACAAATGTGCCCACAGACGCATCTGAGACCGGTGCACAAAGTAAACCCTCCCAACATCTCACACATACTAACAGCAGCAGTTCAAAGAAAAGCAACAAATCAACCAGCAGCAACATGGCAATTATCAAGACCGACAAAAACATTCAGTTTCATATCACTGTTATATTAATGATCGTGACTGCACTAGGCCTGTTCTCACCTGACAATTATTGTGCGTCCTTAGTTTAATTTTAACATATTCGATTGGCCCTGTGTAATATTTCTGAGGCTGAATTCTTGAACTCATTCAAGATACTCATTAAACTGAAATTTAATATTGAAGGCCAAGGTTTAAAAAAAAAATGACTTGTCAATTACTGAGAAAGTGTTCTTCTTTGCATTTAGCCAACACCTTCACAAGACTTGTCTACACTTCAGTTATTTATTGCATTTACCAGGATAAAAGGAAAAAGATCTGGAGGTAACCACACACCATTTCCTTACAGCATCTCCACAATAACTTCTCCCACCACTCACATCCTGGCATGGATGAGGGGTTTGTCCAATTGTAAAATGACCAAAGCAGTCACATGCATTGCAAAGCAGAAGCTCAGCTCACACCATAAATGCCGTTTGCCACCTGCAAAAACAACCACACTTTTGCAACCAGCAATGTACTGTAGACTCCAGCTGAGGTGATGTGATCTTTCAGTGTGTATGTGGTCATTTTCTGCAGAAGTTTCATTTTTTTGTGAAGGGACACACATTATTTTCCTCGTGCACTGCTGTTAAGTTCATTAAAATTGTGACTATTCTTTAGCTTTCATGCCACTTGAAAAATAAAGGCATTTTTAAATGACAATTGACAGAGACTGAAGAGACACATGAATGGATTAGAATATCTTTGGAGTTGATGAACATCAAGCTCTTTCTTGGTATTGAACACATGAAGGACAATGTTTGGAGAAAGATGGTCAGTGTTGCGTTCATGACAGTTTTAACTGATCATTCTTCCTGTGTTCACACCTGTCTGTCCCTTTGAGCTTCACAGCTAATGGCACACACCTGGAACCAATTAGCAATGAAGACAGCTTCACCTGGATAAAAGCTCACCAGATCCAGTGCTGTGTTCCAGAATGTGTATCCTCCTGTGCTGGTGGCTCATTTGTTACTCTCCCTTCACTCTGTTTAATCTCTCTGTGCTCCAGGAAACCACACACCCTTGGGTTTTGCTTGGTATTGACTGTGACACTTGTATGTTTTGTTCTTGATGTAAAAGCAGAAAATAGGGTTACTGAATGTAACGCCACTTGTACTCTCTTGGTAAAACCTGATTTCCCAGTGAGTTAAAAAGTGGCTGGAGAACAGGTTACAGTTGTTCAGAGCTGAGTGTTGTTACTGGAGAATTTTTGTGGGAGTCCTCATGTTCTTTGTCAGGATGTGAAGGACGATGCCTGAAAAACTGCTGACCTGAGAAGGTTCAGACAAGAATTTTGTGGGGGGGCAGGATTTGGCCAGGTCACATGGATTTAAAACAGTTCTTTATGAGCAGCAAAGGTTTGAATCACATCCACAGAAGATGGTAATGACTAGGTATACATAAACAAAGTGTGATGTTAAGGCAAATGACTGGCCGATTGAAACTTGAATGTTAATGCCACACTCAACAGGTGTGACGTACCTGTTGTGCACTTCTGCTCAAGTCGGAAGTTGATCTGCCTTGGAATGTTGATCAGGAGAACAATGTATGAGGCTAAAAGCTGGCATGTTGACATCACATCACAGTTGAATGATTCAATCGTACTTGCCTCATGGTAACCACATCGACAAGGGATCTCTTTGCCAAATATGTCTTTCATACATTTCCCCAAACTACATTGTCAGGACAACTCTCAGTATATCTCAAATTTCGCTCCTTATTAACTGTGCGCTGAAACTCCAATGTACATCTGATTGGCTCCTTCATCACCGTGGTAGCAAATTCCAGACACCATTGGTGCAAAACTTTTCAACCCAAATATTGGCTCTTTTGCCTCCATTGTTCGGACTTTGTGGGGAGGTCTTGTTAAATATCTGCAATAGAGCATCGTACTTTTAATCTTTTTAGTTTATTTATCAAATTATCTTATGAGAATCATCTTAGAATCTTCTCATTCAATTAATCTTTAGCAATTTCATGGATGTTGGACGTGATAACTTTAATTTGCGGAGGAGAGACGAGATACATTTTCTGGACAGTCATCACATTCTACTTCTTTACAAGGCCTATTAAATTTCCGATGATTGGAACGGCCACAGGAATCCACCCGATTACTTTAAGAATCCTTCGTCCCGAGAACTATGCATCAAAATGTCATTACGTTTCTTCTGCGGAGCATGGTATAGTGTCTTAAGCAAACGAGCATTTTATACACACAGACGTTTTTGGTATATACACAGTGACATTGATGGAAGTATCCCGGTCCTTCGTCTGTAGCGTTCTGGACATGCGGGTGTTAGATCAACGATTAAGTACCCGAGAGTGTCGGCTGTAGCATCTTCATCTTTCTAGAAAGAAGACTCGATGAGACGGGTAAATCTGTTGAGCCAGAACTTCTGTCTGCATTTAAAACAATGCAAAGTAATTGCTATTCAGACTATTTACCACGATGAAAAGTTTTGCGTCGGCATCAAAACACATGTCTGTACTGAGTAAAAATTCGAACAAACTCAAGGTTTTCAGAAGCTTCAAGAATAATCTGTTTTCTATCAGAAGGAAATACATCTTCGTATTCAAAAGATTCAGGTAAACCTTCAATGAATTGGTATTTTTATTCATCTCTTGCAATTCACTGTACATAGGTTGAAAAGATGTAAATCCATACAATATTTACATTGACATCCATAACATTCACAATTTTCAAGCATACAATTCATGTCTTTCATGAGCCCGATGGTCCCACCACTAGACATGATGTTCTGAAACAAGGATCGAAATTAATTTCCTCCATGACCCCTCATCCACTCAACTGAAACCAAAAGGTTTGGATGTGCAGTCAATCGCCTCTTATTGCACACGACAGTTTCTTCATGACTGACCTGTAACCATTGAAAAATGGGTAAGACTTGGATTGGAATACACATTCTAACGATAAAAATCCTATTGCTTATTTACAGTTAAATCATTACTTATGCTACTTTTTCGATTGAGTCAGGCCAGAGAAGTACTTATCATGAAGAATTAGATGCATATTGCTTCTAATACATTGATGGTATTATATATTCCCTAATCTAAAGTGGGACTGCAAAATGACATGTCCACAATAATAAAGCCAGACTGCAGTGAATGTAGGCAAAGTTTTGTGACTTGGGTGTATTTGGGGGTCATCTGGTCCTAGATGTGTAAACCAGCATATAACCTCACATTCTCTGCCACTTCTGTGTTAGAGTCACTGTGTCACTGTTTGGTTCAGCCCGACCAGGTACGATGCCAGGGCATCAGATGCCTCCCATCCAGGAACCCCATGAGAATTCGATGTGTATCCACGTACCAAAGCTGGGGTGCGGGGCTGGCTCCCCTCAGATGGGGGAGGGGCAGATGTGACAGCAGTGTCACTCTCCACCAATACCGGCCAGGAAGATGTAGCAGTCTCCTCAAATGCAAAAGTAGATTCCTGGGGAGATCAACAAAACATTATGCATATATTATAAAGACTGATTCAGAACAACTTACTGCTTTTCCAAAACCATTTGATAGATAATGAAACTCGTGTCATAGTGTTACCTGAAAAGTAATGACATCTGGCACAGTTATGTCTGTGCTGTCCTCGTCTCAGACAGCGTCCAACGTGCCTGGCCGTATCTCACTGACGTCCTGCTGGCTCAGGAGATCTCCTCTGTTTGACTGCGCCAGGAGGTATTGCACTGCAATGAGTTCTCCTGCAATGAATGGGGGGTGAATAAAGATTATGTTTTTACCTTCCTACCTACTAGGTCATCATCAACAGCAGTCCATTTTCTTACCAGTATGCTTACCAAGGGTAAACAAACTCTGGAAGAAGAGGTCTTGCCAAGACTCTGCTGCTCAGTGCATTGGACATCAAACGTATGTCATATTTTTGTCCTGGATGTCTCTGCCATCTGAAGAGCTTGTGCTGAATGGTTGATGTTCCACCTCGAAACACCTAGCATATACATTTGAGTGTGCAATGCGTTGCATCTCCACCCTGATAAGAAAAATACAACATTATCACTGACTACAGCATATTGCAGCATTATGACACAGACATTATTTGACATAATGTCAAACAACAATTCTAAACTTGCCTGGAATGAAAGCACAATGTTTATGAAAACACATCTGAGGACATCCAACGTTCGGTCACATTTCTCCAGCCGCGACCCGGTGTTGGTGTACAGCTGCAATCCTGGTGGATCCTGGATGCAGGCAAGGTGCTTTTGCTGGACCTCCCACACTCAAGACATGCCCTCATGATTGATGAGGTGCAGCCCAGTGCCGTCCCACATGGAGTCCAGAAGACCTTTTGAGGAGGGCACGGGTCTCCTGCGGCAGTGTTTGGCCAGCTCACTAGATCTGATGCTTGCCAACACCTGGGCGTCAGTTGGTTCATAGCCCTGATGTTTTTTCTTCAGCTCCACCCGCTTGGCCTCCTTCAGACAACAGATGTTGCTGATCCCACTCGAAAATGCAGCTTGACAATTTTGAGCAGAACGTGCCACACAGTGGATGGTGTTCCGTTGCGAGACCATGAATGAATCACCTCATGAAATGGAACACATCCAACCGCACTGGACGTGGCCGAAACCAATGGAGAACAGGACTGACTCCTGCGTGAATTCATAAGGTTAATAGAAGTTGGATATCAGTCAAATCAGAACAAATAATAGTTAACCTACCTCTGTTGCTGCAACAGTGTTTTCGTTTTCCGATGTTGGTTATCCATGTCGCGTTGAACTCAACCGTGACCCAGACCCCTGTCAAAGCACGCACGCCATCATTATGTGTACAGTCGCTGTCCTGAATATTACGACTTGAACAGAAACTGCATAACGTAACTTACTCCCTGGACCCCTGTAGGGTAAAATGGGTACATGCAAACTCCTGGGGGGGGATAGACGACTGCCTTGATAAGACCAAAGTACAGCCTGGGATCCCCAAACTCCTTGTGAATTATTCAGGGGGTGACCTAGCGGGTAGGACCACGTGCTGTTGACGTAAGGATACAGAGGTGACATCAGTGTAATAAACTTTCACCAGGCTTGGCTGTGTAACGCAGCTTTAAAGTATTGGTTCTACCACTGTAGACGGCATTACGAGGGTTGAGAGGCTCAGGAGGGGTCAAAATCTAACGGAAAATCTGAGATCACACGATTGTCAAAGTGATCAGTCGTGGTCCCAGATGGTAATAAGATGCACCCCATGATCAGACTAACGCCTGCTCTCTCTCCATCGTAGCAGAGTAGAATTCACCGTATGGTCTACCTCTTAATGGACAGACTGCATGAGGGTCAACACATGAAGGACAACCGTGGAAGAAACGCCCATAAAACTCCCAGACCTGCTTAACACCGTCAACTTCAGCATAACCAACAAAATACTGACCAAACACCATCTCCCCACAGTTCAAGGCATGTTGGATGAAAATACCCTGTCTGTGTGATTCCCATTGCAGCCACTGGATGGAAGCATCTGACAACCTCTTGTTGCCTCTTGTCACGTAATTGTAGGGACATGGTATGGTTAATGTGTCTGGTTTTAAAAAGTTGGTCCTGAAAACAGCCATACACGCAGAGGAGATTGTTATGGACGAGGAGTGCATCAACACCTGTTTCTTTAAAAAACTCCTCTCTAAATAACGTGCATCCTCTGGCCAGAATGTCGACATTGTTTTTGCAATAGTGAATAGCTTCACTCCTGAAATTGAAAGAATTCTCACGCACAGATTCATACCAGCTGTAAAAATGTCTCTGTTCAGGGTCTGACAGGTCCAACGCCATAGTCTGATGGAGCTGAATCACACGATGAGGAATGAGAGAGTTGATGAATTTTAGCTTGTAGTGAGGATCCTCAAGACAAAGTATCTTACTACCAGTCATGATTATCCTCTTAGGTATTAACCCTTCGTCAAGCATACCTCTCAAGACAATGACACAATCAAAACCCCTGCCGTTATGCGCAACAAAAACGCGTCCTAAACCGGTTCTGTCTGAAATTATAAAAAAAACGCTCTCACACAGTCAAGACCATCTGTTAATGTTCCAAAATCATAAAAAAACAGATCAGGATGCTCAGTAATGGAATATATTGGCACCTTCCGCATTTTTCACTTTTTTTGTATCTGACAGACTTGACCCATTAGCGCCAATCTTTGTTTCACAATGCAGGAAGGCGTTCTACAAACCCGGTGACGGTCACCACAAGTTACAGGGTTTGGGACCTCTGTAGGGCAAACAGGATTGTGACATACGCTCCAGTGACCTTTGCAGATGTGTTGATTTATCTTCATACCCCTTATGACAGCTGACGCAAAAGTAACGTGTTCCTAAAAAAAACATTTGGGTTCTTCACCCCGTAATAGTGTCCCTGAAGTAGAAACAAGTATACGGGATCTGAACCATCAGCAAAACCTGTGGCATAATGCGCTAATGGTTGGTTTGCTGTCATTTTATGAAACAATTTTATGCCTCACTATCCGTTCAAACACTGGTATATCTGATTGTGATAGATGTTTGAGAATCTAAACCAGCTTTGTTTTGTAATTCCCTCCCCAACTCAACACAATCTTGATTCGTACGGTTAAGATTAAGGAGCCAAGAGGCTGATTGTGAAGCAGAGCTGTTCAGGTCCATCACCACAAACTACATCGAGATGACATTTTTTACCAATAATTTTGGCATCCAGAGTCTTCTCGAGTTTGCGTTTAGCGCCACCTTCAGGGTTATGCACAATTTGGACCGTTAATTCGATTCTCTTGCCCAGAGCGATGACTCTGTCAGATTGTACTGTGTTGCTAAGGAGGTCCTCAAAAGCAGGGAAGATATTTCCCCCGTCACCTTCAACCACAACATTAATTGTTCTTGAACACCTTCACCAACCACTTCAAGCTGAACCACATCCTCTCCATCTACCAGTCTGAGCTTCATCAGCCAACTCTCTGACCTGTTGCATCAAACCTAGAAAGTAGCTAAATCAGGAGTGTCTGGTACAGCAGGACGTGTTAGCACCCTTCTCATCCTATCGGTGTTAAAAGGCTCTGACTTCTGATTCAATACCGGTACCTCTAACACAGCGTCCTTCCTGAACCTCATCACTGCAGAGCCAGACAGATCTATCAGAGGGTCAAGAGCAGGTGTCCCTGAATCAGCCGTCTGTAGGTGAGCAGCAAACCTTTTCTAATTGCCATTGTCTGAAGAGGTATCAGCCCTACCCTCACAAGATGATGCAGGAACCATATTTAAAATACGATTATCCTCTTTCAGCGGAAAAAGAAAAAAAATGTACTCCATGTTTTCATTTATACTGGGATCATAGACCTGCTCTACATCCTCCTCCGACATGTCATCAAACAAGTCGGACAGAAACATACGTGTTGGTGAAGCAGTCTGGTCAATGAGGTGTGGTGTGGTGTCCTGGTTGTGTGTGGATTCAGGGTCAGAACCAGAAGGAAAACCATCTTTGTCGGCCATAATTTAATAATGACATAATTTACAATAATTAAACAAAACAGCAGTCTCAAGATAAACCACATTACAGATAACAGACACATTGACACTAACACACCAAAGCGCAGACACATCACTAAACCACACACATAATAGCGAACATACAGCCACTCAGCTGATACTGAACGGTAGAGATGTGTGTTGAAAAAATTGAGATTCACATCTTGCCAAACATTGGAGGTGGTGAAGCCAGAGGTAGACACGACATGTTTTCATGTGGAAAAAATAAACAGTAATGAAACGTAACTGTCACTCTAAATGTTTCTTTTTTTCTCACCTCCTACCAGCTACTGTGTCTGGTGAGTGAAAGGATCCGTGAGTGAACGCACCACTCCTCCGACCTCCGAATGACCGTCTGTTTTCATACCCACAGGCATTGAATAAAACAAAAACATAGGAAGTTAAATACAAAACACCGACAGAATGTGGTTAAAATACTTTTTCGACTGAACTGAATGTTTTGCTCTCTCATCAAACAGTTGAAGCGTCCCCTCCAATGAATGACCCGACTCCGTGGGGTCCGGATGACTTCCCGGTCGTGTCTGATTTCCAGGTTCCTGGCGATCTTTTTATGCACACACGCACATACACTTAATAAATATCTTTATTTTTTACCTAGTTAACATAATTATGATTAGAATCGCTGTCTCCTTCTCACCAATGACTCGTGACGGTCCTGCCCTCTGTGACGAATTATACCGTCGCTTACGGCTCAGAGCGCTGATGTCTCCTTGTTGGTTGATTCCCGGTACTCGGTCCTGGACGAGGAGTGGTAAACCCGTCCTCGCTGTTGGTTATTATAATAGACTGCGTGTTCAGAGCTGCTGGAGGGTAAATCACCTCAGCGCTGCTCTCAAATTCACCGCCGCCGGATCCTGCTCGAACTCCTCGGTGCTAATCAGCGTCTGCGGGAAGTTATTCGCGGAGCCAATAATGTCTGAAAATAGAAGGGAGGCTGATTTAGTACATAATAGATATATTAACGAATTATAAAATGATTAAATCTTTACCTGCATCACTCTGCATTAAATGAACGTCACACAGATGGGTGACGACATCTGTGAATGAAAAGATGTGAAGAACGTGAGTTTTTTTTTTTTTTTTTTTTTTTTTTTTAATAATACTTATGTATAGGTAGATACATAGATATATATTCACCTACGGCGTGCAGAGGAAGAGTCATCCATAGCGAGACTGGAGTCCATTTGAAAAGGAGTTGGAGGAAGTTCTGGATGGTCTGGTCAGCAGCAAAGGTTACCCCTGAACTGATGTAAAATGTGGTCTGATTCAGGGTCATCAAAATATTCTGGTTGTGTGGGCAGGGCCTAGGAACAGCTGTTGATATACCTTTGTTGATCTGGATACTTCAGAACAATGTTGGAAGAGCCCAGCGTCTGCTAGGTAGCTCAGAGGTGTGAACTTTTCCCCGCCAAATGATGCAATTTGAAAAGGAGGGGTCTACGGGTCGGGTGACCTGGGCGTGAACTTTGTCTGAACAATGTTGTCTGAAGACAGTGAGGTTTGTCTTCAGACAGACCTCTCTGTCTTCAGAATTCAACCGTCCGGGAAAAGAACTCACATCTCCTCAGCAAATTAACCGGTTATCAGGGACTCTGTTTCAGTGTCTGAGAGAGTCAGGCGTCATGACTGTTGTCCCCCCACTGTTTGACCTCTTTCTTTTAAAAGTATTTCCTGAGTAAGTAAAAATGCATTGTTTCAAACTCACAGGGTATAAA
Organism: Synchiropus splendidus; assembly: GCF_027744825.2. Lineage (NCBI taxonomy): Eukaryota > Metazoa > Chordata > Actinopteri > Syngnathiformes > Callionymidae > Synchiropus > Synchiropus splendidus. The sequence goes on from NC_071343.1 coordinate 20,387,200, forward strand.
ATTAAATGGACTAATTCAACAGAGTCAAATGAGTTGGATGGCTGTCATTTGAACTAATGCTGAAAACAAAGTATTTCTTTCTTTTGTTTTATCCTTGTTCACTGAACCTTATTTTCTGAAAACGAAAAGTATTTCTCAAAGAAGTAGAAATTCTGTTTTTAAACACATTTTGAAAAAAAAATGGTGCATGAGTTGGGTAGCTGTTTCATTTGAACTATTAGTGAAGACTAAAGTGTTTTCTTTCTACTGTTATCTTTAAGAAATATTTCAAGAATGAAAAACTGTTTCATAAGATGTTAACTAACTTCTAAAATGTTTAATTACCGTATGGCAAATGACCTGAGATTAATAAGGTAACATTAACACCCTGTATTCCAGTGCCCGACCCACACCGATGTGTGTCCAAAATTTCAGTGGTTTACAGTGATCGATCTTGCAAATACCTTTTTTCTGCACTCCATTAGCTCCAAAGTGTAGAACGTTATTTGTTCACTTATCGTGGGTGTAAATTACAGTACACTAGAGTCCCACTAGGGCGGAAATTGAGTCCTGGGATTTTTAACCAATATTTGCACGACATGTTCTCCACTGCCATCACAATCCAAGATGGCGGCGCGGACACACGCAGCGGCTTCTCTCAGACCCAGTAGACCGGCGTCTTCGTGTTTTTCGTGTTACGTGTGTTCAGCAACTGCGTGGGACAACTTATCCTCGTCACTCTCGCCGCATCCTTCCACTTTGAGGCGTTTTTACTGCCGGGAGGCTCTGTTCTCAGGACAATACCATGGGACCTGTCCTCGGCAGTTTCGGAAGTTCTACGTGGCTACGGTTTGCTCCAGAGACCCCATCTAGCTCAACATCGGTCCACCACTTCCTTCCCTGTTACACATTGGAAGCGACACGGGCGGAACGTGAGGAAACAGAGGGGTAAGCGAGGAGGCCATCGAGCCAGGCTAGCCGCTAGCCCGCTCCAACCGGCGATCGCCACCATCACGATGGCTAATGTCCGCTCGCTAGACAACAAGCTGGACGACATCCGCCTGCTCCGCACCACGTTCAGGTCTGTGAGGGATTGTTGTGCTTTTGTGTTCGTGGAGACATGGCTCAATGACACCGTTCCGGACCACGCCATCGAGCTAGCGCGGCTAGCATGCTATAGATCCGACCGGGCTCTCGTCGAAGGAGGTAAGACTCGAGGTGGGGGACTCTGTGTTTACATCAACCATGCCTGGTGCCGTGACGCTGCTGTGGTATGTAGACACTGCTCTCCGCGGGCTGAGGTGATGATTATTAAATGTCGGCCTTTCTATCTGCCGAGGGAATTCGCTGCTGTTCTGCTGGCTGCGGTATACATCCCTCCCAGCTCTAATGACAACAGCAAGAGAGAGGCACTGAACGAACTTCACCAACTCATCAGTACTCAGCTGACAGCTCACCCCGATGCTCTCCTCATCCTGGCTGGGGATTTTAACCATGAAGACCCCAAGAGTGTGCTCCCACAACTGCACAGCCTTGTAAACTTCTCCACACGAGGCAACAACACCCTGGACAACGTCTACACTGTGCACAGGGGAGCCTACAGATCAGTCCCCCTGCCTCCGCTTGGTGCCTCTGACCACACCACTGTCTTGCTCATTCCAGCATACAGGCCACGGGTGAAGGTCACAAAGCCCACCAAGAAGAGGATCCGTGTGTGGCCCGAAGGATCATCTGTAGCACTCCAGGACTGCTTCGCCACCACAGATTGGAACATGTTCAGAGAGGCAGCCACTATCAACAACACCGTTGATCTCCAGGAGTATATAGAGACGTCACAGCCTACATCCGGAAGTGTATTGATGACGTGACAGTCGCCAAAACCATCTCCATCTGGGCTAATCAGAAGCCATGGATGACAGGTGAGGTTCACAGGTTGTGGCGGATTCGAAATGCTGCCTTCAGAGCAGGAGATGAGGAGGGCCTGAGAGCAGCCAGGGCCAACCTGGCACATGGCATCCGAGAGGCGAAGCGGCAGTATTCCAGGAAGATTGCAGACCAGTTCAGCGACAGCAGAGACACCAGGAACCTGTGGAGGGGGATCCAGACCATCACAGATGACAAGCCCTCACCGCAGACCTGTGATGACTCCTCTCTTCTGCTCGACCAGCTGAATGACTTCTTTGCTCGCTTCGAGGCAGTCAACAAGACTCCAGCCCAGAAGATCCCTCTGACCCCTGAAGACCAGGTACTGTCGTTGTCTCCGAACAGGGTGCGGAGATCGCTGAGAGGGATCGACGTGAGGAAAGCTTCGGGTCCAGACGACATCCCGGGAAGGGTCCTGAAAGACTGCGCTGAGGAGCTTACGGATGTCCTCACAGACGTCTTCAACACCTCGCTGAGCCAAGCTGTTGTTCCAACATGCCTAAAAGCAGCATCCATCATTCCAGTCCCGAAGAAGACGTCTCCTTTGTGCTTTGAGCGTCTGGTCATGCATCACATCAAAACCTCTCTCCCTCCTGCTCTAGATCCATACCAGTTCGCATACCGGTCCAATCGCTCGACTGACGATGCCATCTCCACTGCTCTCCACTCCGTCCTCACCCACCTGGAGACGAGAGACTCTTGCGCCCGAATGCTGTTCCTGGACTTCAGCTCAGCATTCAACACCATCATTCCGCAGCAGCTCATCCTCAAGCTGGTCCAGTTGGGACTTGCACCCCCCTCTGCAACTGGCTACTGGACTTCCTCACAGGCAGACCACAGGTGGTTCGAGTTGGCAGGAATACCTCCGGGTCCATCACGATGAACACTGGAGCTCCTCGGGGATGTGTTCTGAGTCCTCTCTTATTCACTCTGCTAACGCATGATTGTGCACCTGTGTCTGACTCAAACCTCTTCATTAAGTTTGCAGATGACACAACCGTGGTGGGCCTCATCAGGAACGACGACGAGTCCAACTACCGGAGCGAGGTGAGCCGCTTGGTCCAGTGGTGCGATGACAACAACCTTCGCCTGAACGTGGAGAAGACCAAGGAGATGGTGGTGGACTTCAGGAGACGACCCGTCCTGCACCCCCCGCTTCTCAGCACCAAGTTCCTGGGTGTTCACATTTCCCAGGACCTGACCTGGAACACCAACACCACGGCACTGGCCAAGAAAGCCCAGCAGCGCCTGTACTTCCTGCGGAAGCTGAAGAGAGCCGGAGTTCCGTCCCCCATCATGTGCACCTTCTACAGAGGCACGATCGAGAGCGTTCTGACCAGCTGCATCACAGTGTGGTTCGTCTCCTGTACCATCGCCTGCCGCAAGACCCTGCAGCGCGTGGTGAAGACTGCTGAGAAGATCATCGGGGTCCCTCTTCCATCCCTCCTGGACATCTACAAGACTCGCCTCACTCGGAGAGCCCTGAGGATCGCAGGAGACCCCACCCACCCGTCGCACTGCCTCTTCATGCTGCTGTCATCAGGGCGAAGGTTCCAGAGTCACCGCGCACGAACTAGCAGACTGAGAGACAGCTTCATCCACCAGGCTGTCATGATGCTGAACTCCCTTCCTACTCTGTCCCCGGGTCTGCACCAGGCACTTTTGGCTCCATCCACAGGGGCAGAGGATGTTGCCATGCTGCCATGAGCTAGGTGCTCCTCCCGGTGGTTGATGGACTGATGTGACGATTTTTGTTGCATGTATCCTGCTGTCTGTGATCCTTATGTTGTGTCTGTGATCTTTGTTTGTCTGTGATTGTATGTCTTGTCTGTGAGAACCGATATTTCATCCATGCTATGTCTCGTACTGTAGCATATTTGACAAAGTTACCTTTCCTTTCCTTACCTTACCTTTCATTACCTACAGGTGCTCTCTTGGTACAGTATGTAGACGAGCTGCTCATTGGCGACAGAATCGGCTAGTACTTGTTTAGAGGCCACTAGGATGATCCTTCTTGGGTGGGCTGAATTGGAATTTAAAGTGTCAAAAGAAGCTACAACGCTGTCGCAGACAACTTTCATTTTTGGGTAAAGTAGTCTCAGCTGAAAGAAAGCCGTTATTTCTGGGTTTGTGTGGTTACTCCAGATGTTGTATCCTAAAGTTTTTTTTTTATTTTTTGTGAGTTTTGGTAAAAGAGGTATGCGAAATCTGACTGCAAAACTACACTGGACTCCAACAACTGAAACTTTGTTCACTGACCTGAAAAAAGTTTGTTTTCTTTGCTCCTTTTATAATATTTTGAAGGAAAATATAAAATCCCACTGGTACTGCAACCTTATCGTGGTGGGGAATTTGTGTACCTTGAATGATGCTAGGAGCAATGTTGTCGTGGGCTTTATTCCCCGGTAGGGTCTCCCATGGCAAACAGGTCCTTGGTGACGGGTCAGACTAAGAGCAGTTCAGAAGCTCTTATGAAAAGACTAACAAGGACTATGACGTCGCCCAGCATGGCGCAGCTGGGGCCCCACCCTGGAGCCAGGCCTGGTGGTCGGGCCTCTGACCATGGGGGCCAGCTGGGCCTAGTCCGAAAGGACAATATGGGCCGTCCCTCCTGCGGACCCACCACCCACAGAGGGAGTCATAGGGGTCAGGTGCAAAGAGAACTAGGTGGCAGTCGAGGGCGGGGGACCCGACAACTTGGTTCGTGTGGACATTCTCCGGCTTTTGGAACATGGAATGTCCCTTCGCCGGGAGGGAAAGAGCCTGAGGTTGTGTGGGAGGTTGAGAGGTACCGACTAGATATAGTTGGGCTCTGGAACCCAACTCTTTGAGAGAGGCTGGACTCTCTACTTTTCTGGAGTTATCCATGGGGAGAGGCAGCCGGCTGGCGTAGGCTTGCTCATAGCACTGCAGCTTCGTGTTTGGGTTTACCCCGGTGAACGAGAGGGTCGCGTCCCTACGCCTTCGGGTTGGGGACAGGTGTCTCACAGCGGTCGCGGCTTATGGGCCAAACAGCAGTGCAAACTACCCGGCCTTCTTGGAGTCCCTGGGATGGGTACTTGACAGTGCCCCAACCGGGGACTCCATTGTTCTACTGGGAGACTTCAACGCCCACGTAGGCAATGACAGCAAGACTTGGAGGGGCGTGATTGGGAAGAACGGCCGACCCGATCTGAACCTGAGCGGTGTTCAACTACTGGATTTCTGATCCAGAGGGGCAGAGCAGTCTGTTTGGTTTCGTGTTTATGTGCTTATACTGTTGTACTTCCTGTCTCTCCGCTTCCGTGTTTTCATCTGTCCTGCTCCAGCTTAGGCTGGCGACACACAGCTGGGACTCATTCCTGTTTTCGGTTGTAGGTTATTCCCCCACCGTTTGTGTTGTGTCCACCGCGCTCCACTTTGGTGTCGCCGCCCTTAGTTCATCGTTATTGTGTATAATTTGTGTGCTAGTGTAATACATCTCTTTTATAACAGAAACCTCGCTTGTCTCAGGTCCTCTGTGAATTTGAAACCATCTGCTCTTGGGTAACCTTACAGTTACACTATGACACCGTCCACCGATCACCACCTAGTGGTGAGTGTGATCCGCTGGCAGGGGAGGAAGCCGGTCAGACCAGGCAGGCCCAAACGTATTGTGAGGGTCTGCTGGGAATTCGTGGCGGAACCCTCTGACAGTGGTGTCTTTGACTCCCACCTCCGGGAGAGTTTTTCCCAGATCCCGAGGGAGGTAGGTGACATGGAGTCTGAGTGGTCCATGTTCTCCTCCTCCATTGTCAGTGCGGCTGTGCGTAGTTGCGGTCACAAGGTCTCCGGTGCCTGTCGTGGCGGCAATCCCCGAACCCGGTGGTGGACACCGAAAGTAAGGGATGCCGTAAGGCTGAAGAAGGAGTCCTATCGGGTCTTGATGGCCTGTGGGACTCCTGAGGCAGCTGACGTGTACCGGCAGGCCAAGCGTGCCGCTTCCCATGCAGTCGCAGAGGCAAAAACTCGGGTCTGAGAGGAGTTCGGAGAGGCCATGGAGGAGGACTATTGGTCAGCCTCGTAGAAATTCTGGCAAACCGTCCGTCGCCTCAGAAGGGGGAAGCAGTGCCTCACCAGTACTGTTTACAGTGTGTGTGGGAGAGGATTCATGGGAGTTCGCCCAACCAGTCCACATGTGCTTTGTGGATTTGGAGAAGGCGTTGGACCGTGTCCCTCGCGATGTCCTGTGGGGGGGTGGTCTGGGAATATGGAGGGCGGGGCCCTCTGCTAGGGGATGTCCGGTCCCTGTATGACCGGAGCAGGAGCATGGTTCGCATTGCCGGCAGTAAATCAGACCTGTTCCCGGTGCATGTTGGTCTCCGCCAGGGCTGCCCTTTGTCACCGGTTCTGTTCATCACTTTTATGGACAGAATTTCTAGGCGCAGCCAGGGGTCGGGGGGGATCCGGTTTGGGAACCACATAATTTCATCACTGCTATTTGCGGACGATGTTCTGCTCGCCTCATCGGACCGGGACCTTCAGCATGCACCGGGGCAGTTTGCAGCCGAGTGTGAAGCGGCCGGGATGATAATCAGCACCTCCAAGTCGGAGGCCCTGGTTCTCGACCGAAATAAGGTGGTTTGCTCTCTCCGGGTCGGGGGAGAGTTCATGCCCCAAGTGGTGGAGTTTAAGTATCTCAGGGTCATATTCTCGAACGAGGGAAAATGCGAGCGTGAGATTGATAGACGGGTTCGTGCAGCGACAGCAGTGACGCGGTCGCTGTATCGGACCGTCGTGGTGAAGAGGAAGCTGAGTCACAAGACGAAGCTCTCAATTTACCGATCGATCTATGTTCCCACCCTCACCTATGGTCACGAGCTTTGGGTAGTGACCGAAAGGATGAGATCATGGATACAAGCGGCTGAGATGAGTTTCCTCCGCAGGGTGGCTGGGCACACCCTTAGAGATAGGGTGAGGAGTTCGGTCATCCAGGAGGAGCTCGGGGTGGAGCCGCTGCTCCTCCACATCGAGAGGAATCAGCTGAGGTGGCTCGGGCATCTGATTCGGATGCCCCCATGATGCCTCCCTGGGGAGGTGTTCCGGGCATGTCCTACCGGGAGGAGACCCCGGGGAAGACCCAGGACTCGCTGGAGAGATTATGTCTCGGGTCTGGCCTGGGAACGCCTCGGGATCCCCCGGGAGGAGCTGGAGGAGGTTTGTGCGGATCGGGAAGTTTGGGCTTCCTTGCTCCAAATGCTGCCTCAGTGACCTGACCCCGGATAAGCGGCAGAAGAAGGTGAAGGTGAAGGTATAAAAGGGGAGGATAGGATGATGGTGATGGACAAAAGGGGATGGCTGGTGACCTTTGGCACTCTGGTAATTTGGTAGGATCTGAAAATGGGACTTTAATGATTAGAATCATCAGATCAACATAATCACTTCACTGTATTACTGCAAAGGCACTGCAAATATAGTACGAGAATATTTCAGAAAGATGTAGATTCGACGATAAGATTACCAATCAGTAGTTTAGTGGGACAAGCAGGAACAAAAAGCGGTATAGGAAGGTATTGGGATAGTCCAACACAGGGAAGCAATTGGAAAGAGTATTGGTGGTATATGACGGCAGGAACCGAGATGGAATACAATAGGTTATTAACAACACAGGACGGAGAGTATTGGGCCACAGAGACTTTAGTATAACCACAATATTAGCAGGCTAAAATCATAATATGGAAGGAAAATGAAAATTTAGGAGCTAAGATAAAAATGGAGAATACTTTCATTAGACCTGGAACATCAGCTATGAAAATAATTCATCATGTGCACTATTTTATTTATGCTCCTTTGCCGCCAGAGTAGATCCACAATTTCCCTTATGGATATGTGAAAATAGTACAAACTTAGGGCAAAAAGTGAAAGTGACCCCATCATTGTCGACCGTAACTCCAGTAAAAACAGGAGACACAGATGAGAACCATGGTTAAAGATGCAGTATGGATGAAGGAAGAAAAAGAAGTTCATGGATATTGAAGTGGAGCTGATACAGGAAACCAGAAGGAGAGACGGAAGTAGACAGGGTCCATCAAAATTGTCTGCTTTGTAAACCTTTGAATGGATTAAGTTTAGTAGTAAGCCCGACCATAGTATTAGGCCTAATTCAAGGTTGAAGAAAGTTGTGCATTTAAAACAATGTTGTATGTAACAAATTGGAAAATGGGTGTTCCCCCATTTGATCCTTCCAGAATTACTCCATTGACCTGTTTCAAACATCTCAATCAAACGTTACCTCAGTAGGATCAAAAAGAAGCAAAAGAAGTCTAGGTATAATTCGACATGAACGATGTAATATTACTGTCATGTCCAGCTGCAAACAGGCAGACCATGATGAGATCGGATTTGTGATGGATGTGTGGAGATGAAAAAGTGTGGGACAGACTCCCGGAAATTGCGTAGGAACATATGCTCTATTTTCTCTTATTTTCCCATTGGTGACAAGGCCATTGGAAGACAAGGATTTCACTGAAATTCCCTGGGTAAAAGATAATGGGGACTGGTGGGGCTCACCAGTCAGAAATAAAAGGACACTTCCAGGATTTGAAGTGGGAGGTAAATCTTTGGGATAAGGCAGAAGACTCCACCTATTTAGATGCTTCAGGTGTTCCAAGAGGAGTCCCCACTGAATATGAAGTTAGAAGCCAAATTTGAGCAGGGCTGGAGAGCATTTTCGTTTGGATTACCCCGAACAATAATAAAGACTATATTAATTTCCATCATTATCAAATTCAAAGTGATTCATTTCACTTCCCTATTAGCTGAGGGGGTGTGTTAGATATTTCTGCTTGTTGTTCTTTATAAAATGACGAGAGATCAGTGAACTTGAGATCAAGGGAAATTTTACTTCGAAGGAGTCAGAGTTCACAGAAGCAACGCTGGTTTACAACAGCGAAGGCTGACTGGAGACTGATGCTTAGAGGTGTCCTTTATACAGCGAGTCCACATTCCTGCCATCCGAGAATGTTGAGAGGCCATCCTCCAGTAAGGAGACGCGTGCATTTTGGGAAAAGCATTAGCTTAAATATAGAAACTAAGGGGCCTTTGGAATGCAATGCGGACATCAGCATGTAAGCATAGAATTACAAGTAAGCAATACATCTCTTCAGTTCAAACCTAAAGGGTAAACCAGGGGTGAACCATAAATATGATCAATCAATCACATTTTCTTTATCAGGGTGCATGAACAGTTGGCCACAACTTCATTGATGACGTTCCAGAATAGGATCATTTTAGATGGTGTATTAGCAGATGAAGAAGGAGCCTGTGCTAGAATTAAAGGTCATTGTTGCACTATTATTCCAAATAATACAGCAACAGACGGAAAGATCACCAGAGCCATGAAGGGTTTGAAAGCCATGTCCATCAAATTAAAACCAATGTCAGGAATAGATGACCCAGGATGGTTCAGCAAATAGAAAGAATGGTGACATTGTTTACAGCAATGATGATCGTTCTCGGCTGCCTTGCCTCATGTGGATGCTGCATTATACCCTGTTTGCAAGCTTTGGTTCTGAAGGTCATTAACAGGGCATTTAAGGTGGATGATGACAAGGGAATGTATGTGATGTTACGTGTTTCAGGAGACGATGGGAAACACATGGAAGAAAATATTGTATCCTTGGCGTGAAATGTTTCAAACACTTACTGTCAAGTTTGATTTTCATTTACTTAAATTCATATTTTAATTAACTGTTTGATACCAGGTGGGATACTATTGATATGTTGTTTATCTCTCTTGGAAGAGGTCAAAAGGGGGGTTATGGGAATAATGACATATTACTAAATATATTAATCAAGTTATATTAAATTGAATTGACTTGAAACAATGGAATTCAACAGATGCAGTCAGTAAGGGTAAGGTATCCTCAAATTGACCCTGTATCCATGAAAGAATGTGTGGAGTGAAAACAGCCAGCAAAAGGATGGATTGGGTCACCTTCTCTACAATTGCCGCAAATAAAATACAGATGCATAAATATTCTAAGGGATTTCCAGACCTGCTGGAGACAACACAAGACCTGGAATGTGACCCTTAGCGACCATAGCACCTTGAGACTGGACCCCCAGACCATATAAAAGAGAGTCAAGAAGAGAAGACGATTCTACTTGAGCTGAGGTTATGGCAGAGATAGTTGGTGACCCAGGGCCCTGTGTAGGTGACTAGACTCCTATTAGGTAATACATTTTGATTTTAACTTGTTGGTTTTAGTCTTTTGCACGAGAAAACGGACAAGTGGAAGATACACTGGAAGTGTATTTCCAACAGCTGATGCACACAGGGCACCGTCTCGGCCAGGGGTCACCAAACTGTTCCAGAAAGGGCCACAGTGGGTGCAGGTTTTTGTTCCAACCAATCAAGCACACACGGCTTCAACAATCAGGTGAAGCCAGGTTCCACAAACAAGGCAAGTTTTGGGCGCCTTAAATGTTTTGCATCTTGCATTTTCTAGATTTTACAAAACTACTCACCTTCTCCGCTAGAGAGGGAGGATACACTAACATGTCAAAACTTAATTATGACCCCACCCCCTTCTGGAAGTAATTAACTCACCCTTTTATATCAAGAGGAAATGAATGAAATGAAATTTTCAGAAAAATAAGGTTGCGTTAACAAGGATAAAAAACAGAAGAAAGAAATACTTTTTCAGTAATTACAATCGTACAACTCATACACTTGGTTTCTTTTTAAACTATGCCGAAAACAGATTCTCCGTCAGTGTGCTCCGCCCTCTAGTGAGGCTTCGCTATCGGATATTCTCCCCGAACCCTGTTCCAGCACTGAAGAAAAAACAATGAACTCGCCACCCAATGGGGGCAGACTATCCCACTATAAAGGGGGTGGCATATTAATCCTTTCTCCTTGACGCACTGAGGACAGCAGTCATTGCGAGAAAGTAAGTACTGTTGTACAAAACCATCTGCATATTTGCAAACATTAAGCTCTCATCCTAAGCTATGGAAGTTGACAGAGATTGCTTGAACTGTGGGGGCACTATACCTGATCATCCTCCACCTGCTCTGCCTCCGCTGTTTGGGCCTGCAGCATTGCGCCACTGATTGTGAGGTCTGTCAGGCTCTCCCTCATACTTATAGTGCGCAGCGACTGGCCTACAGGCAGCTGAACCGTTCCACATTTCCTGCTTCACAGTCAACCCCCAAGTTCTGCGGCACCACGTGGAACTGGGTGAACTCGGAGAACCAGCGGTCATATCTGATGGAGGTCTGTGCTCTCCTGTCAAAGGAAGTAATCGAGCTAGTGCCAAAACGATCCTCCTAAACTGGGTTTTTTTACTTTCTGGTACCCAAGAAGACAGGAGAGTGGAGACCTGTTCTGGACCTCAGTGTCCTCAAACAATTCATGACCAGACGGCGGTTCCGGATCTTGACTACCAGGAGACTCCTGGAGTGTGTCAGTGTGTGAGAGTGGATCCTCCATAGATCTTGCAGACGCCTACTTCCACAACCCGGTTTGGCCGAGTCACAAGTTTCTCCGGTTTGGGCATGAGGGTCAGGTGTATCAGTACACACGCCCACCCTTAGGCTGTCTAGCACCTCGCCAAGCGCGTGGAGGCCGGGCTCGAATCACTAAGGAGACAGGGTCTACGGATTCTGACGTACTTTGACTACTGGTGGATCCTAGCCAGGTCCAAACAGAGGTCACGACCGCACACCAGCTTGGTGTTGGAGCACATCGCGCTCTTGAGGTTCAGAGTAAACCTCTTCAAAAGCGCCCAGTCAGAGCACAACCTTCCTGGGGGTCATGCTGGACTAAATATTGGGTCAGGCCCGCCTTACCCCGGCCGGCGTTCTCCCCATCACACAGCTGACATTGTTGGTTTTGAACGCTGGCCCCCCTCCGGGTCCCTGCTCTCGCCATGATTTCTCTCCTGGGTCACATGGCAGCGGCCCACGCCGTGGTCTGGCTGCATCTGCTCAACAAGCGAGCTCTTCAGAAGTGGTTTGGTGGCCTGCACCTTCACCCGACTCGAGACCAGAACGCATTTGTATGCCCCACATCCCCTTCAGCCCAGAGAGTCCTTCAGTTTTGGAATGACCTGGAAAGGGTCCAGAGACCAGTTCCGCTGTGGTGCGTTACATCTTGGGTGCAAGTCTTTACAGACGTGTCCCTGACCGGCTGGGGTGGCACCTGTGGGCTACAGAGCATCAACAGCCTCTGGGAGGAGGCCACTCCCCTTCACATCAACCTGCTGGAGCTGATAGCAATCAGACAGAACTCTGCTCCACATCACGCCTTATTCCGTTCCTTCTCCCCTTTTGTCCTCACTTGGTGTTAGGTTGCATAACGGAGGCCCTGCAGGACCCGAGTTTCTGAAATTATTTCAGTTATTGGCCGTTACAATACGCGGAGTAGGAGTTTGACTAATTCCCTGGTTTCCCACCTTTCCGAGGTTCAGTGTGTTGCAGTGTTTGGAGTTTGGGTGGTTATGGCTCATGCAGAGACCTGCCCGCCTCTGCAGGGTGGTGTCCTATAGGAAAAATTATATATTACTAAATAAATGTTAAAGTTATATTATTGAATGGAATTACTTTATTTTGTTAAAATAATAAAATTCAACAGATGCAGTAAGTAAGGGTAAGGTATCATCAAGTTGACCCTGTATCCAAGTAAAAATGGTGTGTTTTAAATTTGCCATGGGGCTTGATCATCCATGGGAGTCGTAAACCCAATGACCAGATGGAGAATGGATGAGATGACAGAAGCAAGCCAATCAGAAGAATGGATCGGGTTGTCTGTTTTACAGCTACCACCCATTATAGGCGACATTTGGGAGGATTCATCAACATCGCTCCAGACTGAGTGGAGTCTATACAACATGTGGAATTTGACCCATGACAACCAGGACCAGTCAGTGGAGACTACACCCTCAAGATGGACTGAACGCATATCCAAAAGGGTCAGAGCCAGATAGTTTTTGTCACACTATTCTACTCGAGGTGAGGCTAAGGTGATAGGAGATAGTTGATGATCCAGGGCCCTGTGTAGGTGACTAGACTCCTCTGTCAGTCACTGTGAAATCTGGGATTTCACATTGAGAACTGTTTGAGTCAGGAACGCAGGGCAAACACAAGGTCAGGGACCTGTGTTTTGCAATTTCAAAACAAGGAAAAAAAATAGAGTTTTATACTTTGTCAGCTACCAAGTGAATAGAGTATTATTCTGGGATGGGTGCCCAGGAAATAGTTTGTATCCGTCTTTTATCTTGAGTCTGATGCAGTGTTAGCACGAGGTCAGGGACCTGTTTTGTAATTAAAAAAAAAAAAAAAAAAAAAAAAAAAAAAGTAAACTGGTGAATGAGAAATTAATTCGTTGCTTAGTAAATCAGAGGAAGTTGCATGGTTGGATGCATGTATTTTGATGATGTAACAGATGTGAGAGAAGTCAGAGAAAGATGGAGGATTTGTATGTGGAAATTTGGGTGTAGGTTTTAGCAGGTGTTAAAACAAGAGGTTGAATATAGAGTAAGGGATATTAAAGAAGGATTTTTTGACAGAGATGTATCATGAGATTTATCTGAAAGTTGGTAGCAGAAGGACAGGTGACGGGGCGAAGGGTCCCATATGGATGGCACCAGTCTAGAAGGGGGCAGCATATTGAGGATGTGACTCCTAAGTGAAATCATGGAAGATCAGCAGACTGTGCTCAACAACAGTGCGTCATGGAATGGCTTTGCTACTATGTTGACAATGAGAAGATTATACGAACAGAAGTTTCGGATATGGATTTTGAACAACCGCCCGCCATTTCCACTGGCAAAAAAGGGAAGGTAAAATGACAATATTGAATGGAATCTAATAATTTTAAAGGAGATGAGAGTGAGTGAGAGAGTTCCGTATGGGACTGCTATTTGCACCGTTTGCCTTAAGATTATCTGATAGTGTTGTACGAAATGTATCTGCCTCTGTTTTAAGTGACCATTGATCCCAGCACCTACGGTATCTTGAGTAGTGCGAAGCTTTGTGAATGGAGAACACCAGTTCTCATGGTAAGAAACAAAGAGCTGAAATGTTAAATCAAAGGTGGAGTGCACAGGTTCCTGCCATACCGACCGCTGGGGGAGAAAGGGGAGGCTTTCGCCGGAACCCTATCTCATGAACTGGGGAGTGAGAACTGCGGTCAGTATGGACACTGGATCAGAGACTGTCCACACGGTCCACAAAATCAACAACAGGAAATGTGGTGACCACCTCCAAGGAGGAGGAGCTGGACGTGGAGGAGGGCGACCTCCATGAGCCCAAAGGGAAAGCCGAGGACTGGCACCCCCTTGGAGAACAGGACCGCCTTCAGCACACCACGTGCACCCACTCACTTCCTCAATGAAACAGAAGGGGAGGACTGGGAGATGGACTGCTATTATGCTCGGCACTGAGAAATGGACTGGTTTCCAAATGGACACTATGAACTGCAGTCTCTGAGGAGACTCAGTACTGGAACCTGGTGACAAGAGAAGCAAAAGGAAGAGGAGTCGTCTTCTCAACCTACCTACAGTGGAAATCCCAGATCGACCCATAAGCCTCCTACAGTCCTCCGGTTGACTCATTGCACCTCACATTGTTTTATGACAGAGAATACGACTTGAGTCATCTTGAGGTGTTTGAGGAAATCAAGGGACTGAAGTTGCAGCTCACCAGTGCCTGCGTTTATGTAGGGAAGCAAGGTGTGGCAGCAGCGACCAAATTGATGCAAGATCAAGGTGAGTGGTACATGGTGTCGCAGTCATCTTTTTAGCACTAGCACCTGGCATGACTGAGGTGCGGGGACCAATGGTCAAGTATCTCCAGGGAGTTGACGACTGGCAATATGGGCAAGTAAGTGATCTTTTTTTACTCGCCAAGTGAAAAAGATTTTCGCATTCAGTATCAAATGTTATAAGGAGAGATAGATCATGTTACATTGATACCTTTCTGCAGGAGAGAACATTCAGATCATGATGAAACTGGTATCAAAGACACCTTTGTGGAGAAGTAGAAGTTCTAGAAATCTTCTGCTGGAACTTGTCCATTCTGCGAGTGAAAAAAAGTGTTCTTTTGCATCTCTCTAGCGAAAGAGTAGAGGGGAATTTAATGTTTATTAAAGACACATTAAAGTACATGTGAGACAATCATTGTCTCAGACAACTTTTTTCAGATTTATACAGGATGAAGGGCACTTTTCCATTGCAATATCTTGATCTTATTACAGCAGAAAGCAGTGATGCATGGAAAAAGCTGCAGTGTTGTGGTATGCAAGTGTCCTTCCTAAGGAGAGTAGTGTCATCCAGATGGTAAAACCTGAGTGCCGAACATTGTTCCTCGATTTTGAGTCATCCAAGGTCGAAGACGGTGAGAGACACTTTCCTTGGTCTGTGCGGACATTCTTGCAGTTATATCCCTGACTTCTCAAATCAGATCAACACAGGGTTAAAATTGCTGAACATTTTATATATGATATATTATATCAGCCAAAGCCCAGGAGCCAAAGAGCAGAGTCCAGCAATCTTTAGACTGAAGAGACTGGTTTTAAAAGCAAAGAAAGAACTGTGCGAAGAAGAGAAAAATAATTACTATACTTTTTACATAAATTATTTGCTTTTACTCTGGTTTTTAACACCTTAGACCACATTATCAATGATATTAAAGTGGGAGTTTTAAACATAAATGGAGCGAGAGAAGTTAAAAAAAGCAAATATTTATGAGACAATGAAACTGAAAAAAATAGATGTCCTTTTACTCCAAGAGACGCACAGTGATTTTAGCAACGAAGCAGACTGGAGGAGGGAGTGAGAAGTGGAAGCCATTTTAAGTCACAACACTTCTCTTGGGGGAGGAGTAGGTGTCACGAGACGAAGGGACGAGGGAGCTAAAGCCACGTATAGGAGACGTGGTGTAGGACCCAAGTGCAAGTGGTTGTAGGCACAGGAGGGAATTATAAATAATATTTAATAATTAAACAAACTAAAACAGAACAGAAAGCGTCACCGAACCGGGAGAAACAGAGCGAACACAGAATGTAAAAACAGAGTAACCAATACTAACAGAAGTGCACAAACATGAGTAAAAAGTCAAAACAAAGCGTCACCGAACCGGGAGTTAAATGAACTTAAATCACAAATGAAACCGAGAATAAACTACAAAAGAAACCAAGAAACACGGCAAACAGCAAGAAACCAAAAACACTAACTCAAGGCAGCAGGGTAAAACAGTGTAACAAAAGAACTAGCAAGCGCACAGAATAAGAGAACGAAAACAAAGAGCCACGAGTTAAATGAACTAGTTAGCAAACAGAACTAAAAGCCGAACACAGGGAGAGACACGAGAACCAGGAGAGCTAGCAAATGGAACAAAAGTAGCCGAACACAGGGAGAGACACGAGAACCAGGAGTTACCACGGGGGAACGAGAGGAGTCCAGAAGCACAGGAACCAGAGGAAACATCACAGGGGACGTGGAAACACACAGGGACTTGGAGAACTGGCAGGAAACAAAGACAACGATCTGGCACACGTTGCTGGAGCCCAGGTGTTTTTGAAGACAGTAATCAGGGGGTAATCGGCTCCAGCCGTGTGCCAAAGGAACAGAGGGAGAGAAGCAAAACCAGGACTCGGAGCCTGGAAGCGGAGCCATGACAGTAGGCTTCCTCTTCTCCACGGCTTTTAAACCCAACTTGCTGGAGGTCCAAAATGTCATCACGGGGAGGTTGCTACTGATCAAAGCACGGTTCGACCATTTTAAGGCTGTTTTTATCAACGTCTACGCTCCAGTAACCGGTGCAGAAGGGAGGCAGTTTTTTTTATGAATTTTAATATTTCTTTAAAAACTGCAGTACAGAGGATTTTTTATTCTTGGGTGGGGATTTTAACTGTATAGAAAGTGCGATCTTAGATCGTAATCATGCAGAACCTCAGCCAGCCTCACAGCACGCCTTAAAGCACTTGGTCCGCTCCCACGGCCTGGTGGACATGTGGCAAAGGATGCACCCAGACTGCCGAGAGTATACCTGGTCCCACCTCAGAGAGAGCCGGATCTCCTCAGCCAGACTTGATCATATGTATCGTATTTTCATGACTATAAGGCGCATATTAACGTCTTAGATTTTTTTCAAAATGTGTGGCGCGCCCTTTCGTCCAGTGCGCCCAATCTGTGTGCGGACGTGTTAGAGACCACCATGAGGCGGACGTGTTTGAGAACAGGGAGCGTTAAAGGGGGACTTGTGGGCGTGTATAAAACAACAGGTATGTGCTTAATGCAGAACATTGCTGTCTTAACAACCGTGAAAATGGCACAGAGACACGCATATGAAGCTCAGTTTAAGCTGAAGGCTATCAACTACGCCGAGGAACATGGGAATCGAGCCGCCACGAGAGAATTTAAAATTAACGAGTCGATGATTTGCAAGTGGAGGAAGCTGGAGAACGAGCTGCGACAGGTGAAGAAGATGCAGCTGAGTTTCAGCGGACTCAAGCCAAGGTGGCCACAATTGGAGGAAAAACTCGAGCAATGGATCGTCGAGCAAAGGGCGAGCGGGAGGAGCGTTTCGACGGTCACCATTCGACTCAGAGCGGTAAAGCTAGCGGAGGAAATGAAAATCGAACATTTCCGAGGAGGTCCGTCTTGGTGCTTCCGGTTCATGAAACGGTGCCACTTTTCCATCCGGACGAGGACTACGGTAGCGCAGCAACGCCCGGCGGATTATTGTGAAAAGCTGGCGAACTTCCAATCCTTCTGCAGCCGACACATCGCAGACAAGGGCATCCAGCCGAGTAACATCACCAACATGGACGAGGTGCCGCTCACTTTCGACATCCCAGTGAGTCACAGGGTGGAGAAGAAGGGAACCAGCACGTTTACCGTTGTGCTCGGCTGCCACGGTAACGGACAGAAACTGCCGCCGATGGTTATTTTCAAGCGGAAAACTTTGCCTAAAGAGACGTTTACAGCAGGCGTCATTATTAAGGCAAACGAAAAGGGCTGGATGGACGAGGACATGGAGTGGCTGAGGCAGGTGGATGTGAGGAGACCGGGTGGTTTTTTCCACACATCGCCGTCGCTGCTGGTTTGTGACTCGATGCGTGCCCATATCACCGACGTGAAGAAACAAGTGAAGCAGATGAACGCGTCGCTTGCTGTGATTCCGGGTGGTTTAACAAAGGAACTCCAGCCGCTGGACATCGGCGTGAATCGGCCGTTCAAAGTGAGGCTGTGAGCGGCGTGGGAGCGGTGGATGACCGAAGGAGACCACAGCTTCACGGAGGGTGGAAGGCAGCGCCGGGCGAGTTACGCCACAGTGTGTGAATGGATTGTGGCTGCTTGGGCTAACGTGTCTGCTGGCACGGTGGTTCGAGCTTTCGCTAAAGCCGGCATCATTTCCGGGGAGCCTCAGGACACAGTGACTGACCGTGAGGAACGTGAAACTGCTGTGTGTGATTTAGCGCAGCTGTTCGATTCCGACAGAGGATGAAGACTTTGATGGATTTTATGTAGTATTGTTGTAATTAATACCTTACTAGTACAAGTAGTATAAAACCTGCACCTTATCCTCGCGAGCGCCTTATCCGTGTGTTTAATACAGAAATGGCACACATAACAGACTGCGGCTTTTCAGACGGTGCGCCTTTTCGTCGTGAAAATACGGTTTGTGTGTGTGGTTTAATGATGTGTCCGTTATCTGTAATGTGGTTGAGCTTGAAGTGGTACAAAAAAAATGTGAAAAATGCGGAAGGCGCCGATAGATCCTATTAAAACCGGGTAAACCCGGCCATTGTTGTGGTGATTAAATGTAACATCTCCAATGCTAAATTATCGACAAACAAGGTCCACCAGCAGCTACATTCAGCACGTCACCAGGAAGACTGAGCATCCTGATTTTTTTTTTATGGGTTTGAAATGTTTACAGATGATCAAGGTAGACATGTCCTTTTAGTATGGGCAAAGACGCAGATCTGAAGAACGTTAGAGCGTTTTTTTATACTTCAGGAAGAACCAGTTCAGAGGATGTGTTTTTGTTGCACATAATGCCAAAAAACAGGTGTTGATGCACTCTCGTCCAAAACAATCTCCTCTGTGTGTATGGCCGTTTTCAGGACCAACATTAGCCAAACCATGTCCCAACAATTGCGTAACAAGACGTTCTCAGATGCTTCCATCCATCGTTTGCGATGGGAATCACACAGACAGGGCAGTTTCATACAACATGCCTTGAACCGTGGGGACATGGTGTTTGGCCAGTATTTTGTTGATTGTTAAGCTGAAGTTGACGGTGTTAAGCAGTTTTATGTACTGGTTGTCCTTCATGTGTTGACCCTCATGCAGTCTGTCCGTTAAGAGGTAGATCATATGGTGAATTCTACTCTGCTGCGATGGAGAGAGAGCAGACGTCAAAGTCCGATCATGGGGTGCATCTTATTACCTACCATCGGGGAACACGAATGGTGTTCACTTCGACAATTGTGTGATGATCTCAGAGATTTTCCGTTAGATTTTGACCCCTCCTGAGCCTCTCAACCCTCGTAATGACCTCTACAGTGGTAGAAACAATGCTTTAAAGCTGCGTTACACGGCTAAGCCTGGTGAAAGTTTATTACGCTGATGTCACCTCTCTGTATCCTTACGTCAACAGCACGTGTTCCTACCCCCTAGGTCACCCCCCGAATAATTCACAAGGACTTCGGGGATCCCAGACAGTACTTTGCTCTTATCAAGGCAGTCATCTATTCTCCTAGGGGTTTATATGTACATGTTTTACCCTACAGAGGACCAGGGGGTAAGTTACACTTCCCATTATGCAGTTTCTGTTCAAGTCGTAATGTTCAGGACAGTGACTGTACGCATAATGATGGCGAGCGTGCTTTGACAGGGGTCTGGGTCACGGTTGAGTTCAACAAGGCTCTAGCGATTGTATTTTCACCCGTACATTCGTACATCCCTAAAGGGCAAGCAGGAGGCTTCTGGTTAACTTGCTGACGCCGTTGATCAGGGAAGTGGGACAAATACATTCAGGATTATCAAACCCATCAGGAGATTTTGCTTTGCGCAGATAAGATTTGTCACAACCCTGCAAAGAGATTGGTGGCTAAAGTTTGTCTTAACCTTTGGGGCAAGTTTTGTCGGAAAGTCTCAGGTTTCTGTAGTGTGAGATAGTTTTTCCAGTTTTCAGGGAAATACGAGGTCAGCTACTTTAACGTGTTGGATGAGAAAAAAAAGACTGATACATTGGAGTTTAAGTTCTCTCCCCGCCAGGACATTCAGGAGAATTGGCACCATCCCCCAAACCCAACAAGATCATCGGCAACAAATCCCCAACTACTTTTGTCAGAGGATGTTCCTTCGGGCGCCAATGCGGATGTGGGGCATCTCTGAAATGCACCCAGTGCAACCGCAAGATGCACCACTCAGGTATTTACCCGAAAGCCAGAGAGGTCATCGACCTGGCAACACGATATTATCTCATTGGAGCTGACTACCCAAGGTGCAGCAATTGCAAAATACCTGTCTGTCCTTGGAGCGAGGACATTTTGAAGCAGCTGGACCCCGCAACACGCAATAGATTTCCCGCTGTCTTAACCACTCACATGGCACTGGACAGGAATTGTGTGACCCTTCTTCGTCCCTGAACAGCAGGGAACAGCTCTAGCTACCAGCAGCAGGCCTTTGAAGAGGCTCACAGTGAGGAATGGGTGAGGAGGTGGTGTGAGTACTTCAGATTGTGAGACGCACAAAAAATCTGGTCTCAATCCATCTGATGCCATAAATACACCACCACCGTCCTTTTGTCCCCTGCCTCTGACCCAGTGGTTTGAGACAGTCCATACAATGTTGTGGGTCGTCTTGAGGTCAAAAGGTGTTGACTGACATAATTCTCAAACTCAACTCGAGGTAAATGTACACACATATTTTCATTTATCTGGCTAAGAGTACATATGCTTATGTCTGTATTTGTGTTATATATCCCAAAAAACTGGCAGGAGGAATTGAGGACACCGCAACATAGATAACCAACATCGGAAAACGAAAACACTGTTGCAGCAGCAGAGGTAGGTTAACCATTATGTTCTGACTGAAATCCAACTTCTATTAATGACCTTGTGAATTCACACAGGAGTCAGTTCTGTTCTCCATTGGTTTCAGCCACAAACGTCCACAGTGCGGTTGGATGTGTTCCATTTCATGAGGTGATTCACTCATGGTCTTGCAACGGAACACCATCCACTGTGTGGCACATTCTGCTCAAAATTGTCAAGCTGCATTTTCGAGTGGGATAAGCAACGTCTGTTGTCTGAAGGAGGCCAAGTGGGTGGAGCTGAAGAAAAAAAACATCAGTGCTATGAACCAACTGACGCCCAGGTGTTGGCAAGCATCAGATCTAGCAAGCTGGCCAAACACTGCCGCAGGAGACCCGGGCCCTCCTCAAAAGGTCTTCTGGACTCCATGTGGGACCTCATGGACGGCACTGGGCTGCACCTCGTCAATCATGAGAGCATGTCTCGAGTGTGGGAGGTCCAGCAAAAACACCTTGCCTGCATCCAGGATCCACCAGGATTGCAGCTGTACACCAACACCGGGTCGCGGCTGGAAAAAGGTGAAGGAATGTCCTCCGATGTGTTTTCATAAACATTCTGCTTTCATTCCAGGAAAGTTTAGAATTGTGGTTTGATATTACATGTCAAATAATGTCTGTGTCATAATGCTGCAATGTGCTGTAGTCAGTGATCATGTTGTATTTCTTATCAGGGTAGAGATGCAACGCATTGCACACTCAAATGTATATGCTGGAAGGTGTTTCGAGGTGGAACATCAACCGTTCAGCACAAGGTCTTGAATTGGCAGAGAGATCCGGGACGAAAATGACATACGTTTGATGTCCAATGCACTGAGCAGCAGAGTCTTGGCAAGACCGCTTCTTCCAGAGTTTGTTTACCCTTGGTAAGCATACTGGTAAGAAAATGGACTGCTGTTGATGATGACCTAATAGGTAGGAAGGTAAAAAGATAATCTTTATTCACCCCTATTGATTGCAGGAGAACGCATTGCAGTGCAATACCTCCTGGCGCAGTCAAACAGAGGAGATCTCCTGAGCCAGCAGGACGTCAGTGAGATACGGCCAGGCACGTTGGACGCTCTCCGAGACGAGGACAGCACGGACATAACTGTGCCACAGACATTACTTTTCAGGTAACACTATGACACGAGTTTGATGAGCCATCGAATGCTTTTGGAAAAGCAATAAGTTGTTCTGAATCAGTCTTTATAATATACACATAATGTTTTGTTGACCTCCCCAGGAATCTACTTTTGCATTTGAGGAGACTGCTGCATCTTCCTGGCCGGTATTGGAGGAGAGTGACACTGCCGCCACACCTGCCCCTCCCCCATCTGAGGAGAGCCAGCCCCGCACCCCAGCTTTGGTTCATGGAAAAAAAAAACAGCAGAATACAGATAGCAAGCAACATTAACAGATGATCCACCAGCACAGGAGCATTTGCATTCTGGCACACAGCACTGGGGCTGGTGAGCTTTTATCCAGGTGAAGCTATCTTGATTGCTAATTGGTTCCAGGTGTGTGCCATTAGCTGTGACGCTCAAAGGGACAGACAGGTGTGAACACAGGAAGAATGATCAGTTAAAACTGTCATGAAAGCAACACTGACCATCTTTCTCCAAACATTGTCCTTCATGTGTTCAATACCCAGAAAGAGTGTGATGTTCATCAACTTCAAAGATATTCTAATCCATTCATGTGTCTCTTCAGTCTCAGGGAAATTGTCATTAAAAAAATCCCTTTAATTTTCAAGTGGCATGAAAGATAAAGAATAGTCATATTTTTCATGAACTTAAGTTAACAGCAGTGCACAAGGAAAAAAATGTCCCTTCACAAAAAAATGAAACTTCTGCAGAAAATGAGCACAAACACTGAAAGATCACATCACCTCAGCTGGAGTCTACATTGCTGGTTGCAGAAGTGTGGTTGTTTTTGCAGGTGGCAAACAGCATATATGGTGTGAGCTGAGCTTCTGCTTTGAAGCTCAGCTCACAACATCCATGCCAGGATATGAGTGGTGGGAGAAGTTATTGTGGAGATGCTGTAAGGAAATGGTGTGTGGTTACCTCCAGATCTTTTATCCTGGTAAATGCAATAAATAACTGAAGTGTAGACAAGTCTTGTGAAGGTGTTGGCTAAATGCAAAGAAGTCCTGACAACTATGCATCAAGATGTCTGTTTCTTTGATGGAGCGTGGTATAGTTCCTTAAGTAAACCTGCGTTTCTTTGATATGCGCTGACATATCTTAAGCATCTTTGGTATGTGCACAGTGTGACGTTGATGAGGAAGTATCCCGGTCCTTAGTCTGTAGCGTTCTGGACATGAGGGTGTTAGATCAACAATTAAGTACCCGTGAGCATCGGTTGTAGCATCTTCAAAGCTTTCTAGAAAGAAAGCTCTTTGAGACGGGTAAACCTGTTGAGCTAGAACTTTTATCTGCATTTTATCGCAAGGATTCTTAAACAATACAAAGTAATTGCTATTCAGACTAATAGTACGACTATATTTACCACGATGAAATAAGTTTTGCGTCAGCATTATAACACTCATATTTTTATGATGTCTGTACTGTGTAAAAATGCGAACAACCTCTGGGTTTTCAGAAGCTTCAAAAATAACATTGTCAAGAATAATCAAATGTTTTCTATCAGAAGGAAACGTCTTCATTTTCAAAAGATTCAGGTAAACCTTCAATGAATTTGATATTTTTAGTCATCTTTTACAATTCAGTGTACATGGGTTGAAAAGTTATAAATCCATACAATATTTACATTGACATCATCCATAACATGCTCACAATTTTCAAGTATACATTTTACAAAATGGGTCTTTCCTGACCCTGATGGTCCCACCACTGGACATGAAAATGGTGTTTTCAAATGTGCATAAAAATTAAACAAATGCCTCTTATCGTACACGACACCATTTTTTTGTGACTGATCCGTTTTTTACTGTGATGTTCTTTTTATCCCTGACAATGCTGTGTTGACGGGTCTCAAGCACCCCATCTGGTGAATTCTGTAAATGGCCCTCTACAAGATATCTGACGGAGTCAAAGTTTATCCGCTGACAAGCCTCTTTTGTTTGCGTGATACCTTCCTTTTGTTTGCTGTGCTTTAACCTTCCTCTGTCCTTTGGTCCTAATATGCATACGTCTTAGTACCCACCGAAACAAAGTCCTCGATGCTATCCCCATCGAGTTCATCAGTCAGATCACCGAGATAGTTACCTAATTTTGAAGGTGTCTCGCCATCTTTCATCACATATCAAGCTGTCTGTGTCAACAGAGAGGACATTCTGTAACTGTACAATTTCAGACAAGCATAAGCAAAAAAAAAAAAAAAAAAAAAAGCTCCGATAAAAACATTGCTGCTTTTACCAGGAGGGTAGAGACCCTTGTAACGCCAATGGATCAGAACGTTTTTCTCATCCAACACGTTAATGTAGCTGACCTCGTATTTCCCTGAAAACAAACTGGAAAAACTCATTGGGGTCTGACACTACAGAAATCTGAGACATGATATCTTTCTGGCAGACTTCTCCCACTGGCTGTTTAGACAAAGTTTTGCCACCTGTCTCTTTTGCAGGGTTGTGACAAATCTTATCAGCACAAAGCATAATCCCCTGATGGGTTTGATAATCCTGAATGTATTTGTCCCACTTTCCTGATCAACGGCCTCAGCAGGGTAACCAGAAGCCTTCTGCTTGCCCTTCAGGAATGTACAGATGTAACCGGTGCAAATACAATCGCAAGATCTATCAAAATGCCATACTTCAATAATCTATAGTTCAGAGCCTTGTTGAACTCAACCGTGACCCAGACCCCTGTCAAAGCACGCTTATCATGTGTACAGTCGCTGCCCTGAACATTACGACTTGAACAGATACTGCAACGTGAAGTGTAATCTACTTCCTGGCCCCCTGTAGGGAAAACGGGTACATGCAAACTCCTGGGGGGATAGACGACTGACTTGATAAGACCAAAGTACTGTCTGGGATCCCCGAAGTCCTTGTGAATTATTCAGGGGTGACCTAGGGGGTAGGAACACGTGCTGTTGACGTAAGGATACAGAGAGGTGACATCAGCGTAATAAACTTTATCACAAGGCTTAGCCGTGTAACGCAGCTTTAAAGCATTGGTTCTACCACTGTAGACGGCATTACGAGGGTTGAGAGGCTCAGGAGGGGTCAAAATCTAACGGAAAATCTCTGAGATCCTCACACAATTGTCGAAGTGAACACCATTCGTGTTCCCAGATGGTAGGTAATAAGATGCACCCCATGATCAGACTTTGACGTCTGCTCTCTCTCCATCGCAGCAGAGTAGAATTCACCATGTGGTCTACCTCTTAACGGACAGACTGCATGAGGGTCAACACATGAAGGACAACCGTGGAAGAAACATCCATAAAACTCCCAGACCTGCTTAACACCGTCAACTTCAGCATAACCGTCAACAAAATACTGGCCAAACACCATCTCCCCACAGTTGCTGTATGAAAATGCCCTGTCTGTGCGATTCCCATTGCAACCACTGGACAGAAGCATCTGAGAACTTCTTCCATCTTATGTAATTGTTGGGACATGGTATGGCTAATGTGTCTGGTTTTAAGAAGTTCGTCCTAAAAAAAAAAAAAAAAAAAAAAGCCATACACGCAGAGGAGATTGTTATGGATGAGAGTGCATCAACACCTGTTTCTTTAAAGAATTCCTTCCTAAACATCATGCATCCTTTGGCCAGAATATCAACATCATTTTTACAATCATGAATAGCTTCACTCTTGAAATCGAAAGAATTATCACGCCGTTTGAGCAAATGTACTTGGCGCTCAAGACGCTGTTCTGTAGCCTTTGCAGCGTAGGACGTCAGGGGTGGTCTTGGGCTGATGCGGCGGAGCACTTGGGGGCTGGTGGTAGCGTCCTGGGGTGGTTGGGGGGTGATGCGACCGATGTCGGTGGAGGTATCGGAGGGGCTGTCCGGGGGCGGTTTGAGGTCGATGGTGGTGGAGGCGAGGGTTGTGCCAATGCAGACGTCAGTGTATGAGTTGTATGATTGTCATTACTGAAAATCAAAAGTATTTCTTTCTTCTGTTTTTATCCTTGTTCACTCAACCTTATTTTTCTGGAAAAAAAAAAAAACATTTCTGAAGCATGTTGAAAAACAATTGTTTGAGTTGGATAGTTATCATTTGAACTAATACTGAAAACTAAGTGTTTTCTTTCTACTGTTTTATCCTTTAGAAATATTTGAAGAATGAAAACCTGTTTCATAAGATGTCGCATAACTTCAAAAATTTTTAAACCAGAGATGATAATGTAGCTCCTTACACGTTTTGATTATTTCGTCTAGAATGCGGAAACAGTTTGTACATTGACTAATACTGAAACTTTGAAGTTTCATTTTCAATATCTTCATTTTGTCCTTTTTCGCCCCCCACATCCCTCACGCAGACCCGACCTGACCCCCTGCCGTGCCTAACCATTTGTTGCTGATAAGAGGATGTAGCTGACCCCCCTCCCCATGCAGCACAGAGGATGTACCT
The DNA here is from genome assembly GCF_027744825.2 of Synchiropus splendidus. Lineage (NCBI taxonomy): Eukaryota > Metazoa > Chordata > Actinopteri > Syngnathiformes > Callionymidae > Synchiropus > Synchiropus splendidus. The sequence continues at coordinate 20,413,696 of NC_071343.1, forward strand.
TCATTATTTTCATTTCCTCTTGATATAAAAGAAGGGGGGTTTATTACTTCCGGAAGGGGGTGGGGTAATAAATGACACCTGTCGGTCATAAATCAATTCAGTTTTTACATTTTGGTGTATCCTTTCTCTCTTGCGGAGAAGTTGAGTTGTAAAATCTAGAAAATGCAAGATGCAAAACATTTAAGGCGCCCAAACTTGCCTTGTTTGTGGAACCTGGCTTCACCTGATTGTTGAAGCCCTGTGTGCTTGATTGGTTGGAACAAAAACCTGCACCCACTGTGGTCCTTTCTGGAACAGTTTGGTGACCCCTGGCCGAGACGGTGCCCTGTGTGAATCAGCTGTTGGAAATACACTTCCAGTGTATCTTCCACGTGTCAGTTTTCTTGTGCGAAAGACTAAGAAACCAACAAGTTAAAATCAAAATGTATTTCCTAATAGGAGTCTAGTCACCTACACAGGGCCCTGGGTCACCAACTATCTCTGCCATAACCTCAGCTCAAGTAGAATAGTCTTCTCTTCTTGACTCTCTTTTCTATGGTTTGAGTTCATCTGGGGCTCCAGTCTCAAAGTGCTATGTCACTAAGGGTCACATTCCAGGTCTTGTGTAGTCTCCAGCAGGTCTGGAAATCCCTTAGAATATTTATGCATCTGTATTTTATTTGCGGCAATTGTCGAAGGTGACCCAATCCATCCTTTTGCTGGCTGTTTTCACTCCACACATTCTTTCATGGATACAGGGTCAATTTGAGGATACCTTACCCTTACTGACCGCATCTGTTGAATTCCATTTTTTCAAGTCAATTCAATTTAATATAACTTGATTAATATATTTATTAATGTCATTATTCCCATAACCCCCCTTTTGATCTTTCCAAAAGAGATCAACAACACATCAAAAGTATCCCACCTGGTATCAAACAAAATTGAAATCTGAATTTAAGTAAATGAAAATCAAACTTGACTTGGACTTAGACAGGACTTTATTGATACGTTTGGGATGACTCCCTCCAGGAAATTTACATTTCCAGCAGCAATAGAGGCAAGAAAGGGCATGCAGTCAGGAAGAGCATCACACAGAGAATAAAAAAATACAAATAACCTAAAAATGAAATTGAAAATAAAATAAAAAATTAAAATACGTTAAAATTAAACTAGGTTAAAATAGGTTATTGAACCATAGAGACGGGTATTGCACATTGAACAAATGTCCATAGCATACCCTACTACTTCTTACCGCCCAAGTGAGGAGTTGTAGAGTATGGTGGCATGGTGTACAAAAGAGTCTGGTGTACTTGAGTCTGTTGGTCCGACACTTGGGGAGCAGCAGCCTTTCACTGAACAAGCTCCTCTGGTTGCTGATCACGGTGTGAAGAGGGTGGCTGGCGTTGTCCACAATATCCAGCAGTTTGTCCAGAGTCCTCAACTCTGCCACGGTCACCAGAGAGTCCAGCTTCATGCCGACCACAGAGCCGGCCCGCCTGATCAGTTTGTCCAGTGTGGAAGTGTCCTTCTCCTCACGTAGTACATCCTGCTCTGTGTCTTCCTATACAGGTGGCTGGTGTGTGTTGTCCAGTCCAGTTTATTGTCCAGCCACAGCCCAAGGTATTTGCCAGACGTCCCTCATGTTGTTGTCCCTCAGCTTCTGCTCCACCTTCCTCCTATTGCTGTCTTTAGCTTCCTTCACACAGTGCTTCACTCCCTGCTGAGCTGCCTTCATGGCCTCCTTATCTCTACTCCGAAAGGCAGCCTTCTTCTTGTTGAGGAATCTGTCAGTGTGTCATCTCCTATGTCCTCACCAAGCGGGTTCAACATCACATCCCAGACTGTGGTGTTAAAGCAGTCTCTCAAGGCACTTTCCTTCTCAGGGGACCACCTCCTGATGGATAGGGGGACATACAGTGGCTGTAGTTGAACCAGATTGTGATCAGACTTCCTTAGTGGGGGGAGGGGAGTCACACTGTATGCATCCCGTACATTGACATACAGCAGATCAATTGTCCTGTTTCTGGTCGGACAGTCCACAACTTGATTAAAAGCAGCCCAAGTAGAGTCCAAAGTTGCATGGTTTAGGTCCCCATAGATGATCATGAGTGCATCAGGGTGCTGTGTCTGCAGCCTTGCTGTGACAGAGTGGATTTTCTCACAGGCAGTGGCTGCGTCCGCTCTCGGAGGGATGTAAACACAGACGGTGATCACGTGGCTAAACTCCCTCAGCAGATAATATGGCCGCAGGCTAACAGCTAGCAGCTCGAGGTCCCGGCAACATGAGACTGTCTTTACGGAGATATGTCCTGGGTTACACCAGCGGTTGTTCACGTACATGAGACCCCATTTTTGCTTTTCCCGCTTGCCTTAGTGTCTCTGTCGGCTCTCACAGCAGTGAATCCTGGCAGGTCAACGTTGGCATCCGGAACGAGGTGGTTTAGCCATGTCTCCGTGAAGATGAACAGACTGCTCTCCCGGTAGATCCACTGGTTGTTCAGTGCGGACAGCTTGTCGATCTTATTCGGCAGCGAGTTCACATTTCCCATGATGACGGAGGGAATTCATGGCTTGTAGCGCCTCCGATTCTTCGTTCGGTCGGTCTTTAGCTTAGCCCCCGCCTTGCAGCCCCGAGGTCTCCTCCTCAGCTGCATCCCGGCTCGTCCCTTTGTTTGCAGATCCAGCAGGTCCTCGCGTGAATAGGTGAGGAAACTGGCTTTTGTTTTCGTTAAGTCAAAAGTATCCATTGGATACATAAAACACACAATCACTCCACTGGGAGAGTGAAGAAAGTAGATGAAAAAGAAGTTAAAAAAGGTTAAAAGAGCTAGAAACTGAAGAGCTACTGGAGAGGCAACTGTCTTCACAGCGCCTATGACCTTAATCAGTAAGTGTTTGAAACATTTCACGCCAAGGATACAATATTTTCTTCCATGTGTTTCCCCATCGTCTCCTGAAACGCGTAACATCACATACATTCCCTTGTCATCATCCACCTTAAATGCCCTGTTAATGACCTTCAGAACCAAAGCTTGCAAACAGGGTATAATACAGCATCCACATGAGGCAAGGCAGCCGAGAACAATCATCATTGCTGTAAACAATGTCACCATTCTTTCTATTTGCTGAACCATCCGGGGTCATCTATTCCTGACATTGGTTTTAATTTGATGGACATGGCTTTCAACCCCTTCATGGCTCTGGTGATCTTTCCGTCTGGTGCTGTATTATTTGGAATAATAGTGCAACAATGACCTTTAATTCTAGCACAGGCTCCTTCTTCATCTGCTAATACACCATCTAAAATGATCCTATTCTGGAACGTCATCAATGAAGTTGTGGCCAACTGTTCATGCACCCCCCTCAGCTAATAGGGAAGTGAAATGAATCACTTTGAATTTGATAATGATGGAAATTATTATAATCTTTATTATTGTTCGGGGTAATCCAAACGAAAATGCTCTCCAGCCCTGCTCAAATTTGGCTTCTAACTTCATATTCAGTGGGGACTCCTCTTGGAACACCTGAAGCATCTAAGTAGGTGGAGTCTTCTGCCTTATCCCAAAGATTTACCTCCCACTTCAAATCCTGGAACTGTCCTTTTATTTCTGACTGGTGAGCCCCACCAGTCCCCATTATCTTTTACCCAGGGAATTTCAGTGAAATCCTTGTCTTCCAATGGCCTTGTCACCAATGGGAAAATAAGAGAAAATAGAGCACATGTTCCTACCCAAATTCCGGGATGTCTGTCCCACACTTTTTCATCTCCACACATCCATCACAAATCCGATCTCATCATGGTCATCCTCTCTGCCTGTTTGGAACTGAGCATGACAGTAATATTACATCGTTCATGTCAAATTATACCTAGACTTCTTTTGCTTCTTTTTGATCCTACTGAGGTGACGTTTGATTGAGATGTTTGAAACAGGTCAATGGAGTAATTCTGGAAGGATCAAATGGGGGAACACCCATTTTCCTATTTCTTACATACAACATTGTTTTAAATGCACAACTTTCTTCAACCTTGAATTAGGCCTAATACTATGGTCGGGCTTACTACTAAACTTAATCCATTCAAAGGTTTACAAAGCAGACAATTTTGATGGACCATGTCTACTTCCGTCTCTCCTTCTGCCCGTACTTCTATTCGGAGGTGGTTTCCGGTATCAGCTCCACTTCAATATCCATGAACTTCTTTTTTCTCTTCTTTTTTTTTTTTTAACAATATTTTTATTGACACATGACAGCAAAAATATACATTTCAATGATCAATATCTTCTTTTTTCTATTTTCCCCCCAACAGTATTCAACAAATTGTCAACAACATCGCAATAAAAAAAAATAGATATTTAAATTAAGAAAAACAAAAAAAAAAAAAAAAACACAAAACAAAACAAAAGAAACAGTCACACACACACACGAAAAAAAAAAAATTCACCTCTACTGCCTGACAATCCTAGTCTTGTATCAAAGACACTGAAACATATCAACAATATCATATGAGGGGAGATTACAGTCTGGTTGCAGCGTAGCTGATAAAGGGGAGCCACATCTTATCGAACTTGTCAGAGGAACTTCTTAAAAGAAAACGAAGTTTTTCCAATTTCAAATGTTGAATAACATCTCGTAACCACCATTTATAACTGGGAGGACAAGAATTTTTCCAGCTTAACAATATGAATCTACGGGCAATGATCAGAGTAAACACTGCCATTCTGTATTTAATACCCTGAAGTGGGCAGTTATTGCTGTGGATCCCAAATAGGGCGAGTTTGGGATCAGGGCTGATTACATGCCCTGTAATTTCTGACAAAGTAGTAAAAATCTGGGACCAAAAGTTAAATAAATTTGGGCAAAGCCAAAACATGTGTCCAAAAGATGCTGGATGTTGTCTGCATCGGTCACAAAGAGACCATCTGTCAAAATCATACATGGTTTTACTCAGTAGTGGTTTAAAATTCTGTTTAAATAGTTCTGAAATGTGAGTAACAGTAATACCCAAATATTTAAATGAATTATGAACAAGTTTAAAGGGTAGATGAGCAAAAGATAAATTATTGGCTTTTGGGTTTATAGGATATAACTCACTTTTAGATAAATTTAATTTGTATCCAGACACCCTGCCATATTCCTCCAAGAGAGCCATAATATTTGACAATGATTTCAATGGGTCTGATATATATATATATAATAAATCGTCTGCATAAAGAGAAACTTTACTTTCTTCTCCTCCCCTCCTAATACCGCTGTAACTCCTCAAACAACGTAGTGCAATAGCCAAGGGTTCAATAGCCATTGCAAACATCAGGGGGGGAAAGTGGACAGCCCTGTCTGGTGCCACGGTGGAGCGTAAAATACTTGGATCTAATTGGGCCTGTATTTATAGACACTTGAGGGGACATATACTGTATCTTAACCCAAGAAATGAATTTTTCTCCGAAACCAAATCTTTTCATGGTGGAAAACAGAGTCCCATTCAAGCCGATCAAATGCCTTTTCAGCATCCAGTAAAAGCAGTACTTCAGGGTTTTGGGGAGGATAATTATTTGAATACAAAATATTAAACAATCTTCGAATATTATAAAATAATTGTCTACGTTGAATAAATCCCGTTTGATCTTGTGAAATGATTGAAGGAAGAATCTTTTCAAGACGCGTTGCGAGTATTTTAGCTAAAATCTTCATGTCAACATTTAAGAGACTTATTGGTCTGTATGAGCCAGGATCGAGGGGGTTCTTACCATCTTTCAGTATGGCAGAGATTGAAGCCTCATAGAAGGTTGGTGGTAATAATTTAGTGTTATAGGACTCATTGAAAACATCAAGAAGCACTGGAGATAGAAGATCAGTGAAAGTTTTATAAAAATTTACACTGAAACCGTCTGGTCCAGGAGCTTTGGAGGATTGGATACTGTTAATTGCCATTTTCAGTTCATTCAAAGATATGGGTTCATCAAGAAGTGTTTTGCCCTGATGATCTACTTCTGGAAGATTTATTTTGTTAAAAAAGCTATCAATTAATACCTGATCGCCCTCAGATTGTGAAGAATATAGACGGCTGTAAAATAATCTAAATTGATCATTAATCACTTCTGGGTCAGTTGTAATTTCACCAGAGGTTGTTTGAATCTGGGTGATCATTTTAGATGCTGCCAATTCCTTCAACTGATAAGCCAGAAGTCGTCCTGCTTTTTCTCCTTGTTCATATGATTTAAACCTTGCATGTGTAAGATGTGTGGCAGCCTCCTTCGTGGTCAATATCCAACTTGGATTGCAGTAGTACTCTGTCTCTATATAAGTTCTCTGTAGGGTTAATAGAGTATTGCCGGTCAATGTCCAAAATCTTATCAGTAATTTCATTAATATTTTTAATTCGGGTGCGGTTAACTGATGATTTAAATGAAATGATCTGCCCTCTAATATAAGCTTTAAGAGCTTCCCAGAGTGTCCCCTTAGAAACCTCTGCATTATCGTTAATGTCCAGGTATACATTGTTTAGTGAAAACAAATTCAATGAAAGACTTATTTGACAAGAGAAGATCATCAAAGCGCCATAATTTTGACATATTTTTATGTTTAAAGGATAACTGCAAGAGGTGTGGCGCATTGTCTGACAGAACTATTGCCTCATAGTCACATGGTCTAATAGCGGGTAGAAAAACAATTAAGAAGTAATCAATTCTTGAATAAGAGCGACGGACGGGAGAGAAAAAAGAATATGCCCGATTTGTAGGGTTTTTAAAACGCCAGGGGTCGACCAATTTATAAGTTTCTAAAAAAATGTTTTAGGAATTTAGCTGATTTGGTGATTGACTGAATGGTTTTAGATGATCTATCTAAATTTGAATCTAAAACAGAGTTGAAATCACCTCCCAGAATTAAATGATATTTGTTTAAATTAGGAATGGATGAAAAAAAGTTTTTGAAGAAACCCTCAGCATCATAGTTGGGTGCATAAATGCTTGCAAGGATAGCTGGAACATTGTACAGCTGACCGCAAACTAAAATAAATCTCCCCCGAGTGTCTGAAATGACTTCTGAAGAAATAAATGGGATATTTTTTCGTATTAAGATAGCGGCTCCTCTTGATTTGAAATTAAATTCAGAGTGAAAAACCTGCCCAATCCAACCTTTGCGTAGTTTGTGTCTATCTTGATACTTTAAGTGCGTTTCCTGCATAAAGACTATATCCGCCTTCAACTTTCTTAAGTGGTTCAGAATCTTTCCCCTTTTAATAGCATTATTAAGTCCTTTTACATTCCAACTAACATACTGCACCAGGCTCTCCCCACTGACATTAATATCGATCATACAATGTAAAAGAAAGCAATTTTACATAGGTGGAGCGCATCATAGAAGTGAAAAAAAGAAAAAAAAAAAAAACAATACAAACAATGAAACAAAAAGCTTTGTTTTTAACGTCAATGAACACCCCCCACCCCTCACACCCATCTGGAACTGAGGCTGAGCAAAACCTCCCCAGTCAAAGACACACGTGGTGATTTAACACCTAAGTAGTTTAACTTAAACTTGCACATGTTAAGCTAAAACGCCCATTTTAGTATCAGAACCACATTATATATGTATATGTTGTAAAACGTAAACTGAGAAATCACAACTTGTAACTTGTAAACGCGTCCTCACTTGAGTTCAGTAAATCCCGTCTCACAATTGTTCATGAGAGATCAAAAGATGAGGGCTGTCTCGTCTTCACTCTCCTTGCGAAGGCTGAATTTTGGTGCGATAGAAATCTTCCGCAGTGTCAGGAGAGTCGAAAGTGTGGCGTACTCCATTGAAAGTGACAGTCTGGCTGGGTAGTAAAGGCTATTTACGACCTTAGCCTCTCGTAGCTTGGCTTTGATGGAGTTAAATGTTGCGCGAAGTTTACGCACATCAACTGGAAGGTCAGGGAAAATGTGGACTCGTGATCCTTGGAAATTAAGAGACTCCTTCCCTCTGGAAAGTCTGAGGATCTTCTCCCGTTGAGTGTAGTAGTGAAAGCGCACAATCATCGCTCGGGGACGTTGTCCTGGACTCGGTTTCGGCACAAGCGCCCGATGTGCGCGGTCAATAAGCACAGGTGGAGTGAAGTTATCCTCTCCGAAAAGGTCATGAATAAAATCCGCCATAAACTTCGTGGGGCTGGTTCCTTCGGGTATTCCGATGAATCTCAAGTTTTGACACTGGCTCCTGCTTTCCAGATCTGTGCATTTGTCAAGTAGCCGTTTCATCTCCTTGGATTTTTCTTCATTCTGACGTTCAAGTTGCTGGATACACTCCATGGCTTCATTTAGTGTTATCGCCATACTGGCTTGCTCCGTCATTATTTCGGAACGACCGCTATGGAGTTTAACTCCTCATCGATATCCTGGCAAAGGACTTGTAAACTAGCGGAGGTCTCCGAACGGATAGATTCCAATTCATGTTTGAGTTCTTGTCGAAGAACCAGAATTTCGGTTTTGAAGTCAGTTAGAATTGCATCGCGAGACGCTTTCAGCGCGTCTCTTAGGGCTTGAAGCGTGAGCAGCTCCTGTTCAGCCATGACAGCGGGCTTCGGCGACGAGGACGGAGGATCCCTACCTTGTTTGTGATTTCCAGACTTAGAATGTTTGTTCATTTCGGTTCGTCAAAACTCAACAGTTCGTTTGTGCAAAAATAAACGCTAATAATATCGAACCTGAGTTTTAGTGAAAAAAGTACGGGAGCATGTGAGTGGAGTTACGGTCGACAATGATGGGGTCACTTTGACTTTTTACCCTAACTTTGTACTATTTTCACATATCCATAGGGGAAATTGTGGATCTACTCTGGCGGCAAAGGAGCATAAATAAAATAGTGCATGTGACGAATTATTTTCATGGGTGATGTTCCAGGTCTAATGAAAGTATTCCCCATTTTTATCTTAACTCCTAAATTTTCATTTTCCTTCCATATTATGATTTTACCCCTAAAATACAAAATATAAAGTAATACTAAAATCAACCAGAGTCCTTCTCGACTTCAAATCCAGCTGGGCGAGTTTGTGTAATGTGACACCACTTGCCACCCTTCCCCTTCAGCTGGACAGCATGTGAAGTCCGAGCAATAACTTCAAAAGGTCAAGTCCAACGTGGTTCAGACCACTTTCTCTGCACCTTGAGGTAACACCTTGAGGTAAATGGATGAAGGTGGCGGTGGTCCGTCTGGTTCAACTGCACAAATTGTATCGTCCTGGGCACAAAAAGATTAAGCAAGCGAAGAGAGTTCAGCCCTGTTTGTGCCGTTTCAGCATACCATTTATTCGTTCAACGTGGGCCTGGGATTGGGGATGATATACAGAACCAAATTTATGTTTCAGACCAAACGTGCTGCACTGTGGCTATGTTTGAAGCCATAAAGTGAGAGCCATTATCAGATCTAAAGTAGGAAACCCATGGGTTGGAATATAATGGTTAACCAGCGCTTTGATGACCAGGAGCGAGTCCTCCTTGGAACATGGATCTACTTCAGCCATCCACAATCGCCAACAGATATCACTTCCCCTGCACTGGGGTGATCATATCCGTGTAATCCATGACCACCACTTCACCTGGAGTCCTCCCTGACTCTGTCTGCTGCATCAGCCTCTTCGTCTGACAAATCTTGCATGATGAACAATATTCTTTACCTTTTTCAGTAAATTCTGATGCCACCACATCCGCATTTTATACATCATACTGTTTGTTGTAACTTTCATGAGACAGGCCATGTGCTTCTACCAGCACATGCCTTAAAAACTCACCATCTGGAAGGACCACTCTTCTTGGCCCCTTCCCCGGGCTAAACCACAGCCCCTGATCGGCATCCCACAACGCTCTAGCAGCGCTACAAGCCTGTTTCTCACTATCCGGCGCACTCGCTTGCAGCTGTTGAATGGCTTCTAAAGTGATTTCAGGTAGCAAGTCTTCAACTTGCTTACTTTTAATCACATAAGCTCCTGAGGCGGAAACCTGGTAACCTGCAGCCTCCTTTGCCGCTGCATCCTGCCTGGTTTTCTCTGGCAACCAAAGTACTCGCCTTGTTGGATCCCCAGTCTCTGTAACAAAGCCACTACATCTCTAAGATGCCAGATCAACAAACAACTCACAACATATGCAGAGTCGAAATTAAAGGGGTCGATGAAAGGTCTGAGCACGCTTTCATTTCTTGTTAAATATGGGCCTGACACTCGTGTGGTTCGCCAATCGACCCTCACGAGTCGGCCATGTTAAAGTCCGAGATATGAGGTTGGGTCAAAACGAAATCAGACGTCTCTGATGGAGTGATGACATTGTGAATGCTTCTGATGTAACTTAAGCCGTCACTCCATGATCAGTCAGAATGAAGAGTTGATGTCCCATCACGGTGTGTGCAGTCTCAGTCACACAGGCTGCTACAGCCGCAGTGTACACTGTGCAAGTTGTTTAGCTTCCAGTCAAGTGGAGTACTCACAGAGCAAAACATTACGATTTCTTCCACTCTTTTGGTATAGAACGCCATTTGCTACGTTGAAAGGGCAAGTCATAATTAGGTTGTGTGAGACTGGTAGCCACAGCAAAGTCTTTTTTTTTTTTCGGGTCAGTAAACAAAGTTTCAGTCGTTGGAGTCCAGAGTAGTTTTGCAGTCAGATTTCGCATACCTTTCTCTTACCAAAACTCTCACTGCTCGTTCACGGCAAACTCTGGCATACAGCCTCTGGAGAAACCACATAAACCCAGAAACAAAGGCATTTCTTGGTTTTGGATGATGTAAAAGATGAACGGTGTTCTGTACTTAATGCATGACCTTCAGCCGAGACTACTTTACCGAAAAATGAAAGTTGTCTGCGACATCATTGTAGCGTCTTTTGACACTTTAAATTCCAATTCAGCCTACCCAAGAAGGATCATCCTAGTGGCCTCTAAACAAGTACTAGCCGATTCTGTCGCAATGAGCAGGTCGTCTACATACTGTACCAAGAGAGCACCTGTAGGTAATGAAAAGGGGAGAACATGTCGTGCAAATATTGGTTAAAAATCCCAGGACTCAATTTCCGCCCTAGTGGGACTCTAGTGTGCTGTAATCTACACCCACGATAAGTGAACACAAATAACTTTCTACACTTTGGAGCTAATGGAATGCAGAAAAATGCATTTGCAAGATCGATCATTGTAAACCACTGAAATTTTAGACAGACATCGGTGTGGGTCGGGCACTGGAATGCAGGGTGTTAATGTTACCTTATTAATCTCGGAGGTCATTTGCCATACCGTAATTAACGCCGTGTGCTTTCTTTTCTGGTAAAATAGCTGTTCCAGCCAACGTGGAGACCTCCAGTACTCCTGCCTCCCATAATCCATCCAGAGTGTTGGCGATCCCCTCAGCCGCCTCCTGTTTACATGAATATTGTGGAACGTTAAATGCGGCAGGTAGTAATGGGTCCAGTGACACAGATGTGGCGATGCTTGCGCTGAGCTCCCAGGGCAAACCCTGTGTTGGTGCGGAGTCACATGACCAATGCATTGAGTTATTGATGCGTTGATTGCTTGGCAAATATTGTGGTCAAAGATGGAGGACCTCCATAGAAAATGTAAATATTCTGCCGTGAGGGATCATTTTGACCTTCTGCCGGAAAATAAGGTATTTATATTGATCTCCTCATTTTACCCACTTCCTCGCATATTTTCTAAATGTTCTGTTCCAGTGAAATTATTTTCAAAATAACTTGGTTTATTATTCATATCATTTTTTGCAGGTAAAATGTTGCATTTGTGCGACAGAATTGTCTTACACCAACAAAAGCACCTCCTCATTGCTGAGACATTAACGGGCCAAGCACAAGAATGAAGTTCCTGATACACCCCAGATAAGTCCAGGTATACAAACTTTCTCATGCTTTCTCTGTTTCTTAGTTGAAAGATAAGATCAGTAATTCTTATTAATTTGTGCTTAACAATCAAGCTTCCAGGAAGGAGTTCCTGGATCAAGCACTCCTGAACTTCATTCTCAAAGACTGCCAGCCGCTCAGCATTGTGGAGAGTGAAGGGTTCAAGGCACTTCTTCTTCTTGAACCCTCGTATGTTTTGCCAACCAGAAAGGTTTGTTTTCCATAAAGTAGTAGTTGATAAAGCTAGTTTATTCCATCAGTATTTCAAACGTATTGATTTGCTTTTGTTTTCATTGTCAGACCATCAAACAGATGGTTGATGATAAATACAGGGAGGAACGGGAAGGAGTGAAAGTGGAAGTACAGCAAGCTGTGGCAGTGAGTATAACGGCTGACATGTGGACGTCAGTTTTGGGGTCAAGAGAGGTATGATGGAGGACTGGTCCATTACTAACAAAGTAAAGTGTTTTGTGACCGACACTGCTCCAAACATTATTGCATCCATCAGACGGCTCCAAATTCGGCACTCAATTTGCATTGCACATAGTCTGTATATATTAGTTCGAAGGTCTTGTGATCAGATCCCCGCACCAACAGCCATCAGACACAAAGCTCGGCACAGTCACATATTTCTGCTCCAGCACGACAGCCAAGGAGAAGCTCGCTCAGGTGCAGCAACAGATGGGACGACCAAGTCTGAAACTGATCAATGAGGTGCCAACGTGCTGGAACAGTACATATGAAATGTTATCTAGGCTGCATGATGAGAGGGAGCCACTGTGGGTATCTGTCTCATATCAAAGAGAATTTTTAATGAAATTACATATGGAACAAGAAAATGTGAATGCAAATATGTAAGTGATGGTATTGGCTACAATAGGTCATCAATTCAGTGGCAGTTGAGTCTGTCAACTGTTTCCTGCAGGGATTTTTGAAGTCCACCAGGTGTCAGTATTCAGCAACACAGTGTCAATGCAGTGTGTCACTGTGTCGAAATGATGCGTGATGCCTCATCTACCCATCACTAGCGCCTGGTGTGATTTGAAACTTTTCCGGTTCACAATCTACACTAGCCCTTTCAATCAGGGCTCGAAGACTTGCAATGCAGCAACAACCTATGAGAGCAAATACAAGAAGAGCGGCCAGTATTGATAGAGGTTTTTGATATATCCCCCCCATATTCCAAGCACTTTGAACCAGTTGGAAAATGTATCATCGATACCACTGTTTTTAGCCACTTCTTCTGATAAGGACCTGAGGCCTGCCAGGGCTCAGGAGACACTGCCTCCAGGAGCTGTGTTGTTAGGAATAAATGTGCAACAATGACCTTTAACCATAGAACAAACTCCACCTTTTTCTGCCATTAAGAAGTTGTTGATCTCCAAGTCCTTTAATACCAATGTGAATAAGGTTTATTAAGCGCTGTTGGTTGTAATAAACATTTAATCCAAGCTATGTTATTTGTTTCAATAACAGGTCCTGCTACTGGGATGGTTGCAGTCCATCCAGCAGCAATCTCACAACGAGCTTTGAATTTTGATGGAGTACCTTGTGGAACACAGATTGGGTCGATTATAAGTTTCAGGGCCATAAACTGGATTAGTAACTCCATACATTTCTTCCATTTTCTCAAATCGATCACGTGGGCGTCTTATTAAGGGTGTCCTGAAATTTGATGGTTCCCATCCAACAACTGCATCTGTATCTAATTCTACGATTGGAAGGATCAACCATATTAAGGCGATTTGACCATTGTATCCATCCGGAATGGTTGATCTAATTTTTCCATCACCTCCCAACCAGAACACAGCAGCACGGGGAACCGAATAATTTCCAACAAATACTGCTGACGTTTTACACATGATGGAAATCTTCCTAATCTTTTTTTTCCTTTTTTTTTTCCTAAAATTTTGTAACAAATTTCCAGAGGAAATCATTATTTCAGTTGGACCTTCTTTGTCAGATGCAGGATCCATCGTTTTTCCAAAGGGCATAGGTTGCATAAGATACAGTAAGCATTCTATAGCTGTGGAATTTAGATTGACAGGATCTGATGTGAGAGAAGGTGAGGCTCGACCACACAGAACACAATTTCTTTTTAGAGTTGAGGCTGTATAAAGCATCCAGTTATGCCAAGGATTGTCAATTTCAACCTTTTTGCTAATATTGTGCCAGATGGAATAGTTGGCTGAGGAATAGATGTTGATTTGACTGTTGAAGCAACTAGACAATTCGAATTAACTTCCACCGAGAACACTTAATTCATCAGTTCCCTTAATGTCTACTCCTACAACGTATGTTCCTGCATCAGCAGCGGCTGTATACATTAGATTACAGCCAAATTTATTGTCAACTAAACAAATTGTGGCTTGACATATCCAAAATCTGTCGTGCTTTTTATGCTTAGTGTTGGCCCAAGTGTTCAATGAAGCTGCAAAGACGTTGTTCCAATTGCATGGAGGATCACAAAGGTACACTCCTGCTTGCATGTAGGTGTATGGTAGTTGAATATGTTGGCAATACGGGTAACCATAGAATTGTAAGGTCAACAGACCAAGTTCAAATGTTTTTTGCTGGTTTTCGCAAGCGTACAAGACCACTACTGGGCATTATTGTTGATCGTAGGGGTTTTTAAATTTCCCTCTAACTGTCCCTAAGATTAGCCATGCTCTCGCCCAATTTTGCCACACTGCCAACCCCATCATCCATGGTTTTCTTCTGCCGGAGGACCGTCTGCACAATCTATCCCGTTCGTACAAATGATCTTTCAGACAAACTTGTCTTGTCAGATGGGGATGGTAGGAAACCGTCCCTTAGTCTTGCTCAATTTGTGTGGGAGCTCTTTTACAGTAAGCGTTATGTATTTAACTTGACCTTTCCTAAATTTTAACAGCTGTGGTTGTAGACAATACAACCTTAAGTGGGCCTTCCCAACATGGATTGTGTCAATGTTTTCTTTGGTGACTTCAATCAAACTATTTGTGGTGAAGAGGAGGAAGGAGTAGATTCCTCTGAGTCGGAGTCTGATGGAAATGACTCTCAAACATGCCCACATTTTTCACAATGTGGTGACCGTTTGGAGTCATGCTTGACACTCGTTTCTTTTTTGATGATTACGAGCAATGTGTCCTTGTTTATGACATAAGAAACAATTTCTACATCATATTCATAAGTATCAGATATTTGGGTCTGTATTTTAGGGTTTGATGAGTAACGAGGGCGGCAGTATGTGCGAGCTTTAATTGATTGATAAGATTTCATCTTTATCTTCAGAAACTAAAAAAAAAGTTTTGTTGGCGCGCCGCATTTCTTTTCATTTTTTTTTAGCAATCATGGTCTCAGCAGCATGTTTACAATGAGCAACATCATCAAGTAGTGGTGCTGTGTTGACAGTAATCATGTGTTTACATACATAAACGGAGAACTCGCATCTACAGTTTAACGTGTTTAAGTTGCTGTGTGGAAGGGGTCATTTCATGTATAGTAGTTTGTTCCATGCCGCAATTTAGATCAAACACTGCTTTGTATCATGAGAAAAAAAATTCAACTGCTTCATCTTTTTCTCGAATTGTATTTTCAATTTCATGCCATGATGCAGATACACGTGCTTGCTCTACAATTCGGTTACAACCAGCTCGTATGCGATCTTCTAATGCTTGATCATCAAATTGAAGAGGAGCTCCTGCTGCATTTAACAGAGTCCATTCTCCAGCAATTAGGACATAATGTGGCCTGTGTTCCTGCCTGTAGCTCTGTGTATAATTTGTTCAACTTCCCTTCCATTTAATCTAAAACCGTTTAGATTTAGCAGTTCGAAAAGCAGTAGGTGTGCTGAATGGTTGAGGCATAGCTGCAGTTAAGTCATGTATATCAGCTGCCTTCCAAGCACAATGAACCCAGTGTGTTTGGCCAACAGACTTTCACAGTTGGGTGATACAATGTCATGCTTTTTTTCCATTTTGACCAATATTTAATACATTAGCAAATGCCTTAGTGCGGGACTCCACTGTTATTGAATTGTCATTAATTCTATCAGACTGCAAGTTTGTTGCAGCATGCTTTGAGCCTGTAATCATGGGATGAGTGTTTTGCCCAGAATATATTTCTGTTGCATGTACTTTAACTCTCTGAAGGTATGGAGTGAGTGCAGATGCAACATTTCTCCCTGAAGTATCAGGTTGCTGTCATGTCCGCACTTTAACCTGTTTGTATTTCCTCTGCATCCCTTCCTCATGCTTTTATTTTGTTACTCCCTCTCGCTTCCGTTTTCCTCTCTCCCTATCCAACTTTACAGGCAAACGCAGCTGGCGCTCGTCTCATCAATCCCTCCATGAATATATTCCTCCCAACGCCAGCTACGTTTTACAGATGGTCGATTTCCAGGTAAACTCTTCCCAAGACTTCCATGTGCTCACGCTAGCCCTTGACTTCTCTAAATTCCAATTCTGTCGCAACTCTTTGTTTCACGTCCTCCCTCGTTCTCACTATGTTAGCATCCCAAACTCCCATTCATTCCGCGTGTGAGCAGTTATTGGTGTCATTTGTCAGGTAAATATATATCCGCTTAGTTTACCCCTTGTGCGTGCATGTGAATAGCCACCGCCTCTGGTTTAGTTTATTGCCACCTCGACAATCTTAACTCAGGGTGTATTTTCTGTTCTCAGTTATCAGGCTTTTGATTCGAATCCACCTCTCGTGTTCCACATTCTTCCCCGTTCCCTGACTGTTCAGGTCAGGAGGCGGTTCATTATTGTAAAAATAAGTGATATCTTGGCCAAGAGATGTACGGTATTCAGAGAAGAATTTTTCAAAGAAACGTGTTGATACACTCGTCCATAACAGTAGCCTCTGCTTGTATGACTGTATTTGACCAATTTCCTAACTCCACACCACTAGCCATACTGTGTCCTAACAATTATTAACCAATCAGGTCTCAGCTGAAACAAACAGCACCAGACTGACGATCAACTGATGACAGTCTTCAGACACCTGATTGGTGAGTAGGTGTCCTTTGATTGGTTGGAACAAAAGCCTGCAACCACTGCAGCCCTTTGAGGACCAGTTGGACACTTGTGCTCAACGGGGATAGAACAAGTGCATTAAAGTTGTCAACAGCACGTGTACTTACCCTTTAGGACATCCCCAAATAATCTACAAGGACTTTGGGGATCCTAGACAGTAGTTTGGCTTAAAGCTACCAAGGGGTCAGTATGTACCTGTCTTACCTTACAGGGGGCCAGGTGGCAAATTACACTTCCCATTGTGCAGCACCTGCTCAAACTGTAACGCTCAAGACAGTGAATGTTTGCATGATAAGCTCTGACAAGGGTGTGGGTTACGGTGGAGTTTAACAAGGCTCATGACGAAGGATACAGCGTGGCTAAGATCATCAAAATTTGGCATTTCGATAGTTCGAGTAACATCTTTTCTGGGTGCATTCAGACATTTCTGAAGGGTAAACAGGAAGCCTCTGGCGGTGTGCCATCAGCATTTGTGATTCTTGCACGTACATGTAGAAGGGTGTCATTCAGGTCTAGAAACTTTTCACTGACTCCTGGTATAAAAAAAAAAAAAAAAAAACACTCAATCTGTCCTCCCTCGCTAATAACAGCTACTGGTGCAATTCAATGTAAATTTTGTCCTCGATGGAAAGCTGTGTCATTGGTGGTGTGAATAAGCCATGTTGCTCCGTTTAAAAAAAATGTCAGACCTCCCCCCAGGACTTCCTCCTGGCTTGTTTGCTTCTGTCAACTGACTTATTTTTTTTGGTTGTCCGTGTTAGATGTTACACGTCGTCCAGGAGGACATCGTTTTCCTTCGTGATAAGACGGCTATACCTCCTGACCCTTCCTGTGGCTGTTGATTGCTCAAACCTCTCACGGTACGAGTGAACATATCTGAGGCTATGTTACCCACCGCTGATTTGAGATGAGGTTTATCTATTGCTATACCTCTCTTCAACAGAGGTGGTACAAATAACTTTTGAGAAGAGGAATCCGATGCACCGTCCATACATCACAGGAGTGCCGTTGAAACCTGGAAGATCTCCTAGAACCTGTTTTTCAGAATATTGTACAAATCTATGCGGATCATCTCTCCACCCAGCGAGCGCCATCGTGTCCATTTATGACATGATCTGCTGAGTTGAGTCATCTGATAGTCAGCGTTGAATGATTTTCCAGATGTTGATACAGGGTTTATATATCACTTCTCAAGTAACTGGTCTAAAGTGTAGAGTCACCACCACCTTTCCAAAGGTCAAATTGACTGACTTGTTCAGATCTGATTTAATCCGTATCAGAATGTTTTCAATGTGGTTTTTGGCAACCAGTAAATAGTAAGTAGGGTTAAAGTGCTGTGATTATTTCGGCATATCCTCCCTTTATATCCACCGTTCTTAAAAGCGATGCATATGCATCCCCTACTAACTGCGCTCTTACGATGTCGCTGTAGCAATAAAGATGG
Source organism: Synchiropus splendidus (assembly GCF_027744825.2). Classification (NCBI taxonomy): domain Eukaryota; kingdom Metazoa; phylum Chordata; class Actinopteri; order Syngnathiformes; family Callionymidae; genus Synchiropus; species Synchiropus splendidus. Next base: position 20,432,009 of record NC_071343.1, read on the forward strand.
TAAAAAGTGTGGCACTCTGAACTGACAAATCGATCCAGTTACCAGGCTCCTAGCATGTTAGCCAGTGGTGTGTTAAAGACCACTAGGCTCTGACCATCTCCATGGAGCTCAATTGTTTTCTGCGTGCTGTCAAACAGAAAGCGTGTATCTTTCATCATCAATCAATCATCAACTTGGTGGTAATCTGGTGAATGGCAGTGTAATACCCTCCCTTGAACCACACTTTGGTAATATATGTACCTTCGGTTTTAAAGTGTTGGTCACCTCCTGAGTAGAGGCGCTGCGCTTTGATCCTGACCAAGTCTTGCCATGGCTTTATGAAATTCATCTTTATGTCGCCGCGTTCTGTTAGCATCTGTTCCTCTTGATGCTGCTGTGTCAGAATCTGAAACTCTGGATTTTGGTTTCCAGTAAAAGGATGCGTCGTCCTCTGGTATATTATGCCAGGTGTGCAGATATCGAATCTCTGTCAGGGCTACTTCCCATCTTCTTTCTAAATCGATAGTGTGCCAAATTGACGCGGAAAGTACTGATCATTTTTGATGAATTTTTTTATACATTCATCAAAAATGTTAAAAAAAAAAATACAACTATTAGTCACAGATGCATGAAAAGCATCAAAATGGGACATTTTGATTGTCCTTCCGTGAGGCACCACTTCAGGGCAACACTTGTATCAAATGAGGATGGTTTTGTTCAGACAAATTAGGTTAATTTTGGCACAAAATATTTGCTGTGACTTCATGTTACATAAAGGACTCGGCCTAAATGTTTTTTCCCTCAGGAAATGTCTATACTCTTAAATGGAGAAATACAACTCAAATCAATTTCAATCAAATTGGTTGAAATTTTACTTGTCAGCAAATGACAGTATTACACTCCTAAATTGTCATTGTAGAGGTGATTATGACTGAAATTGTGGTGGTGATTGATGACTAAGAGTAGAGATTAAGATGACAGTGGAAGTGATCATGAAAACGAATGATGTTAAAGGAAAATATTTCACAATGAAATAAATTTTTACTGTACCTGATCTCAGACCAGTGTATACACAGAACATCCCTCTCCCGCCTTGGTGCATTTAGAATCAAATTTATTGCCATGGTTAGTGGGGATCCCACCAACTAAGAAAGTGCTTTGGAATAAAGTGCTGTCTGTCACAAACCCCGGTCCGTCAGTTCAGAATGGTTTGGTCTGCTCCCGCCTTGCTTTCTTTTCCAGGATTGGGGGTCGTTTCTTTCCGCCACAGACACACTCCTGAACCCAAACCAGCAATCTTCCCGCTTGACATTTGAACGCCGTTCAGGAGACAGTCGGCGTCTGTCACGTATACTCTCCTGGTATGACCCTCCGTGTTTCGTCTCAATATCTGAAAGATTCATCTGTGGACCATGGACATTTTGCCATGCGCTCTCTGTCAGTGAGTTTTTTCTGATTGATATGTTTTGTTCTCTCGTGTGTCTGTGCCCGACTTCTTGGTTCTTCTTCCCCCAATACTGCGGACTTGACCTCCCTTTCTCTGTACTGATTACACGCTCAATAATCTACTGATTCTGTTAAAGACTCTGTCACACTCAAGGACACTGGCCGTATTTTGTTGTTTGTTCTTGTGTTTTTGAACTACTGTCGCCATCTAGTGTCTCGTTTCCAGATTGCATTTGTTTTTTTTTTCTGGCTCCCTTAGTTATAGTTCCTTAGGGTAATCTTGTTTTATTTTCTGTATTTTGTGTACTCTTCTTCTGTAGAAGTAGAGTAGGTTTTGTGTTTAGTTTTTATCACGGTCTGTCAGTCTGACTAGCTAATTAAACTGCTGAATTAAATCTCCTGTCTGCTGCATGCGGGTCTCCAAATTAAGTTCATTACACTGCCAAAATAAATAATAAAATAAAACAAAGGCTGATCCCAAATTCAGCAGTCTGACAGCTGAGAGGAAGAAGCTGTTCCTGTGACAGGAGGTTCAGGTCTGGATCAACCGTAGCCTCCTGCCAGAGGGAAGAGGAACTGAAGTGGAACAGTCCATGACCAGGGTGAGAAGGGTCACCCACACGGTGATGGAGGAGGTGAAGATGGACTGGATGATGGCCGTGTAGAACTCCAACAACTTCGTCGGCAGTCGTTTTCGTAGCTGCCTCAAGAAGAACAACCATCAGGGAGCTGATGGTTGGCTCCCATTTGAGGTCCTCAGTGATGGTGGTTCCTAGGAAGCAGATGGAGTCCACAATAGGAATAGGTAAACCAGCCAACATGAAAGGGGACAGAGAAACTGTGACTCTCCTGAAGTCATCATCATAGATGACAAACTAAAATAGTCAAATAAAATACATCACCTAAAGATAGTTTTGTAAAGCATATGGTTTTACATTTTTGGGGGTCTTGAATGTCAAGCAATTAAAAATAAAAAAGGCACTATATGAACAGACTATGTAGTGGAATATTTCACACCCGTTAACACTAATGAAGATTTTAAACATGGTGCGAAAGCAACTCTTGTAACAAAATGTGCTGCCATTTTTGCAACATGCTCGTGTCTTCACTAAAGAGTTTTGCCCAGCAAGAATTCCCCAATAATGGCTTTGAGTCGAACTCTCATGTTGCCATAGCTCTGTACTTTTCAAACTCCTTGAGCAAACACGTCGCAGTAAACTGAGTTTAAGGAAAAATGTGCTGTTGGTTTTATCGTTTACTGCCTGTCTTGACAAGTGATGTTTCAAGCACTGTATTGGCGCCCAAAATAAAGCTTAATCTCTCTGTTGCACAGCACAATTTGGTTGGCATTTAGCACGGATAGCATTCTCATTAGTATCCGAAGTTGAGTCACGTACGAACCAACCAAGCCCCTACACATTTTCCATATTTAAAAGGTTACATGAGGAGCTATGTAACCCACGTTTGGTAAGACAAAGTAAAACCTGGCCAGGTTTAAGTAGATGAGTGATGGAGTTGCACTTCATGGGAGCACATCAACGGCGGTGCGGTGCGGTGCTCCTGGAAAGACCTTTGAATAAGGAAATCATGTAGGTGCTTGGTTGCATCTCATGCGACCCAGTTCTGGATCAGAATGAAAATACTATCCCAGCTAAATGCTAACCAAATTGTGCAGCGCAAGAGAGAGATTAGGGTGAGAGGGGTATTATAACAAAATGGTTTCACATCTAGAGCAACAGTCTTCAAACAAAAACCACACAACTGCACGAAGTCACATTCTGTTCTTGTGTTTATAGGTCAGTGAGGTGGAAAATTACTAGATCAAGAATGCATTGTGAAACAGGAAGCAGTACATGAGTATTCAAGGGTTCTTCTTCAAGGCAATGTTATCGCGAGTTGGACTTTTGGTCTTCACTATATTCCTTACAGGGGAGGAGTGAACATGTATAAAAAGGATGGAAAGAAGGAGGTCTTTGTCACCCATTGTACCTCACGTTCTGTGTGGTACTCTGAAGACCCAGCGCCGCCTTAAAAACTGTTTGGAGACTAGTCTGATTCAAAGTTCGTCATTAAAAATTTCCAGAACAGTCCTCTATTGCAAACGAAGAATGAATATTTTTGTATGTTCTTGCTTCCAAAGCTGGGTACTGATTTTTTGCAGGCATCAGAATCACTTTCTGTTGCTGGATGGTCTCTCAATGTGAACTTTAAAGTGTCTCATCACAGCACTTATCTTCATACACACACACACACACTTAGCGAGAACCGTCATTGGCATACTAATTATAATGACCCGGTTATTTTAAAGTTGTCATCCTCAAATTGAGGTTTGGACCTGTGGGGACCAGCAAAAGGTCCCCACAAGGACATAAGGTCCCCACGAGGATAGTGCGTTCTCAGGAGGCAGTATAAACAAGACCACACTCCATGCCTCTCACCCCTCAACCGCTTTACCTCCCGTCGGAGTGAAGGGCAAAGGGAAAGCAGAGATGTGTGTATGATAAAGAAAAAGGAAAGTGGGGCAGTGCGGTGGCTGAGTATGTGTTTTGGTAAATGATTACAATTGCTCTTTTAAAAAGGTGCAGAACAGATTCATTAATCGCCAGTACATCCTTATTAGAAGATGATACATTGTAATAAGGTGTCACTACAAATTGCAGCACAAGGAGGCAAATTTTAATGAAAAATGAGGTGAATATTGAAGAGAGGCAACTCAAGTCTAAAAATAATAGGGGCGATGTATTCATAAGAAAACAGGATAATAAACTATTCAATCAGGTTTCGATTTAAAACATGCCGTCAATTAGCTGTAAACATTTGACTCTATTGTATCATGAACATGTTTTTTTTTTCCCTTCAATACAGTTTAAAATGCCGTTTTAATCAGATAAATGTATATGCCTGAGAGGTTATTTGAAGTCATTGTAAGTCATAAAAAAAGAATGAACAGTAAATTAAAGTCAGTTCAACTATTTTAGAGGGGTAACAAAAACCAGATGTTACATAGAAACAGTCCTCAATAAGCCATTTGACATATGGAAATGATTGAGAAAAAGGGGTGTGTGGGTGGGGGGATAAAAATAATGTACACTTGTGTAAAGAAATTTTTTTTCAAATTCGTTTTTTTTCTCATTTTTACATAAATATGAAATGTAAAAGGAGGTCGAGTCCTACGCCTGCATCCTAACAAAGATGGCTTCTCATGAGGACAGCCTCAGAGAAAAGAGAATGAGATGAGAACCCAGTAGTATGAGACATTTTCCCCTCTGCTATAGCGCTGAATCATTGTAGGGGAGATGGAGAAAACAAATGTTCCCTCCCTGGCAGACCGCAGGGGAAAAATGAAAGACAATCTTCAAAACGTCAACATGAGAACTGCCTGTAGTTGTTGGGTGTATGCTCAGTGTTGTTAGCCATTCATGTGGGACACCATCCAAACTGCACGATCACAAGCTTATGTTGCTCGTCCTCTGTTTTAGGTTCCTAAAGACACGTGTGCTCACTTAAAATGTGGAATGTGGCACAATACATTGAAACATTTAACAGAAAAATAGTGGCATGCAGTTTTCTACCTGCAGTGTGTGTTCAAGGTCAGAGTGTCACTAATGTCTTGAAGCTGGCTTCATCTGTACACACGTTTTTAAATCGCTACCCCTGTGGGGTCATTGAGGTTTCTCACTGCCATAATGCTTTCCCCAGCCTCTCGCCCTCAACTTAATCCTCCAAAACACATGGCTCACCTTAACCAGGACTCTGAACCAAACTGAAACCCAGTTATAATCACCTCATTATTTTGAAGTCTTCATCCTCAAACTGCGGTTTGGACCTGTGGGGACCGGCAAAAGGTCCCCGCGAGGATAGTGTTTTGTCAATAATTGGTCCCCATGAGGCAGTATAAAACAAGTCTTATGCATTTAAACACATTACAAAAAAAACAAATGAAAACACACATGTCCAACAATGGATTTCATTTTTTTTTTTGAAACCCACAACTGTTACTTTAATGAAGTCAGAAGAGCCAGTACTGTATAATACATTGATATAGTTTCCTTTATCAGTGCAAATGTGACTAAAACTTTCATCACTTTAGAGAACACTAGATACAAATCTGTTCTCACGAACTGCTGGTGCTAAACTTTTTCAAATTTATATGTCAAACGATATTGCAACTGACCAGTCTCTATCATCAAAACTCCCATTTTGCCTCCACATGGCCGCTCATGGCAAGTGGGCTGAACAAACAGGGATCTCAGAGGTAATATTCAGAAAGTGAACCTGCCAACCACTGATTAGTTTGGAATACGGGACCTTTTAAAACACGAGTGAAAGGCAGACATATTTTTGTGAATAAATGGAATACATTTATTTTGAAAATGCAGGAAACAATGTGCCAAGGAGCTGCACAATCTCCTGCATGTATCTGTGCAACACTGCCATTGATGACAGCATTTTCTTTTCAAATGTCGTCCATTTCTCCTTCAGGCGCTTTGCCCTGATGTGTTCTGGTCTAGCCAGTGCCTTCCGTGCCAAGGTCCGCTTTCTGCGTGGGCCTAGTAGGTTTCCTCAATTGATGTTTTCCCTGACCTTTGTCTTTGACAGCTGAGGAACTCTAAAAAGGGCCCAGGAGCAGAGTTGGGGATGAGGGGTGACTCGCCCCTCCGCAGAACGACCAAACAAGTCATCCATTTGCAAGGGAATAGATATGGTTTGGCAAGTACCCTTATTGTGAACCATGCGAATGTTCCACTACACCTAAATGTGCAAAACAGACATTAACCACTACTGTTAAATGGCCAATGTGGATAATAGAGCAAAATATTCCTGAGGTTCTTCCCTCTGTTTGGGACCTGTCCTTTGCCTCTTTGTTGGTGGTCATCAAGTTTCCTTGCTTTTTTTCATTTGTGATGTCTTTATAGAAAGCTAACCTGTTTTTGTGGTAGAGAGTGGACCTCACACGTAGCCTTTGGTCTCTGTTGATCCAAGTGGAGTGGGCCTGAGTGGAGATTTTTCGGCATCTACTTTTTTTGTGGAGTTGGTGAGATTGAGGACCTCTGTCATCATGGCTGGACAGAACATTAAGGAGAGACCGTGCGTTCCAGTGCTGCTGGCAACCTTATTATCTAGGGCTCAGGACTCAACCCCCCCCCACTCTTGCCACAGAAACATTTCCTCTTATTTTAAGCCAAATTAATATTTGAATGAGGGAAATGAAAATCTATATTTCGGTCAAACATGTTTTCATCGTAGGTATGAAACATCCGTAATGACAGTTAATTTGATCAATGCAGCCCTACCAACATTATGTAACAATACATTTCATTGGATCATTTTTACTTTCTCATTTATGCAAAGACCTGTGATTAAATATGCATTCATTAGTGTTATTTACTTTGACCAAATACTACACAGAAATGTGCAAAGGTCTGTGAATAACAACATCACAACCTCAGAGTGTAGTAGATAGACTGATTTTGGTCACAATTCATGGCAGAATTTTGAAATAATCCAGGAGTCATTCAAGTTAGTTGAGAATAAACAGTCTTACATTTGACTGCAGTTTTCAAAAAAAAAAAAAAAAAAAAAACGTGCAAAGGTCTTTGATAACATCACAGTGAAAGTTACCAACTATAGCGTAGACATGTCTTGAGTCATGAGAGAAATTGTAACCCCCTTTGACTGTGATAATTCATTCCATCCTAATGTTCATAAAGATTACGTGAACAGATAACTTTTAACATGGAACAACCATAAAGAAAACCTGGTAAGTTTCTTGTTTTTTTATTAAAATGTATTTTTGTGGGAATCCAGTTGCTTCCATGTAACTTGCATACGTTCATGTTATCAAAAATCCCTTTGACAGTTGAAATTCAGTGACTTTCACCCATTTACTGTACAATGTTACAATTATAATTGGTGACAATAATGCATAATCTGGAATGAATACACTTAGTAGCTAGGAATGGCAATATAAGAGGGTGGCGTATATTTCAAATCATTTTTTGTTATTGCATATTGTGCAGCCAAGGAAGGTGACAAAGACATGGGAAGAGATTGCAATGACCATTGCAACTCTTCAAGAAAGTCCAGTTATCAAAAAGGCTGAGACATCGCTGTAAAAAAAAAAAAAAACTGACTTACAGAATGTTCACAAGTGCTTACCAAAGTGAAATCTTACACCGTTTCACTCATGCAGGGAGCTGCTGAAAAGACCAAGAGCTATAGACAATCTGTCAATTTTGATGACGAGGAGTAGAACTTCAGCACTAAAATCCCACCTGAGTCAACGACTTTTTCATGTTGCTCGTGATGATTGGTTGAAGTTGAGAAGGCAGGACAACACGCGGTTTTAGGCTGCAGTGGACCAACATCATGTTCAGGGGTGTCCGCTCAGTGTATTCATACTGCAGCTTTGGATTCACGGGGCACAGGGTAAAGAAACTGGGCTCCCTCAGTTCTGGGCCACTGTTCACCTGCAACGGATAGTGCCGGTTTCTGGACTGTCCAATTACTATCAATGTGACGATTGAAACTGAATCCAGTTTAAAGGCCGAAGTTCAATTTTCTGGTCAGGTGGCACGGCACAATAGACTAGAACGTCGCTATGTTAGAGCGAAGACAGACAGAAGTTAGGACACATTTTAGAGTCCAAACTTCCCAGGGCCTTGATCATTTGAAAACACTGAGGTTGACATTCACTCAGGTAACAGGGATGGATGCCCCAAATCCTCAGTTCAAGAGGATTTCCTGGTGCAACAAAAAAGACAAGAAAAAAAAAAATACTGATTGAAACCCTGAGCTGAGTGCCATACTGTGTGTACGAGTTAGTTGTGAGGAACCCAGTGAAAGCATTTCCAGTAGCAACATTCCTCACTTTTGTCCACACAGCCTTTGTCCAGTTTTTTTTTTTAGCATCCTTTCAGACAGCTCACAGGAAACTGTATGGGACGAATGTCAGGAGTCCATAGATGATTGTCTGTGACAGCTCTATTGTTTTGATGCAGTCAATTGCAAACGTTTTGCAAGAGCAATTTGGATGGCATTATGAACATATTACAGAATAGTGACTGGCAAAGCTACCATGAAGGACTGCAACTTGAGCCATAAGCATGAAAAATGCAAAAAACCCATTTATTTAAAAAAAAAAAAAAAATTATATAACACATTAAATCGTATCTCACATATGTATATTCTACATGTATTCTTTCCCTAGCTTGGCAAACCAACATCAGTTTGTAATGCATGTTTTTGGACTGCTGACCACCGCAAGCACCTTGCCGGAATTGGATGCAATGTTGACAAGTGCAACAACTGTAATCTCCAGCCCATGCGTTGGACAAAATGTGGAAAAACATTTTGAAATTCTCAAGGCAAGTATGAACTTCCTTGGACAGTCCACCATGGAGGATTCTGCTGTGGAACACAGGTCCATTTTTTTTCCTATTTTGTGATACTAATCAGTTTGCAGTTAATGTAATGTGGTCAAGTGAGATTGCAAACATATTTTGCATATAAGTGACTGCATGTAGCACCAGGTTGATGTTGGACATTCAGCTTTTGTTCAACATTTTGCTGACGTGTACAACAAGGCACCACTGGATTCATCTGGAGAAGCCAATGTGTACTAGTCCGAGACATCTCATCGCTGGTCTAAGTTGCTCCCACATGTAGCTCTGTGGTCTGAACTCCTGCTTGGTTAGTTCACTTTATATACACAATATGTGGAAATGCTATTGAATTCAATTTCATAAATTTAATTTATACACTTATGTTGATCAGCCACAATATGCACAGTAATATACAGCAGTTTAAAATGACTCTCCATTTAATAAACTACAGTGTCATGATTCTGCTTTTTTTGCTCACGTGAGTCCTGTTTTGTTTTCTCCTCCCTTTCTTCCTGTGGCACACGGCTGGAGCCAATCAACCCCTGATCACTGGGGAACAAGAGCACCTGGACTCCAGCAAAATGTGCCAGATCTTTTCTTCATTTGCTACTGCTGGTAAACTGCTCCGTTCGTTCCTCTCTACCCGTGTACATTTATCCGTCGTCAAAAATTATCTTCCGTTTAGCCATTTCTATGCCCTGGTGTTCTGAGTTTTTGCATTTAGACTCTCCCTGCTCCTGTGGCTTCTTGGTTTTCTGTTACTCTCTACTAGTGCGTTTGTTTTGACAGCCTCGATAGTTTACTTTGTTTTATTGCTCATTGTGTGTTTGCTCTTATTACAGACTCTTCTTGCATTCTTTCTCCTGGTTCTGTGATACTTTTCGTTTGGACTCATTCCGTTGTGGACTCTTCCCGGTTTTGGTGACGCTCTGGATTTGTCTGCCGTTTTCTACTCCCGGTTCAGTGAGGCCTTTTGTTATATTTTGTCTCTTGTGATTAAAATTATTGTATTGACTTGCTCTTGCCTCCTGTGACTCTTTCAACACTGCACTTGGGTCCCGCCCCCGCGTCTTGACCCATAACATTCTCAGCCATCACACCGACATTTTGGGATTTAATGAATTGGATTAAACTAGATTATGAGAGATACTGTTTTCACTTGTATTCTACAAGGACCTTATCAAAATAAAAGTCAAACGACCAAGCATTTCCGTGACATTAAATGGCATAAGAATGGAAATATTAGAGACAAAAGAAAAATGTTCAATGTTTAGGATTATCATTGTAGTGTGACAAAACCTATTTTTACATTTTAGGTGATCTTGGCAGACAGGGGAAAGGACCAGCATACTTGGCATTGTCCAAAACATTAAACTTCCCAAAAAAGGACAGTCATGTAAATTTCATAGTTATCGGAAAAATAAAAAAAAAAAAAACTTATAAATGCAATGTATTTTTCATTCTGTCATGAGTTACTCTTCGAATGTGTAGAACTTGACATAACGTGTCAGTGTCCGTTACTCGTATAGCCTCTATATATATATAGTGTAGATATAGCCAGGAATACGGATTAGCTCCAACATTAGCCACTAGCGGCTAACATCCAGTATTTATCAGAGACAAATATTCGATTCACTCATTTGCAGAGTTTATGGTCCACTTGGTTTGGACATGTGTAACACGTTCATCTGTAGCTGATGCCGTCGAGTCCTCTGATCTGCAGAGAGACATGACCAGCGCCACATTTCATCATCCCTGGCGATTGTTCTGGAACTGATTGAAGAATATTTTCTGATGTCTGTGTTCACAGAAAACTCAAAATAAAGTGTGAATGGACATTTTGCAAACTCTGCTCAGCGTTTGTCCACTCCTTATTCAAACACATGACAGTCATGATGGAATAAAGCGTGAGAGGAAAAACACATTCCGCCTTCATCTGTTATCCTACAGTCGACTTTACTTCTTGAGGAGGCTCAGGTCCCTCAACATCTGCAGGACAATGCTGAGGATGTTCAAGTCCAGGATGCTCCCTAGTTTCAGGAGCATCCTACAGCAACACATCACCCACCCCGTCCATCCGCTCCTTGTCCAATACAGAAGCACACGGACCAACATATTGAGACTACCCATCTCAAAGACTGAGCGCCACAGGAGGTCCTTTCTTCCTGTGGTAATAAAATTGTAAAATTCATCCCTGAAAAAACTACAGCGAAGGATTCTTTGGCACAATATTCTGTTCTTGGCTCTGCATTGTCTTTGCACATTAAGATTTATTTACAATATTTTTTTTATTTTATTAGTCGTGTACAGAGCATGTTAAACAGAATTTCCCTCAGGATTAATAATCTGATTCTGATGTCATCTAGAAATCTAAAATAATTGCTAAATGGGGCATTTATCCAGTGCAGTGGTGTCCCACTCAGCCATAAATTTTTATTGTACTATTTGGGTATTTAATAAAAATTGTTTAACTGATTGAATGCATTTAATATCAGTGTTTGTGTATAAACTGTTGTAAGCAAGGATTGGCCAATGGAAAGATAATGATCAATAAACTCTGCTGTACGATGTTTCACTGTTCTGTCACAATAGGTCATCCAAGTACGCTCCATTTGTATGTGTCTTCATGCATTTTAGGTAGCATGTACTGCAAACATTTTGTGGGAGTATCGCCCCCTAATAAATGTTTTTCTTTTGGATCAATGACATTCTTATCTGCTAATGAATTGAGAATCTTTGAAGAGAGAGAGAATCAGCAAAGAACAGCTTGGTCTGAACTATCACACAATAGAAAACAGAAACGCATGCAGTGGAAAAACTCAACACTTATGGACAGAATCAGAGAACATAGTGAACAAAACATACTCATGGTTTAAAAAAAAAAAAAAAAAGTGCACGCACCAGCCCATAACAACAGGACAGCAAGAGAAGGCAACTTCAACAATATATGACCATGGACACACCAACACCCGAGCTTGGAACTGGGAGGCTTATAAAGGCTCACAGCTGCTCTGATTAGGTTATTGGTTTCAGCTGGGTATCATTAACTATTAGGGAGAGTAAAATAATAAATACAACAACTAACAAAACAACTAAAAACAAAATAGACGAAACAGACCATGACAAAGAAAGCAGACATTTTCCTCCAATCATATTTTTATTTTGGATGTCGATTTTTTTTTTTTTTTCTTTTGCTTTGCTTCAAGCGCATTTAATTGAAATTCTCCGGTGGTCTGTGAACGCACATGACATGGCAATGTTTTTTTTTCGCCCGCGAGTGATTAGCCAAAGGTGGCATGGTGTTTGTGAGCTCCGGAGACAACTGTTCTTTTTCTGTATTTTTCCTGGCAAGTATTAAACAACAACCACCTGTGGATTCCTTTCATTGAAAGACCAAGGGATCCCCAGACAAAGTACGTTTTTTTTTTGGGTGCTCAACATAAATTGTCTTCCATTTCTTTTATATTTTTTTTCCCTCTGCAGTAATTCAAAAGAAAAACAAAACCACCAATAATCCTGTCCAGCTGCAGCTCCCTCAACTCTTCAGTACGGGCTGAGGTGAAGGCAGAGATGACGTCATTGTCAACCAGAAAAATCTGGTTAAAGAGTAAACAAAAACAAATTGGCATTTTCCAACTACATCAGCATCAACGGGCGATCGGCAGGGGACACCATGGACAAGCTCAGTTCATCACTGGGCAACACACAACAGTGGGGTCGAGGGTGCTAACCGCTAGGCTGCCGTGTGGCCTGGAGCTGGAATAATTAGTGTTATTTTAATTTGTCTTCGGTAGAGACCCCCACCAAGAAAACTGCTTTTCAAGTGGCAGCAAAAAAGGTGCTGCAAAAGGCGGTGAAATACCCAGTGACTACACTAACCAGAGGCCAAGGGTGCGGTGACACTAAATATTGTTTTTAGTTGGTGTTTGTATTTGGGTGTATGGTAGGTTTGATAATGTAGAGTGCAAGCAGATGAAGCGAGTAGGAATGTTGGCATTTCTCATTTGATGTTGAGGTCTGTGAATGGATGCTTCATAGCAGGTGAAAAGTGAAGTGGAAATGTACTGTTTGAAGCATGTTTAAAATTTGAAGGTGATGCATAGATCATTTGCTGGTCAATTCATAGCTCATGTTTACGCGCAAGAATGTGCTGAGAACCAGGATGTAGTAAATTAGTATTCAGTTTCATCATTCTTTTCCAAGGCAATCCCCCAGGCATTCATTAACTTACTAAATTTGGACTTATTTAGTATTTTTTCTGTTAAACAATGTTAATAAAGTTATTCTTCATTGGAAGTTGATCTATTTTACTTTATTATTTTATTTTCATTAATGTTAACAAGGATACAATGTTATGCAGAAGTGCACTTATAATAATTTTATTGACAAATGATACTGTTGGGGGGTGCGAAACATTCACTTCTTCCTGCGGGGCGCAGCAGAAAATAATTGGGAATCACTGCCTTAAACAGTAACAGCTTGTGAATTGGGCCGCGTCATGTATAAAGGGGATGACATGTTTTGTCTCTTGTGTCTGCCATGGTGGCAGACATGAAATATCGCTGGATTTGACTTAAAAAAAATTGTGAGCAGTGAAGCCTCTCTTGAAGGCATTAGAGGGCTTGATACACTGAGGGCTGCATGGTGACTGTCAGTGAGAGAGCTGCTCCCTCTGTTGAGATGGAGTGGGTGGACGCTTGTATTTATCCACTGATACAGTCCTCTGTACAATGCTGACAATTTACATCATAGTGTCATCATATTCAGTTTATCTCATATTCAATTGTCTTTATCATCGTTTCCGTTTGGTTTTTATGTGTTTTGTTGTCGAAAGAACTGCGAGCTGAGATATGAACACAATCAAGCGCTCTGCCATGTTGAATGTTTTGGTATGTGACATGTCAACAACGAGTGTTTCGATTGGTGTGTGTGCCCATCACAAGCCAAACCGAAGTGCAAGCTTGCAGTGAAAAACAAAAGGTTAGAAAAAAAATGTGCAAAATATTCCCACGAAAAATACTTGACTGTGCAATGACCTGCAAGTTAAAAACATTAGTCTCCAACCGTAGTATTCACGTGAATTACAAAACTAGTCAATTTGACTGAGGATAACCATCATCACGTGCTACATCAGGAAAAACAATGCTTTTCCTTGTGAGGTGCGGCAAAAGGGCCCCATAAAGAAGTGTTCCCACCTAAATTGGGCCTCATTAGGCTAGATGATCTTAAGCACGCACACACACAGATGTACATACACACACAGCCCCCCCTCACCAGCCCTCCCCCACTTGCACTCAAACTTTCTCACAACACATTGATACTTATAGGTAAAAAAATAAATAAATAAACATTGGCATCTATAAACAGAGTTTGGGCCTGAAAAGAATCAGGACAAATGGCTGGTTCTGGAAATGACTAAGGGTCTTCAAGAGGCACAACATAACTTGTGATCATTTCTTTACGTCATGTGACCTTGTGGTAGAGCTGCTGACGAAGAAGCTGACCATGGTTTGAACTGACAGGAAAAACAAACCTGAGCTTCCCTTTGACCTTCTTGGACCAATGTAACGGGGCTCCTCTAGCCTCAATGTTTGCATTCACAGAGAGAAACGCATACTACTATACCATATCATACTTATTTATGAAGCACATAAAAAAGCAACAAAAGATCATCACTAAGTGCTATACAACTGTAAAATCGGGATAAAACAAACATTGAAAACATAAATTAAATAAATTAAAACACGGCAGATGCATAAAAAATTCAGAAAAAGAGATCAGCTGTGCGGTTGTATAAAAGCCAATGAGTGGAAGTGATGGAAGTGGACAGTGATGGTGCCTGTCTAACAAGGGGAGGGGGGCATTCCATAGCCGGGGGCCACAGACTGAGAAAGCCCAGTCTCCTCTCATCTTCTCATCTTAGTTTTAGATACAGTTGCAGTAGATACTTAGTTTTAGATACTGCAGTTGCACTAGTCCAGTTGGCATGTGAGAAAAGCATGCACCACAGCTCTTCACCTTAGAGAGCCAACGGAGATAAAAGAAACACGACTTGACGACCGCACTGATCTGAGTATCAAATTTAAAATCACTGTCCATTTTAAAACCAAGGATGCCAGGCTGCTGTTAACAATTTGAAGAACCAGCGGACCAATCACTGGGAGAACATCTTTGAGTGGACGTGATGGCACTACATCATGGGGAGATCCAGATAGTTTCATTTGTCTGACCACTTTTTCGAGAGCAGTCACAGTTAAAGGTTCAAACTGGTTAAAAACATCCAGACCAACGACATCCACAGAAGGAGCGACGTCTGGGTGGCACCACCACCTGGTGGTGGCAACTTTATCAATAAACTAAAAACAGATCACAGGTGTCAGAGGTTGAGTCTGAGCAGTCTGTGGAGCATTGAGAACTGAATCCATGGTTCTGAACAGGACACATGGATTGTTTTGACTGCGTAAAACAACTTGTGAAAAATACAAAAAAAAAACAAAAAAAAAAAAACTGATAATTTCTCCAGCACTTCCAACTTGTCCTTCCTCCACTTGCTATGACGGGTTCAGGCTTGGGCCTGAGTTTAATAGTTTTTTTTAAGGTGCGACAATGTCTAGAATAGATTGACAGGAGGAGTTAAATCAGGATATGAGCTGTTCAGTATTTGAATTGATGCAGGTACAGTGATATCTTCAGGGGCTGACAAAAATTGACTGGTGGTGGAGGAGTTAACAGACCAACAGCATGTAACTGCTGCAGGAGTTTTTAATACAGCTGTGGATACTGGAGCATCATATATGACCGACCAGTGGTCAGGTTTCCTCGACCACCAAGTTAGACACAGGCAGACCGTGAGAGAGGACCAAGTCCAGTACCTGTGGAAGACAAAATGGACAAAATTCCATTTGGTCTGTGGAAGACAAAATGTTCAATGTGTGTGTGTATTATGCATTTGTGGTATGGACAGAAATAAATACTGCATGGAATCCTGGAAACCCTTCAAGCGGAGGCTTTTTCTGGAGGAGCTGGGGAGGTCTGTGGTTAATCCCCACATTGAAAGACTTCCCTGAGCCAGTCTGAGCATGAGGCTACACCCAAACCAGAATCCTGCAATTGAAACCACGGCGCGGATTCCAGGGTGAGCAACAGAGAGGTACCAATACAGCCTCTCCTACAAGGACGGGAAAACCAGCACCGCTTGCCACACATGCAAGAAATGCATTCACAAGAAGCACACTGTAATAGTGTGATTCATAAGCCCCTGTACTCACCCCCCTTAATGTACAGATTGCATTGTTGTCTGTCACTGCCATTGTAATTTGTTTATTAAGATGTCAACTAGCCACACACACTGCCTGCACCATTTTGTAGTGATGCAACAACATTAGAGCCATTTCAGAGGAAAAAAGAAGGAAGGAATGCAAGCACATACCAAAACACAAGCAGCAACAACTCCTGAATGAAAATGGAACAGGATAGATACATTCAGTTCAAGTTTGGAGAATGAATCTAGTGTACATGCAATAAAGTCTCCTGGAAATCTGACATATGAGTTATAATGGAATTGGTATTAATAAGAGCATAGGAAGTAATAATTGTCCACAAACACGGCCATTCTGCTTTGCAAAAACAACTATCCTTACAAGACAAAGTTCAGTTATGACCCCAAAGTAATTCCTATCTCAAATAGCGAAACGAAAATCTCAAACAAACCTCAGGTCTTAAGAAGTTAAACCTAATTACGATGACCTTGTTGTTTTGAAGTCTTCATGCTCAAATTGAGGCTTAACATTGTGGGGTCTGGCAAAAGGGCCCCACAAGGAGGTGTTTTCCCCAAAATTAGGTCTCACGAGAATAGTGCGCACACACACACGTTTGTATTGCTATCCCTGTGGGGACATTGTGAGGTTCCTCACTGCCATAATGCTTTCCCCAGCCTCCCAACCTTAACTTAACCCTCCAAAACACATGGCTGACCTGAACCAGGACCAAACTGAAACTGATCATAATCTCCTTGTTATTTTGAAGTCTTCATCCTCAAATTGAGGTTTGGACCTGGGGGGACCGGCAAAAGGTCCCCACGAGGATAGTGTCTTGTCAATAATTGGTCCCCATGAGGCAGTATGAACAAGCCCACCTCTGCCCTATACTCACAATGCTTTTCACATTCGGTTTATGGTTAAATTTTTAATTTGCACTTGCAATTCCAATTAAAATAAATGTTTTTTTCTTTTTACAAAAAGGGATTGACTTTTTGTCTGTCCTTCCACATTTTTTGTTATTTATTTTTAAGGTGTACTCTAATATTTATAAGACATAGATGATAATATTACTACTCATTTTACCTCTATTGGAAATATAATGAATAAGGAGGAGAGCTACCAGCCTCCAGCTTTGGGTGCTGTTCCAGTTTGAGCACCAAATGTACAGTGATTAGGTAGGATAGCAGGATTCTTCCTACATACGGGCTCAATGTTAGTCTTGTAGCGTTGACTTTCTTCAGCATATTTTGGCTAGGGGACCTTTGATGGGGTCGACTGGTTCAATAGGGTGCGTTGTTGTCCCCAGTCTCGGGGGAAGGTGGACACAACATGATTGTCTCCATTCTCCAAGCACTCCAGCAGCCATGAAGGGGACATTTAACATGAATTTATTCAACGCTAACACAAAACAACCATTTCTCTACAACATGAGATAAAAGTAAAAGACACAGTCCACAAATGAAACAAATGCCTTCCCTCTCGAGTCAAACGGCTTGGTTGTTAAACAAAACTCGAAGTGACTGTTACATAGCAAATAGCAAACAAAAAGTTCTGTACATACACTAAACTCAAGATGCTTGTTGAAACTTAAATTGAGAGCTTTAACACAAATCAAATGCAATGACAAAAAAGAACAAAACCAAAACTCTGAATACTAACTCTCTGAGGAACATCCACACAAAAGAACAATCACAGAACAACACCTGCTGATGGCTTGGGAGTGGTTGGAGAGGAGAGAGAGAGAGAGAGAGCAGGCAGCAGCTTCAGGTACTTGTAGACGTCTCCACTCCCTGATAGGCTGCACTCCGGCTCCAGCAAATCAGCGTTCATCTGGCCACGCCCACCACCACACACTGCAGGAAGCAGAAACTGCAATCTTCTGTTAAAAAGCAATATCACCCTGGGGTCATAACAATGGTCAGTGGAAACCTAGTCAATTTACCAAAATGATTAACATTGGAGAACATTGGATAAATAACAACTCTGAAGACGGTCATGAAATAGTACAAGTAAAGATCTGGTTAGGTGTAGAGGAAATGACAAACATAAGTTACTGAAATTCATGCAGAAGGACCAACAACAATCTGGGACATATTTAATAATTCAACAATGGTAAGTGATCATTGTTTCATAAGAACAAAAATCGAAGTAGAACTAATCCAAGGCAACAGACCAAAAACTCAATCTAAATGTTTCAAATAGATTGACTAGAATGTTTTTAAAAAGGAAATAAGAGGACAATTGTGGTGTTATGTTGATAAATAATTTCAACTCAATCTCAACTAACTTTGTTGTCCTGGATTTCTGTAGTTTTAAACCTACTAACTAATTTGACAATTGTAAATGATAAATACTACAGTGTGAATGGACTACAATTGAGTTACTTAACCAAAGAAGAGCTACAAATGCCTAGCCAAAGATAGATAAAAGAGACTTTGACTCTTTTAGTCCTCTACGACACGCCGTATTCAAACGTCATTCGCGCATGCCCAATTCTCAGCTCTAACCATGCGCGCATGCGCGGACTTTGCCACCGTCACAGGGTAGGAGATTGGGCAGCAACACGGACGGACATTCGAAAGCACGGATCGGGTCCGGACAGCTGCAGATTGGGGTAAGCTTGACGACTAACGATGGAAAAGAGAGTTTGCGTTGCAGCCAAATGTATAAATGACCAAACATGTCCCATGTGCTTCCTTGTTTCTCCGTTTACTTGCTCCTCGCTCTGTTCCATTCCACGTCACGGTCAGTCCAGGTCGGCAGCGGTCGGCTCCCCACAAACGAACAAAGATTTTAAGAGTCGAGTTAAGTTGGCTCGACAATGGCAGATTCGGTCTTTGCGCGTTAATATGTCAACAACGTGGACGTCTTGGAACACAAACCTTACCTCTTTCTAGTCATTGATATGTCCTCTGTCGCCTACAATTCGTTTTAACCCAAAAAATCCGTCTGGTTGAATAATAATGCTCTCGATGCAGTTGGATGATGAGACGTCGTTTAAGGGACCGTCCACTAATTCCAGAAAAGTGAAAAATGTCCATGAGTTATGAGTCTTACTAGCAAGTAAAATACAAAGCTGCTGGTCTCCAAATTCACGTGACTTGTAGAAGACCTCCCCGTAGTGCAAGGACTGTTTTCCTCTGTCTTATCACTTTCACAAATATTTACATCCCCGTGATGTTACTTCACTCTCTGTTTTTTTTTTTTTTTTTCAAATTCCCCTCTACTATTTTATTCAGGAATATTAGCCAACAGAAACTAAATTTGTTGCTTGTCAAGTGCCTCACCGTGATATGAGTGGACACGTTATTTTTTATTTTTATATTTGCATTTCCACGCATGTTTAACACAATTCTCGGTGCTGCTGAGTGTATAGTTCCAAAGGAGTGAGGTTTGTATCTGCTTGTTTTTGTTACGTGGACTTTTCTTAACTGGCAGTTGTTGCGCTTCAGTGATTGCATAATTCCAATTTTCGGAATTTATCTTAGGAAAAAACATGAGTTTGATTCACATTTGGTCTTTTTGAGATGTTTACAGTTTAAAAGTAATGATTGTAGCCTTGCAGCGAATGTTAACTCACGTGACCTTGATTCTGATGGAGACCCACTGGTGAGATTGGAAGGAAAGAATGACTTGTGGCCACGGGATTATTCACCTTCAGTAATGGAATCTGTAGGGTGCCACAGACTGTTGTGGACGAGTTTTTAGTTTTAACATCGTGGTTAGTTTTAATGGCATTCTTCAGTCATTCTTCATTTAGCATGTGTTATGTTTATAAACGAGCAAGAGGCGATCGCTCGCATGTAGCTATATTAAAGCCGTCATGGTAATGATACACTGCATCATGGGCTTTTGCAGACTAAAAATGTGTGGAAGAAGTAACAGTGATTGTGAAATGTAACAGGTTAATGTAAGAACAAAAAAAAAAAATCATCAAGCGATGATCTGATAGAATGAAATAAAAGCGCACCGAGCATTTTCCAAAATTGTGTTTTGGAAAATACTGACAAACAGATCTTTTCCATATTCAAATAGGACATGACACTGAGGTAAGGTGGGCGGGCAAAATCCCACCGTCGCTGCAAAATAGCATGGCCGGCAAGTAGGAGGGTAAAAGAAAGTGTCCTACTTGTGGCTGAAGTAAGCTGCTCATTCTCATCTCCCGTAGTACCAAAAAGAGCCAACAACGTGTTTGGTTCAATGTTGCAGAAATTACAGCTCGCGTTTGGAAAACACTCCTCCAAAATGAGCCTAGTCGGGGACATGAGCTGAAAATGTAATTTAAGGTGGACTCCCCCCGTTACATTGTGGGCTTATATATAGGTAAATGCGGAGCAATCTGGCTTTTGACATGTGGGCTCTCTGAATGACCACAACTTTTATTTACAAGCATCAAAATGGAGTCCCATTTGTCTTAAAGTGCTTTTTTTGTCCTCTTGAAGATTGTAGACGCATTTTGAATATAATACATTATTATTAAGTAAAACACACATTCAATTAATTTATACTGTTATTTGACAATTAAAAGGCTGATATTTCATTTCATACAATCTCCTTTCTTCAGTATGAATTATGCAAACTGTTAAATTCCTGTCGCTGTTTTGAATGTTTATTAAATTTTACAGCGGTCACCTGAACTGACATCAATGATGTTAATGGCTGTTAAATATGTGATGGAGATTTGCGCCAGTAGTGGTGGTGTTTCTTCCACCGCATCCCCACGTGGAGCTCACTCATCCCAGCCAGACTGTCGCACTGCTAGCAGATTGATGTTGTTGGATCATAGGAGAATTATACGATACAATATAGTTGAGTAACCTGTACGTTGAATTTTGATTTTTCATAATGGTGACTTATTGTAATTTCTTATAGGACAACCGTGCCATGGACTGCTCGCTGTCTGAATCCAGTTTTGTAGAAAGTGACTATATACTCACTGCTTCTTCAGAGTATTCGGACAGTGAGCTCAGCTATGATGAGGATAACACAGAGTTAGAACCCCAACAGATCCACGACCTCCAACATATTGAGAAAAACATGTCGGATGCAAGTGAGGAACTGGACAGTACCGACAAAGAAGACAACAGTGGTGAAGAAAAGGTCACAGAATCCCAAGTAACAGTCAAAAGATGTGTGTCAGGAGGACAGAAGCGAAAGTGGGACAAAAGAAATTACTGTATTTACTGCAAAAAAACGCAGAGCAAAATTGCACGGCATCTCAAACGGACACATAGTAAGGAAAAAGAAGTGGCCCTTGCGATGTCCTATCCACCAAGCTCTAAACAAAGTCGACAGATGTTTGAGGCACTACGGAGAAAAGGTAACTACTATCATAACATTGAAGTCCTGAAAGAAGGAAAAGGGGAGATTGTGACTAACAGACGGCCTACAGAACATGTCGATCCAGAAAACTATTTGCCGTGTCCCAAATGTTTTGGATTCTTCATGAGAAATGAACTTTGGAAGCACGAGCGTCGCTGTGCAAATAAAATAGGTGAACCTATTGTTGAGTCAAAGCGAAAACGCAGGATTCAGAGTGCAGCTTCTTCTCTCCTGCCATGCAGGGGACAAGCATTGCAGAGATGCGCAGAGATTGTGAGCAGAATGTTCATAGATCAAGTGTCCCATGAGGTGAAGAGCGACCCACTCATATGTGAGTTTGGTGTCAGACTTTTGGAGAAGTACAGCAGCGGTCGGTCAAAGGATGCACATGTGAGCCAAAAGATGAGAGAATTGGGCAGATTTGTCCTATCTGCAAAGTCCATCAATCCGAAAGTGAAGATGTTGCAGGATGTTTTGGTCCCTCCTCATTTTAAACTAGCTGTGCAAGCAGCAAAACAGGCCAGTGGTTTCATGAGTGCCAAATATAAGTACGACCCACCTTCTCTTGCAATAAAACTGGGCCAGTCGCTTAAGGCAGCGTGCAATATTGTGATTGCACAGTATGTGAAGGCTGAAGATGAAGTAGCAGCTTCCAGAGTGCGGAACTTCTCAAACCTGTTGGATGATGAGTGGCACCTCTATGTTTCCTGCCGAACACAAATAAACTTGGATGAGGACAGCTGGAACAAGAAGGATATGATCCCACTGACTCAAGACGTGATGGAGCTCAACAGTGTATTGAAGGCCAAAATTGAGTCAGCAAAAAAAGAGCTGCTGGATGGGCCGAACCCCAGCGCATACAGTACTCTCAGTGAGTGCCTTCTTTCAGCAATTACTCTTTTTAACCGAAGACGTCAATGTGAGGTGGCGAAAATACCTCTGTTCACCTACATGAACCGGGTAAAACAGAAACCTAATGATGACATCATGGCCTGCCTCTCCAAACTGGAACAAAGTCTGAGCACTGAACTCACCAGGCTGGTCATCAGAGTAAAGAAAGCCATTAAGGTGCCTGTGCTCCTCACCAAGGAGATGACAAAGTCTGTGGATTTCCTGGTCATGCACAGGAATGAGGACAACGACATCCTGGACCAAAATGGATACGTGTTTGCAAGACAGAACTCTAAATCTCATCTTCGTGGTTCTGACTGTTTAAGAAAGTACGCTGCTGTTTGTGGAGCGAAGAGGCCAGAAATGCTCACCTCAACTCACCTGAGGAATCACGTGGCTACGATCAGTCAGGTCATCAACTTAAAGGACAATGAGCTGCAGTGCTTGGCAAACTTTATGGGACACGATATACATATCCATCGGGAATACTACAGGTTAACAGAGAACACGCTTGAGCTTGCAAAGATGAGCAAGCTGCTTATGGCCATCGAAAGTGGGACTCATATCTACGACGGAATGTCACTGGACGAGATTGATTTAAGTCTGCAAGGTAAGCATGAAAGTAGGTCATAGGTCAATTGTTTCAAGATGTTGAGGTGGATTTTTTTAATCTAATGTTATTTTTGGTTTCGTATTTAGTCCAACCAGATGCCCAGGTGTCCGACGTCTGTGACTTCAATGAGGATTCCATCGACGTGCCTCAATCAGAATGTAAAAACCCAGATTTCTATCCATGATGTTGTGAATTAGTGTTAGGAGACGGTCGCATGTTTACTGAAAACTCCTTTACACCTTTTACTGCGTTGTTTTCTTGTAGATGAAGCCGCGTTTCTGACACAGGAAACAGGTAAACCTTTACTCTCTTTATTTGCCTTCATCCTTTGTCTACAGCAGTGATTCTTAATCATAAGGCTGAGACCCATGGTTGGGCCCGACTGGGCCTCTAGACGTTCTTTGCTTTACACCTCTGGTCCGTGAGGACTGCGACACACTGGTTTTAATACACTTGCCACGTATGGTGGCAGTAATGTGTCATTGAATTGACAGCTGCACATTTGTGTTAGTTACCAACTATGGAGAAGTTCTTGAAAAGAAAAAATTGTTAAAGAAAGTGATGGCGCCACCAACAGTAAAAAGTGTTCATGATAGCAGTTGGAGCAGTTTCTAAAATAAATTAGAGCATTTTTAGCGATACTTTCATTTACACTTACTTATCTTCTGTAGAGCTTATTTATGAAAAAATATATTCTTTGTCATTTACACATTTTATTATATTCCATTTATTGAGAACTTTATTCATGATGTACCATTTTCCAATTTTCACAACAGTATGCATGAAGTGTTTTTTTTCTTCTTTTTTTCCTTTAGCAATTTGATGAACATGACATGCACCTGCTTCTGCTGCTGGTTGGAATTTTCGATGACAAATATCTTTGCACTGATCTCATGGTTTCATGTCATTTCGCAAGGTTTTGGTTTGTTTACATGTATGGTTATTGAACACAAATCAAATCAGTCATTTTGAAATGAGAAATCACAGTAATGAATCAGTTGTATTCCTTGAATGGGCCCCAGACCCATTTATTCTGGAAAGGATGGGCCCCGAGATCAAAAAGGTTAAGAAGGTTTAATTGTTAATGTAAAAGCTGCAATCTGTTGTGGCGTTCATCAACTCGCTGATCTCAAATCTTCCAGTCACACTGACAACACATTGGACTGTTCAGATATCAGTGACCACAGATACATGGCGGCTCAGAAAACCGAACTATTGTCTTGGTCTGGCGGACTAAGTCAAACTTTTAAAATGCATATGTACAACAATTTGAATTCCTCTTAGTTGGACTACAATACCTGGATAATGCGGTTAATAGCTCAAGTGGCCCTGCATGTAACTCCTTGACTATGGTCAGACGCGGTGATATGCATCTGCCAAACTTCAGCTACGCTGCTGAAGCAAACAGACTACTAAGTTGTAAGTGTAACTTGAATACATAACAAATCTGACATCAGCTGCAGATGTCTACATTTGTCTTGAACCATCTACACTCGGGTCATTTTGATTGTTAGTTCTAGTTTGTTAGAAGATTAAAAGACATTTTTTGTAGGGAGACCATGCCATCACAGAACCATTAGTCGGGGCTCACACACACACACACACACACACACACACACACACACACACACACACACACACACACACACACACACACACACTCTCTAAATCGTGACTCTGTGCTTTAGATACTCACCATTAGGGATGGGCAATAACTTATTGTACCGCCAAGCACAATCTCCACAATGCCAACTCTGCGTCTCACGATAAATTTAATTAACACACGGCACTCGCTGAATTGGACTTGCACATGTGAACATGATGAGACCGCGACGCTGTGTTCGACAGCTGACACCAGCCTGTGACAGTTGTGGAGAGTGTGGTGGACTTAGGTTCACAATCGTAGTTTTAAACTCATTCTTAATACTGGGAACCTTTGATAATGACACTGGTCAACTCTCGGTCTCTGCATCTGTGTTTATTTTTAATTAGATGGAGTGGTCCTCACAGGTTCTCCGACGTGGTCGTCTGCGTTGGTTCGCTGCGCTGGTCCCTCTGCAAAACAATGTGGTGAAAATGGTTGGACATTAGTTGAACTCGGCGTCCTCTTCCGTGTCCCAATTAGGGTTCACTGATCGTGGACACACTCTTAAATTCGGTCAAAATATTAGTGAAATCTTCTATAAGGCAATGAAAAACCATTTTAGGAGAAAGACTTGTGAAATGGTTTTTCATCACACAAGACAAAGGACTGACAGTTTGTATAATGATTTTGAGAACAGAATATGACTAAATGATCATTTATTCACATCATTTCTAATATTTCTTCAATAACATCTAGGAAATGTGTCCAGACTGATCCATAGTTAAAGTCAACTGTTTAGAGACATGAGATACAGCAGACAGACGGCTCAATTTAACCCCTAAATAAAACTGGCAGATCAGTCTGTCAGACACCAGCGGCTTCTACCAGAGACGTGAAACATTGAATTTCTCATCTTAACACTGATATTTAAATATAAACAAATAATGACATTGGAGACAAACTCCACTAAGTTTACAAGTTAATTTATTGTGATAACTTTTATATCGCCCATCCCTACTCGGCATCTATAATTCTTGCAATACAAAGAAAACAAACTATTCATTTTATTCAGACACTTGTGAGTTGAATGTAGAAACCTGCTAAGGGACGAGTGTTGAGGAAGTACAAATGTTACTCAGTCTCAAATGCTCCACGTCAGCTTCGCCTTTTCTGATAGTTGGACCAGCAGGACTAATGGGCGACCACATTACTGAAAGTTAACCTAGGTGACTGAGAAAACAAGATACTTGAGCACAAGTCTGTGTTCAGTGTCGATTTACGCCATTAAATACTCCCCTTTGTTGGTCTCACCTGTAGGACTGTCCAGAATGCAGACAGAGAGGAGCCCTGAGCCAGTTCAAGCTTCAGATGGTATGACTGTAACATAAAGAAGACAGGCGCTTGGAAATGCTCATATGTTGTTTTCTTTTTTGTTACAGACCGTCCAACATCCTCTTCTTGGTCAATGGAGATGTACAGAAAGAGAAAAATGGAAACAGGTGACGAAACCCTCAGTTGTTGTGCGTTTGGTATCTTTGCATCTGCTTGCACAGTTATTGTTCATGTGTTTAGTCTACTGACTTGTGGAACCTGTATGATGTGTAACCTGAGATTTAAGTAAACATAGTTTATGAGTCTAGCGTGTATAAATACTCTTCATTCTATTTTCTCCATATTTCCTCCAGATTGGATTGAAGAGAAGGAGTCAAACAAGAGGTCAAAGAGCACCTCTCAGCCAGTTGAGGATTCAGATGGTATGTGAGCATAACTTCAAGATGAGTGCATGAATGTTTATTGACAACATTAAATCAAAAGTAATCTTTTTTGTTTGTTTGTTTTTCTTGTTGTGCATACAGACATTCTGACTGAAAGGCCAGTCCAGTTTAGAACAATTCAGGAAACGGGTAAGTCTCATTTTATAAAGAACTATGTTCTGCATATCATTGAAAAACAAAGCCACAATGTTAATTTATGAAAAAATATCCTCCAAAAATAAAACATTGAAATGAAAATAAATCAAAATGTGAACTCACAAGTTAACACAAGCAACGTCTGAACGTCTAAAACGGGCACCTTTGGGAACTCCTTCAGGAGAAGATAAAAAAGACAACTGAAATTCAACAGTGCTGTGTGTGTGATGCCATGATCTACCTCAGTGCTGAAGTGGCAGGAATGTTCCTCAGCATCTCAAGGACCCAGAAGCATTTCTTTCCAGAATCGAACAAAGCTTAAGTTGTTCACAAAGTGTTATAATTTAGTGGTCAGATGGATGGCAATGTGTTGAAGGATTTACCTTTCAGCTAAAAGCCCAAAGTTCTCAACAGGAACTAGAGTTCTCCATTTTCGAATTTGACAAATCAAACTAGAACATATATGTTTGTCTAAATAAATAAAAAAACAACTCAATAGAAGACTGTCAACTTTGCGTTTTCTTACTCTGACAGTACTGGAAAGCCTTTAAGAGCTCATTGCACCACCCCTTGTTTGGGCCTCTCTCTAAAACATGTAAACCGGGAGAACACTGTACAATCAGGCTTTTCAGAATAGCTTTTGAAAACTAACTGCTAACTGTAAAGCGTCTTTGAGTATCCGAGAAAAGTGCTATATGTATTATTATTTTATTGTTATCGTCTCATTGAACATGTCTACACTGAATATTTCAGCTCAACGCTGTAATCTGTTCAAATTAATGAAAACACTTGTTCATCAGTATATTTTCAAGCAGCTGTTAATGTTTCTTTGAATTATATTTGAAAGATATCATATCTTTGTCATCAGGTTGAGAAGGTAAAGAAATGTATTTTATTGAGGAGAGAAGTGCATGATTTTGTTTTAATTGTGTGTATTCAATTTTCAGTTTTTGCTGATTTGTGTTTCAGACTTGGATTCACAGTCGCCTCCACAAAAAAGCCGTCACAGGCCTTGGAGTTCTCAAGAGAAGGAAGCTGTCTGGCGGCAGCTGGGAGAATTCATCTCACAGCTTAGAGTACCTGGTAAAGAAGCCTGTGAAAAGGCCCTGAATGCAGAACAGGTGCTCTCCAGGCGCAATTGGAAAGACATTAAAAACCAGGTGCACAATACAGTTACAACTCTGAAACGCAAGCAACAGTGAAATTACGCATCTGTGAGGTAGGAGTTACAAGAACATTCAGCTGAGTTATTATGTATAAGCAATATTGTGCTAGCTTATATGTTCATTCATGTGTGTCAGATTCGGTCTGTCTTTTGTAATAATATCTGTTCATTTTGTGTGAATAGTAGTCCGGACTGCACGTGAGTGGACTGTTGAATTAAAAATTCTTTCCCAGACAAGATAGTTTGTATTCATTTGGACTGTCAAAATGAACGTGTTGAAAACGTGTTCACTACAGTGAGCCTTCACATATGTTAACCGTTGGCATCGTAGCCAGAGAGATGAGTCACTTTTCTCTGTTCTTCATCCTCCTGACTTATTTCTACATCTAAATAGTTTTTTAATTTTTTTTTTTTAACACCGTCCAAGTACAACAACGATGACACTCTGAGAATTGGAATAGTACTCGGTGAAACCTGTGTTCACAGACTCTTAAAAAGAGTGTACTTGTCATTGTTTTCAGTCCAGGCTCCGCTGCAATTAAAGGACTAGCGTCTTCTGAGAGTTACATAAATGTGTGTGTATTTCTTGAGTCATGTTAACTTAAGAGTGTTGTGTAAACCATGTATAAAAGAAGCAAGGATGAATTGAGGATCAATTTTTTTTATTTTTATTATTTTTACTTATTACTTTGTGAATGTAACTGACTGGTATTTAAGAATTCAGTCAAAACAAATGCTGAACATTGCTGAAAGAAAACTTCCGACTTCCACACCGAGGAGCTGACCTTGGCTACAAGCATTTAAATTGCCAACAAGATTTTTTTTTAATCAAATGCCACCTCTAATTTATATATGTATATATACACACACACACACACACACACACAGTGGGGCAAAAAAGCATTTAGTCAGCCACCAATTGTGCAAGTTCTCCCACTTAAAAGGATGAGAGAGGCCTGTAATTTTTATCATAGGCACACTTCAACTATGAGAGACAAAATGAGAGGAAAAATCCAGAGAATCACATTGCTTGATTTTTAAATAATTTATTTGCATATTATGGTGGAAAATAAGTATTTTGTCAAAAACATGAGACGTGTGATATACCCTTTGTTGGCAATGACAGAGATGAAACATTTTCTGTAACTCTTCATGAGATTTTCACACACAGTTTTAGGTATTTTGGCCCATTCCTCCATGCAGATTGCCTCTGGAGCAGTGATGTTGTGGGGCTGTCGCTGGGCAACACAGATTTTCAACTCCCTCCAAAGATTTTCGATGGGGTTGAGATCTGGAGAGGATCTTAAAATGCTTCTTGTGAAGCCACTCCTTGGTTGCCCGAGCGGTGTGTTTGGGATCATTGTCATTGTCAAGCGGTAATGTGATTCTCTGGATTTTTTTTCTCGTTTTGTCTCTCATAGTTGAAGTGTACCTATGGTGAAAATTACAGGCCTCTTTCATCCTTTTAAGTGGGAGAACTTGCAGAATTGGTGGCTGACTAAATACTTTTTTGCCCCACTGTATATATATATATATACAAACAGTACAGTAAAACTGTCATTCCAGAGGAGGCCTGGGATCGAGCTTCCTGTTTATGAACTCCTCCAATCATGTGTTTGGAAGGAGTCTCAGTTGAGGAGTACACCACTCCCTTGCGTAACACTCTCTGGGCAGGTGCAGGCACGTGGGACTCTGAGCAAGCAAGCCAGTGTTGAGGGGTTGCCGGGCTTGAAGCTGGCAGCAAACGCCACTGTCTGCCGGTTGTAATCGAGCAGCTTCTGCCACAAGGCCACAATTTAGCCCACCTCAGCTGTGAGAACATCAGGCACAAGACATATCAGGACATGAAAATAAGAAGCATGTTTTCTGAGGTACAGCAAGAGAGATCAATGATCCTCACCTGTTGACTGGCCAGAGTCAATCATATCAGTGTCCTGGGCTCCATCACACACTCAGCCAGACTCTCCACCCTGTGCCAACGCCTGGCAGGCCAGCGTCATCCACAGCCTGAGAAAATACAGAAATTACCAAAAGTATTTGCTCGCCTGCCTTGACTCACATATGAACTTAAGTGCCGCCCATTCCGAACCCGTAAGGTTCAGTATGATAACGGTCCACCTTTTGCAGCTAAAACAGCTTCAACTCTTCTGGGAAGACTGTCCACAAGGTTGAGGAGTGTGTTTATAGAAATGTTTGACCATTCTTCATAAAGTGCATTGGTGAGGCTGCACGCTGATGATCGTGGAGAAGGCCTGGCTCCGCTCTAATCCACTCCAAAGGTGTTCTATCAGGAGGTTCAGGTCAGGACTCTGTCCAGGCCAGTCAAGTTCATCCACACCGGACTCAGCCATCTCTGTCTTTATGGAGCTATCTTTGTGCACTGGTGCACAGTCATGTTGGAAGAGGAAGGGGCCCGCTCCGAACTGTCCCCACAAGGTTGAGAGCATGGAGTTGTCCAAAACGTTTTGGTATCTTGAAGCATTCAAGCATTCAAAGTTCCTTGACTGGAACTGAGGGGCCAATCTCAACTCGAGAAAAACAACCCCACAGCATAATTCCTCCACCACCAAATTTCACACTTGGCACAATGCAGTCTGAAATGTACCGTTCTTCTGGAAACCTCCAAACCCAGACTGGTTACACCACTGCATCCGGCGCTTTGCATTGCACTTGGTGATGTATGGCTTGGATGCAGCTGCTCGGCCATGGACAGCCATTCAATGAAGCTCTCAGTGCACTGTACTAATCTGAAAGCCACATGAAGTTTGGAGCTCTGTCGCCATTGACTGCAGCAAGTCAGCAACCTTTTTGCACCTCAGCATCCGCTGACCCCTTTTCGTCAGTTTACATGACCGACCACTTGGTGGCTGAGTTGCTGTTCTTCCCAAATTCTTCCTTGTTCTTATAACAAAGCTGCCAGTTGACTGTGGAATATTTAGGAGCAAGGAAATTTCACGACTGGATTTGTTGCGCAGGTAGCATCCTATGACAGTTCCACGCTGGAATTCACTGACATCCTGAGAGCGGCCCGTTCTTACACTAATGTTTGTCAAAACAGTCTGCAGGCCTAGCTGCACACCAGTGGCCAGACCCAGTGGCTAGGACACCTGATTCTCAACAAGCCTGTTAAAACGATTGGCATGAGTAACCTGTTGCTCAAAATCCCTCCAGCATTCCAGATTTAGAGCGACGGGTTACTCATGCCAATGGTTTTAAAAGGCTTGCCGGAGTCCTTCAAGCCCTTCACAATTCATGTCACACAGAGCGATGTACAGATTACTTTTGCAGACTTCAAAACGATGTTGCGCAGTGATGAAGATACGGAGAAGATGTGAGGTCAACGGAGCTGGCTGATGGCTCAGGGAATAGCAGAGCAGGGAGGTGACGCGGAGTTGTGTTTGCTCGACAGCGGAGGGAAAGTATCTGAAGTGACACTGAAACAGGTGCTATTCATCCCCTCATATCCACAGAATATATTTGCTGTTAAGGCTGCGACTACTCACTTTCAGACAAGGGAAGGATGTACTTACTACAGAGATGGTAAAAAGCTTCTATGAGAGAAACCGACTTTACTACTCACTGACTGTAAATGTTGATGAAAATGAGTCTGGTGGCAAGTGTCAGGGGGTTTACAACTTGCAGACATGACATGAGATTCTTGGGCATTTTGGGGATATTTAACCCCCTCAATGTGAAGTCTGTATTCAGGGAAAGTTTGTACAAACCAGAAACAGAAGTCCTGATATGGGAGCTAAAGCTCCATATTACAGTTAGCTGCAGTGGAATTTATTGACTTCAATAAAGAGAAGAAATTAGACGGCAGATGTGCACAGGGAATATTTGTCGGTTATGACAAGAACAGCTTGGCTGATGTTGGCGTCATTAAAAACCACGAATTGGTTAGATTTGTGACCAAAACACAAATTGAGCATCAGACACACAGAAAAATGGATGGACGTGTCTGCGAAACACAAGGAAAGAGATGTGGCCAAAGGATACAGCCACAAAATGGGTGTTGACCTCACAGAGACTTTTCCTCCGACGGCTAACATTACCAGTATTAGAGTGCTGGTACAAAATGCAGTACAGGAGAACATGATGTTATATCAAATGGATGTTTACTTGCATGCTCCAATTGACTGTGAAAATTACATGGACCACCAGAGTGTTTTAAGGTCAGACCAGAAACAATTGAAAAACTAGTATATAGGTTAGAAAAATCACTGTATGGCCTGAAACAATCTGACAGAAACTGGAACGAGTTGTTACATGAGCGTTTGACTCAGAATGATTTTGTTCAAAATCCTGTTGACTATTGTGTTTACACAAGGCTGACAGGTGAAGCAAAGGAGATCATGGTGGTATTTGTGGATGATTTAATCACTGTTGCCAGCGATCAAGAATCAATGAATTATTATTTACCTGGGTGAATTCAAGCACTTCCTGGGTATCCATTTCAATCAAAGTGAATCAGGTGCATAAGTGACTTAGAGAAAAATGTGAAGGACGGTTCAACATGCAAAACTCCTCCACCCTGTGAGCTGAAGCTTGACTAGAGTGATTGTGCTCAAAAGATGAACCATGTCCAGAAATACAGAGGCAGGAGGTCACCTCATGTACCTGGCAACTTGGACCAGACCAGATCTTTGTTTGACAGTAAGCAAACTGGCACAGCAGAGCACAAGAGCAGTGGCTGACTGTAAAACGTGTTTTGAGATATTTGAAAGGTCTGAGTGAGAAAGAGCCGTGTTATGAAAAATGTGAGAATGACAGGCCAGGCAGTGGAATGTCTTCGCGTTTCCCTCTCCGTGCCTGATAAGCCTTCTATTGCTTCTGTTGGGCAATCTTCTTGTAAAATTATAAAACAAAAAAAAGTCAGTTTTTTTAGGTGAAGTGTCTGCGAAGCATCGTTTGGTGTTTTTCAGCTACGTTGAGTCCTTTTTGAACGTAGCTGTACACTCACCTGTACACGGGTTCCGACAACAATGGTGAGCCAATACCTGTTTTAATGTCTAATATTCCAGAAGGCGAGGTAACACAAATAAAGTTCAACTTCTTTCCAAAAAATAAAAAATAAAGTAGTAATAATATAATAAAGTAATTGCACAAAAAATAAATGGCCTTTAACATGCTACAGACAGAAAAAAAAAAACTGAATGCCTGCCCACATTCAAACGTGAAACACCTGGCACTCATCACGTTCCTAAATAGCTTGGCTGGTAAGTGTGCCAGCCCTTAGACAAACTAAAAAACTGCACTTAAAACAACAAAAGATGTCATAATAACAAATGTAATATTGTGGCTGCAACAGTCTGTGCCAATTTATTCCATTAACCTTGGCATGAGGGTCTGCCACTGCTGCAGCCTTTGTCTCCAGGTGTTCTTCTGGGACCTCAACAGCTGGGATTTACCCTCCATCTCACTTGCATTTGCGTTACCTGTTTTGCGGAGTTAATGCCTGCCACAATTCCCTCATCTTGTTTGATGTTCCTATTGGTCTGCTCATCTTGATCATCAGCCTGTGGGTGGTAGGTTGAGGTAATGCAGTAGTTCACTCCTAGGGCCTCAAAAACACTGCTGTTGACCTGAATGAAGGGCAATATAAAACAACTGCTACGTGATTGATGGTTCACATTAATTCTCAAAAATACATCCATCATACATCAAATGTATTGATGCACCTCAATGACAAATTCCGGTCAGTAATTGTTTTTTTCCACAAGACCAAAGTCCAGAAGAATGTTGACAATCTTCTTGGGCACCTCGGGCGCACTTTTGGTGTAGAGGCTTTTTGCCACAACCCACTTAGTGAAAGGTCTGTGGCTGTCATTATAAACCCAGATAGATCAAATGAAAAATGCTGTAAACACATGCTGCGAAATGGCACGACAATTACTTGTTTTTCTCATAATCCATCCTTCGAAATGTCATGTATACAGTGTACCTTTTTCCTGTAGCTGTGGTTGGAAGGGGACAAATCCATTCCAAGACCACTCCATGCCACTTTCATGTTACGGCATTTGAGAAGTGCTTGGATCTCACTGGTCTTTCTAACACTTACCTGGGTGAATTGGACATGTTGGAAAGAGAAGACGATGAATGAGGTTCACGCATGTGGTAGACAAAGAACGAAGACGGTATTCACCAGGATGCCCTCTGGTACCAAGGTTGTCATGGCATGTCTTCAACACATCACGTACCTGAGTAATGCAAGGACCAACACATCAATACTCACCTTTGACAATGAAATCTTTCGAACAGCCCTCTGAATAGTTCTCTTCATGATTACAGGTTGATCACAGTGAAGAGTCAGGTGGTGGTAGTTTTGATTTTCCAGGAAATGCTGAATCTCCAAGAAAAGGATTTTTTTTTTTGTGATTTATATATGTACATCTTTCAAAGGGGGGAAGAAGGTAAAGATCAGCGACGTCATAATCAATCAGGGTCAGTGAAGCTAATCGAGCACTTGTCTTAGTCTGGAAACTCTCTGCATGTAACCACAGTCAATTTCAGTTAAAAATACGCCCCAGGTTTACCATACTAGTGATGAGAATTTGCCCCTCTGGGAGCTGCTTCTGTTTCACTCAGTTTTGCATCACATTCGGTGCAAACTTGTGTGTTGGAACACGACACAACCCGCATCGTTCTGTGGAAACGCACCATAAATTAAGGTGGCGCCCCAAACACACATATAAAGTATAACAGTAGCCAGCATGGGGATGGAACCCATGGCCTTGGCGTTATTAGCACCACGCTCTAACCATCTGAGCTAACCGGCCAGTTGCATGAGTTATTGTATTGCTGTTCTGCAGATAAGGAGAACAGCAATACAACTGAAGGAGAGGAGCAAGGAACCAAGTCAAGATGAGTTCAAAGCAAGCAAGCTCAAGTTGGACTTGTCACAACAGTGTCTGTTTCTCCAGCAAGGATTCAAGGCCTTTCTTTCTCAATTCCATCTTGCTGGTTGAAATGAATCCCAAATTACA
Organism: Synchiropus splendidus; assembly: GCF_027744825.2. Lineage (NCBI taxonomy): Eukaryota > Metazoa > Chordata > Actinopteri > Syngnathiformes > Callionymidae > Synchiropus > Synchiropus splendidus. The sequence continues at coordinate 20,466,550 of NC_071343.1, forward strand.
GGCACAATTGGTGAAACTCCAGCTTCCTTGTGTTGAAGGAGCACAGCAGACGTTCAATTTCCTTTTCAAGCGATGCTTCTATGAGAAAGTTTGTCATTAGTTGCAAAAAGAATCACAAAGACCTCAAAGGTTGGTGGTTCAAGCCCACCCAGGGACGTGCTGAACGTCAGGCTACATCCACTCCGAGCCACACATATCCTGTCTAAACTTTTTCTGTGCCGGTTTCAAAGAAGAATGGGCCACTTGGAGAATCAGATGTGGCAGTGCAATTAGGGGGGATCAGGGATTGTACTCACAGTTGCTGCACAGAAGCTAAAGTTGAAACATCAGTCTCTTACAAGTACCATGCATTAGCAGTCAGACCATGCAACAACAGCTGTTGACCGTAATACATGACTTTCATGGTTCAGCCAATATTGAGGGACTCACTAGTAATCCCAGCTCCACGCTGTGGAGAAGATAGTTTTAAGAGGTGTTTTTATTGAGTTGCTCAATGCGCTCGCTGCATGGAATAACTGAACACATTTTCAGGCACATGCTTTGGTTCCTGCATACAAATGAAATGCTGTCATCTGTAAAAACACAAATAGCTCAAGGGACTGTCTGTGTGGATATTATATTTATAATAATAATCATAATAACAGAAGATCCCAGGTTCACATGTGTTCATGGAACGATGATTAAGAGTTGGGGTCTCCATCATGACACCTGATTGGTTAAACTGTGTGTGCTTGGAACTAAAAGCTGCAGTTCTTTCTGGGACAGTTTGGTGACCCCTGTTTCAGTGGATTATCATGAAGGACTGTTTTTTTGGAGCTCAACATCACGTCTGTCAGAGTGAGTACGTGAATGAAGTTATAAGATAAAGCAGGTCACGTCCCTGGGTGGGCTCAACTCACCAACCTTTCGGTTAACAGCGGAACGCGCTAACCTATTGCGCCACAGAGACATGCTGATCCACAAGAGAATGTGAACGTTTTTCAGTTCTCAAGGTTTGAAGATTGTGCAGAGGGATTGTGTGACTGAAGTCAGTGATAGCTATGTGTTTTTCAGCAAAGAGAGAGTGTGAAAGAAAGATGGTAGCAGTGCTTTAGGGAGTAAATGAATAAAGAGAAAGAGAGCAAAAGGTTCCACCATTTCATCTTTGCATCAACCAACACTGTCTTCCACTTCTTTGTCCCAAACCTCATTGTACCGATCACATGGACATTGTGTTGTCACATGCCTCACATCACTTAGTAGTGTTGTTGTGTCCCAAAACTTCTTCAAATCTTGTGTCAGTGTTTTGCATTCAAATCTCTGTCAAAAGCACGTATTACACATGTTCAGTCTAAGTGCCAGCACAAGGTCAGAAGCTCCAAGCTAATAGTCAACGCTGGTTGTCCTGGGCAAGAACTAGGAACACGACGACCTATGGGACAGGAGTCCACCCAAAGGGGTTTATGGCTTGATCAGGATCATGGTGACTGATCGATGGGTCGATACCTCCATGTTAGCAACCGTTAGCATGGTTGCGAAAGTGAGACCGTGCTCACTCGTGTGATCAAAAGTGAAACTCTTTGTTTTTGCCACTTGACATCTGTCATTCTTGTAATACATTGACAACACAACATCCAGAGTATTAAAATTTATTTACAAACTTGTGAGTTTATTCCCAAAACCTGCCGAAGGAAACGGGTTGATGATGATGACACCGTTGAACCATCATCTCTGAAGTTAAACTAGTTAAACTAGTCAGCACGATCGCTGTCGACAGAGTTCAATAAAACAGTCTGAAACAGCTTCTCTCTACCTGTCACCTTCAATCGCTCTTCTTCTACTGTCATAGGAACCTTAGAGACTGAAGAGCTCACAGCGCCACTCCTCCTCACAGAGGTGCACTTCTCATAGCTCAATTGTCTCTGCTCTGCATTTCCCATAGAAGCATCGCTTGAATCAGGAATTGAACCCTGGACCCTGAGATTAAAAGTCATTCGTCTGCTGTGCTCCTTCAACACAAGGGAGCTGAAGTTTCATCAACTGTGCCTGTAATTTGGATCCGTTTCAGTCAGCAAGATGGAATTGAGAAAGAAAGGCCTTGAATCCTTGCTGGAGAAACAGACACTGTTGTGACCAGTCCAACTCGATAATGAAAGTAGCTTCATGTTTCATGCACACTTTAATTCAAGCAGCTGTTTGCAGTCCTGGAATATTTGCTTTTGGTGGCGCCACAGGTGAATGAGTGTAACTGCAGGCTGTCGTAAAGCTGGGTCTCCGGTGACTCCCCCCCATCCCACGTTTGTTTATGAGGAAAGACCGTGACGAAACAGTGAAAAATGTAATCACAGAAAGTAATATACACAACACTGTCCAGCTCATACTTGCAAAGGCAACTTCTAGAAGCATCTAGCATTCAACATCAGAGATGGAACTCTGTCATGCAGCCAGTGAGGAGAGGCAGGATCCAGCGAGAGGTGGAAGCAGCTGCAAGAGCGACGGACCCAGATTATGCTGCTGAATCTATGTGCAAGGTGAGAGGAATATTGTACTTTTACTGTTGATTGTGTGGGGACAAGGGAGTGGACAAGCTCAATTTGAGCAGGCTGAGAAGTTGCACCCAACGTGGGGTCTCATGCTCTACCGACTGAGCTAGTCGGGCTACATGGCATGTGGTCTGACAGAGAAAAAATGCACATCAAATAACATTATAAAACCCTTTAAAAACTCATGCTGGGTCAAGACAACCACACAGCAACTGATTCAGAGACACATGCTTTAAACAACTCCAGTCCAAAGTTCACATATACTGTAAACTATAGTTGGCTTTTATAGTTGTCATTTACCACCACCATTTACCAGTGGCGGGCCGTGAATTTTTCACCTTGGCCTTTAGTCAAGGAGTAAGTTAGTAAGTAATGTGGTTTCCCCAAAAGTTTTGGAGAGCACCGTTGTGTTTAAGTGTCCAGCAGTGCTTTGGTGTCCAGTGTTGCTCCAAACACCATGTCGATCTGTGGCAAATAACAAGCACTCCCAGCAATACAATTTGCAGTGTTCCTCAGAGCTGGTGAGCCAGGGGTACCGCTCGTAGTTAGCGGACTGAAAGTGGCGGACAAGTCCTTTTCCCGGTTGTGACAGGCTTGCTAGCTTCGGAGTTGCCCGACCTTTCTTAATGATGTCCGACTTTACTTGAAAGTTCCGTCTTGAAAATGGATTTGACGGTAAATCTGCAACAAAATCTATTTCTTCTCCTCCTTCAGCCATTTTGTGTTGACAGAACCGCTATTAAATGAACACACACAAAAGATTTGCTTGTGCAGCTCGCGATAGGTGCAGTTTGCTAGCTCTGGCTCGTACACTCTCTCACTATCCAATCACAGGCTGTGAAAACGCTCATGTTTCCGTACGCCTGCTCGAAGGTCTTGGTGTGGCCAACTCCAAATCTGAGGGCACTTTCACACTGCAGTGTTCTGTCTCGAGAGCCTGAATCTGAGTCGCCCCCCGTTGAGATCCTTCACACCTCTGCCTCGCCGGAGCATTGTTTTTGTTTTATGTTGCACAAAATCAAAATAGTTCCCACAGCAGATAATTATGTGCATCTGCAGGTATTTTTAGTCGTTTAGTCGTAAAAACAATAACCCGTACGTGTCAGCCAATCACGACGCGTCTTTCGGCTAACGCGGAAGTGGTAGGACCCATTTGGCAGCGGTGAAAACTCCTTCATAGATGCATATTTTCCCTGGTAAATGAATAAAATGTATCTGGATGTGTTAAAGTGCCTAATGTGGAGACTATTGTGATTTCTTGAGCGATATCAAAGAAAAACAAAGCTCCGCACATGTCAGCCAATCACGATGCGTTATTACGCAGCTGCGGAGAAGAACGGACATAAACTTTGCAAACGATTCGATGACAAACATCGCATTTTGTGGAAATAAATGCTACGCATGAGGTAGAAATCGCCTTGAAATCCTTTATTTCAATTTCCTCTGGCTCATTAAAACATTAAAAAAAAAGATATGGTATATGCTGGATGTGATGTCATGCCACTCTGTGGCAGGTAGGACACATTTGATAAGCGGACGCTGTCACTGTCTGATGAGGTCCGCCAGAAATTCCGGGACTGGAACCATGTTTTACCAACTGACGTTTACTGGTAAGCGCATGCGTCCATAGTTATACAAGTTTTCCTTGAACGTTTTAAAACTTTAACTTCTACAGTCTAGATTAAGGGTTAGGATTAGGTCTGTGCAGTTTGGCTGTGACAAAGAAATAAACCAAAGTAACGCTTGTGTACCGTAAACCAATTTGCCTGTAACTTTCTGCTCCAGCACCATCATTTCCGGCGGACCACATTAGGCAGAAAGAACAGATCGTACTTGCACATGCGCGTAAAAACGTATAATTTCCAGATTTTACTGTTAAATATAGACTATTTTGACAACTATTCAAAAAACACACAAATTCACGCGATATAACCAATAAACACAATTCCTAGACCTTGCACATGCGTGTTTCTAACATCCGGTTCCAGTCCTGGAACTTCCGGCGGACCGCATCAGGCAGGCGGACCACATCAGGCAGTGACAGACACATTTGGTACCTACACCGGAAGAGGCTTTGTTCACGTGACTGCGTCATCAGCAATGCGACAGCACAGTTCATGATCTAAACCGGCCAGTAAAGGGTCTGATTGCTGTCTGGGCGGACAATATCCTTCAAAAACATCTTCTCAAACTCCCAGAACACTGAGGTGTGTAGCCGGGAGCTGCAGGAAAATTATGCTTGGGGACGGGAGCGCCGCGGATTGATCCACGCTGCTCTCGCAACAGGTTGAACACAGCGAGAGAGATGACTGGCGATCGAGAAGGTTTTAATCAGTGAAGTTCAGATCCCGACGTCAGAAATGATCAGTGAATAGTCGGGTGATCTTCAGTAACTTGGGGAAAATCAGCGTCTTGCCTCTTCGCTGTCCTCATGCAGACCGCTCATGGATGGGAATGTCGCTTCGTGTATTATCTCCCAAAGAAGTGGGTCTCCATTCCCTGCACTTGATCTTTCCTCTGAGTCACGTTGCTTTTCATTGACTGTGCCTCGTTGGCGCAGTAGGCGGCGCGTCAGTCTCATAATCTGAAGGTCGTGAGTTCGAGCCTCACATGGGGCACTGTCTTTTTGAAAAGTGGTATGGATTTCCATTTATTTAAGTTTTGGGGGACAAGCTTTGCAACATGACTCCTACCACGACCTGTATTTATGGTATGTTTCCACGGAGCGATATGTGTCCATTTTAACCTCTTCCCGGATATCAGGACAGTTGTGGGTGATGTTTGCGACCGAGACCAGCACAATGTAGCATGGACGACTGCAGAACACGAGACATCATATAATTCATTCATTCATCAATAAATTCATATAATTCAACATCATATAATTGTTGATTTCATGGTGACGATGCTGTGTTTTAGCTGCTAAATGTTGTGATATCTGCCTTGCACGACCACAAACTTCACTCCTGTTTTGTGACAGCTTTACACTTCCAAATCCTAGCTACAGTTAATGATGTGATCACCCTCTTCCTAAACTACCTCATTTATTCCAGGTACGTCCCATATGGTGTCGTTGTTTGGCCCCTGGTATGGGAACCACATCGGGACGCTCCGATCGATCAGTCACCATGATCCTGATCAAGCCATAAACCCCTTTGGGTGGACTCCTGTCCCATAGGTCGTCGTGTTCCTAGTTCTTGCCCAGGACAACCAGCGTTGACTATTAGCTTGGAGCTTCTGACCTTGTGCTGGCACTTTGACTTAACATGTGTAATACATGCTGTTGACAGAGATTTGAATGCAAAACACTGAGACAAGATTTCAGCATCAGAGCGATTCACTGCCACCATTGGTATTTATGTACAACTGTTTTGGGACATTAGCTTTGCAACACTACTAAGTGATGCGAGCCATGTGACAACACAATGTCCATGTGATCGGTACAATGAGGTTTGGGACAAAGAAGTGGAAGACAGTGTTGGTTGATGCAAAGATGAAATGGTGGAACCTTTTGCTCTCTTTCTCTTTATTCATTTACTCCCTAAAGCACTGCTACCATCTTTCTGTCACACTCTCTCTTTGCTGAAAAACACATAGCTATCACTGACTTCAGTCACACAATCCTTCTGCACAATCTTCAACCTTGAAAACTGAAAAACGTTTGTTCACAGATCCACATTTTCTTGTGTATCAGCATGTCTCTGGGGCGCAATAGGTTAGTTCGGCTGTTAACCGAAAGGTTGGTGGTTGGAGCCCACCCAGGGACGTGACCTGCTTTATCTTGCAGTAAAAACTTCATTCATGTACTCACTCTGACAGACATGATGTTGATCTCCAAAAAAACAGCCCTTCATGACAATCCTCTTAAGCATTTGTTACTGGTCTTGAAACAAGTTCGAAACAGTCTTAAAAAACACAGGGTGGCCTGAAGTAGTAAATAATTTGCCTTGATTTACATTTAAAGTAACTAACTTTGAGATTTACTGAGATGAGACTAAGAAAGAAAAAAGAGTAGAAATATTATTAAAACAATCTTAAAGCAGCACTTAAGAGTAATTCAACCTTCATGAACTATTTTCATAACATTTGTGATGACACATTAACTTACAACTAGCAGAATGGGATCCCTGCCATGTCCTGAGGGGTCTGTATAAATTTTATTATAACTAAATAACTCCAGGAGGGTGGTAGGAACCCAGCCACTCCAAAAAACTACAAATTTGCTGAGTTGTTTTATGGCATGCATCGCTTCCTCCTCGACTACGTCACTCGTAGTCGAGGAGGAAGCAAGCGTACACCTTGTCGCTTAAAACACGGCGCGAACATCTAATCGACTATGACTGTTACCATGGCCGAAGCTGAAACCAAGAAGTGGAAGGTTTTATCAGAGGAGATGAAAAAAAGAAAGAGGGAGAGCAACCGGATAAAGGCGCTATTAAGGATCAACAATTTTATTTATATGCTTAATGGCTCTAAACTCGTCAGTGCGTCGCCCGACGACAGCGATGACGAGTCGGGGGCAGGGAAGTAACAAATACGTTAGGGAACCAAAGTTGAACGTTTCATTTTTCAAACACATGATAACGTCAAACACATGATAATGTGTAGCCACAATTACATTCGTGACCTCATCGCTGTTCATCTTTCACACACACACTGGATGCAGAACGCACGCTCCAACTGTCAACAACCAGAGAAGAGGATTTTTCGGCACTATGCGCTGGCTGGTGCTCATGGGAAATGTGGTCTTCTTCAGGCAAAACACTACCACATTAGTCCACTGGCGCCGCCAAAATCAACCAAAACTGAAAGTTCCTATGTGTTCCTTTAATAATCTTATACAATTTGGTCTTACATAGTATATTATTCTCAAAACATGATCAATAAGAACTTTAGCCTAGATATGAGATTGTAAGTCTTGGCCAGATCAGGAGTTTTTTCAGTCTACTGTCTGTGTGTTCAAGATGAAAGTAAGTACATTTTTAATTTCGACGTTCTGGTAATAATGAATGTGTGATTCATGTAAATGGGTAGCGGTGTAACTGTTCAAGTCAGATTGGTTTAATTGCTCTGAAGCTGAACAAACCTGAATCTTCCACCACTGCTGTAAGATAAGATAATGTCTTATGAGGGTTTTTTTAAACAATGTAACAACACATTACTTGCATTCTAGACATTATGACCTGTGATGTTTGTTGTCTCAGTGAAGTTTGCTCACTACCTGTAGCTATCACAAGGCACTTTTTCAACAATTTAATTGAATCAATAATTGTTGACAATGTGAATTCTGTTTGCTTGGTTTGTTTAGTGTGAATGCTTTGTCTCATTTTGAGAAAGAAAAGCTAATAATGAGAACTCTTGAATTAAGAACAATAATCTTGTTTAGTCGCTCTGACTTTAAGATCTTTTCACTCAAATGAAGAAAGAAGCAAACGCTGAAATAAGAATTGACAAGCTAGTTTTGAGTTTATTTGACTTCATCAAGTAGTTGGAAATAAGTTGTGACTGCTTATTTGAAGGGATTTCTTACTTTCTGTAGACCTAGATATAGTGTCTTATTTCAAGAAATCTTATCCTGTCTTCTGTATTGGTACTTGAATGCAGCCTTCTGACTGTGAGGGAGTGGAAGAGCAGGAGATTTTACAGATCAAACCAGAACATTGCACGTATTACTGTACGTACAGACCAAACGCGACTTCCGCGAGCGACACGACTGATTTGCATAGAAAGTCAATGGGGTTGAGCGACTGTCGGCGACCAGCGGCGACCAACATGGCAGCGACACGACTGGGGTGTGCAACGCTACAAGATTTGAGCTCCATACGGCGACTCCGGCTACTCAAGACGACACAACTGGGGTACAGCGACAGTCGCAGAAGTTCACCACCTGCGGAGCGTTGACCAATCAGAGACCAGATCCGCGAGTGACGTGTCCCGGCGGAGGAGAAGCAAATCGCTGCGGTTGTTTACAAGCAGACTTTCCACCGTCCTGAGAGTGGCTCAAGTCGTGCATTTTTTAATTTCCACCGGAACATAAATAGGAAGAATCTTGTCCGGAGGGAAAGTTCGCCACAACGGTGGCGTTCCTGGTGAGTTGAGACCTTTATTTACGTAAGTTTACTAAAGTTATGTTCGCCTAAACGCAATGTCCACCGAGTTTACGAGGCGAATGTAGTGCTGCGACGGTAGAAACTACGTATGTATGGTGACGGGATAAATAAGTACTGTTTCTGATTTAATTTAATTCAGATGAGACGTCCTGAAGGCTCTGTTTATATGAGGGGAGGACGGTGACCGAGGAGCGGAGTGGTCAGCGGCATCTACTGTAGTGCCGTGAAGTGAGCGTTCTTCTCCGTCCTCTCTCTTCTGGAGCCCTCCATCTCCAAGAGAGACCTCGGCCAACATGACTGGAGAGGCAGCAGCAGCAAGGTAGCAGGTAGGTTTGCACGTTCATTTAGTGGGGACATTCTGAATACTAGATTAATATATAAATATAAAAATGTATGTAGCTTTCTGTATTGCTTTTTTTCTGTATAGCTAGTACAATAATGTAATCACGCCATGCTGTCATTAAGGAGAGGAGGAGGATGGATCCACTCATGATGTTGGTGATGATGATGATGAGGAGGATGGACCTTCCTCCTGCCTCACCTGGTGCTGCTGCGTCTCCTCCACCTGCCACTGGCCCCTCCTCATCCACTGCTGCTCCTGATGTATGTAGAAATAGCATTTTCTAGCATTATTCTATTTTTTTAATTAAATGTTATTGTTCTACATCATTCACTGTCATAGTGACATGACTTGCTTTAGGTTAACTATTGCTGTCCTATACAGATTTTATTTATTCGTACTCATCACTATGGCATGTAATTGGACTCAACTTTCATTATGTGCAGGACACCGATGGAAGAGACCAACAGAGGAAGGGGTCCCCCGATGCTGAAGCTGAGCTCAAACATCTACTAATGTACTCCCTCCACAAACCCAGCTCAGAAGAAGGGACAGTTTTCAAGGTCCTCGTTCCTTCCAGGTTCCACATAAATTTAAAATGTACATGTTACTTTACCAAGCAAAACAACAGCTGACTGAAACCATTTGGACCCTTCATTTATTTTCTTTGTAGCCACAGTTTCATTAAAGAACCGGATGCCGCCCCACTTCCTCCGCCTCTCTTGACCCTCGTCCCTCTGAGGAAGATCCTTCAAAACACACCTACGTAGTTCACTTCAAGTTTGACTGTGATTCTGTGTGTATTGAATGAGTATAAATGAATTAGTTACTTTATTTTTGCAAATAAAGTGTTTGACAATGAACATTTCTTTTTGTGAAAAATGGATTCACAGAAAAAAATAAAATCAAAAGCACTTTGCAAAATATCAACAAATTGAGTTGAACACAGCTTTGTTTTATTGCAGAGATGAAATATATATGCAAGAACCTATGCTTTGTTAAAATAGGTGGCTGACTCTTGAATGAGCAATTGTGTTGCACTGATAACTGTTTTTTTTCCAAAAAGGAGAAGCCTCATCTTCAACAAAAACATATGTGGTCGGTGGCCGTGGTCCTCTGGTCAGCTCCTGGAAGTGGACGGTCACCAACACAGAAGCAGTTGGTGATGAGTCTCCTGTTACCGAAGATCTGCAAAATATAAACCATACATGGATATGTAAACATATATATGTTGGTGATAATTTAACAAAGTATATATCAACCATACAACAGTGCATCTAGGATAAATTGTTTCATCACAATGCATTTAACTGTTGCATTCATTGATTACCACAAAGTGGCGCTCACTGAAAAGACTTTATTGTACAAATTATTGACGATGACAGATTATATATCTCCGAAAATTACTTCAAGCATACAGCAGATACGACCGCGGAGTTCATGAACTGATGACAGTTCAGAAAGACTTGGACACAAGTCGCCGTACATAACTACACATGGAGTTGCTTACCGAAGACAGACGTTCGCCAGAGGACAGACCGCGGCACTTGGTGTCCTGTATTCGGCCACTGATCCGGACCAACAGGTCGTCCAACTCGCGGCGGTTCCGCCTGAAGTACCGCACGAAGCGGCCGTATCCTGGTGACGCTGCTGGAGCAGGAAGTTAAATTCACCAGTGTGAGCGGCTCTGGCGAATGCTACGAAACGAGAGACGTCTCTTTTTCCATGTTTTCAATTAATAAGTAGCGATAGTTTGAGCACCGGCTCCGCCATCTTCAATCCACCGTCCACAACAACTTGAGACCACGCCCTCCGGCGACTGACCTACTTTCGATCCGGACAGGTGGCGACTAATGACGACTTGAGCAAGCTACCTGCTGCTGACGACTGGCGCTACAGCGACAGAAATGTCGCGTTCGGTGTGTACGTACCTTTAGAGCGAGATGACGTTTGGTAGCTGCATAACTATTTACAAACGTCTGCTGGAGTGATTCTCTCAGGCAGCATAGTGTGTTTCACCTGACTCATGAGTGGTTAAACTCTGTGTGCTTGTTTGAACAGGGAACCTACTGTGAGGTTGATAGACAATGTTCTACAGGATAAGATAAAGTAGGTCACGTCCCTGGGTGGGCTCGAACCACCAACCTTTCGGTTAACAGCCGAACGCGCTAACCTATTGCGCCACAGAGACATGCTAAGACACAAGAAAATGTGGATCTGTGAACAAACGTTTTCAGTTTTCAAGGTTTGAAGATTGTGCAGAAGGATTGTGTGACTGAAGTCAGTGGTAGCTATGTGTTTTTCAGCAAAGAGAGAGTGTGAAAGAAAGATGGTAGCAGTGCTTCAGGGAATAAATGAATAAAGAGAATGAGAGCAAAAGGTTCCACCATTTCATCTTTGCATCAACCAACACTGTCTTCCACTTCTTTGTCCCAAACCTCATTGTACCGATCACATGGACATTGTGTTGTCACATGGCTCGCATCACTTAGTAGTGTTGCAAAGCTTGTGTCCCAAAACAGTTGTACATGAATGAATCGCTCTGATGCTGAAATCTTGTCTCAGTGTTTTGCATTCAAATCTCTCATTGAAAGCACGTATTACACATGTCAAGTCAAAGTGGCAGCACAAGGTCAGAAGCTCCAAGCTAATAGTCAATGCTGGTTGTCCTGGGCAAGAACTAGGAATACGACGACCTATGGGACAGGAGTCCACCCAATACCAGGGGCCAAACAACGACACCATATGGGACGTACCTGGAATAAATGAGGTAGTTTAGGAAGAGGGTGATCACATCATTAACTGTAGCTAGGATTTGGAAGTGTAAAGCTGTCACAAAACAGGAGTGAAGTTTGTGGTCGTGCAAGGCAGATATCACAACATTTAGCAGCTAAAACACAGCATCGTCACCATGAAATCAACAATTATATGATGTTGAAACAACAGAAACGTTGCTTCTGTTGTTCAGCCTTTGAACAAACCAGCACTTCAAGACAATCGTCTGAACCATCGATCCAATAACATCTGAGAACTGGTGACCGTCTTCTGACGTCAGTGACCTGTTTTACACACATATAAGCGACACAAAAGAACACAAAAGAGACTTTTCTCGTGTTCTGCAGTCGTCCATGCTACATTGTGCTGGTCTCGGTCGCAAACATCACCCACAACTGTCCTGATGTCTGGGAAGAGGGGAAAATGGACACATATCGCTCCGTGGAAACATACCATAAATAAAGGTCGTGTCTTATATGAATACATCTAATAAATAATAATAAAATGTGGTCATGTCGTTGAACTCCAAAATATATATTCACTTTGATAAGCCTTGTGTGTTTTACTTTACCCAGCTGTTTCACCAAGATACAATCAGTGAGTCAGAGCTCAGCTCCGACCGTATCAGAGCCTGAACCAAGCACAAGCTCTGCCACCAGCTCTGTGTCAGCATTCACGCCTGGTGCTTCCTCACAGCCCGCTGCATGGGCTTCTCCATCCTCACCCATAACAACAGGTGGGATATGGTCAGAGTTTGACCACCAAATTCTGGCATCTATGCTGCATCGCACAAGTGGAACTGATGCGGTCATTGAAATGCAGCGTGACTCACAGGAAAGGGCAAAACATAAAATAAACAAAGGTCGTGCTAGGAGTCATGTCGCAAAGCTTGTCCCCCAAGACAGTTGCACCCTAAAAAGACAGTGCCCCGTGTGAGGCTCGAACTCACGACCTTCAGATTATGAGACTGACGCGCTGCCTACTGCGCCAACGAGGCTTGTGCAGTCAATGAAAAGCAGCGTGACTCAGAGGAACGATCAAGTGCATGGAATGGAGACCCACTTCTTTGGTAGAAAATACATGAAGCAACGTTCCCATCCATGAGGAGGATTGCAAAGAGACATCTCAGTGTAACTGCAACTCAGGACCTGCAGTGTTAAGGCTGAACAATGAGTAAGTTCAAGAAGAAGTGTGATGATAGGAAAAAATGTAAACACGTTACTCTTTCTAAATCTGAACCTTAAATATATTGGGAACAATGCCTGAAAAGGACGAAGGGATTATTCGGGGAATTATTCCTGAAGGTCTTTGTGGACAAAGAGTAAATGGTGATGCCAACGATAGTTTACAGTATATTTGCACTTTTGACTGGAGTTGTTTAAAGCATGTGACTCTGAACCAGTTGCTGTGTGGTTGTCTTGACTCAGCACGTGTGTTTTTAAAGTGTTGTATTCATCATGTTATTTGCTGTGCATTTTTTAAATTGAAGCTCTTGAAATTGAATGTAAACAGCTTTGTCCGATTACTGGATAGAAAGTCGAGCTTCTCTCAGTCAGACCACATGCCATGGAGCCCGGCGAGCTCAGTCGGTAGAGCATGAGACTCTTAATCTCAGGGTCGTGGGTTCGAGCCCCACGTTGGGCGCAACTTTTTAGCTTGCTCAAATCCAGGTTGGACACACCATTGTCCCGACACAATGGACGATAGGATGTTCTCTGTCTTGCACATAGGCTCTGCAGCCCTGATGGATGAGGAGGACTCAACATGCCACCTGCCTCTTGTTCCACCCAAATCACTCAGACACTGTAACAAATTCCTCTCCTGAGTCCTTAGAAGTTGGCCTGCTCGCCAGAGTCAACTTTTCAAGATACATTGATGCAAATAAAGATAAAGATTCATGGACAAATGCTAACACTACCTTTACAGTGAGTAAGAGAGAGAGACACCCTAGACCAGGGGTCTCAAACCGGTCCTCAAAGGGCCACAGTGGGTGCAGCTTTTTGTTCCAACCAGTCACCTTTTCACCAACCAGGTGTGTGAAGACTGTCATCAGTTGATTGTGAGTCCTGGTGTGGGACCTGATATGTGGCTGGATCAGTTTTGCAGTTGATTTATTGATACATCATTGAAAGGCAGATGATGAAAAGATTAGAAACTTCAAAAGTGGATTCTTGGGATCATGGGATAGTCTCTGAGCATTGCAGACTTTTAGGAATCATTTCGGACAGAGACGTCATATGAGTTCAATTGATGATCCGTCGATGTGTATTGAGCTAAGCGAGTCAAACTTAGATGGCAGGGGAGGCACCATTGTCAGGAGGTGGTTCACCCAAGGCTTCAAGGATTCAAGCACAGAAAGTTTCTTTTCATTCTGGCACTGGGGTTGAACTGCTTTGGAATGTTGTGAGGCATCTGATACCCAACTTTCACTCAAGTCAGTTCACATGGAATTGAACAAAACATAGGGCTAGTGGCGCAATGGATAACGCGCCTGACTACGGATCAGGAGATTCCAGGTTCGACTCCTGGCTAGCTCGGGCTAATCTTTCATTCATGATGCAAAAGTAAAACATGAGAACAGTATTTCTGCAGTGCATGCCACATAACTTTTCTGGTCAACACTAATGTGAGAGAAATGTGGTGAGGTGGCTTCTTCTATTGTGTAAGAAACATGGGTCCTGGCAGCCGTGATCGTATAGTGGTCAGTACTCTGCGTTGTGGCCGCCGCAACCCTGGTTCAAATCCAGGTCACGACACTTTCATTCCTTCCCCGCCAAAAGTTTTGAAGTTGAGTGGTCATCAATGTTTTTATTACACTTTTATTAATCATAATTTTCTGTGTATTGTGCAACTTTTGAGTCCAGAACCAATATTAAGTTGATGTTCATATTTTCCCAATGCATACTGCATATGTTGTGATGCTAAATTCCATTAAGAATAGGGAGGTTATGGTGATTCTTTTTTTTTTCCTCCTTTCAATTGTTTCAGTTCCCTCTAATGATGGACATGGTTGGCTTTAAAAACCAAGATAAAGTCTCTCCAGCAGCTCCACAACCTTCGCGCACCAGGGTGTCGTTGGAATTGGGTGCTCCAACCAGTCCGTCTATCTGCTTCCTTCAGCGTTGTACTGGAGAGCCAGATATTGAGCGCCGCCATCTGGGAAAGTGAGCGGATCCTAACTCCGTCCATGGAGACAGTGAGTGACATCTTTTGAAAAGCTGCTGCAGTCGTCTGAGTGCGCTCCAGTTGCTCCTTCACTGAGCCCTCCGGTTTGAACACTGCTTTGTCCAGGTCCGCTGCCAGGAATGCCATATTGTTCGCGAGGTTCTGGAGGTGTAGTGCACACGAGAAGGTCCGGTCGAGCAGCTGCATCGTGAGGCGGTCCTTTTCGTCTGGAGGATGCTGTTTCAGACCTGACCAGAGAGGAGCAAAAGGGGCCAGGCAAAAACTCATGGTGTCACCTCAGGGTGGCAACCCCTTCGAGTCGTCCATGCCTGCCACCGTCGCATATCCGGTGAACGTCCCGGGAGGGGGCACAGATACTCAGCGGCTGCTGGATCTCTTTCGCTGAATGAGCCCAGTGGTGTGCCATCTTGGGGCAGGTGAAGACAGGACCTTCTTCTGTGCCTTGGCGACCATGGAGGTGGAGAAATCCTCTACCTATCCAAAACTGTCTCCATCATTTACATCTAAACTTTCCTCCAGAGTCACTGTTATACTGACAACATGACTAAGCAATTTGACTGTCTTGTCCACACAAAATGACACAAGGAACATATAAAAGTTCAACGAAGCCCATGTGCTGTATTTCTTAACACGATTGGCCCAACAGCTGTTCTTCATCTGAAGTCTTCACATTGGTCAGAATCACTTCATTGTAAATCTCACTTTGACAGTAGCAATCAATAAGAAAGTAAAATAGCTACCTTCGATCAATTTCCCCTGAAGATTCGCCAGAGACCCTTTTACCACAGCCAGTAATAATTTGGATATTTTGGCTCACTGGGTTGTGTCCTCAAACAATCAGAGGTCAGACATTGTGGTCTGGCAAACAAGAACTCATTCTCTTCAGGAACCCCACAATCTGTTTTTTAGGCGTCTTTGCCAAGTTTTCAGATGCCACATCAGCATCTTTACCAGATGTCTGTGAAGTCTCTGGACATCCTCAGTGAGAGGCAGAGTAGATGCTGTGATTTAAGGTTGCCAAAGAGCAAAGTTCAGAGTGTTTGAGTGTTTTTACAGATATTTTGACGGCATTTCATTTGGATGCAGGAACCAAAGCATGTGCCTGAAAATGTGTTCAATTATTCCATGCAGCGAGCGCATTGAGCAACTCAATAAAACCACCTCTTAAAACTATCTTCTCCACAGCGTGGAGCTGGGATTACTAGTGAGTCCCTCAATATTGGCTGAACCATGAAAGTCATGTATTACGGTCAACAGCTGTTGTAGCATGGTCTGACTGCTAATGCATGGTATTTGTAAGAGACTGATGTTTGAACTTTAGCTTCTGTGCAGCAACTGTGAGTACAATCCCTGATCAGCCCTAATTCCACATCTGACTATCTCCTTCATCATCTTTGAACCTCAGTGGTGATCTTTCTCTTCATTTATGCAGGACTTCAACATCAAAGGTCCTTTGTTCAACTTGTTCCCTCGCTCCTCTCCTTATCTCCAGAACAGCAATACAATAACTCCTGCAACTGGCCGGTTAGCTCAGATGGTTAGAGCGTGGTGCTAATAACGCCAAGGCCATGGGTTCCACCCCCATACTGGCCAATGATGTTATGTTAACTGTGACTATATATGTTTTTAACAGTTAACATGAGAGAAGTTTCACAGTTGTGTATATATATATATATATATCAAGAAAATGCAGTGTTTACCCTCAAATCCTACGCTCCATAAATGAACAACGGTGCCAAAACACCCTATCAGGTCAGGGTTGTGTTCAATGTCATGATGTTGAGGCCGGAGTTTGAAATGTTTCGGTGGTCCAGTATCTTCCTGTGCAAATCCTGAATTGATTCTTCCGTGAATACCGGGCACAGTACTATTTCAACCACCTCCTTCAAGTCCATCAGCACAGTCCATGCTCCGTGTCCTTCAGGTACCATATGAAAGGGAGCAATCTCAGCATTGTGGAATTTTCATGGTCATTGCCACCAGTTGTGTTCCTTGCTGCAAATGCCTTGGGCAGGCAGACATCACAACGTTTAGAAAATGAAGCTCAAGTATTCCAACCCACATTCATAACACTCACACTGCTATATTTTGACCGATGCATCAATTTATGTACAGAGTGGAACTGAGTAGATACATATCTTGAGCTGACATGGACTTAAAGAAATAGAGAAGCTGAGGAGCCGAACTGAGTCGGACAAAAACCTTATCTCACTGCATGTTTGTTCATCCGCTATTGTCGATTTCTCTTTGTGAAAGTGAATGTACCTTGACAGGAATCTCTGCAATGGTGTTCTTGTGTAAACTGTCGCTTCCTTCCAAGCAGTTGACCTGGGTTCAATTCTCAGGCTTTGCCAATTGTTTTTGCCATCTAACCGTGGATGGCAGAATATTTGTGCCTCAACTGTCAACACCACAAAAGTCCCACTAAGGCTGTACGCGGACGACCAACAGACAGGTCTCAATGGGATAAAAATCAATCTCTGCCTGGCGTTGTTGGTAGGACTCGAAGCTACGGGGGAAATCCCCAATGTATTTCAGTTCCATGGCCTTCATCACTCGTGCCTTCAGTGGATTTGTGAATGGTCAGAAGAAACCAGTTCTTTGAATCACAACTGAATGGAATGGGCTACGTGCAGTGGCTGGGAATCGAACCCAGGTCAAGTGCTTCAAAAGCAGGGATCATCATTGTTGCTTGAAAGATGAGGAAGATGTGATGAACTGATTTCTAATGAACCCATAACTAAATGACTGATGAAGTGTCTGAGGAACAGTGTTGTTGTGGCCGAGTGGTTAAGGCGATGGACTTGAAATCCATTGGGGTTTCCCCGCGTAGGTTCGAGTCCTACCAGCAACGTGAATGTAGATTTTCTTGCCTTGTGACCTGTGTGTTGTAGTCAGCGTCACGTCGTCACGATGTTTGAAGCCCAAATATCTTGAGTGTTGTGGACCAGCTGCTCATAGAGTTTACGTTGCAGCTTTTTATCTTGTGTCGTACTTTTCGACGGATTACTTCCTTACTTTGTCTTCATTCATCACGTCGTGAGACACACACGATGCAGAGGGCGCCACCATGAGTTAAAGGTCGATGTGGAAGAATACAGCTCCTTCTCTGGTTCAGTGTCAGTAGTTCACTCATGTTTCTCTTCAGATCGTATAAATCTTTCGCCTTTTACTAAAGATTTCCGTGGAGAGGAACAACATGAGTTTTTACAAATTTTTTCATGCCCTGCTCTTGCAGGGCTTCTTATTGTGTTCAATGTAACCTGTCTGGTTAACAACTTTGGATCACAAGCGCAGAGTTGTTATTCCCAAGATGTGTATCTATGAAGCAGCAGAGTATGTTGTCTAACTTCAATTGAGCCATCACTCCATTTCCATGGTTTTCAGAACAACATCTTTTCCTGCTCTAAAGGTGTCTCTCCTTTTGTAGAGATCCTCATTCTCATGTCTCTGTGACGTAACTGGTTAGTGTGTTTGGCTGTTGTGGGAAAGGCTGGTGGTTAGAGACCACCCTGGGAAGAAGATCCACTTTGGTTCCGTGACGAACCTCACGGTTAGTAGGGCAGGTGATCGGTTGGTGATTTCACAGTGCTGTCGGCCCGTACCTTCCCCAGGGGACTGGAATGCTTGATTTCTGCCTTCAAAGGGTTTCACCCAATACTTTGAGGAAACTGCATGAAAAGATCAGGCCCTGCCTTTAATTGTTGGACTGTCACGGCATACAGTCTGGTTGAACTCCAGTCAGCTGAAGACGAATGAAGTCACACACACTGTTGGTCATTTTGGGGACACAATGAAAGTGCTGGATCCAAAAACAAAGGAAACTATGTGGACCAACACTGACTTACATTACTTACTAACTTACTACTTGACTGAAGGCCAAGGTGAAAAATTCATGGCCCGCCACTGGTAAATGGTGGCGGTAAATGACAGCCAACAGTATATTTGCACTTTTGACTGGAGTTGTTTAAAGCATGTGTCTCAAAACCAGTTGCTGTGTGGTTGTCTTGACCCAGCAGGAGTTTTTTTTTTTTATAATGTTATTTGCCGTGCATGTTTTCTCATTCAGACCAAATGCCATGTAGCCCGACTAGCTCAGTCGGTAGAGCATGAGACTCTTAATCTCAAGGTTGTTGGTTCGAGCCCCACGTTGGGCGCAACTTTTCTCAAATCGAGCTTGTCCACTCCTTTGTCCCTGCACAATGGAAAGTAGAATACAATATTCTGATCACCTTGCACATTGGTTCTGCAACCCTGATCCATGAGGAGGACTCAACATGCCACCTGCCTCTTGTTCCACCTACATCACTCAGACATTGTCACACATTCCTCTCCTGAGTCCTCAGAAGTTGGCCTGCTAGCCAGAGTCAACTTTTCAAGATACATTGACGGGAAAATGCAAACACTCAGTCCCTGTCCGTCCTCCGTTTATTATTGTATTTAATGAATTGTCAATTTACTCTTGTTGTCCCGTGTCCTCTGTAAACCTGCAACATTCTAGCTATTGGGTCCACCTCCATGACGTGCCATGACACATGTTCTATCTGTAGCTGCTGCCGTTGAGTCCTCTGCTCTGCAGACCTGCTCAGAGCTGCTGAGAGACGCGACCAGCGCCACATTTCATCATCCCTGACGGTTGTTCTGGAACTGATTGAAGAAGAATAGTTTGTAACTCTGACGTCTGTGTCCACAGTCAACTGTAAATAAACCTGTGAACGGACGTTTTGATGGTTCTGATCGCTCTGATCGCTGTTTGTCTGCTCCTTATTGAAACACAGGAGAGTCATGATGTAATAAAGCCAGAGGAAAAACGCTGCTCCTTCGTCTTTATTATTCAACAGTGCTGTAAACAACAGGCATGACATTGTTCACGAAGAATCACGTAAGAAACATCACGACGACGTCCATTGCTCGCGGAATTCCATTCATTCCACTGGACATGTGAGGGAGAGAGACCCGAATGACGTTGCATCTTCCAGATTTATTTCTCACAACTAAAAGATTGTGGGCTGTTGTCTCTTGTCACCAGTAAATGTTCAAACTTTCCCTTTTGCTTTATTCTGAAACATGCATTCAAAATAAAGTTTTATCGCTCTTGCAGCTGCTTCCGCCTCTCGCTGGCTCCTGCCTCTCCTCACTGACTGCATGACGGAGTTCCATTTCTGATGTTGAATGATAGATGCTTCTCGAAGTTGCCTTTGCAAGTATAAGCTGGACAGTGTTGTGTATATTACTTTCTGTGATTACATTTTTCACTGTTTCATCACGGTCTTTCCTCATAAACAAACGTGGGATGGGGGGGAGGGACCAGAGACCCAGCTTTACGACAGCCTGCAGTTACACTCATTCACCTGTGATCAACCCGCTTCCTTCGGCAGGTTTTGGGAGTAAACTCCCAAGTTTCTGAATAAATTTAAATACTCTGGAGGTTGTGTTGTCGATGTATTACAAGAATGACAGATGTCGAGTAACAAAAACAAAGAGTTTCACTTTTGATCACACGAGTGAGCCCGGACTCACTTAGCAAACATGCTAACGGTTGCTAACATAGAGGTAATGTCGTCTCCTAAAACCAACAAATCACGTCTTCCAATCTCCTTGAGGGAACTAAAGATAAAAATCGATCGATCTGGTTCAAGGAAGTTGAGCAAAATTAGCAGTTTGTCGCCGCGAGTTACAAAACACAGCTGATATCAGGTTTGTCATGTGCTCACCACAAACATCGGCTAAGACACAGGAACACACACATTGCATCAGGTTACACACATCACACCTCCCTAGGAGCCTGGATAGCTCAGTCCGTAGAGCATCAGACTTTTAATCTGAGGGTCCAGGGTTCAAGTCCCTGTTCAGGCGATGCTTTTTCACTGGCCAAGTTGGCTGTTTCACTGGTTGTGTGTTGGTGCAGGTTGCAAAAGGGCTTGGTTCAGGCTCTGATACAGTGGAGCCTGAGGTCTGACTGAGTGAAATAAAACACACAAGGCTTATCAAAGTGAATATATACTTTGGAGTTCCAATGACACTACCACATTTTATTATTTATTAAATGTATTTATATAAGACAGATGAGGTAAGCACAAGCCTCGTTGGTGCAGTAGGCGGCGCGTCAGTCTCATAATCTGAAGGTCGTGAGTTCGAGCCTCACACGTGGCACTGTCTTTTTGAAAAGTGGTATGGATTTCCATTTATTTAAGTTTTGGAGGACAAGCTTTGCAACATGACTCCTACCACGACCTTTATTTATGGTATGTTTCCACGGAGCGATATGTGTCCATTTTCCCCTCTTCCCAGACATCAGGACAGTTGTGGATGATGTTTGCGACCGAGACCAGCACAATGTAGCATGGACGACTGCAGAACACGAGAGAAGTCTCTTTTGTTTCTGATCACTTATTTGTGTGCAAAAACGGTCACTGATGACAGAAGACGGTCACCAGTTCTCAGATGTTATTGGATCGATGGTTCAGAGGATTGTCTTGAAGTGCTGGTTTGTTCAAAGGCTGAACAACAGAAGCCACGTTTCTGTCGTTTCAACATCATATAATTGTTGATGTCATGGTGACGATGCTGTGTTTTAGCAGCTAAATGTTGTGATATCTGCCTTGCACGACCACAAACTTCACTCCTGTTTTGTGACAGCTTTACACTTCCAAATCCCAGTTACAGTTAATGATGTGATCACCCTCTTCCTAAACTACCTCATTTATTCCAGGTACGTCCCATATGGTGTCGTTGTTTGGCCCCTGGTATGGGAACCACATCGGGACGCTCCGATCCATCAGTCACCATGATCCTGATCAAGCCATAAACCCCTTTGGGTGGACTCCTGTCCCATAGGTCGTCGTATTCCTAGTTCTTGCCCAGGACAACCAGCGTTGACTATTAGCTTGGAGCTTCTGACCTTGTGCTGCCACTTTGACTTAACATGTGTAATACATGCTTTTGACAGAGATTTGAATGCAAAACACTGACACAAGATTTGAAGAAGTTTTGGGACACAAGCTTTGCAACACTACTAAGTGATGCGAGCCATGTGACAACACAATGTCCATGTGATCGGTACAATGAGGTTTGGGACAAAGAAGTGGAAGACAGTGTTGGTTGATGCAAAGATGAAATGGTGGAATCTTTTGCTCTCATTCTCTTTAGTCATTTATTCCCTAAAGCACTGCTGCCATCTTTCTTTCACACTCTCTCTTTGCTGAAAAACACATTGCTATCACTGACTTCAATCACACAATCCTTCTGCACAATCTTCAACCTTGAAAACTGAAAACGTTTGTTCACAGATCCACATTTTCTTGTGCTGCAGCATGTCTCTGTGGCGCAATAGGTTAGCGCGTTCGGCTGTTAACCGAAAGGTTGGTGGTTCGAGCCCACCCAGGGACGTGACCTGCTTTATCTTGCAGTAAAATCTTCATTCATGTACTCACTCTGACAGACGTGATGTTGATCTCCAAAAAACAGCCCTTCATGACAATCCTCTTAAGCATTTGTTGCTGGTCTTGAAACAAGTTCGAAACAGTCTTAAAAAACACAGGGTGGCCTGAAGTAGCAAATAATTTGGCTTGATTTACATTTAAAATAACTAACTTTGAGATTTACTAAGGTGAGATTAACTAAGTAGGAAAAAAGAGCAGAAATATTATTAAAACAATCTTAATAATCTTATACAATTTGGTCTTACATAGTATTTTCAAAACATGATCAATAAGAACTTTAGCCTAGATATGAGATTGTAAGTCTTGGCCAGATCAGGAGTTTTTGCAGTCTACTGTCTGTGTGTTCAAGATGAAAGTAAGTACATTTTTAATTTCTACGTTCTGGTAATAATGAATGTGTGATTCATGTAAATGGGTAGCGGTGTAACTGTTCAAGTCAGATTGGTTAAATGACCTTTGCTCTAAAGCTGAACAAACCTGAATCTTCTACCACTGCTGTAAGATAAGATAATGTCTTATGAGGGTTTTTTTAAACAATGTAACAACACATTACTTGCATTCTCGACATTATGACCTGTGATGTTTGTTGTCTCAGTGAAGTTTGCTAACTACCTGTAGCTATCACCAGGCAGGAGGAAACTGCATGAAAAGATCAGACCCTGCCTTCAATTGTTGGACTGTCACGGCATACAGTCTGGTTGAACTCCAGTCAGCTGAAGACCAATGAAGTCACACACACTGTGTTACGTGACGGTTCCACAGAGCGATTCCTGGTGGACACAACATCACTTCATGCAGCATATTCCACCCCAAGGCACAACACTATTGCTATGTGACAGTTCCGTAGACTCAAAATGACCAAAGCATCCTAAACACACACCAATGTTGTTGGTAGGACTCGAAACTACGTGGGTACAACCCAATGGATTTCAAGTCCATGGCCTTTTTTTTCATCGTCTTTTGTCGATTTGGAAATGCTGAGTCGTACACGAATGATGGTTGGACAAAAGAGAAGACTTGCGATGGCTAGGAAGCGCTCAACTATCAGGTACGGTGGACCGTATGAGGCGACTCCAATGGCAACAACAAAACAGGTTACACTGAACACAGCAAACAGCTCTCTCAAGAAAAAGAGCACCAACAAGTGAGCAAAGCCCCAATGGATTTCTTCCACATTAACCTTTAACTCAAGGTGTCGTCCTCTGCAGCATGTGACGAGAAAAGGACAAACCGGGTAGTTTTCTATTTTTACATTCATGTAGATCCACTTTGGTTCACTGAAGAATTTCAAGGTTCTACCACATTTGACGTCCAAGTAGAGTTGGTGACTTGACTGGAGTTCTGCCCATCCCCCACCGAAGTCCGTATGACTGCAATATTAACTAGACGGACATGTACACAGTCCACAATACATCACTGTACGCCAGGTTGGATTGAAACCAAACATGTTTATAACCAAGTATTTACCTCATAAGTGTCTCTTGGAACAGGTGGGACATTTTCATCCTCCAGTGAAGTGTTCTGTGGGCTGAAATACAAAGTTTCATCACAAACAATGAAATTCTAAGCATAGCAGTGATCAAATGATACTACTGCAAAATGTGATGATATAGAACATCATATTAGATCTTTCTATCCACATGATGTACACAGATTCTTCTGTGAAATATTCATAAACAGTATGTCATGCAAGAACTAACAACTGCTACTATTGGCTGGATTCAAATGGAAGAGAAGGACGATATCTATGGATGGATGTATGGATGGATGGATTGTCATGACAAACTGAGAATACAGCTAAAATACTGCAACAACATTTAAATTACTTTTTAAACATTAAAATATTATTTTCACAATACCACGACTTACTGTACACTACTACTTTTGCCAACTGTATAGTTTGTCTCTGTTTTGAATGCAGAAAATAAAGAGATCAATTGTTGACCAGAACTAATTTAAATTCAAACATGAAAACCTTCTGTGAATCACTATAATTTTTTTGTCTTTCTTCAAGTTGACTTAGGAGTTCCCCTCGATATTCGACAAGGAAGTCTCCCTTTTGTAAGTGCAAGTAGCTGAACACTCCTGGATCTTATAATAAACAGAGAAAAATATGACAAGTTGGGGGAAATGAAATGGACACATTAATAAAACTTTGTTGACCGAGTACTTCACAGACAGTTGTTCCCTAAATGCTATATGGACAACACAGAAATAAGGACACACAAAACACAGAAGTGACTATAAAAGTGCATGAATATGAATGCAGCTGAATAACTTGTCAGTAAACAAAAGAAAATGCCTTCATGTTTATTTCAATCTCTAGCACATTGTAAATGCCTGACATGACAAATTCAATTACATTTGTTTCACGATTACATCACATGGCTTCATCATTGTCACATTGCATCCATTTCAGTCAACATTCTTTCGTACATTTGACAGAACTTGAAAAGGAGCAGATTAAAGAACACTTCAGAAAATTTCTGCCCCATATTCCCAGTTTTCCCGATCTTTCAGGAAAGCGCGGTTGTGTGTAAGTTTGTGTCTCTGCGAGGTCCTAGTTTTGTATCGTTGATTAAAAATAAAGAAATCTGTGATGATTTAAGACGAGTGACCCAAATGCAGCAGGAAGGAGGCGAATGTCGTCGGGTTTGGATTTCAAGGTTTTGTGTACAGGGCAATTGGCTATAACATAAGCCATCCCTAGTTCCGAGTACACGACCTCCCTTTGCCTTTCTTGATAAAAGGCCCCCTCGTGTGGTCAACTCAGTCAGTCTATTGTTGCAGACACGGTTCTAAAACTATAATATATGTATCAACTTCATCTGATTATATTAGTGAGTAGTGTCGGCGCTTCACTGAGCGGGTTATTTACTTCGCCCGACCTGTTGAAAAACAGGTTCTTGACCTTACAATGCGACCTTCTACCGTAGTCTCTTTACTTAGCTTCGTTTAGGGACACATGATTAGATCCTCAATCCATTCCTTAAATGAAACATTACCTCAGCCTTCTGAACTACCACTTTATCATTGACATAATAATTCAGGATGGAATAATGTTACCAGTCGAGACATTCACTACATGTGCACAGGGAAGGAAATCAAACATTAATTCAATCGAGCATTAACTCACCTATAACCCAGTTGATGGTAGAACAGGAGCCAGTCGATTCTTTACTAGTCAGCGATCAATGCCGTTGTGCAGTTTTATTTTGTTTTTATATCAAAAGTATTTCTTCAAAAAATTGATAAAAAGCATAACAAAACAGTAAAATCAATAAAGAATAAAATTCAATACAAAAATGATAAAAGGATAATAAAACAATAAAATTCAAAAAAGGATAATAAAAACAATAAAATCAATAAACATCAATAAACTCAAGGGTATCGCCAGACGCTAATACCCAACCAAGTCCAAGGCACCGCCAGACGCTAGTGCACATACATAAATGTCAAAAAATCATATAATCAAAATGCGTACAATAAAAAGGATTAAGTCAAAGATCATAAAAAATATATTCAAAGTATATGCAATAAAAGAGATTAAGTCAAAAGAATCAATAATAAAAATCAACCAATCAATAATAAAAACCATAAGAGAACAATAAAAAGAGTTAAATCAAATAGCCTAAGAGCAAGAGCAAGAGCACCGTCCCAAGTTAAGATACAAGACCTTACAGCAAACGGATGAAGCCAAAAGCGTGGAGCAAGAGAGAGAAGGGTCAGTTTTTCCTAGACATTTATAGCAACATTGCTGATTTCAATAAACAATCCCCCAACGCGTCATTAATGGATGACGTGTTCTTGTCATCTTCAGTGGAAAGTTTTAATTTTCATCACGTGTTCTAGCTGTCGTCCTTTGTGGAAAGTTTTAACTTCATTAGAGACACCCCTCATGTCTTATGCAAATGTTTTAGATTCATTGAACATGCTGAGTGTTAGTGTCATTGTTTTGATAAATGTAACTTATCTTCTAAGTGAAGACCGCAATGTTCTATTAATACAACGTACCTTCTAAGCGTTAACCATAATCGCAAGCTCAGCTTAAAAACATGGTCTGCTTACAAGTTCACCCTGAGTTCAGAGCATGTCCTGCTTGTAAGTTCAAAAGTGCAAAGCATACAGGTTCAATAAGTGCTCATAATAAGAGCAGGCCTTGGTTATAATATTTTCGATTTTCCAGTATATACAACAGCGAACAAACAAAAGAAGTTTACAAATTTTATAATAAAACAAACAAATACACTCCACTTCTGCACTGCAAGGAGGCAGGAGAAACATAAGAATCACAATATCGACAAACGCGGAGGAAAGAATATAAAACCTCAACACCAGACAGAGACAGAGTCCAATAAATAAAATCCACCATTTCATCTTTGCATCAACCAACACTGTCTTCCACTTCTTTGTCCCAAACCTCATTGTACCGATCACATGGACATTGTGTTGTCACATGGCTCGCATCACTTCGTAGTGTTGCAAAGCTTGTGTCCCAAAACAGTTGTACATAAATACCAATGGTGACAGTGAATCGCTCTGATGCTGAAATCTTGTCTCAGTGTTTTGCATTCAAATCTCTGTCAAAAGCACGTATTACACATGTTCAGTCAAAGTGGCAGCACAAGGTCAGAAGCTCCAAGCTAATAGTCAACGCTGGTTGTCCTGTGCAAGAACTAGGAATACGACGACCTATGGGACAGGAGTCCACCCAAAGGGGTTTATGGCTTGATCAGGATCATGGTGACTGATCGATTGGAGCGTCCCGATGTGGTTCCCATACCAGGGGCCAAACAACGACACCATATGGGACGTACCCCGAAACAGTTGAACGTAAATGAATGGAATGGAAATCCATACCACTTTTCAAAATGACAGTGAGGCTCGAACTCACGACCTTCAGATTATGAGACTGACGCGCTGCCTACGGCGCCAACGAGGCTTGTGCAGTCAATGAAAAGCAGCGTGACTCAGAGGAAAGGCCAAGTGCATGGAATGGAGACCCACTTCTTTGGTAGAAAATACATGAAGCAACGTTCCCATCCATGAGGAGGATTGCAAAGAGACATCTCAGAGTAACTGCAACTCAGGACCTGCAGTGTTAAGGCTGGACAATGAGTAAGTTCAAGAAGAAGTGTGATGAAAGGAAAAAATGTAAACACGTTACTCTTTCTAAATCTGAACCTTAAATATATTGTGAACAATGCCTGAAAAGGACGAAGGGATTATTCGGGGAATTATTCCTGAAGGTCTTTGTGGGCAAAGAGGAAATGGTGGTGCCAACTATAGTTTACAGTATATTTGCACTTTTGACTGGAGTTGTTTAAAGCATGTGACTCTGAATCAGTTGCTGTGTGGTTGTCTTGACTCAGCACATGTGTTTTTAAAGTGTTGTATTCATCATGTTATTTGCTGTGAATTTTTGAATTTGAATGTAAACAGCTTAATCCGATTACTGGATAGAAAGTCGAAGTTCTCTCAGTCAGACTACCCACCATGGAGCCCGGCTAGCTCAGTCGGTAGAGCATGAGACTCTTAATCTCAGGGTCGTGGGTTCGAGCCCCACGTTGGGCGCAATTTTTTAGCTTGCTCAAATTCAGGTTGGACACATCATTGTCCCGACACAATGGACGATAGGATGTTCTCTGTCTTGCACATAGGCTCTGCAGCCCTGATGGATGAGGAGGACTCAACATGCCACCTGCCTCTTGTTCCACCCAAATCAATCAGACATTGTAACACATTCCTCTCCCGAGACCTCAGAACTTGGCCTGCCAGCCAGAGTCAACTTTTCAAGATACATTGATGCAAATAAAGATAAAGAATCATGGACAAATGCTCACACTACCTTTACAGTGAGTAAGAGAGAGAGACACCCTAGACCAGGGGTCTCACACTGGTCCTCAAAGGGCCACAGTGGGTGCAGGTTTACAACCAGTCACCTTTTCACCAAGCAGGTGTGTGAAGACTGTCATCAGTTTGATTGTGAGTCCTGGTGTGGGACCTGACATGTGGCTGGATCAGTTTTGCAGTTGATTTATTGATACATCATTGAAAGGCAGATGATGAAAAGATTAGAAACTTCAAAAGTGGATTCTTGGGCTCATGGAATAGTCTCTGAGGATTGTGGACTTTTAGGAATCATTTCGGACAGAGACGTCATATGAGTTCAATTGATGATCCGTCGATGTGTATTGAGCTAAGCGAGTCAAACTGAGATGGCAGGGGAGGCACCATTGTCAGGAGGTGGTTCACCCAAGGCTTCAAGGACTCAAGCACAGAAAGTTTCTTTTCATTCTGGCACTGGGGTTGAACTGCTTTGGAATGTTGTGAGGCGTCTGATACCCGACTTTCACTCAAGTCAGTTCACATGGAATTGAACCAAACATAGGGCTAGTGGCGCAATGGATAACGCGCCTGACTACGGATCAGGAGATTCCAGGTTCGACTCCTGGCTAGCTCGGGCTAATCTTTCATTCATGACGCAAAAGTAAAACATGAGAACAGTATTTCTGCAGTGCATGCCACCTAACTTTTCTGGTCAACACTAATGTGAGAGAAATGTGGTGAGGTGGCTTCTTCTATTGTGTAAGAAACATGGGTCCTGGCAGCCGTGATCGTATAGTGGTCAGTACTGTGCGTTGTGGCCGCCGCAACCCTGGTTCAAATCCAGCTCACCACACTTTCATTCCTTCCGCGCCAAAAGTTTTGAAATTGAGTCCTCATCAATGTTTTTATTACGTAATCATAATTTTCTGTGTATTTTGCAACTTTTGAGTATTAAGTTTATGTTCATATTTCCCCAATGCAGGCATTTTTTGAAGGCATTTCATTTGGATGCAGGAACCAAAGCATGTGCCTGAAAATGTGTTCAGTTATTCCATGCAGCGAGCGCATTGAGCAACTCAATAAAACCACCTCTTAAAACTATCTTCTCCACAGCGTGGAGCTGGGATTACTAGTGAGTCCCTCAATATTGGCTGAACCATGAAAGTCATGTATTACGGTCAAAAGCTGTTGTTACATGGTCTGACTGCTAATGCATGGTACTTGTAAGAGACTGATGTTTGAACTTTAGCTTCTGTGCAGCAACTGTGAGTACAATCCTGGATCAGCCCTAATTCCACATCTGACTATCTCCTTCATCATCTTTGAACCTCAGTGGTGATCTTTCTCTTCATTTATGCAGGACTTCAACATCAAAGGTCCTTTGTTCAACTTGTTCCCTCGCTCCTCTCCTTATCTCCAGAACAGCAACACAATATCTCCTGCAACTGGCCGGTTTGCTCAGATGGTTAGAGCGTGGTGCTAATAACGCCAAGGCCATGGGTTCGATCCCCATACTGGCCAATGATATTATGTTAACTGTGACTATATATGTATTTAACAGTTAACATGAGAGAAGTTTCACAGTTGTGTATAAATATATATTTAAAGAAAATGCGGTGTTTACCCTCAAATCCTACGCTCCATAAATGAACAAGGGTGCCAAAACACCCTATCAGGTCAGGGAAGTGTTCAATGTCATGATGTTGAGGCCGGAGTTTGAAATGTTTCGGTGGTCCAGTATCTTCCTGTGCAAATCCTGAATTGATTCTTCGGTGAATACCGGGCGCAGTACTATTTCAACCACCTCCTTCAAGTCCATCAGCACAGTCCATGCTCCGTGTCCTTCAGGTACCATATGAAAGGAAACAATCTCAGCAATGTGGCATTTTCATGTCCATTACCACCAGTTGTGTTCCTTGCTGCAAATGCCTTGGGCAGGCAGACATCACAACGTTTAGAAAATGAAGCTCAAGTATTCCAACCCACATTCATAACACTCACACTGCTATATTTTGACCGATGCATCAATTTATGTGCGGAGTGGAACTGAGTAGATACATATCTTGAGCTGACATGGACTTAAAGAAATAGAGAAGCTGAGGAGCCGAACTGAGTCGGCCAAAAACCATCATCTCACTGCATGATTGTTCATCCACTATTGTGGATTTCTCTTTGTGAAAGTGAATGTACCTTGACAGGAATCTCTGCAATGGTGTTCTTGTGTAAACTGTAGCTTCCTTCCAAGCAGTTGACCTGGGTTCAATTCTCAGGCTTTGCCAATTGTTTTTGCCATCTAACCGTGGATGGCAGAATATTTGTGCCTCAACTGTCAACACCACAAAAGTCCCATTAAGGCTGGACGCGGACGACCAACAGACAGGTCTCAATGGGATAAAAATCAATCTCTGCCTGGCGCTGTTGGTAGGACTCGAAGCTACGGGGGAAATCCCCAATGGATTTCAGTTCCATGGCCTTCATCACTCGTGCCTTCAGTGGATTTGTGAATGGTCAGAAGAAACCAGTTCTTTGAATCACGACTGAATGGAATGGGCTACGTGCCGTGGCTGGGAATCGAACCCAGGTCAAGTGCTTGAAAAGCAGCCATCATCATTGTTGTTTGAAAGATGAGGAAGAGATGATGTGATGAACTGATTTCTAATGAACCCATAAATATATAAATGATGAAGTGACCGAGAAACGGTGTTGTTGTGGCCGAGTGGTTAAGGCGATGGACTTGAAATCCATTGGGGTTTCCCCGCGTAGGTTCGAGTCCTACCAACAGCGTTAATGTAGATTTTCTTGCCTTGTGACCTGTGTGTCGTCGTCAGCGTCCAGACTTACTTGATGTTTTCAAGCCAAAATATAAGACTGTAAGAGTGTTGTGGACCAGCTGCTCATAGAGTTTACGTTGCAGCTTTTTATCTTGTGTCGTACTTTTCGACGGATTACTTCCTTACTTTGTCTTCATTCATCACGTCGTGAGACACGCACGATGCAGAGGGCGCCACCATGAGTTAAAGGTCGATGTGGAAGAATACAGCTCCTTCTCTGGTTCAGTGTCAGTAGTTCACTCATGTTTCTCTTCAGATCGTATAAATCTTTCGCCTTTTACTAAAGATTTCCGTGGAGAGGAACAACATGAGTTTTTACTAATTTTTTGATGCCCTGCTCTTGTAGGGCTTCTTATTGTGTTCAATGTAACCTGTCTGGTTAACAACTTTGGATCACAAGTGCAGAGTTGTTATTCCCAAGATGTGTATCTATGAAGTAGCAGAGTGTGTTGTCTAACTTCAATTGAGCCATCACTCCATTTCCATGGTTTTCAGAACAACATCTTTTCCTGCTCTAAAGGTGTCTCTCTTTTTGTAGAGATCCTCATTCTCATGTCTCTGTGACGTAACTGGTTAGTGTGTTTGGCTGTTGTGGGAAAGGCTGGTGGTTCGAGACCACCCTGGGAAGAAGATCCACTTTGGTTCCGTGACGAACCTCACGGTTAGTAGGGCAGGTGATCGGTTGGTGATTTCACAGTGCTGTCGGCCCGTACCTTCCCCAGGGGACTGGAATGTTTGATTTCTGCATTCAAAGGGTTTCACCCAATACTCTGCATGAAAAGATCAGACCCTGCCTTTAATTGTTGGACTGTCACGGCATACAGTCTGGTTGAACTTGTTCCACCCAACAAGAGGCAGGTGGCATGTTGAGGCACAGAAGTTGGCCTGCTCGCCAGAGTCAACTTTTCAAGATACATTGATGAGAAAATGCAAACACTCAACCTCAACCCTCAGTTCCTGTCCGTTTATTATTGTATTTAATAAACTGTTAATTTACTCTTGTTGTCCCGTGTCCTCTGTAAACCTGCAACATTCTAGCTATTGGGTCCACCTCCATGACGAGCCATGACTCATGTTCTATCTGTAGCTGCTGCCGTTGAGTCCTCTGCTCTGCAGACCTGCTCAGAGCTGCTGAGAGACGCGACCAGCGCCACATTTCATCATCTCTGACGGTTGTTCTGGAACTGATTGAAGAAGAATAGTTTGTAACTCTGACGTCTGTGTCCACAGTGAACTGGAAATAAACGTGTGAACGGACGTTTTGATGGTTCTGATCGCTGTTTGTCTGCTCCTTATTGAAACACAGGAGAGTCATGATGTAATAAAGCCAGAGGAAAAACGCTGCTCCTTCGTCTTTATTATTCAACAGTGCCGTAAACAACAGGCATGACGTTGTTCTGCATGTGTTCACGGAAGAATCACGTGAGAAACATCACGACGACATCCATTGCTCGTGGAATTCCATTCATTCCACTGGACATGTGAGGGAGAGAGACCCGAATGACGTTGCATCTTACAGATTTATTTCTCATAACTAAAAGATTGCGGGTTGTTGTCTCTTGTCACCAGTAAATGTTCAAACTTTCCCTTTTGCTTCATTCTGAAACATGCATTCAAAATAAAGTTTTATCATCTGAGTCCGTTGCTCTTGCAGCTGCTTCCACCTCTCGCTGGATCCTGCCTCTCCTCACTGGCTGCATGATAGATAGATGCTTCTAGAAGTTGCCTTTGCAAGTATAAGCTGGACAGTGTTGTGTATATTACTTTCTGTGATTACATTTTTCACTGTTTCGTCACGGTCTTTCCTCATAAACAAACGTGGGAATGGGGGAGGGACCAGAGACCCAGCTTTACGACAGCCTGCAGTTACACTCATTCACCTGTGATCAACCCGCTTCCTACGGCAGGTTTTGGGAGTAAACTCCCAAGTTTCTGAATACATTTTAATACTCTGGAGATTGTGTTGTCTATGTATTACAAGAATGACAGATGTCGAGTAACAAAAACAAAGAGTTTCACTTTTGATCACACGAGTGAGCCCGGACTCACTTAGCAACCATGCTAACGGTTGCTAACATAGAGGTAATGTCGTCTCCTAAAACCAACAAATCACGTCTTCCAATCTCCTTGAGGGAACTAACGCCGCGAGTTACAAAACACAGCTGATATCAGGTTTGTCATGTGCTCACCACAAACATCGGCTAAGACACAGGAACACACTCACTGCATCAGGTTACACACATCACACCTCCCTAGGAGCCTGGATAGCTCAGTCGGTAGAGCATCAGACTTTTAATCTGAGGATCCAGGGTTCAAGTACCTGTTCAGGCGATGCTTGGTGTCTGGCCAAGTTGGCTGTTGGCAAAAGCACTCAAAACTCTCTTGTCAACGGGCCTGATTGTAGCAGTGTTCAGCCTGAAGAAGCCACTGAACCACACCCTTGAAATGTCTGTTTTCCGAGACATTTTGAGCCATATGAACTGACTTGAGTGGAAGTCGGGTATCAGATGCCTCACAACATTCCAAAGCAGTTCAACCCCAGTGCCAGAATGAAAAGATACTTTCTGTGCTTGAATCCTTGAAGCCTTGGGTGAACCACCTCCTGACAATGGTGCCTCCCCTGCCATCTCAGTTTGACTCACTTAGCTCAATACACATCGACGGATCATCAATTGAACTCATATGACGTCTCTGTCCGAAATGATTCCTAAAAGTCTGCAATCCTCAGAGACTATCCCATGATCCCAAGAATCCACTTTTGAAGTTTCTAATCTTTTCATCATCTGCCTTTCAATGATGTATCAATAAATCAACTGCAAAACCGATCCAGCCACATATCAGGTCCCACACCAGGACTCACAATCAACTGATGACAGTCTTCACGCACCTGGTTGGTGAAAGGGTGACTGGTTGGAACAAAAAGCTGCACCCACTGTGGCCCTTTGAGGACCAGTGTGAGACCCTGGACTAGGGTGTCTCTCTCTCTTACTCACTGTAAAGGTAGTGTTAGCATTTGTCCATGAATCCTTATCTTTATTTGCATCAATGTATCTTGAAAAGTTGACTCTGGCTAGCAGGCCAACTTCTGAGGACTCAGGAGAGGAATGTGTTCCAATGTCTGAGTGATTTGGGTGGAACAAGAGGCAGGTGGCATGTTGAGTCCTCCTCATCCATCACAGCCGCAGCATCAATGTGGAAGACAGGACAGAAATAATTTGTAGACAAACTACACGAGGCGGCTAAAAAGTTGACGTTGAGCTCGAACCCACGGCCCTGAGCTTAAGCAGCATCCTCGTTAGTATAGTGGACAGTATCTCCGCCTGTCACGCGGAAGACCGGGGTACGATTCCCCAATGGGGAGTTGGTGTGCTTTTTTTTTTGTTTTTTTTTTTCGATGTTTTTTGCTTAATTTTTGTAGGGCACGCGATACAGTGGCTGTGGAACCGATGACTATCGTCAGGATATTGAGCTAAGCGTGTCAAACTGAGATGGCAGGGGAGGCACCATTGTCAGGAGGTGGTTCACCCAAGGCTTCAAGGATTCAAGCACAGAAAGTTTCTTTTCATTCTGGCACTGGGGTTGAACTGCTTTGGAATGTTGTGAGGCATCTGATACCCAACTTTCACTCAAGTCAGTTCACATGGAATTGAACAAAACATAGGGCTCGTGGCGCAATGGATAACGCGCCTGACTACGGATCAGGAGATTCCAGGTTCGACTCCTGGCTAGCTCGGTGTAAACTTATCTTTCATCCTTGATGTGGAAGTGAAATGTGGGAACAATATTTGTGCACTGCGTGCTAAATAACTTGTCTCGTCTACACTTGTGTGAGAGAAATGTGGTGAGATGGCCTTTTTTGTTGTGTAAGAAATATGTTTCCGAACACCTGTGATCGTATTTTGGTTCGTACTCTGCGTTGTGGCTGCAGCAACCGCAACTTTTTAGTCGCCGTAGCGTCGTCAGTAGCTGGTAGCTTATTCAGCTCATGATTAGTTGTCACCTGCCCGGTTCGATCACGTCGCCAAAGTTGATCAGACGCTGGGGGGTGTGGTCTCAAGTTGTTGTGCACGGTGGATTGAAAATGGCGGACCCAGTGCTCAACTATCGGTACTTATTAAAGGAAATCATAGAAAAAGACGTCTCTCATTTCGTAGCATTGGCCAGAGCCGCTCACACTGGTGAATTTAACCACCTCCTCCAGCAGCGTCGCCGGGATACAGCCGCTTCGAGTGGTACTTCAAGCGGAACCGCTGCTAGTTGGACGACCTGTTGGTCCAGATCAGTGGTCGAATACAGGACACCAAGTACCGCGGTCTGTCCTCTGGTGAACGTCTGTCTTCGGTCAGCAACTCGATTTGTAGTTGTGTTCGCCGACTTGTGTACAAGTCTTTCTGAACTGTCATCAATCATCAGTGCACCACAACTGCTCGTTCAAGAGTCACCTACCTGTTGAACAGAGCAAAGGTCCTTGCACATTATAATTCATCTCTGCAATAAAACAAAGCTGCGTTCAACTCAGTTTGTTGACATTTTGCACAGTGCTTTCGATTTTGATTTTTTCTCTGAAGCCATTGTCCACGAAAACAAATGCCCATCGTCAAACCTTTTAATTGCAAAAATAAAATCATGACCTCATTCATTTATACTCATCCATGCACCCAGAGTCATAGTCAAACTTGAAGTGAACTATGTCGGTGTGTTTTGAAGGATCTTCCCAGCAGGGACATCAGCATCCGGGGACCCTCCCTCAGTTGGTCTCTTCCTTTGGTGTCCAGCACAAAATGGAAGTTGGAAAGTTGGAGGAGATGCAGCAGCAGCACCAGGTGAGGCAGGAGGAAGGTCCATCCTCCTCCTCTCATGAATGACAACAGAGTGTGATGACATCATTGTACTAGCGATACACACTTTCTGCGATCCAGAAAGCTCTATATGTTTAATATTTAGCCAGCATTCAGGTCAGTTTTAAGGTTGGGATGTGCAATATCCTGTCATTAAAACAGTGAGTCAGTGGAGCATGAGGCGTGTGATCTCAGGGGCTGGTGTCAGGCAAATACAGAAGAGGAGAGGCCTCTGTGAGGAGCTTCACTGAGGCACTGAGGGATGAGCATTGAATCACAGAGATGCCATGGGGGAAGTTTAACATCTAAAATATAACAGTGGCCAGTATGGGGCTCGAACCCATGGCCTTGGTGTTATTAGCACCACGCTCTAACCATCTGAGCTAACCGGCCAGTTGCATGAGATATTGTATTGCTGTTCTGGAGATAAGGAGAGGAGCGAGGGAACAAGTTGAACAAAGGACCTTGTTGCCACAGTTGTAAAGCTGTAACCACATCAGGCTCCATGTTTGCAGTTTGACTTGTCACAGTTTGGTGAGTCCATCCACTACTACATGCCTTTCCACCAAACATTACAGGTTGGGATGCAGTTCACAACAGCGTCGATTTCAGAAGAAGGTTGGGAATGAAAAAGGTCACAAAGTTTTGAAAGTTTGTGCATTTATTCTGCAGATCTCACAAAGCCCTGGCAGATATCAAAGCCCAGAATAAATGCAGGTGTGTCTTCATCGGAAAATATATTGAAGAGTTCATTTCATGGGCTCAAGCCATGTGTCTGTTCTGAGAGGAAATGAGACAGAGCCGAGATGTGTGTGTGTGTGTGTGTTTTGGTGGACTTCACTGGTGAAATTAGTTCAAAGTACTCACTATGTGCTTTGAGTCAGCGATTTTGGCACAATTACAAATCACGAAGAAAGAAATGAACTTGGACTTGTGAGTCAGTTGAAAATAGGCAAAAGTGAGAGAAAGAGGGTTGTGCAAGGCAATATCACAACATTTTGCTGCTAAAACACAGCATCGTCACCATGAAATCAACAACATCTGTGAACTGGTGACTTTTCTCTGCGGAGAGAGTCACTCTCTCTGGAGTCGTCTGTCCTACATCATGCTGGTCATAATTGCAAACATCATCCACAACTGTCCTGATGTCTGAGAAGAGGGCAAAATGGACACATATCGCTCGGTGGAAACATACAATAAACAAAGGTCGTGCTAGGAGTCATGTTGCAAAGCTTGTCGCCCAAAACAGTTGTACTCCAAAAAGACAGTGCCCCGTGTGAGGCTCGAACTCACGACCTTCTGATTATGAGACTGACGCGCTGCCTACTGCACCAAGGCTTGTGTTTACCATATCTGTGTTATATAAATGCATCTAATAAATAATAATAAAAATGCCATTGAAACTCCAAAATATATATTCACTTTGAGAAGCCTTGTGTGTTTTACTTTACCCAGCTGATTCACCAAGATACAATCAGTGAGTCAGAGCTCAGCTCCGACCGTATCTGAACCTGAACCAAGCACAAGCTCTGCCACCAGCTCTGTGTCAGCATTCACGCCTGGTGCTTCCTCACAGCCCGCTGCATGGGCTTCTCCATCCTCACCCATAACAACAGGTGGGATATGGTCAGAGTTTGACAACCAAATTCTGGCATCGATGCTGCATCGCACAAGTGGCACTGATGCGGTCATTGAAATGCAGCGTGACTCACAGGAAAGGGCAAGTGAAAAACATACAATAAACAAAGGTCGTGCTAGGAGTCATGTTGCAAAGCTTGTCCCCCAAAACAGTTGCACCCTAAAAAGACAGTGCCCCGTGTGAGGCTCAAACTCACGACCTTCAGATTATGAGACTGACGCGCTGCCTACTGCGCCAACGAGGCTTGTGCAGTCAATGAAATGCATCGTGACTCAGAGGAAAGGTCAAGTGCATGGAATGGAGACCCACGTCTTTGGTAGAAAATACATGAAGCAACGTTCCCATCCATGAGGAGGATTGCAAAGAGACATCTCAGAGTAACTGCAACTCAGGACCTGCAGTGTTAAGGCTGGACAATGAGTAAGTTCAAGAAGAAGTGTGATGAAAGGAAAAAATGTAAACACGTTACTCTTTCTAAATCTGAACCTTAAATATATTGGGAACAATGCCTGAAAAGGACAAAGGGATTATTCGGGGAATTATTCCTGAAGGTCTTTGTGGGCAAAGAGTAAATGGTGGTGTCAACTATAGTTTACAGTATATTTGCACTTTTGACTGGAGTTGTTTAAAGCATGTGACTCTGAACCAGTTGCTGTGTGGTTGTCTTGACTCAGCACGTGTGTTTTTAAAGTGTTGTATTCATCATGTTATTTGCTGTGCATTTTTTAAATTGAAGCTGTTGAAATTGAATGTAAACAGCTTTGTCCGATTACTGGATAGAAAGTCGAGCTTCTCTCAGTCAGACAACACACCACGGAGCCCGGCTAGCTCAGTCGGTAGAGCATGCGACTCTTAATCTCAGGGTCGTGGGTTCGAGCCCCACGTTGGGCGCAACTTTTTAGCTTGCTCAAATCCGGGTTGGACACACCATTGTCCCGACACAATGGACGATAGGATGTTCTCTGTCTAGCATGTAGATCCTGCAGCCCTGATGGATGAGGAGGACTCAACATGCCACCTGCCTCTTGTTCCACCCAAATCACTCAGACACTGTAACACATTCCTCTCCTGAGTCCTTAGAAGTTGGCCTGCTAGCCAGAGTCAACTTTTCAAGATACATTGATGCAAATAAAGATAAAGATTCATGGACAAATGCTAACACTACCTTTACAGTGAGTAAGAGAGAGAGACACTCTAGACCAGGGGTCTCACACTGGTCCTCAAAGGGCCACAGTGGGTGCAGGTTTTCGTTCCAACCAGTCACCTTTTCACCAACCAGGTGCGTGAAGACTGTCATCAGTTGATTGTGAGTCCTGGTGTGGGACCTGATATGTGGCTGGATCAGTTTTGCAGTTGATTTATTGATACATCATTGAAAGGCAGATGATGAAAAGATTAGAAACTTCAAAAGTGGATTCTTGGGCTCATGGGATATATGAGTTCAATTGATGATCCGTCCATGTGTATTGAGCTAAGCGAGTCAAACTAAAGGTACGTTGACACCGAACGCGACTTCCGCGAGCAACACGATTGATTTACATACAAAGTCAATGGAGTTGGGCGACTGACGGCGATCAGCGGCGACCAACATGGCTGCGACACGACTGGGGTGTGCGACGCTACACGATTTGAGCTACATACGGCGATTAGGGCTACTCAAGACGACGCAACTGGGCTACTGCGTCAGTCGCAGAAGTTCAATTTTTTGAACTACTGCGACCAGTCGCGGTGCATTGACCAATCAGAGACCAGATCCGCGAGTGACATGTCCCGGCGGAGGCGAAGCTAATCGCTGCGGTTGTTTACATGCAGACTTTCCGCCATCCTCTCGAGAGTGGCACAAATTGTGAATTTTTTTACATAAATAGGAAGAATCTTGTCCGGAGGGAAAGTTCGCCACAACGGTGGCGTGACTGGTGAGTTGAGACCTTTATTTACCTAAGTTTACTTAAGTTATATTCGTCTAAACGCAATGTCCACCGAGTTTACGTGGCGAATGTACTGCTGCGACTGTAGAAACTACGTATGTCTGGTGACGGGATAAATAAGTACTGTTTCTGATTTAATTTAATTCAGATGAGACGTCCTGAAGGCTCTGTTTATATGAGGGGAGGACGGTGACCGAGGAGCGGAGTGGTCAGCGGCATCTACTGTAGTGCCGTGAAGTGAGCCTTCGTCACTGTCCTCTCTCTTCTGGAGCCCTCCATCTCCAAGAGAGACCTCGGCCAACATGACTGGAGAGGCAGCAGCAGCAAGGTAGCAGGTAGGTTTGCACATTCATTTAGTGGGGACATTCTGAATACTAGATTAATATATAAATATAAAAATGTATGTAGCTTTCTGTATTGCTTTTTTCTGTTTAGCTAGTACAATAATGTAATCACGCCATGCTGTCATTAAGGAGAGGAGGAGGATGGATCCACTCATGATGTTGGTGATGAGGAGGAGGAGGATGGACCTTCCTCCCTCTTCACCTGGTGCTGCTGCGTCTCCTCCACCTGCCACTGGCCCCTCCTCATCCACTGCTGCTCCTGATGTATGTAGAAATAACATTTTCTACCATTATCCTATTTTTTTAATTAAATGTTATTGTACTACATCATTCACTGTCATAGTGACATGACTTGCTTTAGGTTAACTATTGCTGTCCTATACAGATCTTATTTATTAGTACTCATCACTATGGCATGTAATTGAACTCAACTTCCATTATGTGCAGGACACCGAAGGAAGAGACCAACAGAGGAAGGTGTCCCCCGATGCTGATGCTGAGCTCAAACATCTACTAATGAACTCCCTCCACAAACCCAGCTCAGAAGAAGGGACAGTTTTCAAGGTCCTCGTTCCTTCCAGGTTCCACATAAATTTAAAATGTTACTTTACCAAGCAAAACAACAGCTGACTGAAACCATTTGGACCCTTCATTTATTTTCTTTGTAGCCACAGTTTCATTAAAGAACCGGATGCCGCCCCACTTCCTCCGCCTCTCTTGACCCTCGTCCCTCTGAGGAAGATCCTTCTAAACACACCTACGTAGTTCACTTCAAGTTTGACTGTGATTCTGTGTGTATTAAATGAGTATAAATGAATTAGTTACTTTATTTTTGCCAATAAAGTGTTTGACAAAAAACACAGCTTTGTTTTATTGCAGAGATGAATTATAGGTGCAACAATGTGGACCGATGCTTTGTTAAAATACGTGGCTGACTCTTGAATGAGCAAAAAGGAGACGCTTCATCTGCGACAAAAACATGTGGTCTGTGGCAGTGGTCCTCTGGTCAGCTCCTGGAAGTGGACGGTCACCAACACTGAAGCAGTTGGTGATGAGTCTCCTGTTACAGAGTTTCTGCAAAATATAAACCATACATGGATATGTAAACATGTATATGTAGGTGATAATTTAACAAAGTAAATATCAACCATACAACAGCACATCAACTCACAGGATGAATCGTTTTAACACAATGCATTTAACTGTTCCATTAATTGATTACCACAAAGTGGTGCTAACTGACAAGACTCAAAGAAAATATAAATGTTATTATGAATACTCTAGTTTTCGTGTCCAAATTATTGACAATGACAGATTATGTATCTCCAAAATTACTTCAAGCATACAGCAGATACGACTGCAGGGTTCATGAATTGATGACAGTTCAGAAAGACTTGTACACAAGTCGGCGAACACAACTACAAATCGAGTTGCTGACCGAAGACAGACATTCGCCAGAGGACCGACCGCGGTACTTGGTGTCTTGTATTGGTGCCACTGATCTGGACCAACAGGTCGTCCAACTAGCAGCGGTTCCGCCTGAAGTACCACTCGAAGCAACGTATCCTGGTGACGCTGCCATTTTCAATCCACCGTCCACAACAACTTGAGACCACACCCCCCAGTGTCTGATCAACTTTGGCGACGTGTTCGAACCGGGCAGGTGACAACTAATCACGACCTGAGCAAGCTACCAGCTACTGACCATCATGAAGAAAAGCTTTGGGGAATCGAACACCAGTACTTCACATGACAGGTGGAGATACTGTCCACTGTACTAAGAAAGATTCAGCTGGCTGCATTTCAGAGGAGGACAAGCCATTCAAATCTCCTTCGAAAGAGTCTTGAGATACATTTTTTTGATTTTTTTACATGTACACAATGCAGTGGGGGGAAAAGAAAAAGAATCAACAACAGAGCTGTTCACCGACCGACCTACCTTCATGGCATTTAGCATCACAACATATACAGTGTGTATTGGGTAAATATGAACACAAACTTAATATTGGTTCTGGACTCAAAAGTTGCAAACTACACTGAAAATAATAAATTAAAAAAAAACATAATAAAAAAAGCACTAATGACGGGAGAATGACGACTGAACTTTAAAACCTTCCGTGGGGACGGAACAAAAAAAAGCAATCAAAGCAACAATATAAAAACCTTCCATGGTTGGAACCTCTTTTTTGTTTTGTTCTCAGTGCAGTTTTTCCATTTCTGACATTATGTGCAGGCAGCAATGAGGCCATTTGGTCAAAGCTTGAGTTAGAAATGCCACAAAAGTGTTTCTCCAGCAAGGATTCAAGGCATTTCTGCATCACATCACATTCTAGTGTATTGGATTCAACACATGCTTTGTCAGTAACTGAATTAACAAAAGAAAAGCACAGTGCCATGACCTGGATTTGAACTGGGGTTGCTGCAGCCACAACGCAAAGTACGAACCAATATACGATCACAGGTGTTCGGAAACATATTTCTTACACAATAGAAAAGGCCATCTGACCGCGTTTCTCTCACACAAGCGTAGACGAGACAAGTCATGTCGCATGCAGTGCACGTTTAACTTCCACATCAAGAATGACATATGAAAAAGAGGTCAAGCTAGCCAGGAGTCGAACCTGGAATCTCCTGATCCGTAGTCAGGCGCGTTATCCATTGCGCCACTAGCCCTATGTATTGTTCAATTCCATGTGAACTGACTTGAGTGAAAGTAGGGTATCAAACACCTCAGAACATTCTAAAGCAGTTCAAACTGAGATGGCAGGGGAGGCACCATTGTCAGGAGGTGGTTCACCCAAGGCTTCAAGGATTCAAGCACAGAAAGTATCTTTTCATTCTGGCACTGGGGTTGAACTGCTTTGGAATGTTGTGAGGCGTCTGATACCCAACTTTCACTCAAGTCAGTTCATATGGCTCAAAATGTCTTGGAAAACTGACATTTCAAGGGCGTCGTTCAGTGGATTCTTCTGGCTGAACACTCCTTTAATCAGCTCCACTGACAAGAAAGTTTTGAGTCATTTTGCAAGCTGCACCAACACACAACCAGTGAAACAGCCAACTTGACCAGCGACAACGCATCGCCTGAACAGGGACTTGAACCCTGGAGACGTGATTTGTTGGTTTTAGGAGATATTGGGTCAACCATGAAAGTCATGTATTTCGGTCAAAAGCTGTTGTTGCGTGGCCTGACGCTAATGCATGGTACTTGTCAACATCTTTCAAATTCTTTTCTTTTTCCACTACTCTCCTTTCCTTCTACTGTAAATTCTCTAACAAATGTTCCATTGTGCATTTCTGCCTCAAACTCATTCTCCTTCTTTAACATCCCTCACTCTTTATTGAAACTTTTTCTGTGCTTGTCTTTTCTCTCCTTATCAACTACTGCCAAAACTTGTCTTTATTTCCACATACAGGTCATCCATTTTTCTCTGACTCTTCTGACTATACTTATTGTATTTGTGTAAAATACACACATCCGACCAGACATCTTCCTCCTCTTCACTGAGCAACAAATTAATTTCTCTTTCACCAGTTTACTTTTTCTCTTTTTTTTTCTTTTTCTTTTTAAATCACAAAACAGGTTCCAGATCTCATGTTAACACTGACCATCAAACTCAAAATAAAAGACAAATAAAAAACTATTTACTCAGCATCAGACCCAGATAAAGCTACATTTTCTTGATATCTGATCAAGCATAAAGCTCCATACGCTGTTACAGACATAATGGTGGTGAAAACATGGTTGACCCAATATCTCCTAAAACCAACAAATCACGTATTCAGGGTATCAGACGCCTCACAACATTCCAAAGCAGTTCAACCCCAGTGCCAGAATGAAAAGATACTTTCTGTGCTTGAATCCTTGAAGCCTTGGGTGAACCACCTCCTGACAATGGTGCCTCCCCTGCCATCTCAGTTTGAACTGCTTTGGAATGTTCTGAGGTGTTTGATACCCTACTTTCACTCAAGTCAGTTCACATGATCGCTGAACTTTGCAGGTTTTAACTGGTTATTCCAGTTTCTATGCAGCTGCTGACGACCTTCTGAAGGTCAGTTGTCAGGATGGCCGAGCGGTCGAAGGCGCCAGACTCAAGGTGATAAACCTTCCTAACCCTGGGACACAAAACACCATCTCAAATACAGACACAAGCAACTAATATATTGAAAATATCTGGCTTTTCTTGTCGTTTAATTTTGTCCAAATCTTCATTGAAGTCAGCATCTTGGAGAAAACCACCTGTGATTTGGAACTCCGACAAAAGAGTC
The DNA here is from genome assembly GCF_027744825.2 of Synchiropus splendidus. Classification (NCBI taxonomy): domain Eukaryota; kingdom Metazoa; phylum Chordata; class Actinopteri; order Syngnathiformes; family Callionymidae; genus Synchiropus; species Synchiropus splendidus. Next base: position 20,510,603 of record NC_071343.1, read on the forward strand.
AAACGTGTATTGGAGCTTTTGTTGTGTTGAGTTAAACTGTGGGACCATATTCTGCAGTTCCTGTGGGGAAAATAAAAGTAGGACTGAATGTAATTTATGCAGCAGTGCTAATATTTACCACACGATCCTGATTTGCACATGCGTCGTGCTTCAGCATTACAGCGTCCCTACAGTCCTGGTATATGTACTACATTGATTTGTTCTGGAGTTCTGTGTTTGTGTGACAGAGAACAAACGTAACACGAAAAAGGGAAGATTTGCCTCTGCAGTCGGTGCATCATGTGGACACAAGGATGTAGACCACCCAGATTAGAGGCAGATAAAATACTGCGCCCAACGTGGGGCTCGAACCCACGACCCTGAGATTAAGAGTCTCATGCTCTACCGACTGAGCTAGCCGGGCCACCGAAGCGAGAAGAGTTCCAAAATTAGAGGATTTCTTGAACCATCTTGAAATCTTGAAAAAGAATATGAATTGTTAGGTTGGTGGTTCAAACCCACACAGGTATAGACCCTATTTGAGCACAGCCTGTGGAAAGAAAAAACTGAAACTTGAATGAAAAAAAAGATCAAATGAAATATCTCACCAACACAGCTGATATCAGGTTTGTCATGTGCTCACCACAAACATCGGCTAAGACAAGGAACGCACACACTGCATCTGGTTACACACATCACACCTCGCTAGGAGCCTGGATAGCTCAGTCGGTAGAGCATCAGACTTTTAATCTGACGGTCCAGGGTTCAAGTCCCTGTTCAGGCGATGCTTTGTCACTGGCCAAGTCGGCCGGTTTTACTGGTTGCAAAAGGACTTGGTTCAGGCTCTGATACTGTGACTCACTTATTACATCTTGGAGAATCAGATGGGTAAAATAAAATGCAGAAAGTTCTAATAACACTACCATGTTTTATCATTATTTTTTATTAGATGTATTTACATAAGACAGACTTAGAACACACAACCCTCGTTGGCGCAGTAGGCAGCGCGTCAGTCTCGTAATCTGAAGGTTGTGAGTTCGAGCCTCACTGTCTTTTTGAAAAGTGATATGGATTTCCATTCCATTCATTTACGTTCAACTGTTTTGCGGGACAAGCTTTGCAACATGACTCCTACCACGACCTTTATTTATGGTATGTTTCCACGGAGCGATGTGTGTCCATTTTGCCCTCTTCCCGGACATCAGGACAGTTGTGGATGATGTTTGCAACCAAGACCAGCACGATGTAGGACGGACGACTCCAGAAAAGTCCCTTTTGTGCTCTGATCACTTATATGTGTGCAAAACAAATCACTGACAGAAGACCATCATCAATCACCAGTTCACAGATGTTATTGGAACAATGGTTCAGAGGATTGTCTTGAAGTGCTGGTTTGTTCAAAGGCTGAACAACAGATGCAAAGTTTCTGTTGTTTCAACATCATTTTATTTCCACATGTCTCTGTGGCGCAATAGCTTAGCAAGTCCGACTGTTAGCCGAAAGGTTGGTGGTTGGAGCCCACCCAGGGACGTGACCTGCTTTATCTTGTACTACAAACTTCATTCATGTACTCACTCTGACAGAGGTGATGTTGATCTCCAAAATCTAGCCCTTCATGATAATCCTCTTAAGCATTTGTTGCTGGTCTTGAAACAAGTTCGAAACAGTCTTAAAAAACACAGGGTGGCCTGAAGTAGTCAATGATTTGGCTTGATTTACATTTAAAGTAACTAACTTTGAGATTTACTAAGGTGAGATTAACTAAGTAAGAAAAAAAGAGTAGAAATATTCTTAAAACAATCTTAATAATCTTATACAATTTGGTCTTACATAGTATATTATACTCAAACCAAGATCAATAAGAACTTTAGCCTCGATATGAGATTGTAAGTCTTGGCCAGATCAGGAGTTTTTGCAGTGTAGTGTCCGTGTGAAAGTAAGTACATTTTTCATATGTACGTTCTGGTAATAATGAAAGTGTGATTCATGTAAATGGGTAGCGGTGTAACTGTTCAAGTCAGATTGGTTAAATTGCTCTAAAGCTCAACAAACCTGAATCTTCCACCACTGCTGTAAGATAAGATAATGTCTTATGAGGGTTTTTTTAAACAATGTAACAACACATTACTTGCATTCTAGACATTATGACCTGTGATGTTTGTTGTCTCAGTGAAGTTTGCTCACTACCTGCAGCTATCACAAGGCACTTTTTCAACAATTTAATTGAATCAATAATTGTTGACAATGTGAATTCTGTTTGCTTGGTTTGTTTAGTGTGAATGCTTTGTCTCATTTTGAGAAAGAAAAGCTAATAATGAGAACTCTTGAATTAAGAACAATAATCTTGTTTAGTAGCTCAGACTTTAAGATCTTTTCACTCAAATGAAGAAAGAAGCAAACGCTGAAATAAGAATTGACAAGCTAGTTTTGAGTTTATTTGACTTCGTCAAGTAGCACTTCCAGCAAAGTTTCAGTTAAGCACCATTCTAAGACGTCGAATCACATTAAATGTTGAAACACAACGTACCATAACATGGTCATTGTGTTATTAAATGTTTGTCACTGACAAGGTCTCTGACGTGTCAATAAGATGATAATCATGGTCCTTAACCAATGACATGGTTGGTTTGAGAACTCAGTCGAGACAGGAATCAGATTTGCTACTTTTATTGAACCTGACCAAATCCATCAGTGCTACAGAGAACTGACTCATGTGATATTGAAGAGTATCCTGTTTTGGTACTTGAATGCAGCCTTCTGACTGTGAGGGAGTGGAAGAGCAGGAGATTTTACAGATCAAACCAGAACATTGCACGTATTAGAGCGAGATGATGTTTGGTAGCTGCATAACTATTTACAAACGTCTGCTGGAGTGATTCTCTGGGGCAGCACAGTGTGTTTCACCTGACTCATGATTGGTTAAACTCCGCGTGCTTGTTTGAACAGGGAACCTACTGTGAGGCTGATAGACAATGTTCAACAGGATAAGATAAAGCAGGTCTCGTCCCTGGGTGGGCTCGAACCACCAACCTTTCGGTTAACAGCCGAACGCGTCATGCAAGGCAGATATCACAACATTTAGCTGCTAATACACAGCATCGTCACCATGAAATCAACAATTATATGATGTTGAAACAACAGAAACGTTGCTTCTGTTGTTCAGCCTTTGAACAAACCAGCACATCAAGAAAATCCTCTGAACCATTGTTTCATTAACATCTGAGAACTGGTGACCGTCTTCTGACGTCAGTGACCTGTTTTGCACACATATATGTGATCAGAGCACAAAAGAGACTTTTCTCGTGTTCTGCAGTCGTCCGTCCTACATTGTGCTGGTCTTGGTTGCAAACATCATCCACAACTGTCCTGATGTCTGGGAAGAGGGGAAAATGGACACATATCGCTCCGTGGAAACATACCATAAATAAAGGTCGTGGTAGGAGTCATGTTGCAAAGCTTGTCCCCCAAAACAGTTGCACCCTAAAAAGACAGTGCCCCGTGTGAGGCTCGAACTCACGACCTTCAGATTATGAGACTGACGCGCTGCCTACTGCGCCAACGAGGCTTGTGCAGTCAATGAAAAGCAGCGTGACTCAGAGGAAAGATCAAGTGCATGGAATGGAGACCCACTTCTTTGGTAGAAAATACATGAAGCTACATTCCCATCCATGAGGAGGATTGCAAAGAGACATCTCAGAGTAACTGCAACTCAGGACCTGCAGTGTTTAGGCTGGACAATGAGTAAGTTCAAGAAGAAGTGTGATGAAAGGAAAAAATGTAAACACGTTACTCTTTCTAAATCTGAACCTTAAATATATTGTGAACAATGCCTGAAAAGGATGAAGGGATTATTCTGGGAATTATTCCTGAAGGTCTTTGTGGGCAAAGAGTAAATGGTGGTGTCAACTATAGTTTACAGTATATTTGCACTTTTGACTGGAGTTGTTTAAACCATGTGACTCTGAAGCAGTTGCTGTGTGGTTGTCTTGACTCAGCATATGTGTATTTTAAAGGGTTGTATTCATCATGTTATTTGCTGTGCATTCTTTAAATTGAAGCTCTTGAATTTGAATGTAAACAGCTTCGTCCGACTACTGGATAGAAAGTCGAGCTTCTCTCGGTCAGACAACACACCATGGAGCCTGGCTAGCTCAGTCGGTAGAGCATGAGACTCTTAATCTCAGGGTCGTGGGTTCGAGCCCCACGTTGGTTCAACTTTTTAGCTTGCTCAAATCCAGGTTGTACACACCATTGTCCTGACACAATGGACGATAGGATGTTCTCTGTCTTCCATATAGACACTGTTATTCAATGCTCATGCCTCAGTGCCTCAGTGAAGCTCCTCATAGAGGAAATGCCTCTCCTCTTCTGTATTTGCCTGACACCAGCCCCTGAGATCACACGCCTCATGCTCCACTGACTCACTGTTTTAATGACAGGATATTGCACATCCCACCTTAAAATTGACCTGAATGCTGGCTAAATATTAAACATATAGAGCTTTCTGGATCGCATTTTTCTGTATCGCTAGTACAATGATGTCATCACACTCTCTTGTCATTTATGTGAGGAGGAGGATGGACCTTCCTCCTGTCTCACCTGGTGCTGCTGCTGCATCTCCTCCAACTTTCCAACTTCCATTATGTGCAGGACACCAAAGGAAGAGACCAACTGAGGGAGGGTCCCCGGATGCTGATGTCCCTGCTGGGAAGATCCTTCAAAACACACCGACATAGTTCACTTCAGGTCTGACTATGATTCTGTGTGTATTGAATGAGTATAAATGAATTATTTATTTTATTTTATATTTTGCAAATAAAGAGAGTTTGATATTGAATATTGTTTTTTGTGTAAAATGGCTTCACAGAAAAAAATCAAAATCAATCAAAAGCACTTTGAAAAATGTCAACAAACTGACTTGAACGCAGCTTTGTTTTATTGCAGAGATGAATTATAATGTGCAAGGACCTTTGCTCTGTTCAACTGGTGGATGACTCTTGAACGAGCAGTTGTGGTGCACTGATGATTGATGACAGTTCGGAAAGACTTGTACACAAGTCGGCGAACACAACTACAAATCGCGTTGCTGACCGAAGACAGACGTTCGCCAGAGGACAGACCGCGGTACTTGGTGTCTTGTATTGGTGCCACTGATCTGGACCAACAGGTCGTCCAACTAGCAGCGGTTCCGCCTGAAGTACCACTCGAAGTGGCTGTATCCTGGCTGCTGGTGGAGATGGTTAAAATCACCAGTGTGAGCGGCCTATGCTACGAAACAAGAAACGTTCTTCATGTTTTCATTTAATAAGTAGTGATAGTTGAGCACTGGCTCCGCCATTTTCAATCTACCCTCCACAACAACTTGGGGACACACCACCTCGACAATTGACCTCCTTTGGAGATGCGTTCGATCCAGGCAGGTGACTAATCACAACATGAGCAAGCAACCAGCAACTGACAACTGCAGCCACAACGCAGAGTACGAACCAATATAAGATCACAGGTGTTCGGAAACTTATTTTTTAGACAACAGAAAAGGCCATCTCACCACACTTCTCTCACACAAGCGTAGACGAGACAAGTTATGTAGCATGCAGTGCACAAATATTATTGTATATTATATATTACATTATTTCGTTGTGCAACTGGCCGGTTAGCTCAGATGGTTAGAGCGTGGTGCTAATAACGCCAAGGCCATGGGTTCGATCCCCATACTGGCCACTGATATTATGTTCACTGTGACTATATATGTATTTAACAGTTAACATGAGAGAAGTTTCACAGTTGTATATATATATATATATATATATAAAGAAAATGTGGTGTTTACCCTCAAATCCTACGGTCCGTAAATGAACAAGGTGCCAAAACACCCTATCAGGTCAGGGTAGTGTTCAATGTCATGATGTTGAGGCCGGAGTTTGAACTGTTTCGGTGGTCCAGTATCTTCCTGTGCAAATCCTGAATTGATTCTTCGGTGAATACCGGGCACAGTACTATTTCAACCACCTCCTTCAAGTCCATCAGCACAGTCCATGCTCCGTGTCCTTCAGGTACCATATGAATGGGAGCAATCTCAGCAATGTGGCATTTTCATGGCCATTGCCTCCAATTGTGTTCCTTGCTGCAAATGTCTTGGGAATGGGCCGAGGTCGATCAACTTTGTCTGTGTGCTGGTATGGAAATGACACACTCTTGTTGTTCAAACACTTGAATGTGAAGTATTTGCATTCTATCATCTCCCTTGTACACGCAGCAATTTCTGTCGGCACAACGCCCTCAAACAGATCATGGAGAGCATCAGGTGGGAAACCTGTGACTGTGTGAAAAAAAGAAAGAGCCGGGATTTGTGTGTGTGTTTTGGCAGATTTAACTGGTGAAATTAGTTCAAAGTCCTTACGATGTGCTTTGCGGGTGAGTCAGTGATTTTGGTAAAATTACAAATCATGAAGAAAAAATGAATGAAGAAGTGAAGGAAATGAAAGAAGGAAATTCTACAACATTTCAGACTTCTGAGTCAGTAGGAACTCAAAACAGGCAAAAGAGCGAGAGAGAGGGGCGCGCAAGGCAGACATCACAACATTTAGAAAATGAAGCTCAAGTATTCCAACCCACATTCATAACACTCACACAGCTATATTTTGACCGATGCATCAATTTATGTACAGAGTGGAACTGAGTAGATACATATCTTGAGCTGACATGGACTTAAAGACATAGAGAAGCTGAGGAGCCGAACTGAGTCGGCCAAAAACCTCATCTCACTGCATGTTTGTTCATCCGCTATTGTCGATTTCTCTTTGTGAAAGTGAATGTTCCTTGACATGAATCTGTGCAATGGTGTTCTTGTGTAAACTGTAGCTTCCTTCCAAGCAGTTGATCTGGGTTCAATTCTCAGGCTTTGGCAATTGTTTTTGCCATCTAACCGTGGATGGCAGAATATTTGTGCGTCAACTGTCAACACTCAAATGTCCCATTAAGACTGGACGCGGACGACCAACAGACAGGTCTCAATGGGATAAAAATCAATCTCTGCCTGGCGTTGTTGGTAGGACTCGAAGCTACGGGGGAAATCCCCAATGGATTTCAGTTCCATGGCCTTCATCACTCGTGCCTTCAGTGGATTTGTGAATGGTCAGAAGAAACCAGTTCTTTGAATCACGACTGAATGGAGTGGGCTACGTGCAGTGGCTGGGAATCGAACCCAGGTCAAGTGCTTGAAAAGCAGCCATCATCATTGTTGGTTGAAAGATGAGGAAGAGATGTGATGAACTGGTTTCTAATGAACCCATAACTAAATGACTGATGAAGTGTCTGAGGAACAGTGTTGTTGTGGCCGAGTGGTTAAGGCGATGGACTTGAAATCCATTGGGGTTTCCCCGTGTAGGTTCGAGTCCTACCAGCAACGTGAATGTAGATTTTCTTGCCTTGTGACCTGTGTGTTGCAGTCAGCGTCCAGACTTACTTGATGTTTGAAGCCCAAATATCTTGTTGTTGTGGACAAGCTGCTCATAGAGTTTACGTTGCAGCTTTTTATCTTGTGTAGTACTATTCGACAGATTACTTCCCCACTTTGTCTTCATTCATCATGTTGTGAGACACGCACGATGCAGAGGGCGCCACCATGAGTTAAAGGTCGATGTGGAAGAATACAGCTCCTTCTCTGGTTCAGTGTCAGTAGTTCACTCATGTTTCTCTTCAGATCGTATAAATCTTTCGCCTTTTACTAAAGATTTCCGTGGAGAGGAACAACATGAGTTTTTACTAATTTTTTGATGCCCTGCTCTTGTAGGGCTTCTTGTTGTGTTCAATGTAACGTGTCTGGTTAACAACTTTGGATCACAAGTGCAGAGTTGTTATTCCCAAGATGTGTATCTATGAAGCATCAGAGTGTGTCTAACTTCAATTGAGCCATCACTCCATTTCCATGGTTTTCAGAACAACATGTTTTCCTGCTCTCAAAGTGTCTCTCTTTTTGTAGAGATCCTCATTCTCATGTCTCTGTGACGTAATTGGTCAGCGCGTTTGGCTGTTGCGGGAAAGGCTGGTGGTTAGAGACCACCCTGGGAAGAAGATCCACTTTGGTTCCGTGACGAACCTCACGGTGAGTAGGGCAGGTGATCGGTTGGTGATTTCACAGTGCTGTCGGCCCGTACCTTCCCCAGGGAACTGGAATGTTTGATTTCAGTCAGTCTGGTTGAACTCCAGTCAGCTGAAGACAAATTAAGTCACACACACTGTTTGTCATTTTGGGGACACGATGAAAGTGCTGGATCCAAAAACAAAGGAAACTATGTGGAGCATCACTGACTTACATTACTTACTAACTTAGGACTTGACTGAAGGCCAAGGTGAAAAATTCACGGCCCACCACTGGTAAATGGTGGTGGTAAATGACAGCCAACTATAGTTTACAGTATATGTGAACTTTTGACTGGAGTTGTTTAAAGCATGTGACTCTGAACCAGTTGCTGTGTGGTTGTCTTGACCCAGCATGACTTTTAAAGTGTTTTATAATGTTATTTGCCCTGCATTTTTTCTCAGTCAGGCAATATGCCATGTAGCCCGACTAGCTCAGTCAGTAGAGCATGAGACTCTTAATCTCAAGGTTGTAGGTTGGGCGCAACTTCTCAAATCGAGCTTGTCCACTCCCTTGTCCCCACACAATGGAAAGTAGAATACAATATTCCTATCACCTCGCACATCGGTTCTGCACCCCTGTTGCATGAGGAGGACTCAACATGCCACCTGCCTCTTGTTCCACCCACATCACTCAGACATTGTAACACATTCCTCTCCTGAGTCCTCAGAAGTTGGCCTGCTAGCCAGAGTCAACTTTTCAAGATACATTGACGGGAAAATGCAAACACTCAACTTCAACCCTCAGTTCCTGTCCGTCCTCCGTTTATTATTGTATTTAATAAACTATTAATTTACTCTTGTTGTCCCGTGTCCTCTGTAAACCTGCAACATTCTAGCTATTGGGTCCACCTCCATGACGAGCCATGACTCATGTTCTATCTGTAGCTGCTGCCGTTGAGTCCTCTGCTCTGCAGACCTGCTCAGAGCTGCTGAGAGACGCGACCAGCGCCACATTTCATCATCCCTGACGGTTGTTCTGGAACTGATTGAAGAAGAATAGTTTCTAACTCTGACGTCTGTGTCCACAGTCAACTGGAAATGAACATGTGAACAGATGTTTTGATGGTTCTGATCGCTCTGATCGCTGTTTGTCTGCTCCTTATTGAAACACAGGAGAGTCATGATGTAATAAAGCCAGAGGAAAAACGCTGCTCCTTCGTCTTTATTATTCAACAGTGCTGTAAACAACAGGCATGACGTTGTTCTGCATGTTTTCACGGAAGAATCACGTCAGAAACATCACAACGACGTCCATTGCTCGTGGAATTCCATTCATTCCACTGGACATGTGAGGGAGAGAGACCCGAATGACGTTGCATCTTACAGATTTATTTCTCATCATGAAAAGATTGCGGGTTGTTGTCTCTTGTCACCTAGTAAATAAATGTTCAAATTTTCCCTTTTGCTTTATTCTGAAACATGCATTCAAAATAAAGTTTTATCATCTGGGTCCGTCGCTCTTGCAGCTGCTTCCACCTCTCGCTGGATCCTGCCTCTCCTCACTGGCTGCATGACGGAGTTCCATCTCTGATGTTGAATGATAGATGCTTCTAGAAGTTGCCTTTGCAAGTATGAGCTGGACAGTGTTGTGTATATTACTTTCTGTGATTACATTTTTCACTGTTTTGTCACGGTCTTTCCTCATAAACAAACGTGGGATGGGGGGGAGGGACCAGAGACCCAGCTTTACGACAGCCTGCAGTTACACTCATTCACCTGTGGCGCCGCCAAAAGCAAATATTCCAGGACTGCAAACAGCTGCTTTAACTAAAGTGTGCATGAAACATGAAGCTTCTTTCATTTAATTTTGGCACATTATCGAGTTGGACTGGTCACAACAGTGTCTGTTTCTCCAGCAAGGATTCAAGGCCTTTCTTTCTCAATTCCATCTTGCTGACTGAAACTCATCCAAATTACAGGCACAATTGATGAAACTCCAGCTTCCTTGTGTTGAAGGAGCACAGCAGACGAATGACTTTAAATCTCACGGTCCTGGGTTCAGTTCAGCTTCTATGGGAAACGCAGCGCAGAGACAATCGAGCTATGAGTGGTGCACCTCTGTGAGGAGGAGTGGCGCTGTGAGCTCTTCAGTCCCTATGGTTCCTATGACAGTAGAAGAAGAGCGATTGAAGCTGACAGGTAGAGAGAAGCTGTTTCAGACTGTTTTATTGAACTCTGTCGACAGCGATCGTACTGACTAGTTTAACTAGTTTAACTTCAGAGATGATGATTCAACGGTGTCATCATCATCAACCCGTTTCCTTCGGCTTGTTTTGGGAATAAACTCACAAGTTTCTAAATAAATTTTAATACTCTGAAGGTTGTGTTGTCAATGTATTACAAGAATGACAGATGTCAAGTGGCAAAAACAAAGAGTTTCACTTTTGATCACACGAGTGAGCACGGACTCACTTTAGCAACCATGCTAACGGTTGCTAACATGGAGGTAATGCCTGTTATGGTCATATTGGGGGCCAGGGTCATATTGCTTTTTACAGAGAAGGCTGCAGTTTTTGCTTCCTGCAGTGTGTGGTTGTGGGCGTGGCCAGATGGAGGTTGATTTGCTGGAGCCGGAGTGCAGCCTATCAGAGGCTGTGGAGACATCTACAAGTACCTGTAGCTGCTGCCTGCTCTCTCTCTCTCTCTCTCTCTCTTCTCCAACCACTCCCAAGCCAGCAGCAGGTGTTGTACTGTGCTCCTGTGATTGTTCTTTTGTGTTGATGTTCCTCAGAGTTTTTGTTTTGTTCTTTTTTGTCATTGCATTGGATTTGTGTCAAATTCCTCAATTTAAGTTTCAACAAGCATCCTGAGTTTAGTGTATGTAAAGAACGTTTTGTTTGCTATTTGCAATGTAACAGTCACTTCGCGTCCGTTAAAGTTTTATTGAGTTTTGTTTAAGAACCAAGCCGTTTGTGATTTGAGAGGGAAGGCATTTGATTCATTTGTGGACTGTGTCTTTTACTTTTGTTTCATGTTGTATAGAAATGGTTTCTTTGTGTATCGAATACATTCATGTTAAATGTCCCCTTCGTGGCTGCTGGAGTGCTTGGAGAATGGAAACAATCACGTAGTGTCCACCTTCCCCCTAGACTGGGGACATAACTCCACTAAGAAGGTAAATGTACACCTATATTTACGTATTACTATTTTTCTTTTCTCTGGCTAAGAGTACATGTGCTTATGATGTCTGTATTTGTGTTATATAGATCACAAAAAAACTGTCAGGAGGAATTGAGGACACGCGACATGGATGACCAACATCGGAAACAAGTATGGTCAAGTTCTAAACTCTGTCCTCACAACGGGCGAAGGGGCTGGACTGGATGACTTGTGCCAAGATACAGTGATGCTGGTGAGCCCCAACCAGACGCCATTCATGTGGATAGGGACTGTTGCAGTGACATGTAGGTTAACTACTATTTGTGTTGTGATGTTTTGACTGGAAACTACCTTCTATTAATAACCTTATCAATTCACGCAGGAGTCCGTCCAGTTCTCCATTGGTTTCGGCCACTAACATCCACAGTGCGGTTGGATGTGTTCCATTTCATGAGGCAATTCACTCATGGTCTCACAACGGAACACCATCCACTGTGTGGCACGTTCTGCTCAAACTTATCAAGCTGAATTTTCGAGTGGGATAAGCAACATCTGTTGTCTGAAGGAGGCCAAGCGGGTGGAGCTGAAGAAAAACCCGAGGTATAGAGGAGATGCGTGCCCTCATCAAAGGTCTTCTGGACTCCATGTGGGACCTCGTGGACGGCACTGGGCTGCACCTCATCATTCATGAGAGCATGTCTCAAGAGTGGGAGGTCCAGCAAAAGCACCTTGCCTGCATCCAGGATCCACCAGGATTGCAGCTGTACACCAACACCGGGTCGCGGCTGGAGAAAGGTGATAGAACGTTGGATGTCCTCAGATGTGCCAGAGGGTCCTCATCCCTTGAGAGTTTTCATAAGCATCAGTGTGCTTTCATTCCAGGTAAGTTTAGAATTGTGGTAGTACATTACATGACAAATGTCTTGTGTCATAATGCGTCATAATACTGCAATGTGCTGTAGTCAGTGATCATGTTGTATTTTTCTTATCAAGGTGGAGATGCAACGCATTGCACACTCAAATGTATATGCTGGAAGGTGTTTCGAGGTGGAACATCAACCGTTCAGCACAAGCTCTTCGGATGACAGAGACATCCAGGATGAAAATATGACATACGTTTGATGTCCAATGCCAATGCACTGAGTGGAAGAGTCTTGGGAACCTCTTCTTCCAGAGTTTGTTCCACCCAGGAAGCCTACTGGTAAGAAAATGGACTGCTGTTGATGATGACCTAATAGGTAGGAAGGTAAAAAGATAATCTTTATTCACCCCTATTGATTGCAGGAGAACGCATTGCAGTGGAATACCTCCTGGCACAGTCAAACAGAGGAGATCTCCTGAGCCAGCAGGACGTCAGTGAGATACGGCCAGGCACGTTGGACGCTGTCTGAGACGAGGACAGCACGGACATAACTGTGCCAGATGTCACAGACATTACTTTTCAGGTAACACAATGACACAAGTTTGATCATCCATCAAATGCTTTTGGAAAAGCAATAAGTTGTTCTGAAGCAGTCTTTATAATATAGGCATAAAGTTTTGTTGACCTCCCCAGGAATCTACTTTTGCATTTGAGGAGACTGCTGCATCTTCCTGGCCGGTATTGGAGGAGAGTGACACTGCCGCCACATCTGCCCCGCCCACCTGAGGAGAGCCAGCCCCGCACCGCAGCTTTGGTACGTGGATACATATCGAATTATCTCATGTCATCTAATGTGATATGCTCCTCTTATGACCATTAGAGATGTGGGTTTATAGTTATCTTTTCTCATTGTAATTTATTTTATTGGTTCATTTCTTATGACAGGACACTAGGTGTGATTCCCCTGGGGTTCCTGGATGGGAGGCAGCTGATGCCCTGGCATCGTACCTGGTCGGGCTGAACCGAACAGTGACTGCACTATCTAACGCAGAAGTGGCAGAGATTGTGAGGTTATATGCTGGTTTACACATCCAGGACCAGATGACCCCCAAATACACCCTTAAAAGTCATAAAATGACTTTGCAGGGACCCTGGAGAGCCTCAAGAAAACGCAGCGGCTCTGTTCCAGGCCAGCAAGCAGCGGAAAGGTATTTACAGCTCACAGAGCTTAGATTACTCCTCTGTAGTAATGCATTGTGTGAATATGTGATATATGATGTGCTCTATGATGTGGTTTATTTATTTGCAGGTTGGAGATGGTACATGGCAAGGCTGCTCACCGACCAGACCTCAACCGAGTTTCTGACTGTGAAGCTTTGAAAGTCTACCATGAGTTCCGGGAGGCCAGAAATGGGCCGAAAGACAACAAAAGGCGGACATTCCCCATCCCACAAGCAATTGTTAAGAAATTCAAACAGTTGCTGGAGGACTCCAAAAATGTCTTGGATAAGACAGACCTGTTAACATAACATAAACCACACAATAGTGTCGTCCTGGTGAGTTTGTCTATAATATCTCAATCAATTGCATGACTGCATTTTCATGATAATAATAAAAATAAAGGCGTTATTTACATGGCACTTTTTATAACGCTGTTCACAAAGTGCTTGAATATTCATGTGTGTTTGTTTTTCTGTCCTGCAGGCTGCATGATCGCCAAAAAAGAACGGAGCGGGATTCACTCCTTCAGCGGCACAGCACCAGAACATCTGCACCACTTCCACAGAGTGCAGGGTTTCCTCCCTCTTCAACTGGTCAGTGTCCCCCGGTCCACTATCAGAGCTGGTTCTCTGCCTAGCAGCCACCCCCAACCGGTCCTCACCCCCACCTCACCCTCAACGGCTGGGAAACTTACCCTGAAGGACCCCCACCACACTTCTATGCTTGGCCGTCGACTTCCCAAGCACCCCCACAGGGCTGGTCGTCCACCGACCAACCACCCTCAACATCCTTCCAGCAACAATCCTCAGCATCCTCTCAAACCCACCCAGATGCACTTGACCCCACAAATGGCCACCACCAAAGGAGGTTGCGAAAGGCAACCCTTGAGGATCAGGAGCGAGAGCAGAGAGGTGAACCTCCAAAAAAACGCCACACAAAAGAACACTATCACTATCAGTGCAAACATTGTGGCAAAGCAAATAACCAACCGGCCACTCTCAGGTATGTGGAAAGTGGTACTGCCCTGCACCTGGACTTTTGAAGAGTGGAAAGACTCTTTGTAATTGTATTTAGTTTAGTCATTTTGATGATATAGCAATTAATTGTGTATGCTGTTGCAACTGTCTACTCAATGTTTGCAGACCTTTGTAAAAAAACACCACCTAACAAAGTCATATTTACAATTTACTTAAATAAAAAGCTATTTTTTTACATTCACTGGAGTCTGGCTTTATTATTGCGGACATGTCATTTTGCAGTCCCACTTTAGATTATGTATAATACCATTAATAAACTTATTCGCACATATGTATTAGAAGCATGTTGCATGTAATTCTTCATGATAATGCACTTATTTGTGGCTTGTTCAGCCTGACTCAATTGAAAAAACAGCATAATTAATGATTAACTAAATAAGTGCCTTGAGGTGGAATATGTTGCATGAAGTGATGTTGTGTCCACCAGGAATCGCTCTGTGGAACCGTCACGTAACACATTGTGTGTGACTTCATTGGTCTTCAGCTGACTGGAGTTCAACCAGACTGTATGCCGTGAGAGTCCAACAACTGAAGGCAGGGTCTGATCTTTTCATGCAGTTTCCTCAAAGTATTGGGTGAAACCCTTTGAATGCAGAAATCAAACACTCCAGTCCCCTGGGGAAGGTACGGGCCGACAGCACTGTGAAATCACCAACCGATCACCTGCCCTACTAACCGTGAGGTTCGTCACGGAACCAAAGTGGATCTTCTTCCCAGGGTGGTCTCTAACCACCAGCCTTTCCCGCAACAGCCAAACGCGCTGACCAGTTACGTCACAGAGACATGAGAATGAGGATCTCTACAAAAAGAGAGACACTTTGAGAGCAGGAAAACATGTTCTGAAAACCATGGAAATGGAGTGACGGCTCAATTGAAGTGACACAACACACTCTGCTACTTCATAGATACACATCTTGGGAATAACAACTCTGCGCTTGTAATCCAAAGGTGTTAACCAGACAGGTTACATTGAACACAACAAGAAGCCCTATAAGAGCAGGGCATCAAAAAATTAGTAAAAACTCATGTTGTTCCTCTCCACGGAAATATTTAGTAAAAGGCGAAAGATTTATACGATCTGAAGAGAAACATGAGTGAACTACTGACACTGAACCAGAGAAGGAGCTGTATTCTTCCACATCAACCTTTAACTCATGGTGGCGCCCTCTGCATCGTGCGTGTCTCACGACATGATGAATGAAGACAAAGTGGGGAAGTAATCCGTCGAAAAGTACTACACAAGATAAAAAGCTGCAACGTAAACTCTATGAGCAGCTTGTCCACAACACTCAAGATATTTGGGCTTCAAACATCAAGTAAGTCTGGACGCTGACTGCAACACACAGGTCACAAGGCAAGAAAATCGACATTCACGTTGCTGGTAGGACTCGAACCTACGCGGGGAAACCCCAATGGATTTCTAGTCCATCGCCTTAACCACTCGGCCACAACAACACTGTTCCTCAGACACTTCATCAGTCATTTAGTTATGGGTTCATTAGAAATCAGTTCATCACATCATCTCTTCCTCATCTTTCAAACAACAATGATGATGGCTGCTTTTCAAGCACTTGACCTGGGTTCGATTCCCAGTCACTGCACTTAGCCCATTCCATTCAGTCGTGATTCAAAGAAGTGGTTTCTTCTGACCATTCACAAATCCACTGAAGGCACGAGTGATGAAGGCCATGGAACTGAAATCCATTGGGGATTTCACCCGTAGCTTCGAGTCCTACCAACAACGCCAGGAAGAGATTGATTTTTATCCCATTGAGACCTGTCTGTTGGTCGTCCGCGTCCAGCCTTAATGGGACTTTTGTGGTGTTGACAGTTGAGGCACAAATATTCTGCCATCCACGGTTAGATGGCAAAAACAATTGGCAAAGCCTGAGAATTTAACCCAGGTCAACTGCTTGGAAGGAAGCTACAGTTTACACAAAAACACCATTGCAGAGATTCCTGTCAAGGTACATTCACTTTCACAAAAAGAAATTGACAATAGCGGATGAACAAACATGCAGTGAGATGAGGTTTTTGGCCGACTCAGTTCGGCTCCTCAGCTTCTCTATGTCTTTAAGTCCATGTCAGCTCAAGATATGTATCTACTCAGTTCCACTCCGCCCATAAATTGATGCATCGGTCAAAATATAGCAGTGTGAGTGTTATGAATGTGGGTTGGAATACTTGAGCTTCATTCTCTAAATGTTGTGATGTCTGCCTTGCGCGCCCCTCTCTCTCGCTCTTTTGCCTGTTTTGGGTTCCTACTGACTCAGAAGTCCGAAGCATTTTAGAATTTCCTTCCTTCATTTCCTTCACTTCTTGATTCATTTTTTTCTTCATGATTTGTAATTTTGCCAAAATCACTGACTCACCTGCAAAGCACAGAGTAAGTACTTTGAACTAATTTCACCAGTTAAATCTGCCAAAACACACACACAAATCCCGGCTCTTTCTTTTTTTCACACAGTCACAGGTTTCCCACCTGATGTTCTCCATGATCTGTTTGAGGGCGTTGTGGCCACAGAAATGGCTGTGTATAATGGAGATGATACAATGCAAATACTTCACATTAGAGTGTTTGAAGAGTGTGTCATTTCCATACCAGCACACAGACAAAGTTGATCGACCTCGGCCCATTCCCAAGACATTTGCAGCAAGGAACACAGTTGGTGGCAATGGCCATGAAAATGCCACATTGCTGAGATTGCTCCCTTTCATATGGTACCTGAAGGACACGGAGCATGGACTGTGCTGATGGACTTATTCACGGAAGAATAAATTCAGTATTTGCACAGGAAGATACTGGACCACCGAAACATCCTGCAGGAAGTTTTCCCTGATTTCAAACTCGTCAGTTGCTGGTTGCTTGCTCATGTTGTGATTAGTCACCTGCCTGGTTCGAACACATCGCCAAAGGAGGTCAATTGTCGAGGTGGTGTGACCCCAAGTTGTTGTGGACGGTGGATGGAAAATGGCGGAGCCAGTGCTCAACTATCACTACTTAATAAATGAAAACATGAAGAACGTCTCTTGTTTCGTAGCATTGGCCAGAGCCGCTCACACTGGTGAATTTAACCACCTCCTCCAGCAGCGTCGCCAGGATACGTTGCTTCGAGCGGTACTTCAGGCGGAACCACTGCTAGTTGGACGACCTGTTGGTCCAGATCAGTGGCACCAATACAAGACACCAAGTACCGCGGTCTGTCCTCTGGTGAACGTCTGTCTTCGGTCAGCAACGCGATTTGTAGTTGTGTTCGCCGACTTGTGTACAAGTCTTTCTGAACTGTCATCAATCATCAGTGCACATCATTGTACTAGCGATACACAAAAATGCGATCCAGAAAGCTGTATTTGTTTTCTTTCATATTTAGCCACCATTCAGGTCAATTTTAAGGTTGGGATGTGCAATATCCTGTCATTAAAACAGTGAGTCAGTGGAGCATGAGGCGTGTGATCTCAGGGGCTGGTGTCAGGCAAATACAGAAGAGGAGAGGCCTCTATGAGGAGCTTCACTGAGGCACTGAGGCATGAGCATTGAATAACAGTGTCTATATGGAAGACAGAGAACATCCAATCGTCCATTGTGTCAGGACAATGGTGTGTACAACCTGGATTTGAGCAAGCTAAAAAGTTGCGCCCAACGTGGGGCTCGAACCCACGACCCTGAGATTAAGAGTCTCATGCTCTACCGACTGAGCTAGCCGGGCTCCATGGTGTGTTGTCTGACTGAGAGAAGCTCGACTTTCTATCCAGTAGTGGGACGAAGCTGTTGACATTCAAATTCAAAAATTCACAGCAAATAACATGATGAATACAACACTTTAAAAACACACATATGCTGAGTCAAGACAACCACACAGCAACTGGTTCAGAGTCACGTGCTTTAAACAACTCCAGTCAAAAGTGCAAATATACTGTAAACTATAGTTGGCACCATTTACTCTTTGCCCACAAAGACCTTCAGGAATAATTCCCCGAATAATCCCTTCGTCCTTTTCAGGCATTGTTCACAATATATTTAAGGTTGAGATTTAGAAAGAGTAACGTGTTTACATTTTTTCCCTTCATCACACTTCTTCTTGAACTTACTCATTGTCCAGCCTAAACACTGCAGGTCCTGAGTTGCAATTACTCTGAGATGTCTCTTTGCAATCCTCCTCATGGATGGGAATGTAGCTTCATGTATTTTCTACCAAAGAAGTGGGTCTCCATTCCATGCACTTGACCTTTCCTCTGAGTCACGCTGCTTTTCATTGACTGCACAAGCCTCGTTGGCGCAGTAGGCAGCGCGCCAGTCTCATAATCTGAAGGTCGTGAGTTCGAGCCTCACACGGGGCACTGTCTTTTTGCAGTACAACTTGAAGTGAGACAACACACTCTGCTACTTCATAGATACACATCTTGGGAATAACAACTATGCACTTGTAATCCAAAGTTGTTAACCAGACAGGTGTTGTAGGAGTGAGTGTGGAGTGTCTGCCGCTGTTCGTGTATGTGTGGTGTGGCCGCTGCGTGTGGGAGGGGCTGCCGGGAGATTGACGTCTCTCTGGGGAAGAAAAACGTGTAGAAGTGCCCGGTACTTGTCAACTTCGAACTGCGACGAAATAAACCATAAGAACGCTCTACCAAAGACTCGACTCATCCATGTCCCAGCTCCAGCCGACGAAAAGGACATTAAACCCTGGAGTGCGCGCTCCAGCCTTGGAGGTGACGGAACACCTCCCCTGTGACGCCCGACCACGGTCCGGTGAGGAGGCAGGAAAGGTTTAACACTGGCGAACACGAAGGGACTGGAGGCTCGGGACACTGTGGTGAGCACGTTTGAAGTGACATACGCTGAAAGAAAGTTTTAAAAAATCGAACCGTGTCGGTGAGGAACGGAGGTGCTAATTGCTAAGCTACACCACGAGTTTGGATGTTCGGAGGAGTTAGCAGCAACAAGTTCGCCATGAGTAAAGGACGTGACGGACGCTTAGTGGACAACGAAAAATACTGTTTGTGGAATGAAAGTGACAACCCGTTCAAACAATTTGCCAAGAATGAACAGAGGAAAGGGGGTTACGTGTTTCATCCTTTGAGTGAGGCTCGCCGGCCTAAGTGGAAAAACACGAATCCGTTTATTGATGACGTGGACAGTTATGACCCGGACTATTCACAGTTTTCCACGCCACATGTGAACCCATTCTCTGGTGATCGCACTGGAAATTATGTTCAGAGTACTCCCATGGAATTTGGTCTTCCATACACCCACCAAAGTCCTTCTGGTCACCCACAGAGTACAGAGGTGTGTGATCAGTTGACTGATCCAATGAATCACTTGAGAGTTGGAGGCCGAACCGCTGTCATGCAAAGTGGACGTGGTGTGTCAGGTCAGCGTCACCTGCACCAGGAGTCGCCTTCTGATTGTGAAGACGATACCGGCACAGAAGAGAGAGTCCCCACGCTTCGGCCCGGGCAGTATGATGGCACTACACCATGGAGAGAATTCTTATACAAGTTTGAGAGCTGCGCCCACGCCAACAACTGGTCTGAGAAGACAATGACCGTGCAGTTAAAGTTTTGTTTAGTTGGGCCTGCTGGTGCCATCGTCCATCGTAATCCACGCTCTGCTAGGTGGGATTATGGCCGCCTGGTGGAGGAGATGGAAACTGCCTACGGACCGTCATCAGAGCATGCTGCGGCGGTGGCAATCGAACTCCGTCAGAGGGTGCGGAAGACTGGTGAGTCGCTTCACTTGTTGAGGGACGACATATATGGGAAAGTCTCGGTGGCCTACAGTGACAGAAGTGAAGTAGAGCAGGACACTATCGGTGTGGAGGTCTTTACATCTGCTGTGGGAGATGCAGAGATTGTCCAGAAATTATTAGAACAGCGCCCACGTACTCTGGCTCAAGCATATGATATTGCAAGGCGCCATGAGACCACCAAGCGCGCTGCATTGTATGTGGCCAGTTTTGCTCATTCTGGGTCCCGTAGTTTCAGTGAACGACGGCAAAGAGCAGCTGTTGTCAAGGAAGGAGTAGAAGTCGAAGGTACAGAACATGTTTCAACGCCGACCCTGCCCAGCAGAGCATCTGTGCCCCCTAGCCCTCCAGCCATTCCACGTTGCCCCCCACGTAAGATGTCTGCCCGCCACGACATGAAGTGGGAGGACATTCGCTGCCACAACTGCTCAGGGTTGGGACATATGAGGCGTGAGTGTCCATCACCAAGACAGCCAACCAGAGCTCCGGCATACAAACAGAGTCCAATGCAGCCTAAACCTGCCACCCTCCATCACAACCCAAGTCAAGAAATGAGTGTCAGCATGCTAGTCGGTGACCTGGAGGTGTATGCTGTCTTGGACACTGGGGCGGCTAGAAGTGTTTTCCCTCTTCGACTGTACAACGCTCTCCAGCCAGATGTTCGCCCACCACTGCAGCCACCGACGGTCACAACCCTAGTAGGTGTGGGACCTGGTACTGTTCCTGTGCACGGAGAAGCCGGCCTCACAGTGCAGTTCCACAACAGACAAGTCAGTGTGCCCTTTCTGATCGCAGACATCGTGGGTGATGATGCCCTTCTTGGCCAGCCATTCCTGATTCAAGCACAAGCACGTTTGGATTATGGGAAACAGCACATTATCTTGTTTGGAGAAGAAGTGCCGTTTTACCGTCCCGACACAAAGAAAAAGACTAGTGCTGTGAAAGTGTGCCGAACTGTTGTCTTGCTGCCCGGTCATGAGTATTTGGTGAGGGGAATGACCCATGCGGGAAGCTGTATTGAAGGCCAAGTGGTTCTGAGTCCCACCAAAGGATTTGTGGAGAAACACAGATTGCTTGTTGCCAGAGTGTTGGTGGAACCAGCCAAGCTTCAACCTGTGCCACTACGCATTTTCAATCCGGGCAACAGGGCTGTGACTATCAAGAAGGGGGCCATTGCTGGATTCCTCCAGCCTGCTACACCGCTGCAGTCCACAAGCAACATAATGGTCTCCAGTGCAACTGACCAGTCGTCTACACTGCCACCACATCTGCGAGAACTCTATACAAAAAGCTCAGCAGAGTTAAGTAACCGAGAGCGAGTTCAACTGGCGCAACTGTTATGCACCTACAGCAGTGTATTTTCCACTGGCCCGGATGATATTGGTCGCACAAATCTGGTCCAACACGACATCATCACTCGTCCAGGTGCCCCAGTCAAGCAACCACCACGAAGAATGGCATGGGAGAAACAGCGTGATGCTGATGAGCAAATACGGCAGAACCTGGAGCTCGGACTCGCTAAGCGTAGCCACAGCAGCTGGGCATCGCCTATTGTGATGGTACGAAAAAAAGATGGAACTTATCGGCTCTGCATTGACTACAGATATCTGAATGACTGCACCATCAAAGATGCATATCCCCTGCCCCGAATACAAGACACACTGGACACTCTTTCGACGGCAAAGGGGTTCAGCACACTAGACTTGGCTTCCGGCTACTGGCAGGTGGAACTTACACCTCGAGCTCGTAAAGCTTCAGCCTTCTGTACCAGAAACGGCCTATTTGAATGGAATGTCATGCCATTTGGACTGTGTAACGCTCCGGCAACCTTCCAGCGATTAATGGACCGTGTTCTGGCTGGTCTGCAGTGGGAGACCTGCTTGGTCTATCTGGATGATATAATAGTGCTGGGGAAGGATGTGCCTGAGATGTTACAACGGCTAAGCCAAGTGTTCAACCGACTACACCGAGCTCAACTAAAGCTGAAGCCGGCTAAATGTTGCCTCTTCCGCCGGCAAGTGAACTACCTTGGTCACATAGTGTCAGAGAAGGGCGTGTCCACCGACCCTCAAAAAGTCCAGAAGGTTCAAGACTGGCCACCACCAACTTCACTGCAAGAGGTTCGTCAGTTTGTCGGCCTGGCGTCCTATTACCGCCGCTTTGTCAAAGACTTTGCATCAATAGCTGAGCCCCTCCATAATCTAACCAAGAAAAATGCCCGGTTCGAGTGGACGGACAAGTGTCAGGTGGCTTTCAATGAACTGAAGCAACTGCTGTCAACCGCACCCATCTTGGGGTACCCCCTCGACCAAGGTGAGATGATCTTGGACACAGATGCCAGTGACACCGGCATTGGTGCAGTATTGTCCCAGGTTCAGGAGGGAAGTGAACGTGTGTTAGCCTACGGAAGCCGCAAGCTGTCCAAGACGGAACAAAACTACTGTACGACCCGTCGAGAGTTGTTGGCTGTGGTCGAATTTACATCTCATTTTCGACAGTATTTATTAGGCCGCCAGTTCACCGTGAGAACAGACCACAGCAGTCTCCGGTGGCTGACCAAGATGAAAGAGCCCGAAGGACAGCTAGCCAGGTGGCTGGAGAGACTCGGCGAGTACAACTTCAACATCATCCATCGCCCGGGATTGCTCCACACCAACGCGGACAGCCTGTCCCGGAGACCTTGTCGCCAGTCTTGTCCGTGTAAGTTGCCGCCTCCTTCAGTTCCATCAAAATGTGTCACCCATCAGGCTATCCAGTGTGAGATGGGGTCAGACATGCCCGTCAGTGGACCGGAATCGCTCCAGGTGAATATAGTGGGGGTGATCAACGCTGACGACTCGGTCCATTCGTTTCAAGGCTGGTCCATGACGGACCTCCAACAAGCCCAGGAGGCAGACATTGACATCTCACCCGTCAAGACATGGCTCGAGTTCGGCAGTGAGCGCCCCCCTTGGGTCACCGTGTCACCCTACAGCCCCGCGACTAAGGCCTATTGGAGTCAATGGGCAAGACTTTTCATCCGGGATGGAGTCTTGATGAGGAAATACTACTGCCTGGACGACACGCAGTTTTATCCCCAAGTGTTGCTGCCCAAATCCTTCCGAGCAGATATCCTAAAACAGATGCATGAAGGACTCATTGGAGGACATTTTGGCGTTGAACGAACTGTCACCCGAATACAGACTCGGTACTACTGGTACAAAATGAGAGAAGATGTCTCTTTGTGGTGTAGTACCTGCACCAGCTGCGCATCCAAAGCGAGACCCCGCAAGACACCACAAGCCCCCATGGGAACGGTAAGGGTTGGTGCCCCCATGGAGCGCGTCGCTCTAGACATTATGGGACCACTAAATGAGACTGAGCGGGGAAATCGGTATATACTTGTCATACAAGACTATTTTACTAAGTGGGTTGAAGCATTCCCCCTCCATGATGACAAAGCTGTGACTGTGGCAGAAGTTTTGGCCTCTCAGTGGGTGTCTCGTTACGGTGCTCCACATACGCTGCACAGTGACCAGGGCCGCAATTTTGAATCTGAGGTGTTCCAGAAGATGTGCTTAACGTTCGGCATCGAGAAAACTCACACCACGCCCTTCCGTCCACAGTCTGATGGCCAAGTGGAAAGATTCAACGCCACTCTACAGAAGATCCTGGCCACTACAGCTGAGCGCTGTCACTGGGACTGGGACGTGATGATCCCCTTTGCTGTCATGGCCTACCGAGCAACCAAGCACAGTGCAACTGGTTTAACTCCAAACATGATGATGTTCGGCAGGGAATTGACTGAACCAGTTGATCTGGTTGCTGGATTACCCCCAGACACTGACGCCACACCTTCACCCCCTGAGTATGTCCAGAGTCTCCGAGAACGGTTGGAGCTGGCACACCAGATCGTCAGAGTCGCCCTTGGTGAAGCAGTGCAACGAGCAAAAAGACAATATGACAAGTCTTGCTGTCGGACCCACTATCAGATTGGTGATGCTGTTTGGTATCTCATCAAAGGCACCCGAAATGTCAAGAACAGAGTTCGGAAGTTCCTGCCGTCGTATGAAGGGCCATATTTCATCCTGGGACAGCTGGACGACCTGGTGTACAGGATCCAGAAGAACCCCAGAACCAAAGTCAAGGTGGTCCATCATGATCAGCTGAAGCCGTACCGTTGCCGGGACGCTCTGGACAACACCTGGGCCCTGGAGCTGGCGTCTTCATGGACACCGATGGAGGTGTCGCCACCACCTGTGCAGAGTGATCAAGCGGACCTGGACCTGGGCTTGTCTCAGCTGTTTTCCAACAGTGCAGCTGGGACAGCTTTCAGTTCCACTTCCTCAGATCCTGACATTGATACTGTTGTGTTTGACTCTCCTCAGTCCGGTCTTCCAGACAGCAGTGGTGCTGCAGTTCAACATCATCCGGACCCGAGCGCTGAAAGACCTCGTCGCCAGCGACGACCACCAATCATGTATGGGGAATGGGTCCATTAAGCGAGGTTAACTGTTTGAGATTAATAGTTAAGTTTAGAATTTATAATGTTCTCATGTTCAAATATGTTCTGAAAAAAAAAAAAAGAGTATTGGTCTAGTCTGCATGTTGAGGGCTCGTACATATGTCTAGTGACAATAGTGAAAGTGTGTAAAGTGGTTGGCCTGGTATTCACGCACAATTGAGTTAAAAGTCACCTGCTGACTGTTATGGACAGGATGGTGCCATTCTACTTTTTTATACACTATTTCTCCACGGGTGCCAATTTTAAAGGTGAGGCTAAAATACTTTATTTTTGTATATTGCCAGTAATAAGGGTTGCCCACCTGTTTTATTTTGTATGGAGTTGCTGGAGTGCATTGTTTAAAATGCTATCCAGAGTGGGGGTAGTGTTGTAGGAGTGAGTGTGGAGTGTCTGCCGCTGTTCGTGTATGTGTGGTGTGGCCGCTGCGTGTGGGAGGGGCTGCCGGGAGATTGACGTCTCTCTGGGGAAGAAAAACGTGTAGAAGTGCCCGGTACTTGTCAACTTCGAACTGCGACGAAATAAACCATAAGAACGCTCTACCAAAGACTCGACTCATCCATGTCCCAGCTCCAGCCGACGAAAAGGACATTAAACCCTGGAGTGCGCGCTCCAGCCTTGGAGGTGACGGAACACCTCCCCTGTGACGACCGACCACGGTCCGGTGAGGAGGCAGGAAAGGTTTAACACAGGTTACATTGAACACAATAAGAAGCCCTACAAGAGCAGGGCACCAAAAAATTTGTAAAAACTCATGTTGTTCCTCTCCACGGAAATCTTTAGTAAAAGGCGAAAGATTTATACGATCTGAAGTGAAACATGAGTGAACTACTGACACTGAACCAGAGAAGGAGCTGTATTCTTCCACATCAACCTTTAACTCATGGTGGCGCCCTCTGCATCGTGCGTGTCTCACGACATGATGAATGAAGATAAAGTGGGGAAGTGAAGGGGAATCTGTCGAAAAGTACTACACAAGATAAAGAGCTGCAACGTAAACTCTATGAGCAGCTGGTCCACAACACACAAGATATTTGGGCTTCAAACATCAAGTAAGTCTGTACGCTGACTACAACACACAGGTCACAAGGCAAGAAAATGTACATTAACGTTGCTGGTAGGACTCGAACCTACCCGGGGAAACCCCAATGGATTTCTAGTCCATCGCCTTAACCACTCGGCCACAACAACACTGTTCCTCAGACACTTCATCAGTCATTTAGTTATGGGTTCATTAGAAATCAGTTCATCACATCATCTCTTCCTCATCTTTCAAACAACAATGATGATGGCTGCTTTTCAAGCACTTGACCTGGGTTCGATTCCCAGTCACTGCACTTAGCCCATTCCATTCAGTCGTGATTCAAAGAAGTGGTTTCTTCTGACCATTCACAAATCCACTGAAGGCACGAGTGATGAAGGCCATGGAACTGAAATCCATTGGGGATTTCACCCGTAGCTTCGAGTCCTACCAACAACGCCAGGCAGAGATTGATTTTTATCCCATTGAGACCTGTCTGTTGGTCGTCCGCGTCCAGCCTTAATGGGACCTTTGTGGTGTTGATAGTTGAGGCACAAATATTCTGCCATCCACGGTTAGATGGCAAAAACAACAACAACAACAAGCCTGAGAATTGAACCCAGGTCAACTGCTTGGAAGGAAGCTACAGTTCACACAAGAACACCATTGCAGAGATTCCTGTCAAGGTATATTCACTTTCACAAAGACAAATCGACAATAGCGGATGAACAAAGATGCAGTGAGATAAGGTTTTTGGCCGACTCAGTTCGGCTCCTCAGCTTCTCTATTTCTTTAAGTCCATGTCAGCTCAAGATATGTATCTACTCAGTTCCACTATGTACATAAATTGATGCATTGGTCAAAATATAGCAGTGTGAGTGTTATGACTGTGGACTGGAATACTTGAGCTTCATTTTCTAAACGTTGTGATGTCTGATGCTGAGATTGCTCCCTTTCATATGGTACCTGAAGGACACGGAGCATGGACTGTGCTGATGGACTTGAAGGAGGTGGTTGAAATAGTACTGCGCCCGGTATTCACGGAAGAATCAATTCAGGATTTGCACAGGAAGATACTGGACCACCGATACGTTTCAAACTCCGGCCTCAACATCATGACATTGAACACGACCCTGACCTGATAGGGTGTTTTGGCACCCTTGTTCTTTTATGGAGCGTAGGATTTGAGGGTAAACACCGCATTTTCTTTATATATATAGATACAACTGTGAAACTTCTCTCATGTTAACTGTTAAATACATATATAGTCACAGTTAACATAATATCATTGGCCAGTATGGGGATTGAACCCATGGCCTTGGCGTTATTAGCACCACGCTCTAACCATCTGAGCTAACCGGCCAGTTGCAGGAGTTATTGTATTGCTGTTCTGGAGATAAGGAGAGGAGCGAGGGAACAAGTTGAACAAAGGACCTTTGATGTTGAAGTCCTGCATAAATGAAGAGAAAGATCACCACTGAGGCTCACAGATGATGAAGGAGATAGTCAGATGTGGCAGTGGAATTAGGGCTGATCAGGGATTGAACTCACAGTTGCTGCATAGAAGCTAAAGTTCAAAGTGACTGACGCTCCGATCGATCAGTCACCATGATCCTGATCAAGCCATAAACCCCTTTGGGTGGACTCCTGTCCCATAGGTCGTCGTATTCCTAGTTCTTGCCCAGGACAACCAGCGTTGACTATTAGCTTGAAGTTTCTGACCTTGTGCTGGCACTTTGACTGAACATGTGTAATACATGCTTTTGACAGAGATTTGAATGCATAACACTGAGACAAGATTTCAGCATCAGAGCGATTCATTGATGTACAACTGTTTTGGGACACAAGTTTTGCAACACTACTCAGTGATGCGAGCCATGTGACAACACAATGTCCATGTGATCGGTACAATGAGGTTTGGGACAAAGAAGTGGAAGACAGTGTTGGTTGATGCAAAGATGAAATGGTGGAACCTTTTGCTCTCATTCTCTTTATTCATTTATTCCCTAAAGCACTGCTACCATCTTTCTTTCACACTCTCTCTTTGCTGAAAAACACATAGCTATCACTGACTTCAGTCACACAATCCTTCTGCACAATCTTCAAACCTTGAAAACTGAAAAACGTTTGTTCACAGATCCACATTCTCTTGTGTAGCTGCATGTCTCTGTGGCGCAATAGGTTAGCGCGTTCGGCTGTTAACTGAAAGGTTGGTGGTTCGAGCCCACCCAGGGACGTGTCCTGCTTTATCTTGTAGTAAAAGTTTAATTCTCATACTCACTCTGACAGACATGATGTTGATCTCCAAAAAACATTCCTCTTAAACAGGCGTCACCAAACTGTCTCAGAAAGGGCTGCAGGTTTTTCTTCCAACTGAGGACACACAGTTTAACCAATCAGGTGTCAATTTGGAGACCCCAACTCTAAACCATCGTTCCATGAACACATGTGAACCTGGGATCATCTTCTGTTATTATGATTATTATTATAAATATAATATCCACACAGACAGTCCCTTGTCCCATGATCATAGACATGGTTCATCATACCTGAAGCTGTGTGTGCATGGTACGACTTGTGCTATTTGAGCATTTGATTTTGTAAGTAGCGATTGCTTGAGCACCGGATCCGCCGTCTTCAACCACCGTCTTCAACCTAGCGTCCACAACAACTTGGGGACACTCCACCTCGACAATTGACCTACTTTGGGGATGTGTTCGAACCAGGCAGGTGACTAATCACAACATGAGCAAGCAACCAGCTACTGACGATTGGCGCGACCGTGACTGAAAAGTAGCCGGCGGTGTGAATGTACCATCAGTGTTCGACAGTCTTCACCATCATGACGAAAATTGCATCGAATCCCATCGAGGAACCGAAACCCGGCATTCCGCGTGACAAGCAGAGATACTGTCCACCATACGGAGCACGGAGGAAGGGGAGAAGGCAATGGTCCAACTAAATCGTGGGAAAGTTCCAGACCATGACAGTCTTCTATATGATGCTCAAGAGACGGAGGAATGGCTCGGGTGAATAGCACGTGAGGCTTCATGCAGTCTGACCAGAGGACAGAGTTTTTTTTATCTGTGTGCGAGACGTGGACAGTTGAAATCTCATCTGAACTGCTGAATGTGTTCCATTTTGCCAAAATGGCTGACTCACACTAGTCCCATATGGTCTAGCGGTCAGGGTTACTGGTTTTCACCCAGGCGGCCCGAGTTCAACTCCTGGTATGGGAAACCTGCCATCATTATGGTCTGTTGATGTTGTTCAAAGACAGATTGTTGTTATTACTCACCTGTTACAAACCTCCCTTTACTCGAGAGAATGTAGGCATAAATCTCACACGCTGAATGAGCACTCACTAATATTTTCAGTTGATATATTTGTTGTCGAACCTGTATAAGTCTAAATAAACACGTCAACTTATCAACCACTGCCTCAGACAGCTGGTGTCAGAGTAACCAGTGAGAAGATCTTCAGTTCGGGTCTGATCACAGTGTACTGTCTATTTCAGATTTATGAAACTGCTGAAATCGAAAGACATCCACCACACACATCATACAATCACATAGGATATTTATGCGCATGCACCTCAAACAAATTGTCCTGATATTTAAACAGTTTGGTTTGTCTTGGAAAGAAATCAATGCAGATATACGTATGAATGTCTATATCTTGTGCTGGCCAGCTTAATAACATTAGTTCTGAGGAGCTCTTGTGTTTGTGAGGAGAGTATCAAGCATTGGTGCTCAATCTGATCTGATGATGATCTCAACAGCAACACAACTAAACCAACTAGAAACATGGACTGCAGTGACAACTCCACAGCTGTGATCGGTAGAATGTCTTCCACAACATACCTCGCTGCTACTAGTGTGTTCAACTGCTTCAGAATGGAATTGTTCTACGCTTGTTCAACTACAATATTCCTCTGGTCTTTTACAGGTAAAAAAGGAAAAATAATGAGAATATATCCACAATAAGAATCCCACACCTGGACCCTCATCGACTGCAGCCATTATTTTTTCACAGGTGCGGCGCTGCGCCATGTGACTAATGTGGGCTTCACGTCCACCACGAAAGCTTTTCATGCGTATTATGGACACCGGTTTTCAAACTTTTTAAAGAGTTGTGAATGTGCAGTAACGAGTAACAAGCATGTTTAAATCACAGTTTTGTTAAACGCATTGGTAATTTTGGCAAAGGAACGCGTCATGGCACTCGTTATTACAAAAGATGACATAGTTCCAATAACGCGTTACTTAATAGCGCGTTCGTCCCAACACTGTTGGTAACAACAACTGTGGCTGACTTCAAGAGACAGAAGCAGAATAATCTACTCTACTAAAATCCTACTTTATTTGTACAACAATGAACTTGTATTTCTAATTACAAGTTAATAAAGCTGATCACGTCCCTGGGTGGGTTCGAACAACCAACCTTTCGGTTAACAGCCGACACCATAGAGACATGCTGCAAACCAAAAAAATGTGCATCTGTGAACCGTTTTTCAGTTTTCAGGGTTTGAAGATTGTGCAGATGGATTGTGTGATTGAAATGGCTGTGTGAATAATGGAGATGATATGATGCAAATACTTCACATTAGAGTGTTTGAACAACAAGAGTGTGTCATTTCCATACCAGCACACAGACAACGTTGATCGACCTCGGCCCATTCCCAAGACATTTGCAGCAAGGAACACAGTTGGAGGCAATGGCCATGAAAATGCCACATTGCTGAGATTGCTCCCTTTAATGATTGGTCATGTGGAACCTGAAGGACACGGAGCATGAACTGCGCATAGTACTGTACCCGAAGAATCAATGCAGTATTTGCAGACGAAGATACTGGACACTGAAACATGCTGCAACATGCTGTACCTGTAATAGAATAGAAAGTCGAGCTTCTCTCAGTCAGACTACACGCCATGGAGCCTGGCTAGCTCAGTCGGTAGAGCATGAGACTCTTAATCTCAGGGTCGTGGGTTCGAGCCCCACGTTGGGTGCAACTTTTTCGCTTGCTCAAATCCAGGTTGGACACACCATTGTCCTGACACAATGGACGATAGGATGTTCTCTGTCTTGCACATACGCTCTGCAGCCCTGATGGGTGGAAATGTGGTGAGGTGGCTTCTTCTATTGTGTAAGAAACATGGCTCCTGGCAGCAATCATCGTATAGTGGTCAGTACTCTGCGTTGTGGCCGCCGCAACCCTGGTTCAAATCCAGGTCACGACACTTTCATTCCATCCCCGCCAAAAGTTTTGAAGTTGAGTCATCATCAATGTTAGTATTACACTTTTATTCATCATAATTTTCTGTCTATTTTGCAACTTTTGAGTCCAGAACCAATATTAAGTTTATGTTCATATCTTCCCAATGCATTCTGTATATGTTGTGATGCTAAATGCCATTAAGAATAGATAGGTTATGGCGATTCTTTTTTTTTCCTCCTTTGAATTGTTTCAGTTCCCTCTAATGATGGACATGGTTGGCTTTAAAAAACAAGATAAATGTGAAAATAGAAAATGTACGTTGACTCTCTTGACAGAGATTTGAAAGGGTCATCTCAGCCTGGAGGTGTTGGCTCAGCTGCGCCAATGTTTTCCTGGTCTCCAGCAGCTCCAGAACCTTCGCGCACCAGGGTGTCGTTGGAATTGGTTGCTCCAACCAGTCCGTCTATCTGCTTCCTTCAGCGTTGTACTGGAGAGCCAGATACTGCGTGCCGCCATCTGGGAAAGTGAGCGGATCCTAACTCCGTCCATGGAGACAGTGAGTGACATCTTTTGAAAAGCTGCTGCAGTCGCCTGAGTGCGCTCCAGTTGCTCCTTCACTGAGCCCTCCGGTTCGAACACTGCTTTGTCCTGGTCCGCTGCCAGGAATGCCATATTGTTCGCGAGGTTCTGGAGGTGTAGCGCACACGAGAAGGTCCGGTCGAGCAGCTGCATCGTGAGGCAGAATCACTTCATTGTAAATCTCACTTTGACAGTAGCAATCAATAAGAAAGTAAAATAGCTACCTTGGATCAATTTCCCCTGAAGATTCGCCAGAGACCCTTTTACCACAGCCAGTAATAATTTGGATATTTTGGCTCACTGGGTTGTGTCCTCAAACAATCAGAGGTCAGACATTGTGGTCTGGCAAACAAGAACTCATTCTCTTCAGGAACCTCACAATCTGTTTTTTAGGCGAAGGCGTCTTTGCCAAGTTTTCAGATGCCACATCAGCATCTTTACCAGATGTCTGTGAAGTCTCTGGACATCCTCAGTGAGAGGCAGAGAAGATGCTGTGATTTAAGGTTGCCAAAGAGCAAAGTTCAGAGTTTTGAGTGTTTTTACAGATATATTTGACAGCATTTCATTTGTATGCTGGAACCAAAGCATGTGCCTGAAAATGTGTTCAGTTATTCCATGCAGCGAGCGCATTGAGCAACTCAATAAAACCACCTCTTAAGACTATCTTCTCCACAGCGTGGAGCTGGGATTACTAGTGAGTCCCTCAATATTGGCTGAACCATGAAAGTCATGTATTACGGTCAACAGCTGTTGTTGCATGGCCTGACTGCTAATGCATGGTGCTTGTCAGAGACTGATGTTTGAACTTTAGCTTCTATGCAGCAACTGTGAGTACAATCCCTGATCAGCTCTAATTCCACTGCCACATCTGACTATCTCCTTCATCATCTTTGAACCTCAGTGGTGATCTTTCTCTTCATTCATGGGGGACTTTAAAATCAAAGGTCCTTTGTTCAACTTGTTCCCTCGCTCCTCTCCTTATCTCCAGAACAGCAATACAATATCTCCTTCAACTGGCCGGTTAGCTCAGATGGTTAGAGCGTGGTGCTAATAACGCCAAGGTCATGGGTTCGATCCCCATACTGGCCAATGATATTATGTTAACTGTGACTATATATGTATTCAACAGTTAACATGAGAGAAGTTTCGCAGTTGAAAGAAAATGCGGTGTTTACCCTCAAATCCTACGCTCCATAAATGAACAACGGTGCCAAAACACCCTATCAGGTCAGGGTAGTGTTCAATGTCATGATGTTGAGGCCAGAGTTTGAAATGTTTCGGTGGTCCAGTATCTTCCTGTGCAAATCCTGAATTGATTCTTCCGTGAATACCGGGCACAGTACTATTTCAACCACCTCCTTCAAGTCCATCAGCACAGTCCATGCTCCGTGTCCTTCAGGTACCATATGAAAGGAAGCAATCTCAGCATCACACATCACAACGTTTAGAAAATGAAGCTCAAGTATTCCAACCCACATTCATCACACTCACACTGCTTTATTTTGACTGATGCATCAATTTATGTACGGAGTGGAACTGAGTAGATACATATCTTGAGCTGACATTAAAGAAATAGAGAAGCTGAGGAGCCGAACTGAGTCGGCCAAAAACCTCATCTCACAGCATGTTTGTTCATCCGCTATTGTCGATTTCTCTTTGTGAAAGTGAATGTTCCGTGACAGGAATCTGTGCAATGGTGTTCTTGTGTAAACTGTAGCTTCCTTCCAAGCAGTTGACCTGGGTTCAATTCTCAGGCTTTGCCAATTGTTTTTGCCATCTAACCGTGGATGGCAGAATATTTGTGCGTCAACTGTCAACACCACAAAAGTCCCATTAAGGCTGGACGCGGACGACCAACAGACAGGTCTCAATGGGATAAAAATCAATCTCTGCCTGGCGTTGTTGGTAGGACTCGAAGCTACGGGGGAAATCCCCAATGGATTTCAGTTCCATGGCCTTCATCACTCGTGCCTTCAGTGGATTTGTGAATGGTCAGAAGAAACCACTTCTTTGAATCACGACTGAATGGAATGGGCTACATGCAGTGGCTGGGAATCGAACCCAGGTCAAGTGCTTGAAAAGCAGCCATCATCATTGTTGCTTGAAAGATGAGGAAGAGATGTGATGAACTGATTTCTAATGAACCCATAACTAAATGACTTATGAAGTGTCTGAGGAACAGTGTTGTTGTGGCCGAGTGGTTAAGGCGATGGACTTGAAATCCATTGGGGTTTCCCCGCGTAGGTTCGAGTCCTACCAGCAACGTCAATGTTGATTTTCTTGCCTTGTGACCTGTGTGTCATCGTCAGCGCCCAGAGATGTTTGAAGCCCAAATATCTTGAGTGTTGTGGACAAGCTGCTCATAGAGTTTACGTGGCTTTTTATCTTGTGTAGTACTTTTCGACAGATTACTTCCCCACTTTGTCTTCATTCATCATGTTGTGAGACACGCACGATGCAGAGGGCGCCACCATGAGTTAAAGGTTGATGTGGAAGAATACAGCTCCTTCTCTGGTTCAGTGTCAGTAGTTCACTCATGTTTCTCTTCAGATCGTATAAATCTTTCGCCTTTTACTAAAGATTTCCGTGGAGAGGAACAACATGAGTTTTTGCAAATTTTTTGATGCCCTGCTCTTGTAGGGCTTCTTATGGTGTTCAATGTAATCTGTCTGGTTAACAACTTTTGATCACACGTGCAGAGTTGTTATTCCCAAGATGTGTATCTATGAAGTAGCAGAGTGTGTTGTCTCACTTAAAGTTGTACTCCAAAAAGACAGTGCCCCGTGTGAGGCTCGAACTCACGACCTTCAGATTATGAGACTAACGCGCTGCCTACTGTGCCAACGAGGCTTGTGCAGTCAATGAAAAGCAGCGTGACTCAGAGGAAAGGCCAAGTGCATGGAATGGAGACCCACTTCTTTGGTCGAAAATACACGAAGCAACATTCCCATCCATGAGCGGTCTGCATGAGGACAGCGAAGAGGCAAGACGATCATCATGAACTGTGCTGTCGCATCGCTGATGACGCATTCACGTGAACAAAGCCTCTTCCGGTGTCGGTACCAAATGTGTCTGTCACTGCCTGATGTGGTCCGCCTGCCTGATGCGGTCCGCCGGAAGTTCCAGGACTGGAACCGGATGTTAGAAACACGCATGCGCAAGGTCTAGGAATTGTGTTTATTGGTTATATCGCGGGAATTTGTGTGTTTTTTGAATAGTTGTCAAAATAGTCTATATTTAACAGTAAAATCTGGAAATTATACGTTTTTACGCGGATGCGCAAGTACGATCTGTTCTTTCTGCCTGATGTGGTCCGCCGGAAATGATGGTGCTGGAGCAGAAAGTTACAGACGAACTGGTTTACGGTACACAAGCGTTACTTTGGTTTATTTCTTTGTCACAGCCAAACTGCACAGACCTAATCCTAACCCTTAATCTAGACTGTAGAAGTTAAAATTTTAAAACGTTCAAGAGAAACTTGTATAACTATGGACGCATGCGCTGACCAGTAAACGTCAGTTGGTAAAACATGCGCAATTTCCGGTTCCAGTCCTGGAATTTCTGGTGGACAGCAGCAGGCAGTGACAGCGTCCACTTACCAAATGTGTCCTACCTGCCACGGAGTGGCATGACATCACATCCGGCATATACCATATCTTTTTTTTTTTATTTTTTAATGAGCCAGAGGAAATTGAAATAAAGGATTTCAATCCGATTTCTACCACATGCGTAGCATTTATTTCCACAAAATGCGATGTTTGTCATCGAATCGTTTGTGAAGTTTATGTCCGTTCTTCTCCGCAGCTGCGTAATAACGCATCGTGATTGGCTGACATGTGCGGAGCTTTGTTTTTCTTTGATATTGCTCAAGAAATCACAATAGTCTCCACATTAGGCACTTTAACACATCCAGATACATTTTATTCATTTACCAGGGAAAATATGCATCTATGAAGGAGTTTTCACCCCTGACAAATAGGTCCTACCACTTCCGCGTTAGCCGAAAGACGCGTCGTGTTTGGCTGACACGTACGGGTTATTGTTTTTACGACTAAACGACTAAAAATACCTGCAGATGCACATAATTATCTGCTGTGGGGTCTATTTTGATTTTGTGCAACATAAAACAAAAACAATGCTCCGGCGAGGCAGAGGTGTGAAGGATCTCAACGGGGGGCGACTCAGATTCAGGCTCTCGAGACAGAACACTGCAGTGTGAAAGTGCCCTCAGATTTGGAGTTGGCCACACCAACGCCTTCGAGCAGGCGTACGGACACATGAGCGTTTTCACAGCCTGTGATTGGATAGTGAGAGAGTGTACGAGCCAGAGCTAGCAAACTGCACCTGTCGCGAGCTGCACAAGCAAATCTTTTGTGTGTGTTCATTTAATAGCGGTTCTGTCAACACAAAATGGCTGAAGGAGGAGAAGAAATTGATTTTGTTGCAGATTTACCGTCAATTCCATTTTCAAGAAGGACTTTTCAAGAAAAGTTGGACATCGTTAAAGGTCGGGCAACTCCGAAGCTAGCAAGCCTGTCACAACCGGGAAAAGGATTTGTCCGCCACTTTCAGTCCGCTAACTACGAGCGGTAACCCTGGCTCACCAGCTCTGAGGAACACTGCAAATTGTATTGCTGGGAGTGCTTGTTATTTGCCACAGATCGACATGGTGTTTGGAGCAACACTGGACACCAAAGCTCTGCTGGAAACTTAAACACAACGCTGCTCTCCAAAACTTTTGGGGAAACCACATTACTTACTAACTTACTCCTTGACTGATGGCCAAGGTGAAAAATTCACGGCCCGCCACTGGTAAATAGTGGTGGTAAATGACTCTACTATATAATAACTATAAAAGCCAACTATAGTTTACAGTATATGTGAACTTTGGACTGGAGTTGTTTAAAGCATGTGTCACTGAACCAGTTGCTGTGTGGTTGTCTTGACCTAGAATGACTTTTTAAAGTGTTTTATAATGTTATTTGCTGTGCATTTTTTCTCAGTCAGACCACATGCCATGTAGCCCGACTAGCTCAGTCGGTAGAGCTTGAGACTCTAAATCTCAGGGTCGTGGGTTCGAACAACTTCTCAGCCTATCCCCTCCCTTTTCCCCACACAATCGACAGTAAAAGTACAATATTCTTCTCACCTTGCACATAGATTCAGCAGCATAATCTGGGTCCGTCGCTCTTGCAGCTGCTTCCACCTCTCGCTGGATCCTGCCTCTCCTCACTGGTTGCATGACGGAGTTCCATCTCTGATGTTGAATAATAGATGCTTTTAGAAGTTGCCTTTGCAAGTATGAGCTGGAAAGTGTTGTGTATATTACTTTCTGTGATTACATTTTTCACTGTTTCGTCACGGTCTTTCCTCATAAACAAACGTGGGATGGGGGGAGGCACCGGAGACCCAGCTTTACGACAGCCTGCAGTTACACTCATTCACTTGTGTCGCCGCCAAAAGCAAATATTCCAGGACTGCAAACAGCTGCTTTAACTAAAGTGTGCATGAAACATGAAGCTTCTTTCATTTACTTTTGTCACATTATCGGGTTGGACTGGTCACAACAGTGTCTGTTTCTCCTGCAAGGATTCAAGGCCTTTCTTTCTCAATTCCATCTTGCTGACTGAAGCGGATCCAAATTACAGGCACAATTGATGAAACTTCAGCTTCCTTGTGTTGAAGGAGCACAGCAGACGAATGACTTTTAATCTCAGGGTCCTGGGTTCAGTTCAGCTTCTATGGGAAACGCAGCGCAGAGACAATCGAGCTATGAGTAGTGCACCTCTGTGAGGAGGAGTGGCGCTGTGAGCTCTTCAGTCCCTCAGGTTCCTATGACAGTAGAAGAAGAGCGATTGAAGCTGACAGGTAGAGAGAAGCTGTTTCAGACTGTTTTATTGAACTCTGTCGACAGCGATCGTGCTGACTAGTTTAACTAGTCTAACTACAGAGATGATGGTTCAATGGTGTCATCATAATCAACCCGCTTCCTTTCGCAGGTTTTGGGAATAAACTCACAAGTTTCTAAATACATTTTAATACTCTGGAGGTTGTGTTGTCTATGTATTACAAGAATGACAGATGTCGAGTGACAAAAACAAAGGGTATCGTTTTTGATCACACGAGTGAGCACGGACTCACTTTAGCAACCATGCTAACGGTTGCTAACATGGAGGTAATGCCTGTTATGGTCATATTGGGGGCCAGGGTCATATTGCTTTTAACAGAGAAGGCTGCAGTTTTTGCTTCCTGCAGTGTGTGGTTGTGGGCGTGGCCAGATGGAGGTTGATTTGCTGGAGCCGGAGTGCAGCCGATCAGAGGGAGTGGAGACATCTACAAGTACCTGTAGCTGCTACCTACTCTCTCTCTCTCTCTCTCTCTCTCTCTTCTCCAACCACTTCCAAGCCAGCAGCAGGTGTTGTACTGTGCTCCTGTGATTGTTCTTTTGTGTTGATGTTTCTCAGAGTTTTTGTTTTGTTCCTTTTTGTCATTGCATTGGATTTGTGTCAAATTCCTCAATTTAAGTTTCAACAAGCATCCTGAGTTTAGTGTATGTAAAGAACGTTTTGTTTGCTATTTGCAATGTAACAGTCACTTCGCGTCGGTTAAAGTTTTACTGAGTTTTGTTTAAGAACCAAGCCGTTTGTGATTTGAGAGGGAAGGCATTTGATTCATTTGTGTACTGTGTCTTTTAGTTTTGTTTCACGTTTTAGAGAAATGGTCGCTTTGTGTTAGCATCGAATACATTTATGTTAAATGTCCCCTTCGTGGCTGCTGGAGTGCTTGGAGAATGGAAACAATCATGTTGTGGTCCACCTTCCCCCTAGACTGGGGACATAACACCACTAAGAAGGTAAATGTACACCTATATTTACGTATTACTATTTTTCTTTTCTTTGGCTAAGAGTACATGTGCTTATGATGTCTGTATTTGTGTTATATAGATCACAAAACAACTGGCAGGAGGAATTGAGGACACCGCGACATGGATGACCAACATCGGAAACAAGTATGGTTCTAAACTCTCTCCTCACAACGGGCGAAGGGGCTGGACTGGATGACTTGTGCCAAGGGGTCATCAAAGATACGGTGATGCTGGTGAGCCCCAACCAGACGGCATCTATGTGGATAGGGACTGTTGCAGCAACATGTAGCTTAACCACTATTTGTGTTGTGATGTTTTGACTGGAAACTAACTTCTATTAATAACCTTATGAATTCATGCAGGAGTCCGTCCAGTTCTCCATTGGTTTCGGCCACTAACATCCACAGTGCGGTTGGATGTGTTGCATTTCATGAGGTGATTCACTCATGGTCTCACAACGGAACAGCATCCACTGTATGGCACGTTCTGTTCAAACTTATCAAGCTGCATTTTCAAGTGGGATAAGCAGGACGTCTGTTGCCTGAAGGAGGCCAAGTGGGTGGAGCTGAAGAAAAAACATCAGGGCTATGAACCAACTGACGCCCAGGTGTTGGCAAGCATCAGTTCTAGCGAGCTGGCCAAACACTGCCGCAGGAGAACCCGAGGGGTAGAGGAGACCCGTGCACTCATCAAAGGTCTTCTGGACTCCATGTGGGACCTCGTGGACGGCACTGGGCTGCACCTCATCAATCGTGAGAGCATGTCTCAAGTGTGGGAGGTCCAGCAAAAGCACCTTGCCTGCATCTAGGATCCACCAGGATTGCAGCTGTACACCAACACCGGGTCGCGGCTGGAGAAAGGTGATAGAACGTTGGATGTCCTCAGATCTGCCAGAGGGTCCTCATCCCTTGAGAGTTTTCATAAGCATCAGTGTGCTTTCATTCCAGGTAAGTTTAGAATTGTGGTAGTACATTACATGACAAATGTCTTATGTCATAATGCGTCATAATACTGCAATGTGCTGTACTCGGTGATCATGTTGTATTTTTCTTATCAGGGTGGAGATGCAACGCATTGCACACTCAAATGTATATGCTGGAAGGTGTTTCGAGGTGGAACATCAACCGTTCAGCACAAGCTATTTGGATGACAGAGACATCCAGGACGAAAATATGACATACGTTTGATGTCCAATGCACTGAGCAGCAGAGTCTTGGGAACCTCTTCTTCCAGAGTTTGTTCCACCCAGGAAGCCTACTGGTAAGAAAATAAACTGCTGTTGATGACCTAGTAGGTAAGAAGGTAAAAAGATAATCTTTATTCACCCCTATTGATTGCAGGAGAACACATTGCAGTGCAATACCTCCTGGCGCAGTCAAACAGAGGAGATCTCCTGAGCCAGCAGGACGTCAGTGAGATACGGCCAGGCATGTTGGACGCTGTCTGAGACGAGGACAGCACCGACATAACTGTGCCAGATGTCACAGACATTACTTTTCATGTAACATGATAACAGGAGTTTGATAATCCATCAAATGCTTTTGGAAAAGCAATAACTTGTTCTGAAGCAGTCTTTATAATATAGGCATAAAGTTTTGTTGACCTCCCCAGGAATCTACTTTTGCATTTGAGGAGACTGCTGCATCTTCCTGGCCGGTATTGGAGGAGAGTGACACTGCCGCCACATCTGCCCCGCCCTCCTGAGGAGAGCCAGCCCCTCACCGCAGCTTTGGTACGTGGATACATATCGAATTATCTCATGTCATCTAATGTGATATGCTCCTCTCATGACCATTAGAGATGTGGGTTTATAGTTATCTTTTCTCATTGTAATTTATTTTATTGGTTCATTTCTTATGACAGGACACTAGGTGTGATTCCCCTGGGGTTCCTGGATGGGGAGGCGTGTGCTATGATGTGCTCTATGATGTGGTTTATTTATTTGCAGGTTGGAGATGGTACATGGCAAGGCTGCTCACCGACCAGACCTCAACCGAGTTTCTGACTGTGTAGCTTTGAAAGTCTACCATGAGTTCCGGGAGGCCAGAAATGGGCCGAAAGACAACAATAGGCGGACATTCCCCATCCCACAAGCAATTGTTAAGATTGACAGTCATATCAAACAGTTGCTGGAGGACTCCAAAGATGTCTTGGATAAGACAGACCTGTTGTTAGTTAACATAAACCACACAATAGTGTCGTCCTGGTGAGTTTGTCTATAATATCTCAATCAATTGCATGACTACATTTTCATGATAATAAAAATAAAGGCGTTATTTACATGGCACTTTTTATAACGCTGTTCACAAAGTGCTTGAATATTCATGTGTGTTTGTTTTTCTGTCCTGTAGGCTGCATGATCGCCAAAAAAGAACGGAGCAGGATTCACTCCTTCAGCGGCGCAGCACCAGAACATCTGCACCACTTCCACAGAGTGCAGGGTTTCCTCCCTCTTCAACTGGTCAGTGTCCCCCGGTCCACTATCAGAGCTGGGCCCCGCCTCCTCAAACACCCCATGGCTGGTTCTCTGCCTAGCAGCCACCCCCAACGGTCCTCAAGCTTGGCCCTCCACCCACAGGGCACCCTTCGCACCCCCACCTCACCCTCAAAGGCTGGTAAACTTACCCTGAAGGACCCCCACCACACTTCTATGCTTGGCCGTCGACTTCCCAAGCACCCACACAGGGCTGGTCGTCCACCGACCAACCACCCTCAACATCCTTCCAGCAACAATCCTCAGCATCCTCTCAAACCCACCCAGATGCACTTGACCCCACAAATGGCCACCACCAAAGGAGGTTGCGAAAGGCAGCCCTTGAGGATCAGGAGCGAGAGCAGAGAGGTGAACCTCCAAAAGAGCACTACCACTATCAGTGCAAACATTGTGGCAAAGCAAAAAAACCAAATCAACCGGCCACTCTCAGGTATGTGGCAAGTGGTACTGCCCTGCACCTGGACAGACTTTTGAAGAGTGGAAAGAATCTTGTAATTGTATTTTGTTTGTCATTTTGATGATATAGCAATTAATTGTGTATGCTGTTGCAACTGCTGTTTACTCATTTTGCAGTCCCACTTTAGATTATGTACAATGGATAATACCATCAATAAACTTATTCGCACATGTATTACAAACATTGCATGTAATTCTTCATGATAAAGCACTTATTTGATAAAGTACTGAGATCACACGCCTCATGCTCCACTGACTCACTGTTTTAATGACAGGATATTGCACATCCCAACCTTAAAAGCTTGAAAATCTTTGCAGCAATGTATTTGTTTTAGAACCTGAGGCTGAACATGTTTTTTTTTTAATGAACACTGGCAGTAACTGGTCAATGTTAACAGAAATCCCATCAGCTGACACAAGCTGTCTCAGTCAGTCAAGTTGGCTCTAATGTGTTTATTCACATTTACAGCAGGTTCTACAACAAAGACATCAACTCACTGTGTTAGACATATGTGGGTGAATTGAAGTGATGGGACTCCAAGCAGCAATTATCAATGCAGAGCGGTGAGGTCTCTGGCCCCAGTGGCT
This sequence comes from Synchiropus splendidus, assembly GCF_027744825.2. Lineage (NCBI taxonomy): Eukaryota > Metazoa > Chordata > Actinopteri > Syngnathiformes > Callionymidae > Synchiropus > Synchiropus splendidus. The sequence continues at coordinate 20,552,409 of NC_071343.1, forward strand.
TCGCAGCAGCGTTCTGTAAAAAGGTTTAAGGAAAAGCTCTGTCCCGTTCTATGGAGGATGTTTGAGGAATCATTTCAGAGTGGGAGAATCTCAAATAAGAAAGATAAAGATCCTAAAAATAGTGAGTCATACCATCTGATTTCACTCCTTTATTTAACCAGAGAAGAAAATTGATTGAACTGCTGAATGTTAGCAAAGTATAAAAAGGAGTTTTGTTGTTTTGTTGAACATTTTGTTGGACAACAGTATTGATCAACTGACACATCACTCTTGTGCTACAGGTGGACTGATGGGTGGGAGCTCAGAAAAGCCTGCTGTACGCTGTTTTTATAATCCAAAACAAAAACACTTCTCCATATACTTTAGAATCATCGCAATACTACAGTATATACGAGGCAAGAGTGTAAAAAAAGAAATGCAAATATGACATAGTTAATATTTAAAGTGGGAGATGACTGAAGATTTGGAGTCATGTTGCAAAGCTTGTCCCCCAACAGTTGAACGTAAATGAATGGAATGGAAATCCATATCACTTTTCAAAAAGTCACTGAGGCTCGAACTCACGACCTTCAGATTATGAGACTGACGCGCTACCTACTGTGCCAACGAGGCTTGTTTGCACCACATTTGTCGAATATAAACTCATCTAATAAATAATAATAAAACATGGCAGTGTTATTGGAACTTTGTGTTTTATCTTACCCAGCTGATTCAACCAATGAGTCAGAGCTGAGCCCCGACCGTATCATAGCCTGAACCAAGTCCTTTTGAAACCTGGACCAACACACAACCAGTGAAACAGCCAACTTGGCCAGTGACAAAGCATCGCCTGAAGAGGGACTTGAACCCTGGACCCTCAGATTAAAAGTCTGATGCTCTACCGACTGAGCTATCCAGGCTCCTAGGGAGGTGTGATGTGTGTAACCTGATGCAGTGTGTGTGTGTTCCTGTGTCTTAGCTGATGTTTGTGGTGAGCACATGACAAACCTGATATCAGCTGTGTTTTGTAACTTGCGGCGACAAACTGCTCATTTTCCTCAACTTCCTTGAATCAGGTCATTTTCATCGTTAGTTCACTCAAGGAGATTGGAAGACATGACTTGTTGGTTTTAGGAGACGCCATTACCTCCATGTGAGCAACCGTAATCTTGATTCCTGCTCAATAGGGGAACTTCTGATGGCATGATGACATTGAACTGGGCAGAGTCTGGAGGAGTGAACACATTCATGATTCTCACTTTCTTGTTCCAGTAAAAACATTCCACCAATAAAACTCTTCCTGGGATCATTTCTCTGGATTTCCCAGGTGTTTTTAAAGAATATTCCCAGCCTTGTCCCCACACAATGGACAGTCGGATAAAATATTCCTGAAATATAAAAAGAATGAAAGAATAAAGAATAAAAAGAACTCTTTTGACAGAGCGAACGCTACAGAGAGAACGCTAAACACTGCTGACAGGATCCTTCTTAGTATAGTGGACTGTGGGCGTGATTAACCAACACTGGTTACCAATGCTCTACTGGGGAGGCGGGGTCCTTAGACGCTGCAGCAACGATGAAGGAGACACATGTGATACAGGTGATCCGAACTTCTGACTAGTTGCCATCCATCGTCTGTTCAACATGTTTGCATCTCCCTCGTAGATGAACATTGGACTTTAGACTGCATTTAAAAGGAAGAGATCTTCAGATGGTCGCGGAGGACAAGTTCAGGTCAGATTGAGCACCAATGCTTGATACTCTCCTCACAAAGACAAGAGCTCCTCAGAACTAATGTTATTTAGCTGGCCAGCACAAGATACAGACATTCATACATATATCTGCATTTATTTCTTTCCAAGACAAACCAAACTATTTAAATATCAGGACAATTTGTTTGAGGTTTAAAAGTTTCCATGGAGAAAAAAGATTTCTGTCCTTCCTTTGGTGCAGCACTTTATGGTATTGGAAAAAGAAAATCTTTTTTTGTTTGTTTTTGACGCTCATCAATATTGTATGTGATTGTATGATGTGTGTGATGGATGTCTTCTGATTTCAGAAGTTTCATAAATCTGAAATAGACAGTACACTGCGATCAGACCCGAACTAAAGATCTTCTCACTGGCTAGACTGACACCAACTGTCTGAGGCAGTGGTTGTTAGTCGACGTGTTTATTTAGACTTACACAGGTTCGACAACAAAGGTATCAAATGAATATGTTAGAGTTCTCATTTAGCGTGTGAGACGTCGTGGGATTTATGCCTGCATTCTCTCGAGTTAAGGGAGGTTTGGAAGAGGTGATTAATGACAACAATCTGTCATTAAACAACATCAAAATACCATAATGATGGTCGCTTTCCCATACCGGGAGTCGAACCCGGGCCGCCTGGGTGAGAACCAGGAATCCTGACCGCTAGACCATATGGGACATATTTAGCAGTTCAGATGAGATTTCAACTGTCAAAGATATCTGTAAAACCACTCAAATAGCACAAGTAGCACCATGGACACACAGCTTCAGGTATGATGAACCATGTCTATGATCATGGAACAAGGGACTGTCTGTGTGGATATTATATTTATAATAATAATCAAAATAACAGAAGATGATCCCAGGTTCACATGTGTTCATGGAACGATGGTTAAGACTTGGAGTCTCCAAATTGACACCTGATTGGTTAAACTGTCTGTGCTCAGTTGGAAGAAAAACCTGCAGCCCTTTCTGAGACAGTTTGGTGACGCCTGTTTTGTCACGAAGGGCTGTGTTTGATCAACATCACGTCTGTCAGAGTGAGTACATGAATTAAGTTTTTACTGCAAGATAAAGCAGGTCACGTCCCTGGGTGGGCTCGAACCACCAACCTTTCGGTTAACAGCCGAACGCGCTAACCTATTGCGCCACAGAGACATGCTACTACTCATGAAAATGTTGATCTGTGAACAAACGTTTTCAGTTTTCAAGGTTTGAAGATTGTGCAGAAGGATTGTGTGACTGAAGTCAGTGATGGCTATGTGTTTTTCAGCAAAGAGAGAGTGTGAAAGAAAGATGGTAGCAGTGCTTTAGGGAATAAATGAATAAAGAGAATGAGAGCAAAAGCTTCCACCATTTCATCTTTGCATCAACCAACACTGTCTTCCACTTCTTTGTCCCAAACCTCATTGTACCGATCACATGGACATTGTGTTGTCACATGGCTCGCATCACTGAGTAGTGTTGCAAAGCTTGTGTCCCAAAACAGTTGGACATAAATGAATCGCTCTGATGCTGAAATCTTGTCTCAGTGTTTTGCATTCAAATCTCTGTCAAAAGCATGTATTACACATGTTCAGTCAAAGTGCCAGCACAAGGTCAGAAGCTCCAAGCTAATAGTCAACACTGGTTGTCCTGGGCAAGAACTAGGAATACGACGACCTATGGGACAGGAGTCCACCCAAAGGGGTTTATGGCTTGATCAGGATCATGGTGACTGATCGATCGGAGCGTCCCGATGTGGTTCCCATACCAGGGGCCAAACAACGACACCATATGGGACGTACCTGGAATAAATGAGGTAGTTTAGGAAGAGGTCGATCACATCATTAACTGTAGCTAGGATTTGGAAGTGTAAAGCTGTCACAAAACAGGAGTGAAGTTTGTGGTCGTGCAAGGCAGCTATCACAACATTTAGCTGCTAAAACACAGCATCGTCACCATGAAATCAACAATTATATGATGTTGAAACAACAGAAACGTTGCTTCTGTTGTTCAGCCTTTGAACAAACCAGCACTTCAACACAATCCTCTGAACCATCGATCCAATAACATCTGTGAACTGGTGACCGTCTTCTGACGTCAGTGACCTGTTTTGCACACATATAAGTGTTCAGAGCACAAAAGAGACTTTTCTCGTGTTCTGCAGTCGTCCATGCTACATTGTGCTGGTCTCGGTCGCAAACATCATCCACAACTGTCCTGATGTCCGGGAAGAGGGGAAAATGGACACATATCGCTCCGTGGAAACATACCATAAATAAAGGTCGTGGTAGGAGTCATGTTGCAAAGCTTGTGCCCCAAAACAGTTGAACGTAAATGAATGGAATGGAAATCCATCCACCAAAAAGACAGTGCCCCGTGTGAGGCTCAAACTCACGACCTTCAGATTATGAGACTGACGTGCTGCCTACTATGCCAACGAGGCTTGTGTATACCACATCTGTCTTATATAAATACATCTAATAAATAATAATGCTAAAATGTGGAAGGGTCATTGGAACTCCAAAATATATATTCACTTTGATAAGCCTTGTGTGTTTTCCTATCAGAGCCTGAACCTTCTTAAAGTCCTTTTGCAACCTGCACCAACACACAACCAGCGAAACAGCCAATTTGGCCAGACACAGAGTATCGCCTGAACACGGAATTGAACCCTGGACCCTGAGATTAAATGTCATTCATCTGCTGTGCTCCTTCAACACAAGGAAGCTGGAGTTTCATCAATTGTGCCTGTAGTTTGGATCCGTTTCAGTCAGCAAGATGGAATTGAGAAAGAAAGGCCTTGAATCCTTGCAGGAGACACAGACACTGTTGTGACCAGTCCAACTCGATAATGTGCCAAAAGTAAATGAAAGAAGCTTCATGTTTGCACGCTTTAGTTAAAGCAGCTGTTTGCAGTCCTGGAATATTTGCTTTTGGCGGCGCCACAGGTGAATGAGTGTAACTGCAGGCTGTCGTAAAGCTGGGTCCCTGGTCCCTCCCCCCCATCCCACGTTTGTTTATGAGGAAAGACCGTGACGAAACAGTGAAAAATGTAATCACAGAAAGTAATATACACAACACTGTCCAGCTCATACTTGCAAAGGCAACTTCTAGAAGCATCTATCATTCATCATCAGAGATGGAACTCCGTCATGCAGCCAGTGAGGAGAGGCAGGATCCAGCGAGAGGTGGAAGCAGCTGCAAGAGAGATGGACCCAGATGATAAAACTTTATTTTGAATGCATGTTTCAGAATGAAGCAAAAGGGAAAGTTTGAACATTTACTGGTGACAAGAGACAACAACCCGCAATCTTTTCGTGATGAGAAATAAATCTGTAAGATGCAACGTCATTCGGTTTCTCTCCCTCACATGTCCAGTGGAATGAATGGAATTCCGCGAGCAATGGACGTCGTGATGTTTCTCACATGATTCTTCCGTGAACAACGTCATGCCTGTTGTTTACAGCGCTGTTGAATAATAAAGACGAAGGAGCAGCGTTTTTCCTCTGGCTTTATTAGATCATGACTCTCCTGTGTTTCAATAAGGAGCAGACAAACAGCGATCAGAGCGATCAGAACCATCAAAACGTCCGTTCACAGGTTTATTTCCAGTTGACTGTGGACACAGACGTCAGAGTTAGAAACGATTCTTCTTCAATCAGTTCCAGAACAACCGTCAGGGATGATGAAATGTGGCGCTGGTCGCGTCTCTCAGCAGCTCTGAGCAGGTCTGCAGAGCAGAGGACTCAGAGGACGGCAGCAGCTACAGATAGAACATGAGTCATGGCTCGTCATGGAGGTGGACCCAATAGCTAGAATGTTGCAGGTTTACAGAGGACACGGGACAACAAGAGTAAATTACCAGTTTATTAAATACAATAATAAACGGACAGGAACTGAGGGTTGAGGTTGAGTGTTTGCATTTTCCCGTCAATGTATCTTGAAAAGTTGACTCTGGCTAGCAGGCCAACTTCTGAGGACTCAGGAGAGGAATGTGTTACAATGTCTGAGTGATGTCGGTGGGACAAGAGGCAGGTGGCATGTTGAGTCCTCCTCATCCATCAGGGATGCAGAACCTCTGGGCAGGGTGATAGGAATATTGTATTTGACTGTCCCTTGTGTGGGGACAAGGGAGTGGACAACCTCGATTTGAGCAAGCTGAAAAGTTGCGCCCAACGTGGGGCTCGAACCTTCGACCCTGAGATTAAGAGTCTCATGCTCTACCGACTGAGCTAGCCGGGCTTCATGGGGTGTTGCCTGACTGAGAGAAGCTCGACTTTCTATCCAGTAGTCGGACGAAGCTGTTTACATTCAAATTCAAGAGCTTCGATTTAAAAAATGCACAGCAAAAAACATGATGAATACAACACTTTAAAAACACACGTGCTGAGTCAAGACAACTACACAGCAACTGGTTCAGAGTCACATGCTTTAAACAACTCCAGTCAAAAGTGCAAATATACTGTTGGCTGTCATTTACCGCCACCATTTACCAGTGGCGGGCTGTGAATTTTTCGCGTTGGCCCTCAGTCAAGTAAGTCAGTAAGTTAGTAAGTGAAAGGTTTTGGAGACCGTTGCGTTTAAGTGTCCAGCAGAGCTTTGGTGTCCAGTGTTGCTCCAAACACCATGTCGATCTGTGGCAAATAACAAGCACTCCCAGCAATACAATTTGCAGTGTTCCTCAGAGCTGGTGAGCCAGGGGTACCGCTCGTAGTTAGTGGACTGAAAGTGGCGGACAAGTCCTTTTCCCGGTTGTGACAGGCTTGCTAGCTTCGGAGTTGCCCGAACTTTCTTAATGGTGTCCGACTTTACTTGAAAGTTCCGTCTTGAAAATGGATTTGACGGTAAATCTGCAACAAAATCTATTTCTTCTCCTCCTTCAGCCATTGTGGGTTGACAGAACCGCTATTAAATGAACACACGCAAAAGATTTGCTTGTGCAGCTCGCGACAGGTGCAGTTTGCTAGCTCTGGCTCGTACACTCTCTCACTATCCAATCACAGGCTGTGAAAACGCGCATGTTTCCATGCGCCTGCTCGAAGGCCTTGGTGTGGCCAACTCCAAATCTGAGGGCACTTTCACACTGCAGTGTTCTGTCTCGAGAGCCTGAATCTGAGTCGCCCCCCGTTGAGATTCTTCACACCTCTGCCTCGCCGGAGCATTGTTTTTGTTTTATGTTGCACAAAAATAAAAATAGACCCCACAGCAGATAATTATGTGCATCTGCAGGTATTTTTAGTCGTTTAGTCGTAAAAACAATAACCCGTACGTGTCAGCCAATCACGACGCGTCTTTCGGCTAACGCGGAAGTGGTAGGACCCATTTGGCAGGGGTGAAAACGCCTTCATAGATGCATATTTTCCCTGGTAAATGAATAAAATGTATCTGGATGTGTTAAAGTGCCTAATGTGGAGACTATTGTGATTTCTTGAGCGATATCAAAGAAAAACAAAGCTCTGCGCATGTCAGCCAATCACGATGCGTTATTACGCAGCTGCGGAGAAGAATGGACATAAACTTCACAAACGATTCGATGACAAACATTGCATTTTGTGGAAATAAATGCTACGCATGTGGTAGAAATTGCCTTGAAATCCTTTATTTCAATTTCCTCTGGCTCATTAAAACATTAAAAAAAAAGATATGGTATATGCTGGATGTGATGTCATGCCACTCCGTGGCAGGTAGGACACATTTGGTAAGCGGACGCTGTCACTGTCTGGTGTGGTCCACCAGAAATTCCGGGACTGGTACCGGAAATTGCGCATGTTTTACCAACTGACGTTTACTGGTCAGCGCATGCGTCCAAGTTTTTCTTGAACGTTTTAAAATTTAAACTTCTACAGTCTAGATTAAGGGTTAGGATTAGGTCTGTGCAGTTTGGCTGTGACAAAGAAATAAACCAAAGTAACGCTTGTGTACCGTAAACCAGTTCGTCTGTAACTTTCTGCTCCAGCACCATCATTTCCGGCGGACCACATCAGGCAGAAAGAACAGATCGTACTTACCCATGCGCGTAAAAACGTACAATTTCCAGATTTTACTGTTAAATATAGACTATTTTGACAGCTATTCAAAAAACACACAAATTCACGCGATATATCCAATAAACACAATTCCTAGACCTTGCGCATGCGTGTTTCTAACATCCGGTTCCAGTCCTGGAACTTCCGGCGGACCGCATCAGGCAGGCGGACCACATCAGGCAGTGACAGACACATTTGGTACCTACACCGGAAGAGGCTTTGTTCATGTGAATGCGTCATCAGCGATGCTACAGCACAGTTCATGATGATCGTCCTGCCTCTTCGCTGTCCTCATGCAGACCACTCATGGATGGGAATGTTGCTTTGTGTATTTTCTCCCAAAGAAGTGGGTCTCCATTCCATGCACTTGGCCTTTCCTCTGAGTCACGCTGCTTTTCATTGACTGCACAAGCCTCGTTGGCGCAGTAGGCAGCGCGTTAGTCTCATAATCTGAAGGTCGTGAGTTCGAGCCTCACACGGGACACTGTCTTTTTGGAGTACAACTTTAAGTGAGACAACACACTCTGCTACTTCATAGATACACATCTTGGGAATAACAACTCTGCGCTTGTAATCCAAAGGTGTTAACCAGACAGGTTACATTGAACACAATAAGAAGCCCTACAAGAGCAGGGCATCAAAAAATTTGCAAAAACTCATGTTGTTCCTCTCCACGGAAATCTTTAGTAAAAGGCGAAAGATTTATACGATCTGACGAGAAACATGAGTGAACTACTGACACTGAACCAGAGAAGGAGCTGTATTCTTCCACATCAACCTTTAACTCATGGTGGCGCCCTCTGCATCGTGCGTGTCTCACAACATGATGAATGAAGACAAAGTGGGGAAGTAATCTGTCGAAAAGTACTACACAAGATAAAAAGCCACGTAAACTCTATGAGCAGCTTGTCCACAACACTCAAGATATTTGGGCTTCAAACATCTCTGGGCGCTGACGATGACACACAGGTCACAAGGCAAGAAAATCAACATTGACGTTGCTGGTAGGACTCGAACCTACGCGGGGAAACCCCAATGGATTTCAAGTCCATCGCCTTAACCACTCGGCCACAACAACACTGTTCCTCAGACACTTCATAAGTCATTTAGTTATGGGTTCATTAGAAATCAGTTCATCACATCTCTTCCTCATCTTTCAAGCAACAATGATGATGGCTGCTTTTCAAGCACTTGACCTGGGTTCGATTCCCAGCCACTGCATGTAGCCCATTCCATTCAGTCGTGATTCAAAGAAGTGGTTTCTTCTGACCATTCACAAATCCACTGAAGGCACGAGTGATGAAGGCCATGGAACTGAAATCCATTGGGGATTTCCCCCGTAGCTTCGAGTCCTACCAACAACGCCAGGCAGAGATTGATTTTTATCCCATTGAGACCTGTCTGTTGGTCGTCCGCGTCCAGCCTTAATGGGACTTTTGTGGTGTTGACAGTTGAGGCACAAATATTCTGCCATCCACGGTTAGATGGCAAAAACAATTGGCAAAGCCTGAGAATTGAACCCAGGTCAACTGCTTGGAAGGAAGCTACAGTTTACACAAGAACACCATTGCAGAGATTCCTGTCAAGGAACATTCACTTTCACAAAGAGAAATCGACAATAGCGGATGAACAAACATGCAGTGAGATGAGGTTTTTGGCCGACTCAGTTCGGCTCCTCAACTTCTCTATTTCTTTAAGTCCATGTCAGCTCAAGATATGTATCTACTCAGTTCCACTCTGTACATAAATTGATGCATCGGTCAAAATATAGCAGTGTGAGTGTTATGAATGTGGGTTGGAATACTTGAGCTTCATTTTCTAAACGTTGTGATGTCTGCCTGCCCAAGGCATTTGCAGCAAGGAACACAAATGGTGGCAATGGCCATGAAAATGCCACATTGCTGAGATTGTTTCCTTTCATATGGTACCTGAAGGACACGGAGCATGGACTGTGCTGATGGACTTGAAGGAGGTGGTTGAAATAGTACTGTGCCCGGTATTCACGGAAGAATCAGTTCAGTATTTGCACAGGAAGATACTGGACCACCGAAACATTTCAAACTCCGGCCTCAACATCATGACATTGAACACGACCCTGACCTGATAGGGTGTTTTGGCACCCTTGTTCATTTATGGACCGTAGGATTTGAGGGTAAACACCGCATTTTCTTTATATATATAGATACAACTGTGAAACTTCTCTCATGTTAACTGTTAAATACATATATAGTCACAGTTAACATAATATCATTGGCCAGTATGGGGATCGAACCCATGGCCTTGGCGTTATTAGCACCACGCTCTAACCATCTGAGCTAACCGGCCAGTTGCAGGAGTTATTGTGTTGCTGTTCTGGAGATAAGGAGAGGAGCGAGGGAACAAGTTGAACAAAAGACCTTTGATGTTGAAGTCCTGCATAAATGAAGAGAAAGATCACCACTGAGGTTCAAAGATGATGAAGGAGATCTTCAGATGTGGCAGTGGAATTAGGGCTGATCAGGGATTGAACTCACAGTTGCTGCATCGAAGCTAAAGTCCAAACATCAGTCTCTTACAAGTAGCATGCATTAGCAGTCAGGCCAAGCAACAACAGCTGTTGACCGTAATACATGACTTTCATGGTTCAGCCAATATTGAGGGACTCACTAGTAATCCCAGCTCCACGCTGTGGAGAAGATAGTTTTAAGAGGTGGTTTTATTGAGTCGCTCAATGCGCTCGCTGCATGGAATAATTGAACACATTTTCAGGCACATGCTTTGGTTCCTGCATACAAATGAAATGCCGTCAAAGATATCTGTAAAAACACTCAAAACTCTGAACTTTGCTCTTTGGCAACCTTAAATCACAGCATCTACTCTGCCTCTCACTGAGGATGTCCAGAGACTTCACATAAGAGAGAAGAAGGATACACCAAAATGTCAAAACTGTATGATTTATGGCCCTGGAGATAATAAAACACCTCCCCTTCCAGAGGTAATAAAACCACCCCCTCCCCCTTTTTTATATAAAAAGAAATTAAAATAATAACCCTCCCCCTTTTTTTTATATCAACAGGGAATTAAAATAATAACCCTCCCCCCAAGGGCTGAAGAAGAAGAAGAACAACAACAACAACGTCAGAAGGCTGGAGCCGTGTCTAACAAACCTGATCGAATGAAGAGGAAGCCGTCCTTCGTGGCTATATGGTTGGCTAAAATGTCAGGATCAGGACCTTGGTCCTTCAGAGCCCTCCATAAAGTATCAACAGGAGTCACGGGTGAAGAAGATGAAGATTTCGTCCTGGAGTATTTTAATTCTGATTGCAGTGTATTTCGTACTCTGTTAACCATACCTTTGGATGCTTGGAGTGAAAAAATCCGCGAGATTTCTCCAAAAATCGACGGCCTCTTCTACCATAGCCGCTTATGGGATGATACCCTTGTGTTGAAAAAAAGCACTGACCTTTTAGTCCCGCCCTTTGGACCGCCTACTCGCTGGCGGTTGTTATAAAGAGGGTGTTTTCCAGAGCGACACCCTGCAGACGTACCCGGCGGAACAAGCGCATCCAGGACAACGATGAGGACCGAAGGTGTTCCGAGACGTATTGCCACTATCTTCCTTGGAGCTGGTACAGGCGGTGCTGGGTACGGAATGAACAACTCCTCGCCGACCCGTCTACTTCCTGTGGTAGAAGACGTTACAGGTGATGGTCATGAGTACGAGGGTTCTAACAACGGCATGGCGGACGGAGCCTGTCCTTCATTGACCATCAAAGACGACACAGACGACTCTGATGCAACTGAAATGGAAGACGTGGACGATGAGGAGGAACCTGTAGAGAGAGCAACAACCTCCTGCCCTGAGAACGAAACTGTCGGCGTGCATCCGCCTGCTTCATCCTCAGCTTCTCAAGACCAAGAACCAGCAGCTAATGATGAAACGGAAGGATGGATAAGCGGTTTCTTCCTGAAAGCTGTAAAGACAGTTGTATTTCATCTACTAGGTAAAACCATGCGCAAGTATTGGAGGGAGATCTGCTACGGTTGCCAAGTAGACCATCCCAGCCAAGTACAACACAGCTGTCTTGAAGAGATGGAGGATGATTTCTACAGTCTTAACTTCTACCCGTTGATGAAGAGACTCTGTAACAAGAACTTTCTGCCTGCTATACAACACTACTTGACCCTGAATGACGTACAACCGGAGAAAATGAGAACCAAGGCTACGGCTGAGACAGTCTTGCTCGAAATGAGGTCTCCAAAATCAAGCGTCTGGAACGAATACATCAAACACGAGCCAGAGGATCCTCTAATTGAACGTCTGGAATCAGCAAGTAGAATCTGGAATAGAACGCCGGTCCTGGGCGATGTCACAAATTTTTTTATCAAAACAGGAGAGTATTTGTTCACAGGCCTCTTCAACAATTCCAGGCCGACCTATGCGACATGCAGGCATTGGCTAGATATAACGACGATCAAAATTACTTGTTGACCGTTATAGATGTATTTTCAAAGAAGGCCTATGTACGCGTTTTAAAAAGAAAGACTGCGATTGAGACAATGAAGCCGTTTGAATCAGTGCTGGAGGAGAGCGGGACGCCTGCAAAGCTACAGACGGATGACGGGAAAGAATTTTTTAACAAGAGTTTCAGGGCTTTGATGGAAAGGAAGGGTATGAATCATTTTTCAGCAGCGAGTGACGTTAAGGCCTCTGTGGTTGATTTAACCGCACTCTTAAAAATCGGATGTGGAGATATTTTACAGCTAAAAACACCCTACGTTACATCAGGGTTTTACAGGATTTAGTAAAGAGTTATAATCACAGCTATCACAGTAGTATAAAAATGACACCGATGGAGGTAACTAAAGAAAATACTCTGCAAGTGTTTGACAATCTTTACATTAGACCGTCGAAAGGTCGACAGAAGCCAAAATTTAAGGAGGGCGATCATGCTTAGGATATCAAAACTACGAGGTGTATTTGACAAAAAGTATGAGCAGAGTTTTACAGACGAGATATTTACGATAACTGAATGTATTCATCGCAACCCGCCTGTGTATAAATGGAAAGATTTCGACGGCGAGCCCATCCAGGGGTCATTTTATGATCAAGAATTACAAAAAGTACAACTGGTTAAGGATAAAGTATTTCACGTTGAAAAGATTCTCAAGTATGTGGAAGGCTGCGTTAAAGGAGAGAGACAAGTCTTTGTCCAGTGGAAGAACTGGCCTGAAAAATGCACGGCAAAAAATTGATGTTCAAGGAGACAGTCAGGACTTAGTGCTTTTTAACTCGCCTTTAGCTTACATGTTAGGTGTAGAGCCTGGTCATTGGATCAATTTTTGCGAGTTCAGAGCGCCCCATCCAGTTGATTTAAAAGCGGGGTTTTACCATCTTTACTGTTACAGCGACGTTGTAAGACCGCAGCTTGTAGGGGATGCATATGCACCGGTTTTAAGAACGGTGGAAATCAAGGGTAGTTACTCAGATATAATCACACAGCATTTTAACCCTGCTTACTATTTACCAGTTGCCAAGAACCATATTGAAAATATTCAGGTACAAATTAAATCAGATCTTAACAAACCTTTCAATTTTACCTTTGGAAAAGTGGTGGTGACTCCACACTTTAGACCTGTTACTTGAGAGGATATTATATAACCCTCGTATCGTCGTCTGGAAATCCATTCATCATCACAACGCCGGAGAGAGATAACCCACATGTGCAGACCACGTCATAAACAAACACAATGGTACATGCAGGCTTAAGAGACGACCTGCACAGATTTGTACAATATTATGAAAAACAGGTGGGCGGAGATCTACCAGGGTTCTACGGTGCCCCGGTTATGTACGGACGAGGCATCGGTTCCCTCTTCTCAAAAACGTTTCGGTTTGTATCACCTCTGTTGAAAAGAGGTATTGCCATAGCGAAGCCTCATCTCAAATCAGCAGTGGGTAACATAGCCTCGGATATGTTCACCCGCACCGTGAGAGGTATGAGCGATCAACAGAGACAGGAAGGGTCAGGCGGTATAGCCGTCTTATCACGAAGGACAAAGAGACGCCCACCCAGACGACGTGTAACACAGAGCTCAAATAAACGTACAAACAAAAAAAGAAAGAAGTCAGTTGACAGAAGCAAACGGTCCAAGAGGAAGTCCAGAGGGAGCTCTGATATATTTTAAAAAACCTTATATACAGTAACATGGCGCTCCTACACCAGAAATCTGCTGAATGCACATTGGCAGAACTGGATTTATTCACGCCGCCGATGACGCAGCTTTCCATCGAGGACAAAATTTACACTGAAATTTCTCCAGTAGCCGCTATCAGCGAAGGAGGTCCGATTGAGTTTTTTATACCGAGAGACGGCGAAAAGTATCGAGACCTAAACGACACCCTTCTACACGTGCGTGCAAGAATTACTAACGCCGATGGCACCCTGTTGGCTAACGACGCAGCAGTCTGTCTCATCAATTATCCTCTAAACACAATCTTTGATCAGTGCGACGTGGTTCTGGGGGATCGGATGATTTCGCAGTCCAGTTCCACTCACCCGTACAGAGCTATGATTGAAACACTTCTGAACTTTTCAGGCGACACTCTTAAAACACAGTTTAGTGCCGGTCTTTTTTACCAAGACACACCCGGGTCAGTTGACTCGATCGTCACTGTAAACGGTCCCAACGCAGGCCTTAATAAACGGGCAGAGTTCACGAGCAGATCAAGAGAAGTACACCTTCTCAGTCCTCTCCACAGCGACATATTTTTATTATTATACTCGGTCAATTTAAGAATTAAACTCACCAGGGCGAATGATGCCTTCTGACTGACGGACCCTGCGACTCCACCTTTCGTCTGAAAATCCTCGGCGCCTCTCTGTTTGTGAAGAAAGTCACTGTTTCGCCAGCTGTGAGAATAGGTCATGCAGCGGGTTTGTTAAAAGGAAATGCTCTCTACCCGCTCTCGCGAGTCAACGTAAAAACATACTCCATTCCAGAAAACTCCAGAATATGTACCCAGGAGAATTTATTTCTGGGTTCAATACCTAAATACGTGGTTTTAGGGATGGTGCATCATGAGGCATTTACCGGTAGGAGAGATCTTTCCCCGTTCAATTTTCATCATTACAACACTGCATATCTAGCCCTCTGTCAGGACGGCCGCCAGATCCCCGCTAAAGCTTTTCAACCTCAGTTTAATAACGGTATGGCGGTCAGAGAGTTTTATAACATGATTCTAGCTACAGGAAGACATTTGAAGGATCTACCTCTAAGCATTGACCGCGAAGGTTTTAACGGCGGTTATTCGTTGTTTGCGTTTAATCTCAATCCAGCCGACGACAACGACGCTCTCTCCCCCGTCTCAACTGGAGATGAGATTCACAGCACCCTTACCAAACACCGTAACACTGATTGTGCACGCTTGTTACGATTCCATTCTGGGGATTGATGCAAAAAGACAAGTGCTGGTGGACTATTATTAAAAAAGTTATGGATAGTCTCCAGTTACAGAGGCTGCTGAGAGGTCTCTTGGGTGACACATTTTACGGTGTATGGCCGTCGGATAAGTTGCCTCAATACACTCAACCCCTCAGACCGCCTGCATATTTCGTCGTCAACACACATCCGGCACATAAACCAGGAGAGCACTGGTTGGCTTTAACTCTCAAAGAAGACGGTAGAACAACTTTCTTTGACTCATTTGGAATGGGGCCGTACTTTTCACATTACCCTGAAAATATTTTAAAGTTTCTCAAGAAACATTCAGGCGACATCAAGTACAACAATGGCCAACTACAGCACGCTCTATCGTTTGTATGTGGTCATCACTGTGTCTTCTACCTCTGTCATCGCGCTAGAGGGTTGTCTATCGAAGAAGTATTAAGTCTATACAGCGCCGATACCTTAAAAAACGACCTCATGGTATACAACTTTGTGAAAGGACATCAACAATGTCTAAAAAGATGTGCACACTGTCCGTGGAAACAACAAAACTGTTCTCTTCTGTATTTTAAAGACTATTGTAATGTGTGACTAATCTTATTTTGTTTGTGCGTGTGTTTAAAAGAAAAATCTGTAATCACATAATAATTCAATAAAACATTTTAGTGATGAAAAGACAATAACCGTGTACAAGACAATTATTCAGGAAACCCATCGAGGTGTTAGAGACAATTTCTTCCCTTTGGTCACTACACGCGTCAAGCGTCGTCGAGGTGTCACTTTAGAGTCCTTTGGGTAGGGAGACCAGCTCTCAGCTATACTTTTCTTTCGCGAGATAGAAATCGATTTAAGTCTCTGATATTGAGCCCTCGCTTCAGGATTGGACAGCAGTGTGAGAGGGATGTTTAGCTTTAATAATGTGACGAGAAACTCAGACCAGCCCTCAGGTAATGAAGAACTTGTTTTCTTATACGGGAGGGAAAGGGACTTGAATATATCAATCACATGAGAGCCTTTTACAGCATTTCCATCATACATCAATTCGCCATTCATATTCCAACCATCACCGTTTTTGGATACCCTCTGGATAATGTATTCAGCATTTCTTCGAGCTTTTGACGGAAGGCTATTTAGAATATCCTTACCCAAGTCATCTGTTACAGAGGGTGTTTTTAGAACACTTTCGACACGACTGTCAGAGTCGTGGGGATGATCGCTGACTCAGTTTCGTTGTCAAGTCAGAGTTACTCTCCTTTGGTCTCTCTGATCCTGTTTTGTAAAGGTTAAATATCTCTACAATAGAGCATCATACTTTTTAATCTTCTCATACGAGTTTAACTGAGAATCATTTAGAATGGACCTCATCTTGTCATTTAATTCATCTTCGGCTGTTTCACGGATGTCGGGGGTTGGACGTGATAACCGGTTAATTTGCTGAGGAGAGACGAGATACATTTTCTGGACAGTCTTCATGGTGTTTTACTTCTTTACAAGTCCTCCTATTAGATTTCCAATGATTGGAATGGCAGCCGCTAGCAATGGCAAAATGAATCCTCCCGATTGCTTTTTAAGAATCCTTCGTTCACGCTTCACGCACGCCTTTTTATTAGCCAAGAGTCTGATGTTTTTCTTCTGTTTTTTCAGTTTTTTGAACTGAGCCTGTTACAATGGTACATTCCCCTTCAAAACATTCAGGGCGATCTCACCGAGAGCTTGAATAAAGTCCCGAGAACTATGCATCAAAATGTCTTTACGTTTCTTTGATGGAGCATGGTATAGTTCCTTAAGTAAACCAGCGTTTCTTTTTATACGCTCACATAACTTAAGCAGATGTTTTTGGTATGTACACCGTGTGACGTTGATGAGGAAGTATCCCAGTCCTTAGTCTGTAGCGTTCTGGACATGAGGGTGGTAGATCAACAATTAAGTACCCGTGTGCGTCAGCTGTAGCATCTTCAAAGCTTTCTAGAAAGAAAGCTCTTTGAGACGGGTAAACCTGTTGAGCAAGAACTTTTATCTGCATTTTATCGCGAGGATTCTTCAACAATACAAAGTAATTGCTATTCAGACTAATAGTATGACTATATTTACCACGATGAAATAAGTTTTGCGTCAGCATTATAACACTCATATTTTTATGATGTCTGTACTGTGTAAAAATGCGAACAACCTCAGGGTTTTCAGAAGCTTCAAAAATCGTCATTGATCGTCAAGAATAATCAAATGTTTTCTATCAGAAGGAAATACATCTTCATTTTCAAAAGATTCAGGTAAACCTTCAATGAATTTGATATTTTTATTCATCTTTTGCAATTCACTGTACATAGGTTGAAAAGAAGTATAAATCCATACAATATTTAAATTGACATCATCCATAACATGTTCACAATTTTCAAGTATACATTTTACAAAATGGGTCTTTCCTGACCCTGATGGTCCCACCACTAGACATGAAAATGGTGTTTTCAAACGTGGATCGAAATGAATTTCTTCCATAATGACCCCCTCATCCACTCAAAACCCGAAAGGTTTGGTTGTACCGTCCGAAAACAAACGCCTCTTATCGTACACGACCCGGAGTTTTTTAGTAACTGATCTGTTTTTTAAAGTGATGTTCTTTTTATCGCTCACAATGCTGTGTTGACGGGTCTCAAGCAGCCCATCAGGTGAATTATGTCAAAACAAGTCATCCAGCGTCACCACAAACAACGGGGGAACCCTTTACACATGACTGTTAGATCGTGGATGAAAATTTGAGGCCATCCTGAAAGAGGGGTCATTGTTCAAGTTTTTTGATCCTCAGATTATCAATTAATGCGTTTATATTCTTCTGCGAGACGTACAGTCACTCTCTCCTCACTGGCATCAACAAGAAATATCTGTTAGGTCTCCTGCTGGTCCAGAACTCAAACATCAATCATTGGTTCTCTGAATGAGCACCATTGAACATGTGTAACTTGTTGAATCACCCGCGTTATGTCTAAACTGAGGATACCACGTATTGTTGTACTTGTTCTTTACAAACAATACAATACAAAGGACCTGCCATGATGTATGGTTTAGAGACTGCTACACAGACAGACAAGCAGAGTCACATATGTCTGAATTGATGTCCAGGTTTTCATAGGAGGAGGGTGCATCTCAGATCAAGATGGAGGTCGCCAATTTGTGATGGCTACTAGTGAGGAAAGGGTAAAATGAAGTCATACATCGAAGATTTTACAAGCTACTCACAAACATTCAACATAAATATTTGCCTGCATTCAACTTTTAATTTTCAACTTTTATCAAAATTATCTTTTGCAGGAGATAACTATTGCATCATTTATGTTTAAATCACATCATAGTGAGAATATATTACAACAGCATTAGATTTAACTCTTTCAAAATTTCAGATTTTGTTCAAGGATATTGTAGGTATCCGTTTGCTTTTGGAATTAATTGAGATTCCTTGCAGAAGTATCCTTTTGACGCAAACGTTGACAGTAACGTTTGAAAATTGCAACGTGGTCCCAGAAATTGCAGCACTTTCAAGAGTTTCTCCCCAACCAACAGAAACACTACATAATTACAAAATAAAACCCAAAAAAGTACTGTAGTAACATGCAAACATGAATGTCAGTCTACGCTTTGACTCCAAAGGTCCAGTGGAAAAGCTTCATAGAACTTCATATCCAATATGTGTTCCTTCCTTCCGTTTAAAGTTCTCGTATGAGATGTTTATGAGATGTTCATCAATTCCGCATTTACCTACGTATGCGTAGATCCAACAAGTCCAACATTTCCCCGCTGCGGGACAAACAAGGGGCACTCTGTGCTCAAGATTCAAGATTGTATTCATCACAGTGGTCACCCTTGACATTTTGGGCGGCTCGCGACATTTACGCTAAATGATAGCAACCGATTTATGGGAGAATGACACACACAATTACTGTAATTGTTCAAGAAAAAAAAAAGACAAATCTTAATCTCATTCTATCACTTTCCCCCTCTTATGGGCAGAACAGCGAATTTTGCCACCGTTTTTAAAAAGTGCATCGAGGCTGATTTTAGGGGCGAGAAACTAGTCATTGGCTGTATATGTTGAACGAAGACGGCCTGAGTATGATCCGGGACATCTTCCCATAGGATTGGATATTGGATCACCAAGCGTTATCAGGGTATGTTCACAAACATGCTTTCATGTGTTTGCAGACATTCACTCATTTAAAAATGTAATTTGAGTGAAAAATGAGATATAATCACACTGTTGCTTTCAAAAATCTTTGTTAGCTTTGTTATATTGTTTTTCTTGTTGTTGTTGTTGTTGTTGTTGTTGTTTTTCTCAGATGTTCTTTCTATGGAGTTTCTATTCTCTCCCTTCTCAATGAACAGAGTTGTTCTTTGAAGTATATTCTCGTATTTATTTGTTCTAATATTTTCTGTGTGCATATTCCGTCTTATGCAGTTACACTTTAAAACTTAACTGACTGATGGATGGATAGGTAGATGCAAGTTCATAAAAAGGAATAAAAGCCTTCTGCAGGATTCAGCGCCTCGTTGAGAGACTACTAACGTAAAAAAAAATGCTTCCACGCAATTCGTACACCTTGTGAATGTAGACAAATAAAAGATAAAATACTCTTTAGCTTGAAGATATGTAAAGAAAATGTAGGTCTAGGATGATTAAAAATGAAAAAATGAAAGTATGAAACTACAATGTCAACCCTGTGATTTGTTATTTGTCAGTTAGAATTGACAGTGAGTCGTAAAAGGCTTTACTTGTAAAAAAAAAAAATTATATTTCATACTATTTCATGAAAAAGCGGGGTTGTGACTGGTAGCGAAGAATAAAAAGTTCTTGACATCTCAAAAGTTATACATGTCAAATGTCAGGCTTTAGTTCAGGATTACTAGTACAATTTGTGTAAGCAGACAGTGTCAGGTGAATGAAAAGATTAAGAAGATTGGGAACATGCTGCTCGCACATGCTAAAATGGCTTGTTGTCTTATAGTGAGAATGGAAAGTCTTAAATTTGATGCACGAGTGTGTGTGTGTGTGTGTGTGTGTGTGTGTGTGTGTGTGAGTAAGTGCTGAAAGAAAACTGCTGAAAGAAATGTATTGTTTTTACAAACAATTCAATTTCTTGTACTGACAATTAGGAGTTTTTAACAGTGAAACAGATATTTGAGAATCTAATGGATGGAGAAAAGTTTGAATTAAAAGGAAAAATGTACTTACAGGCTTCAGTGCTGCGATTAGATTTTATAACATGAACAGCTTGCCTACCAAAACTATTCTTTAATGGTAACTTGCGAACACAGACAAAAAAGACAGGACAAAAACAGGTTCAAGAACCTACAATTTCAACCAGTTTAATGATTGCCAGTTGTTTGTTTTTAAAAACACTGAAAAAGTTTTAAAATTTGAGACACCATTGATAAATAATAAAAAATAAAAATAATAAAAAAATACAATATTTTGAATTTGTTCACAAGCTTTACTTCAGCATTAAAATTTTGTGAAAATGAACAATAGAAACACAGTTTTTTAAAATGGAAAGATTTAATTTCAACACATTTCGATTTCGACTCGGGTTACTTTTTTTTATAATTCTCAATTCATACATTCATAGTTTCACCTCAGCTAGAAGCAGGTTAGTCTCTGGATCTGATCTAAATACCACATATGATGCTGGAGTAATTGCGTAATGCGTGCATAACTGGTTGAGTCATCCTGATAATACCTAACAACTGTGATATTTATTTGTATCCTTTGGTGCAACTTTTAAAGAGTTAAAACATTCAATTATTTCTACACTAGTTGCCTTGTTTTGAAAAGTCACAAGTTACTTTTTAAAAAATGCTAAACACAAAATGCACACTACAAAACGAACATGTTGCACCGTACTGCTCCCGCATTTGGCTGTTTTCACCTGAAAATACAGAAAAAAGACACATTTAAATCAGTGAAAAGCACGGCTTGTAATATACACATTTAAGCCACTGGTAAGGCAAAAAAATAAGTAAAATAAAAAAAATAAAATAAAATTAAGGGTTGACATACTTTGGATATTTCTACACTACTTGTCTGACTAGGGATAGCATCAAGTATAAATGAATGTTCATTCAATGAATGTTCAGTCCCTCCTACATTGTAGATGTGTTACATGACAAGTTATAGGACGTTTGTATAGCTCTTATATCACATTGCTTCACAATTGTTACATTGCAGGAACACATTCAGTCATTTCATCTTGCATGATACTGGGATTGAAAAGAAGCAGAGTGAAGAACAGTTCTTGTAACTTATTCTCACTTTCCCTCATTTTTGCAACAGTGGTTGCGTGTCGCTGTGTGTGTGTGTGTTAACTTTCTGTGTTGCAGTCCATTTTGTGCTTGTGTGCAGTATGTGTGTATTAGTGTTGAGTAGTAACTTCTCGAAGGCTCAAACGTTGTATTGCTCAGTCTGGTCTGATCTAAATGTCACGGCTGATGATGAAGTCATTTTGTACTGCTCGCACGTTTGATTGTTTTACCCCTAAATTACAGGGTATAGTACAAACTAAAAGTAGTGAAGTCTTTTTTTTTTTTACCTTTAGTGTGACTAGATTTTTTTTTCGAAAAGCATGACTCAGTCAAGCAACGACAGATGAAAATAGAATGTTTCTATATTTTATCGTCTGACTTGAAACAGCGTCATGTAACTTTAAAATAATAAAATCTCTGTTTGTTCCAGCTCCAGCGGTCCTTCTTATGCCCCCAGAAAGTTATTGGCTGACTCAACAATGTCTGAAAATAGAAGGGATGCTGTTGTAGTAAATAATAGAGATATTAACAACGAATTATAAAATAATTAAATGTTTTTACCTGTATCACTCTGTGTTAAATGAACGTCACACAGATGGGTGACGACATCTGTGAATGAAAAGAGATGTGATAAACATGACATAACGTTTTATATAATTCTTATAATACTTGTATATGTAGATACACAGATATACTGTGTACATATAGATATATTCACCTACGGAGTGCAGAGGAGGAGGCGTCCATAGCGCAATTGGAGTCCGTTTGAAAAGGAGCTGGATGGAGTTCTGGATGGTCTGGTCAGCAGCAAAGGTTACCCCTGAACTGATGTAAAGCATGGTCTGGATCATGGTCACCTAAATACTCCATTCGTGCGGGTAGGGGCTAGACGATACCTGTGTTGATTTTGGATTAAACAATGTTGGAAGAGCTCAGCGTTTGCTAGATAGCTCGGAGGAGTAAACTTTTCCACCGTCAAATGATGCAATTTTAAAAGGTGTCGTATGAAGTTGTGTAAGGCCTGGTCAACAGCAAAGGTTACCCCTGAACCGTTGTAAAATGCGGTCTGATCTGGGTCGTCTAAATACTCCATTCGTGCGGGCAGGGTCTAGGCTATACCTTTGTTGATTTTGGATAAAAATGCTGGAAGAGCTCAGCGTTTGCTAGATAGCTCAGAGGTGTAAACTTTTCCGCTGTCAAATGATGCAATTTGAAAAGGAGGGGTCTACAGCCGGGTGACCTGTGTGTGTGTGTGTGTGTGTGTGTGTGTGTGTGTGTGTGTGTGTGTGTGTGTGTGTGTGTGTGTGTGCTCACTCAGTCTGAACAGCGAGGTTTGCCTTCAGATAGACGAATGAGGTTTGTCTTCAGACAGACCTCTCTGTCTTCAGATTGTCTCTTTTGAAGATTCAACCGGCCGGGAAAGAACTCACATCTCCTCAGCAAATTAACCGGTTACCACGGACTCTGTTTCAGTGTCTGAGAAAGAGTCAGGCATCATGACTGTTGTCCCCCCTCTGTTGACCTCATTTTTTCAAAGTATTTCCTGAGTAAGTAAAAATGCATTGTTTCAAACTCACACAGGGTATAAAATTAAATAGACTAATTCAACAGAAACTCATGCGAATTGGATAGCTGTGTCATTTGAACTAATGCTGAAAACTAAAGGTATTTCTTTCTTTTGTTTTATCCTTGTTCACTCAACCTTATTTTCTGAAAAACTAAAAGTATTTTACAAGTAGAAATTATCTGTTTTAAACACATTTTGAAAAAATGATGCATGAGTTGTGTAGCTGTGTCATTTGAACTATTAGTGAAGACTAAAAAAAAAAGTGTTTTCTTTCTACTGTTTTATCTTTAAGAAATATTTCAAGAATGAAAAACTGTTTCATAAGATGTTAAATAACTTCTAAAACGTTTAAACCAGAATTAATATTGTAGCTACTATCACGTTTAGATTATTTAGTCTACAATGCAGAAACAGCTTGAACATTGACTAATGCTGAAACTTTAAAGTTTTATTTTCAATATCTTATTTTTTTTCTTTTTTTTTTCCCCCCACATTCTTAAGGTAATCCTCCAGAGCCGCTCAAACCACTCCCTCGAGCAGACCCTACCTGACCTCCTACCAGACCTAACCGTTTGTCACGGCTGCGAGGATGTAGCGGCCTCCCACCCGTGCATCACACAGGTTGACCTTGACCTTCGAGGGGAGGGGTTATTATTTTAATTTCTTTTTATATAAAAAGGGGGAGGGGTTATTATTTTAATTTCTTTTTATATAAAAAAGGGGAGTGTTATTATTTTAATTTCTTTTTTATATAAAAAGGGGGAGGGGGTGGTTTTATTACCTCCGGAAGGGGAGGGGTTTTATTACCTCCAGGGCCATAAATCAAACAGTTTTGACATTTTGGTGTATCCTTCTTCTCTCTCACCGCTACCCATTTACATGAATCACACATTCATTATTACCAGAACGTAGAAATTAAAAATGTACTTACTTTCATCTTGAACACACAGACACTACACTGCAAAAACGCCTGATCTGGCCAAGACTTACAATCTCATATCTAGGCTAAAGTTCTTATTGATCTTGTTTTGAGTATAATATACTATGTAAGACCAAATTGTATAAGATTATTAAGATTGTTTTAAGAATATTTCTACTCTTTTTTTCTTACTTAGTTAATTTCACCTTAGTAAATCTCAAAGTTAGTTACTTTAAATGTAAATCAAGCCAAATTATTTGCGACTTCAGGCCACCCTGTGTTTTTTAAGACTGTTTCGAACTTGATTCAACACCAGCAACAAATGCTGAAGAGGACTGTCATGAAGGGCTGGATTTTGGAGATCAACAGCCTTTGAACAAACCAGCACTTCAAGAACCATCGTTCCAATAACATCTGTGAACTGGTGATTGATGATGGTCTTCTGTCGTCAGTGACCTGTTTTGCACACATATAAGTGATCAGAAAACAAAAGAGACTTTTCTCGTGTTCTGCAGTCGTCCGTCCTACATCGTGCTGGTCTTGGTTGCAAACATCATCCACAACTGTCGTGATGTCCGGGAAGAGGGCAAAATGGACACATATCGCTCCGTGGAAACATACCATAAATAAAGGTCGTGCTAGGAGTCATGTTGCAAAGCTTGTCCCCCAAAACAGTTGAACGTAAATGAATGGAATGGAAATCCATATCACTTTTCAAACAGACAGTGAGGCTCGAACTCACGACCTTCAGATTATGAGACTGACGCGCTGCCTACTGCGCCAACGAGGCTTTTGTGTCCTATGTCTGTCTTATGTAAATACATCTTGTAAAAAATAATGATAAAACATGGAAGTGTTATTGTAACTTTCTGCATTTTATTTTACCCATCTGATTCTCCAAGATGCAATAAGTGAGTCACAGTATGAGAGCCTGAACCAAGTCCTTTTGCAACCAGTGAAACTGGCCGACTTGGCCAGATGCAAAGCATCATCTGAACAGGGACTTGAACCCTGGACCCTCAGATTAAAAGTCTGATGCTCTACCGACTGATCTATCCAGGCTCCTAGGGAGGTGTGATGTGTGTAACCTGATGCAGTGTGTGTGTTCCTCTGTCTTAGCCGATGTTTGTGGTGAGCACATGACAAACCTGACATCAGCTGTTTTGTAACCCACGGCGACAAACTGCTCATTTTCCTCAACTTCCTTGAACCAGGTCATTTTCATCGTTAGTTCCCTCAAGGAGATTGGAAGACGTGACTTGTTGGTTTTAGGAGACGACATTACCTCCATGTTAGCAACCGTTATCTTGATTCCTGCTCAATAGGGGAACTTCTGACGGCATGATGACATTGAACTAGGCAGAGTCTGGAGGAGTGAACACATTCATGATTCTCACTTTCTTGTTCCAGTAAAAACATTCCACCAATAAAACTCTTCCTGGGATCATTTCTCTGGATCTTATAATTTCCCAGGTGTTTTTAAAGAATATTCCCAGCCTTGTCCGCACACAATGGACAGTCGGATAAAATATTCCTGACATATAAAAAGAATGAACCACAAAACTCTGTTGACAGAGATGTGAACGCTAAACACTGCTGACATGATCCTTGTTAGTATAGTGGACAGTATCTCCGCCTGTCACACAGAAGACCGGGGTTCTTTTCAGGATGGTTTGCTTCATATCCGTACGCAAGTAACATCCAACTCACAACCTGCATGACTTACGTCCACCCGTACTTATGAGCGATGGCAGCAGATGTTTATTTGTTTTTCAGTTTTCAAGGATGAAGATTGTGCAGAAGGATTGTGTGATTGAAGTCAGTGATAGCTATGTGTTTTCCAGAGAGAGTGTGAAAGAAAGATGGTAGCGGTGCTTTAGTTGCTTTAGCTGAGTCAAGACAAACACACAGCAACTGGTTCAGAGACACGTGCTTTAAACAACTCCAGTCCAAAGTTCACATATACTGTAAACTATAGTTGGCTTTTATAGTTGTCATTTACCACCACCATTTACCAGTGGCGGGCCGTGAATTTTTCACCTTGGCCTTCAGTCAAGGAGTAAGTTAGTAAGTAATGTGGTTTCCCCAAAAGTTTTGGAGAGCACCGTTGTGTTTAAGTGTCCAGCAGTGCTTTGGTGTCCAGTGTTGCTCCAAACACCATGTCGATCTGTGGCAAATAACAAGCACTCCCAGCAATACAATTTGCAGTGTTCCTCAGAGCTGGTGAGCCAGGGTTACCGCTCGTAGTTAGCGGACTGAAAGTGGCGGACAAGTCCTTTTCTCGATTGTGACAGGCTTGCTAGCTTCGGAGTTGTCCGACCTTTAACGATGTCCAACTTTTCTTGAAAAGTCCTTCTTGAAAATGGAATTGACGGTAAATCTGCAACAAAATCTATTTCTTCTCCTCCTTCAGCCATTGTGGGTTGACAGAACCACTATTAAATGAACACACACAAAAGATTTGCTTGTGCAGCTCGCGACAGGTGCAGTTTGCTAGCTCTGGCTCGTACACTCTCTCACTATCCAATCACAGGATGTGAAAACGCTGACGTTTCCGTACGCCTGCTCGAAGGCCTTGGTGTCGCCAACTCCAAATCTGAGGGCACTTTCACACTGCAGTGTTCTGTCTCGAGAGCCTGAGTCTGAGTCGGCCCCCGTTGAGATCCTTCACACCTCTGCCTCGCCGGAGCATTGTTTTTATTTTATGTTGCACAAAATCAAAATAGACCCCACAGCAGATAATTATGTGCATCTGAAGGTATTTTTAGTCGTTTAGTCGTAAAAACAATAACCCGTACGTGTCAGCCAATCACGACGCGTCTTTCGGCTAACGCGGAAGTGGTAGGACCCATTTGGCAGGGGTGAAAACTCCTTCATAGATGCATATTTTCCCTGGTAAATGAATAAAATGTATCTGGATGTGTTAAAGTCCCTAATGTGGAGACTATTGCGATTTCTTGAGCGATATCAAAGAAAAACAAAGCTGTGCACATGTCAGCCAATCACGATGTGTTATTACGCAGCTGCAGAGAAGAACGGATATAAACTTCGCAAACGATTCGATGACAAACATCGCATTTTGTGGAAATAAATGCTACGCATGTGGTAGAAATCGCCTTGAAATCCTTTATTTCAATTTCCTCTGGCTCATTAAAACATTAAAAAAAAAGATATGGTATATGCCGGATGTGATGTCATGCCACTCCGTGGCAGGTAGGACACATTTGGTAAGCGGACGCTGTCACTGCCTGATGCGGTCCACCAGAAATTCCAGGACTGGAACTGGAAATTGTGCTTGTTTTACCAACGTTTACTGGTCAGCGCATGCGTCCATAGTTATACAAGTTTTTCTTGAACGCTTCAAAATTTTAACTTCTACAGTCTAGATTAAGGGCTAGGATTAGGTCTGTGCAGTTTGGCTGTGACAAAGAAATAAACCAAAGTAACGCTTGTGTACCATAAACCAGTTCGTCTGTAACTTTCTGCTCCAGCACCATTATTTCCGGCGGACCACATCAGGCAGGTGGACCACATCAGGCAGTGACAGACACATTTGGTACCTACACCGGAAGAGGCTTTGTTCATGTGAATGCGTCATCAGCGATGCGACAGCACAGTTCATGATCTAAACCGGCCAGTAAAGGGTCTGATCGCTGTCTGGGCGGACAATATCCTTGAAAAACAACTTCTCAAACTCCCAGAACACTGAGGTGTGCAGCCGGGAGCTGCAGGAAAATTACGCTTGGGGACGGGAGCGCCGTGGATTGATCCACGCTGCTCTCGCAACAGGTTGAACACAGCGAGCGAGATTACTGGCGATCGAGAAGGTTTTAAACAGTGAAGTTCAGATCCCGACGTCAGAAATGATCAGTGAATAGTCTGGTGATCTTCAGTAACTTGGGGAAAATCAGCGTCTTGCCTCTTCGCTGTCCTCATGCAGACCGCTCATGGATGGGAATGTTGCTTCGTGTATTTTCTACCAAAGAAGTGGGTCTCCATTCCATGCACTTGGCCTTTCCTCTGAGTCACGCTGCTTTTGCTGTCTTGTTGGAGTACAACTTGAAGTGAGACAACACACTCTGCTGCTTCAAAGATACACATCTTGGGAATAACAACTCTGCACTTGTGATCCAAAGTTGTTAACCAGACAGGTTACATTGAACACAATCAGAAGCCCTACAAGAGCAGGGCATCAAAAAATTTGTAAAAACTCATGTCGTTCCTCTCCACGGAAATCTTTAGTAAAAGGCGAAAGATTTATACGATCTGAAGAGAAACATGAGTGAACTACTGACACTGAACCAGAGAAGGAGCTGTATTCTTCCACATCAACCTTTAACTCATGGTGGCGCCCTCTGCCTCGTGCGTGTCTCAGAACATGATGAAAGTGGGGAAGTCATCTGTCGAAAAGTACTACACAAGATAAAAAGCTGCAACGTAAACTCTATGAGCAGCTTGTCCACAACACTCAACATATTTGGGCTTCAAACATCAAGTAAGTCTGGACGCTGACTACGACACACAGGTCACAAGGGAAGAAAATCACGTTGCTGGTAGGACTCGAACCTACGCGGGGAAACCCGAATGGATTTCTAGTCCATCGCCTTAACCACTCAGCCACAACAACACTGTTCCTCAGACACTTCATCAGTCATTTAGTTATGGGTTCATTAGAAATCAGCTCATCACATCATCTCTTCCTCATCTTTCAAACAACAATGATGATGGCTGCTTTTCAAGGACTTGACCTGGGTTCGATTCACAGCCACTGCACGTAGCCCATTCCATTCAGTCGTGATTCAAAGAACAGGTTTCTTCTGACCATTCACAAATCCACTGAAGGCACGAGTGACGAAGGCCATGGAACTGAAATCCATTGGGGATTTCCCCCGTAGCTTCGAGTCCTACCAACAACGCCAGGCAGAGATTGATTTTTATCCCATTGAGACCTGTCTGTTGGTCGTCCGCGTCCAGCCTTAATGGGACATTTGTGGTGTTGACAGTTGAGGCACCAATATTCTGCCATCCACGGTTAGATGGCAAAAACAATTGGCAAAGCCTGAGAATTGAACCCAGGTCAACTGCTTGGAAGGAAGCTACAGTTTACACAAGAACACCATTCCAGAGATTCCTGTCAAGGAACATTCACTTTCACAAAGAGAAATCGACAATAGCGGATGAACAAACATGCAGTGAGATGAGGTTTCTGTCCGACTCAGTTCGGGTCCTTAGCTTCTCTATTTCTTTAAGTCCATGTCAGCTCAAGATAT
This sequence comes from Synchiropus splendidus, assembly GCF_027744825.2. Taxonomy (NCBI): domain Eukaryota; kingdom Metazoa; phylum Chordata; class Actinopteri; order Syngnathiformes; family Callionymidae; genus Synchiropus; species Synchiropus splendidus. The sequence goes on from NC_071343.1 coordinate 20,581,622, forward strand.
GTATCTACTCAGTTCCACTCTGTACATAAATTGATGCATCGGTCAAAATATAGCAGTGTGAGTGTTATCAATGTGGGTTGGAATACTTGAGCTTCATTCTCTAAACGTTGTGATGTCTGATGCTGAGATTGCTCCCTTTCATATGGTACCTGAAGGACACGGAGCATGGACTGTGCTGATGGACTTGAAGGAGGTGGTTGAAATAGTACTGTGCCCGGTATTCACCGAAGAATCAATTCAGGATTTGCACAGGAAGATACTGGACCACCGAAACATTTCAAACTCCGGCCTCAACATCATGACATTGAACACGACCCTGACCTGATAGGGTGTTTTGGCACCGTTGTTCATTTATGGAGCGTAGGATTTGAGGGTAAACACCAGATTTTCTTTATATCTATAGATACAACTGTGAAACTTCTCTCATGTTAACTGTTAAATACATATATAGTCACAGTTAACATAATATCATTGGCCAGTATGGGGAACGAACCCATGGCCTTGGCGTTATTAGCACCACGCTCTAACCATCTGAGCTAACCGGCCAGTTGCAGGAGATATTGTATTGCTGTTCTGGAGATAAGGAGAGGAGCGAGGGAACAAGTTGAACAAAGGACCTTTTTTCGAACCTGGAATCTCCTGATCCGTAGTCAGGCGCGTTATCCATTGCGCCACTAGCCCTATGTTTTGCTGCAAGGATTCAAGGCCTTTCTTTCTCAATTCCATCTTGCTGACTGAAACGGATCCAAATTGCAGGCACAATTGATGAAACTCCAGCTTCCTTGTGTTGAAGGAGCACAGCAGACGAATGCCTTTTAATCTCAGGGTCCAGGGTTCAATTCCTGATTCAGGCGATGCTTCTATGGGAAATGCAGAGCAGAGACAATCGAGCTATGAGTAGTGCACCTCTGTGAGGAGGAGTGGCGCTGTGAGCTCTTCAGTCCCTAAGGTTCCTATGACAGTAGAAGAAGAGCGATTGAAGCTGACAGGTAGAGAGAAGCTGTTTCAGACTGTTTTATTGAACTCTGTCGACAGCGATCGTGCTGACTAGTTTAACTAGTTTAACTTCAGAGATGATGGTTCAAGGGTGTCATCATCATCAACCCGTTTCCTTCGGCAGGTTTTGGGAATAAACTCAGAAGTTTCTAAATAAATTTTAATACTCTGGAGGTTGTGTTGTCAATGTATTACAAGAATGACAGATGTCAAGTGGCAAAAACAAAGAGTTTCACTTTTGATCACACGAATGAGCACCGACTCACTTTAGCAACCATGCTAACGGTTGCTAACATGGAGGTAATGTCGTCTCCTAAACCCAACAAATCACTTCTTCTAATCTCCTTGAAATGAGCAGTTTGTCGCCGCAAGTTACAAAACACAGCTGATATCAGGTTTGTCATGTGCTCACCACAAACATCAGCTAAGACAGAGGAACACACACACTGCATCAGGTTACACACATCACACCTCCCTAGGAGCCTGGATAGCTCAGTCGGTAGAGCATCAGACTTTTAATCTGAGGGTCAAGGGTTCAAGTCCCTGTTCAGCTGATGCTTTGTGTCTGGCCAAGTTGGCTGTTTTACTGGTTGTGTATTGGTCCAGGTTGCAAAAGGACTAGATTCAGCCTCTGATACAGTCGGGCCTGACACTACCACATTTTATTATTTATTAAATGTATTTATATAAGACAGTGGTAAGCACAAGCCTCGTTGGCTCAGTAGGCAGTGCGTCAGTCTCATAATCTGAAGGTCGTGAGTTGGAGCCTCACATGGGGCACTGTCTTTTTGAAAAGTGGTATGGATTTCCATTTATTTAAGTTTTGGAGGACAAGCTTTGCAACATGACTCCTAGCACGACCTTTATTTATGGTATGGTACCACGGAGCGATATGTGTCCATTTTCCCCTCTTCCCGGACATCAGGACAGTTGTGGGTGATGTTTGCAACCAAGACCAGCACGATGTAGGACGGACGACTGCAGAACACGAGAAAAGTCTCTTTTGTGCTCTGATCACTGAAATGTGTGCAAAACAGGTCACTGACGACAGAAGACCAGGCCAGTTCTCAGATGTTATTGGATCGATGGTTCAGAGGATTGTCTTGAAGTGCTGGTTTGTTCAAAGGCTGAACAACAGAAGCAACGTTTCTGTTGTTTCAACATCATATAATTGTTGATTTCATGGTGACGATGCTGTGTTTTAGCAGCTAAATGTTGTGATATCTGCCTTGCACGACCACAAACTTCACTCCTGTTTTGTGACAGCTTTACACTTCCAAATCCAAGCTACAGTTAATGATGTGATCGACCTCTTCCTAAACTGCCTCATTTATTCTAGGTACGTCCCATATGGTGTCGTTGTTTGGCCCCTGGTATGGGAACCACATCGGGACGCTCCGATCGATCAGTCACCATGATCCTGATCAAGCCATAAACCCCTTTGGGTGGACTCCTGTCCCATAGGTCGTCGTATTCCTAGTTCTTGCCCAGGACAACCAGCGTTGACTATTAGCTTGGAGCTTCTGACCTGGTGATGCCACTTTGACTAAACATGTGTAATACCTGCTTTTGACAGAGATTTGAATGCAAAACACTGAGACAAGATTTCAGCATCAGAGCGATTCATTTATGTACAACTGTTTTGGGACACAAGCTTTGCAACACTACTAAGTGATGCGAGCCATGTGACAACACAATGTCCATGTGATCGGTACAATGAGGTTTGGGACAAAGAAGTGGAAGACAGTGTTGGTCGATGCAAAGATGAAATGGTGGGACCTTTTGCTCTCATTCTCTTTATTCATTTATTACCTAAAGCACTGCTACCATCTTTCTTTCACACTCTCTCTTTGCTGAAAGACACATAGCTATCACTGACTTCAGTCACACAATCCTTCTGCACAATCTTCAAACCTTGAAAACTGAAAACGTTTGTTCACAGATCCACATTTTCTTGTGCTGCAGCATGTCTCTGTGGCGCAATAGGTTAGCGCATTCGGCTGTTAACCGAAAGGTTGGTGGTTCGAGCCCACCCAGGGACGTGACCAGCTTTATCTTGCAGTAAAAGTTTAATTCATGTACTCACTCTGACAGACGTGATGTTGATCAAATACAGCCCTACGTGACAAAACAGGCGTCACCAAACTGTCTCAGAAAGGGCTGCAGGTTTTTCTTCCAACTGAGCACAGACAGTTTAACCAATCAGGTGTCAATTTGGAGACCCCAACTCTTAACCATCGTTCCATGAACACATGTGAACATGGGATCATCTTCTGTTATTATTGTAACAGATTTAATGTTAGATAAATGGTGTTCTGAGTTCGATGTTTGTTGTTTCGGTGAGAATTATTATTTTAATTTGAAAGGCTATCCCGGAAGTATTCTAATCATCCACACTATGAGCTTGACGCAAGTTACCGGAGTTAAGCAATTTAATTTTGGCGTTTGACTGAGTAGGGCACAAGGTTTGTATATGTTTCCTCTGTGACTTGATATATTTTGTCTTTACTTTATTGAGACGGACAGCATGTGGGGAATATTTTGTTTTAGTGCGTTTGGCTTTCGACTTGACAAGCATCGCAAACTTTGCTAACGGTATGGGTCTCAGTAAATACGTGTCAAATATTTTCCGTTTATCCGTTTGTTTCAGCTCTTACGGTGATTCACCTTCAATGTTCGATGGCAATTAAAGCAGAGGTGAACATCAGTTGGAGAGACGGCTCGTCTTTTTATTTCAGTCAAAGACGCCACAGTAAGAGCTTACCCGCATCTCCGACGTGCATGAACGAGAGGATTTGATGCTTCCCTGTGAAAATTCACGACATACCCATCTAAATGGAAACTTCTGATGACATAGCAATGGACATACAAAACGGGGATCTTGATGAAAACGGTGAAATTCGTAGATCCTGTCGTCCGAAGATTCCCACGGAAAGGATGCGTGAATATCAAGAGGAGGAAACTCAAAAAAGGGAAAGAAGGCTAATTCAGCTGTATGAAAAATGGAAGATGGAGGCAAGATCAGCTAGGAAGCAATTGAAGTTAGACTTGGATGAAAGTGAAATAGTGTCACTCATTGACAACCTGGAGAAATGTAAGGAAGATGTTGATAACATCTATATTAAGATAAGGAAATATATTTCTCCAAGCAATGAAACGAGACGGCGTGTTGATGCATGTGAAGCCGTCACAAGGGACATTATGAAGATAGCTCAGGAACGACTTGTTGGCCTAGACGGAGATTACGATCCAGAAACTGTGAAGCACCGCCTTCATGAGCTTTCAAAGTGTGATTACGCTCACTCAATTTATGGTTCAACAGTGTCACCCTCCAGTCTACACTCAAGCAGTTCAAGTCAAAGTTCCATTCTAGCAGCCAAAAGAACAGAAGCTGCAGCAGAACTTGCAGCCAAGGAAGCTGAGTATGAAGGGAAATTAAAGGAGGAAATGCAAAGACAAAGAATACAACGTTTGGAAGAACAACAGAAAAGAGAACTGCTAGATCAGAAAGGCGAGTTAGACAGACTTAAAGCAGAGGCTGACATCAGGGCTGCAAGAGCAAGATTGGAAGTGTACAATCAAGAAGTCAACGTACACTCCTATGATTACGAAACTAAAACGTATGAGAGAGTGTTTCTTGAACGTCCTGTACAATCAACACCAGGCCAGCACCACTCTAAAGCTCTGCCAGCTTCACCTCCTCCGCCCGCAGATGTGTCATTTCTGGCTCAAGCACTACAAGACAGCATCGCCCTGAACCGGCTACCAATGCCTGAACCTACCGTTTTCTCTGGCGACCCGATACAGTTCAATGAATGGAAGGCCTCATTCGTATCTCTCATTGACAGGAAGAATATTTCATCAGCCGAAAAACTTCACTATCTGAGAAGATACGTCAGTGGTGAAGCTCGAAAAACACTGGAAGGCATTTTCTACAGAGATGATGATGATGCATATAAGGATGCCTGGCTTCGTCTCAACCACAGGTACGGTCAGCCCTTTACTATTCAAAGAGCAATCAGAGAAAAACTGAAAAACTGGCCAAAACTCCAGCCCAAAGATGCAGGAGGATTCAGAGCATTAGCAGACTTTCTCCAAACATGTCTGGAAGCCATTCCTCATGTCAAGGGTTTAAACATATTAAATGATTGTGAGGAGAATCAAAAATTAGTCAAGAAACTACCAGATTGGGCCGCATCACGCTGGAACCGACATGTCACTCAGGTGATCAATGAAAGGCAGGAATTTCCAGAATTCAAGGAATTTGTCTCATTCATGCATATGGAAGCTGAGATTGCGTGTAATCCCATAACTTCCTTTCACGCACTGAATTCAAGTGAGACGCATGCAGACAAACTCCCATCAAAGGAGAGAAGAAACAGGTCCAATGTTCTCCATACACAGACCTCCACGGAAACTCATCCACCTTCAAAAACAAATGCAAACCCTCTGTGCATGTTCTGTCTCAGTATTAGCCATCGTCTACACCGATGTCCAAACTTCAGACGCACCTCACTAGATGAAAGGCGAGAATTTGTGAAAGACAAACGTCTCTGTTTTGGTTGTCTAAAACCTGGACACAGTGCGAAGGAGTGCCACCGCAAACATATCTGCGACAACTGTAAAGGAAGACATCCAACTCAGCTCCATGATGACAACTTCTGCAAAGGGAAACCAAAGCTTGTGTCACCCCAACCGGACATGGAAACGGCAACAACACAGTCTCTGCACACAAGAACTGAAGACTCATCGATCCACACATCCATGATTGTTCCAGTTTGGATCTCTTTAAGCCACAATCCAGTTACAGAGAAGCTAGTTTATGCTCTTCTGGACACTCAAAGTGACACTGTCTTCATTGATGAAGAGGTCGGTCATAGTCTTCAAGCAGAGACACAGCCTGTAAAGTTAAAGATGACAACGATGATGGGGAGAGATGAGGTAATGAATAGTGAAAGGATTACGGGTCTCAGAGTGCGAGGCTATAATTCATCAACCTACATCGATCTACCACCAGCTTACAGCCGAGACTGCATTCCAATTAGTCGAGCACACATTCCTACGTGTGAAACGGCAAGACAGTGGAACCATCTTCAACAAATCGCTCAAGAGATTCCACCACCACTAAAATGTGACGTTGGTCTTCTAATCGGCTACAACTGCTCTCAAGCGTTAGCACCACGACAAGTGATTCTGGGAGGAGATAATGAGCCTTATGCAGTTCGAACTGATTTGGGTTGGAGTGTTGTTGGTGGTTCATCATTCCATAACAAATCTGGCATCAACAGCATTTGCCACAGAGTTGCTGTCAAGGAACATCCCCCGGTGACACCACTAGATGTTATTAAGGTTCTGGAGTCTGATTTCAAGGACACAGACAAGAGTGAAAATTCGTTCTGTCAAGATGACATTCTCTTTCTCAATATAATGAGGGAAAACATCAGCAAAAATGATCAAGGACATTATGAAATGCCGCTACCATTTAAGGAAAGACCACATCTCCCGAACAACAGACAACTTGCAGTCGTGCGACTAGGCCACCTGAAAAAGAAATTACTGAGGGATGAAATGTACAAAGAACATTATGTGAAGTTCATGAGTGAAGTCATTGACAGAGGTGATGCAGAAGAAGTGCACCAAGGTGGAAAGGAAGGAGAAAGGTGGTACATTCCACACCATGGAGTTTATCACGCCAAAAAACCAAGTAAGCTCCGTGTGGTCTTCGACTGTTCTGCAAGATACCAAGGAACAAGCCTCAATGAACATCTTCTTCGAGGTCCTGATCTCATGAACAGTCTGATTGGCATTCTTCTGAGATTCAGACAACACCATATTGCCGTGATGAGTGATGTTGAAAAGATGTTTCATCAGTTTCATGTGCCTGAACCTGACAGAGACTACCTACGTTTCCTTTGGTGGAAAAATGGAGATCTTACAGCAGAGCCTTCCGAATACAGAATGAAGGTCCATCTCTTTGGTGCAGCATCATCGCCTGGATGTGCCAACTACGGACTCAAACATCTGGCAAAGGAGAACCAAGGTCAGTTTCCTCTTGGATCACAGTATATCATGAAAGACTTTTATGTTGACGATGGTGTTACAAGTGTAGCAGATGCGAGCCAAGCTGTTCAGCTTGCACAGGAGGCAACACAACTGTGTGCTTTAGGTGGTCTAAGACTCCATAAATTTGTGTCCAACAGCAAGCTTGTTCTTGAAAGTTTACCACAGTCTGAATGTGCCATTCACTTACAAGATCTTGATTTGAATCTCAATGAGCCCAAAACAGAACGAGCTCTGGGGATACATTGGCACCCTGAGTCTGACACTTTGAGATTTCAAAACTACCTGAAAGGACAACCTGAATCACGGCGTGGGATACTGTCCACAGTTGCCTCAATTTACGACCCACTTGGTCTAATCGCTCCAGTCTTGCTTGTTGGAAAAAGAGTGCTTCAGGAGACTTGTAAACGTGGAATTAGCTGGGATGAACCACTTGTCAGCCCACTACAAGCTACGTGGGAACAATGGAAAGGTGAGCTGAATAGACTGAATTCAATCTCAGTTGCTCGTTGTTTCATTCCCTCTGACTTTGGACACACAGTAAAAAGAGAGCTACATCACTTTTCTGATGCTAGCACATATGGGTATGGCCAATGCTCATACCTACGACTGTTAAATGATGCAGGAGATGTCCACTGTACTCTGATTATGGCCAAGTCCAGAGTTGCGCCAATCAAAGTTGTAACGGTCCCCAGACTAGAACTGACTGCAGCAGTTGTTTCAGTTTCAATCAGTCACATATTGAAGGAAGAACTTGATCTTGAGGGAGCTGAGGAGTACTTTTGGACGGATTCCAAAGTCGTCTTGGGTTACATCAACAATGAGGCTCGACGTTTTCATACATTTGTCTCAAACAGAGTACAGAAAATACGCCTCATGACCAGCCCGCAGCAATGGCGATACATATCGTCAGAAGAAAACCCTGCTGACCTCGCCTCCCGGGGCTCCACTGCAGACCAACTCGTTACTTCAGGCTGGTTTTCAGGACCGCAGTTTCTATGGCAAAGGGAGCTACCTCCGGAAATAGAGTTCATACCTGATGTACAAATTGGAGACCCTGAAGTGAAAGGCGTACAACCTCTCAATGTACAGTGTACTGAGCAAACAAATCTGTTGGAGAAACTCTCAAAGTTCTCCTCTTGGAGCAAGGTCACTCAAGCAATCGCTCGTCTAATCCGCCGTGCCAAGGGTGACACATCAACGGACCTCAGCACTGTTCAGGAGAGAGAGGAAGCAAAATGTTTAATCATCCAGCGTCTACAAGTGCAAGAATATTCACAAGAGATTCACAAAACACTGAAAAGAGGAATTCTACTGTCACCACAGAGTCAACTTTACAAGTTTGATGCCTTTCTTGATCAGGACGGAATACTCAAGGTGGGAGGACGACTTAGAAATTCATCTCTCCCAACATTTCAAAAGCATCCAACTTTGCTTCCAAAGAATCACCACATCACCAAGCTGATCATTGCTCATTATCACTCGACGATCAAGCATCAAGGAAAAGGCATGACAATGAACGAGATCAGAGCCAACGGGTATTGGATTCCAGGTCTTAACGGAACAGTCGCATCACTAATTCATCACTGCGTCACATGTCGAAAGCTAAGAGGAAGCACAGAAGAGCAGAGAATGGCTGATTTACCATCTGAACGTTTGGATCCTTCACCACCATTCACATACTGTGGAATGGACTGCTTCGGTCCTTTTCTCACGAAACAAGGACGAAAGACAAACAAGAGATATGGACTCTTATTTACTTGCCTGTATTCTCGTGCAATCCATATTGAGATGTTGGTGGACATGTCATCTGATGCATTCATCAACGCCCTTCGATGTTTTATTGCTCTGAGAGGAACTGTGCGTCAGATAAGGTGTGATCATGGCAGTAATTTTGTCGGCGCAAAGCATGAACTCACTCAAGCTCTAAAGGAACTTGACTGCAACAGACTGGCTACCTATTTAGCGGAGAGACAGTGTGACTTTAAAATGAATGCTCCCCATGCCAGTCACGCAGGAGGTGTATGGGAGCGACAAATCCGAACAGTCAGAAATGTTCTCAGTGCTACACTTTCGCTCTCATCTAACAGATTAGACGATAGTTCACTGCGGACCTTCTTCTACGAAGCTATGTTCATTGTGAACAGTCGCCCCCTCACAGTTGAAAACCTCAGTGATCCAAACAGCCTTGAACCACTAACGCCTAATCATCTAATCACCATGAAATCATCTGTGGCTTTACCTCCACCTGGCAAGTTCATCAAAGAGGACATGTATGCTCGAAAGCGATAGCGTCGCGTTCAGTTTCTCTCCGAACAGTTTTGGAGTCGATGGAAGGGGGAATATTTGAGCAACATCTCGACACGTCAACGTTGGTACAAAATAAGAAGGAATCTTCGTGTAGGAGACATTGTCCTGGAGAAGACACTGGACCATCCACGAAGTGAATGGAAATTGTCAAAGGTGGTTCAGACAGTGACGGACAAGGACGGACTCGTAAGAAGAGTGAAGATACAAGTTGCTGATCAGAAGATTGGGCCAGATGGACAACGTTTTGGCAAGATATCAGTTGTGGAACGACCAGTTCATAAGTTGATCCTTCTGGTGGAGACTGCATAATTGACAATGTTATTTAGAGACATATCCTTAATAAGTGATGTTTAACGGATATTAATGACATCATCTAAAGTGGACTGAAAGCATTTAAGTAAATCATTCGTTTATTTATGTGAATCAGAGTTACACTCATGATTGGTGGGAGTGTAACAGATTTAATGTTAGATAAATGGTGTTCTGAGTTCGATGTTTGTTGTTTCGGTGAGAATTATTATTTTAATTTGAAAGGCTATCCCGGAAGTATTCTAATCATCCACACTATGAGCTTGACGCAAGTTACCCGAGTTAAGCAATTTAATTTTGGCGTTTGACTGAGTAGGGCACAAGGTTTGTATATGTTTCCTCTGTGACTTGATATATTTTGTCTTTACTTTATTGAGACGGACAGCATGTGGGGAATATTTTGTTTTAGTGCGTTTGGCTTTCGACTTGACAAGCATAGCGAACTTTGCTAACGGTATGGGTCTCAGTAAATACGTGTCAAATATTTTCCGTTTATCCGTTTGTTTCAGCTCTTACAGTGATTCACCTTCAATGTTCGACGGCAATTAAAGCAGAGGTGAACATCAGTTGGAGAGACGGCTCGTCTTTTTATTTCAGTCAAAGACGCCACAATTATGATTATTATTATAAATATAATATCCACACAGACAGTCCCTTGTCCCATGATCATAGACACGGTTCATCATACCTGAAGCTGTGTGTGCATGGTGCTACTTGTGCTGTTTGAGTGGTTTTACAGATATCTTTGACAGTTGAAATCTCATCTGAACTGCTGAATGTGTCCCATATGGTCTAGCGGTCAGGATTCCTGGTTCTCACCCAGGCGGCCCGGGTTCGACTCCCGGTATGGGAAAGCGACGATCATTATGCTCTGTTGATGTTGTTTAATGACAGATTGTTGTTATTACTCACCTCTTCCAAACCTCCCTTAACTCGAGAGAATGCAGGCATAAATCCCACCACGTCTCACACACTAAATGAGAACTCTAACATATTCATTTGATACTTTTGTTGTCGAACCTGTGTAAGTGTAAATAAACACGTCGACTAACAACCACTGCCTCAGACAGCTGGTGTCAGTCTAACCAGTGAGAAGATCTTTAGTTCGGGTCTGATCGCAGTGTACTATCTATTTCAGATTTATGAAACTTCTGAAATCGAAAGACATCCATCACACACATCATACAATCACATACAATATTTATGATCATCAAACCAAACAAAAAAAGATTTTCTTTTTCCAATAACATAAAGTGCTGCACCAAAGAAAGGACAGAAATATGTTTTCTCCATGGAAGCTTTTAAACCTCAAACAAATTGTCCTGATATTTAAAAGGTTTGGTTTGTCTTGGAAAGAAATCAATGCAGATATATGTATGAATGTCTGTATCTTGTGCTGGCCAGCTAAATAACATTAGTTCTGAGGAGCTCTTGTGTTTGTGAGCAGAGTATCAAGCATTGGTGCTCAATCTGACCTGAACTTGTCCTCCGCGACCATCTGAAGATCTCTTCCTTTTAAATGCAGTCTAAAGTCCAATGTTTATCTACGAGGGAGATGCAAACATGTTGAACAGACGATGGATGGCAACTCGTCAGAAGTTCGGATCACCTGTATCACATGTGTCTCCTTCATCGTTGCTGCAGCGTCTAAGGACCCCGCCTCCCCAGTAGAGCACTGGTAACCAGTGTTGGTTAATCACGCCCACAGTCCACTATACTAACAAGGATCCTGTCAGCAGTGTTTAGCGTTCACATCTCTGTCAAAAGAGTTTTGTGGTTCATTCTTTTTATATTTCAGGAATATTTTATCCGACTGTCCATTGTGTGGGGACAAGGCTGGGAATATTCTTTAAAAACACCTGGGAAATTATAAGATCCAGAGAAATGATCCCAGGAAGAGTTTTATTGGTGGAATGTTTTTACTGGAACAAGAAAGTGAGAATCATGAATGTGTTCACTCCTCCAGACTCTGCCTAGTTCAATGTCATCATGACATCAGAAGTTCCCCTATTGAGCAGGAATCAAGATAACGGTTGCTCACATGGAGGTAATGTCGTCTCCTAAAACCAACAAGTCACGTCTTCCAATCTCCTTGAGGGAACTAACGATGAAAATGACCTGATTCAAGGAAGTTGAGGAAAATGAGCAGTTTGTCGCCGCGAGTTACAAAACACAGCTGATATCAGGTTTGTCATGTGCTCACCACAAACATCGGCTAAGACACAGGAACACACACACTGCATCAGGTTACACACATCACACCTCCCAAGGAGCCTGGATAGCTCAGTCGGTAGAGCATCAGACTTTTAATCTGAGGGTCCAGGGTTCAAGTCCCTGTTCAGGCGATGCTTTGTCACTGGCCAAGTTGGCTGTTTCACTGGTTGTGTGTTGGTCCAGGTTTCAAAAGGACTTGGTTCAGGCTATGATACGGTCGGGGCTCAGCTCTGACTCACTGATTGCATCTTGTTGAATCAGCTGGGTGAGATAAAACACAAAGTTCCAATAACACTGCCATGTTTTATTATTATTTATTAGATGTGTTTATATTCGACAGATGTGGTGCAAACAAGCCTCGTTGGCACAGTAGGCAGCGCGTCAGTCTCATAATCTGAAGGTCGTGAGTTCGAGCCTCAGTGACTTTTTAAAAGTGATATGGATTTTCATTCCATTCATTTACGTTCAACTGTTTTGGGGGACAAGCTCTGCAACATGACTCCAAATCTTCAGTCATCTTCCACTTTCAATATTAACCATGTCATATTTGCATTTCTGTTTTTACACTCTTGTCTCGTATATACTGTAGTATTGCGATGATTCTAAAGTATATGGAGAAGTGTTTTTGTTTTGGATTATAAAAACAGTGTACAGCAGGCTTTTCTGAGCTCCCACCCATCAGTCCACCTGTAGCACAAGAGTGATGTGTCAGTTGATCAATACTGTTGTCCAACAAAATGTTCAACAAAACTCCTTTTGATACTTTGCTAACATTCAGTTCAATCAATTTTCTACTCTGGTTAAATAAAGGAGTGAAATCAGATGGTATGACTCACAACTTTTAGGATCTTTATCTTTCTTATGTGAGATTCTCCCATTCTGAAATGATTCCTCAAACATCCTCCATAGAACGGGACAGAGCTTTTCCTTAAACCTTTTTACAGAACGCTGCTGTGAAGCCACTGGGGCCAGAGACCTCACCGCTCTGCATTGATAATTGCTGCTTGGAGTCCCATCACTTCAATTCACCCACATATGTCTAACACAGTGAGTTGATGTCTTTGTTGTAGAACCTGCTGTCAGTCTGAATAAACACATTAGAGCCACCTTGACTGACTGAGACAGCTTGTGTCAGCTGATGGGATTTCTGTTAACATTGACCAGTTACTGCCAGTGTTCTTTTAAAAGAAAAAAACATGTTGAGCCTCAACCAAGCTCTAATACAAATACATGGCTGCAAAGATTTTCAAGTTTTAAGGTTGGGATGTGCAATATCCTGTCATTAAAACAGTGAGTCAGTGGAGCATGAGGCATGTGATCTCAGGGGCTGGTGTCAGGCAAATACAGAAGAGGAGAGGCCTCTGTGAGGAGCTTCACTGAGGGATGAGCATTGAATAACAGAGATGAAATGGGGGAAGTTTCACATTTAAACGATAACAGTGGCCAGTATGAGGATCGAACCCATGGCCTTGGCGTTATTAGCACCACGCTCTAACCATCTGAGCTAACCGGCCAGTTGCAGGAGTTATTGTATTGCTGTTCTGGAGATAAGGAGAGGAGCGAGGGAACAAGTTGAACAAAGGACCTTCGATGTTAAAGTCCCCCATGAATGAAGAGAAAGATCATCACTGAGGTTGACAGATGATGAAGAAGAAGCAGTATTTTCTCTTTTCATACATTTCAGGTGATATGATCATGGGGTCTTTCAAGGCAAGTAAGCTAGAGTTGGACTCGTCACAACAGTGTTTGTTTCTCCAACAAGGATTCAAGGCCTTTCTTTCTCAATTCCATCTTGCTGGTTGACATGAATCCCAAATTACAGGCACAATTGATGAAACTCCAGCTTCCTTGTGTTGAAGGAGCACAGCAGACGTTCGATTCCCTTTTCAAGCGATGCTTCTGTGGGAGAGTTTGTCATTAGTTGCAAAAAGAATCACAGAGACCTTGAAAGGTTGGTGGTTCAAGTCCACCCAGGGACGTGCTGAGTGCCAGGCTACATCCACTCCGAGCCACACATTTCCTGTCTAAACATTTTCTGTGCCGGTTTCAAAGATGAATGGGCCACCTGGAGAATCAGATGTCAGATGTGGCAGTGTAAACTTGGGGCGTATTTTAAACTGACATTGACTGCAGTCACATGCAGAGAGTAGCACGACGAAGGCAATAGCTTGATTCAGCCGACAAGTCGGACTGCGCCAAGTTCCTAAGGTTCCTATGACAGTAGAGGAAGAGCGGTTGAAGCTGACAGGTAGTGAGAAGCTGTTTCAGACTGTTTTATTGAACTCTGTCGACAGCGATCGTGCTGACTAGTTTAACTAGTTTAACATCAGAGGTCCAGAATAAGTGCGTCAGACCAATGGGTCAACTGTGTCATCATCATCACCCTGCTTCCTTCCTGTTCACTGAAAGGATGGTAGTCTGAGCCCACGCAGGGACGTGCTGAGGTTACAGCCGCACGGAGCCGCACGATTCCCATCCAGACAAACTGTGCCAGTTTCTGTTAAAACGGATCCCTTTTGCCATCTACGGGGATTCACTGTAAAGGTTTGGAAACAATGTAGTTCATATGCCAGGACTGTGGAGGTGCCATAATGCTCTCGCCACAAATAAGAAGACAACACAGCACATTGACAAAGGAAAGAATTTGGAGCGTTTTTAGCAGCACTTCCAGCAAAGTTTCAGTTAAGC